>NC_133658.1:387647655-388254288 GCF_037893015.1 Macrotis lagotis | reverse complement strand
AAACCTTAGATGAGAAGAGCTACATTTAAAGCTACATTGTTCTATAGCCAGTGCCTGAGATGATCAGGTCCTAGTTTAACTCAGTGGGTAGTGCTCTGGAGCACTATTCACTTTCTACTATATATTGAATTTGTTTCTACAATCATAAGGGCATTTTTATTTGGGAAGAACTAACATTTAAGTACTAAAATATGGCCTCATTTTATCTACAATGTAAAGTTCTGAAGGACTAGGATTGCTTAATGTTTTTTATCTTTGATTCCCTGAGTGCTACTTTTTTTTTGGGGGGGGGGGAGTGGTCCTGGACCTGTGATTGTATTTGTGAAAGAAGCTCCTGTTATGGAAATTTAGTCAATGACTGTAGATCAACAAACTGTCTGAAATTCAGTCTTAAAAAGTTGCCTCTGAGGTACTGAGTGGTTAGATCACTTGTTCATGTTCACAACACTAACATATCTAAAAGAGAACTTGAAGCTAGGTCTTTCTGACTCTAAGCTGGGACTTTTTATACATTATACGACATTTCCCCTCTCCTTACATATAATAGGTAGCTTAATTCTTGCTTGTTGAATTGAATTGTCTATGGAACAACGTTTCTCACTGCTCACCAACATTATTATTTTGCTCCAAAAGTAGATTAATGAGTTTGCTGTTTTTATTTCTTCCAAACACTCTGCTTATTTTTACAAAATCTTTTTGTTCTCCATCCCTGTCCTTCCTCTACCCTCAGGATTTCTTCTTCTCATTTGTCTATGCAGTTCATATCCATCATCCAAAGAAGTCTTTTGCCTGTCACTAATCTCTCCCTCCTTGGAAGCACTAACAAATATAGTTACTATGTCATAATTTAGCATTTAACTATTTTGTCTCCCCAGTTAGGCTCTAAGGTCTTTAAGGACCAGAACTGTAGAGACCATCTAGTCAAAATGTCTTATTTTATAGATGAGGAAATCAAGGATCAGAGTGATTTGTCCATGGTCACATAGCTCGCAAATGCAAAGTTTTTCCATAGACATATATTATGTGCTTGTCATCTGGCAGATACTGCTGGTACAAAAATTAAAAATGCCAATTCTTACATGTAAGATTACTGAGTAATGTATGTATAGGAGCAATGGCAGACATACACTCACAAATCGCTCAGTTCTGGACTGCCTTTCCACTTCACCTTCAAGTCCCTTTCTTCCTTGAAGACACAGCCTAAGAACTACCTTCTCCATGAAACCTTTATGATTCTCTTAACTACTTGTTTATGATAGTTATAATAATAACAATTATATATTATTAAACAGAAATGATGACAATAGCTTTTATATTGTGTCTACTATGTACCAGTACTGTAATAAATGCTTTGTAAATATTATCTTATTTGATACTTACAACAATATTAGGAGCTAAGTGCTAATATTAATTTTGTAGTTGAGGAAAATGAGGCACATAGAGATTAAGTAACTTGTCCAAGGTCACACAGTTAATAAGTGTCTGAAGTCAAATTGGAATTAAGGTTTTCCTGACTCCAAACCCAGTATAACCTCATTCTCAACAACCATGTATTTAGCCACACATTTATTTGCATATGCTCTTTATTTCAGTATGTACTTTATTTCATTTATGTATATGTTTCTCCTGGATTATTTTTGTCTTCCTGGTGGCTCGGCACACAGTTGGCCTTTAATAAATGTTTGCTGATTGAATAATTGATGAGAACAGTAAAAGGGAGAATTTGTTAAGAGCAATAAGGAAAATTAAGAAAAATTGTTTTGTAACATTTGAGTTACATTGAGATAAATGACTTTCATTTGGGAACCTGGAAGGATCATGACAGACTTTATGAAAAGGGATCGAGGGGTAGGTGGTGGGGTAGGTAAGTGCTTGCAATTAAAGGGAGAGAAAAATTTCTATAGGGAATGAGTTTGAGTCATGTAAGCATGGCTTGTATAGCTCCACAGAGATGGGAGGGAATAGGATAAAACAAATAGCTACCAGTCTTGTTCAGCTGCATCATAGAATGACAAGAAGACAGGGAATAGGAAAAAAAGACTAAAAAGGCCAGATTGTGAAGGCTAAGGCTAAATGCAGACCCAACCTAGAATGCTCCCAACCTGTCTCCTGGCCCTCACAGACTTGCAGCATCTTATAATTGGAAAGGACCTATGAAGACAGCTAATTGAATGTCAGCCAAAGTACTTGTAGAGGTAATTACAAGGAAACCACTTTATACAGAAGAAAGAATGATGGATTTGGAGTCAGAAAACCCAGATTTGCTTCTTTTACAGCTTAATTTTGATTAATCCATTTTAATCTCTCTTATTCTTGGTTATTTCATCTGCAAAATGGTGGGGCTGGCCTAAATATCTTCTAAGGTTCTTTCTTGCTTTTAACTTATGATCATATTGTGTCCATACCCATGTCTTCATTTCCATTGCCTGGTGTAACAGGAGTGTGGTGAGGGAGATGGTATTGATGGATGTTCCAAAAGCAAAGACACCAATGTCAGAGTCCTTGTAGGTCTGCAAGAGAGACATATGGAGATTATAGGTGAGGAACAGAAATGACCATTTAATCAGTTTCACTTATGTAGTCTTTGCTGGGATAGAAAGAAATAGGGGAGTTATTGAAGGGCAGAAATGTTAAAAAAAAGCACCAGTTAAACATTTAATTAAAAATCAAAACCAACACCTTTGATTGAACAAGCATTTAACCAAGCATCTTCCATATCCCAATCCTTTCCTCATTGCTGCTGGTGTCCTTCTCCTCTAACTTACCTTAGGTTAATTTTGTATTAATTTATATACTCATATAGGACCCTATAACCTTATGTGAAATACTATCTCCCCTGGCTAAACTCCTTAAGGACAGTGATTATTTCATTTATGTCTTTGTATTAGTATCTAGGTGCTTGGCACATACTGAGAGCTTAATAAGTGTTTATGGATTGACAAACTGACAAGCAGCTGTTTTTAGGTGCTGGTGATATAGATACAAAAAGCTCCTTAAGGAGCTTATATTCTACAGAGGGAGGAGAAGGAATGGGAATTTTTTATAAAAAGATGGGTTGAAAAAACAAAAAAAAGAGGCACATAATGATTACCATTTGTATGTGTGGTAATGGCCATCTATTCCTTGGTTTCTTTGTTTGCCTTGCAAAAAACCAAATAAACAATGTGGTTAAATGACTTGCCCAAGGTCACACAGCCAGGTAATTATTAAGTGTCTGAGGCTGGATTTGAACTCAGGGCCTCCTGACTCTAGGGCTGATGCTCTATTCACTGTTCCACCTAGCTGCCCCTGTTCCTTGGCATTTTGGGAGAAGGTGTGGTGTAATAAAAATGGAAGCATTTATCTAAGAGAAAAGACATTTTAGAAGAATGAAAATTTCTGATGGGAAGGAGAAATACTGCAAACTCAAGTCAGATATGTGTATTTTTTTTTTTTTTTTAGGTTTTTGCAAGGCAATGGGATTAAGTGGCTTGCCCAAGGCCACACGGCTAGGTAATTACTAAGTGTCTGAGACTGGATTTGAACCCAGGTACTCCTGACTCCAGGGCCGGTGCTTTATCCACTGTGCCACCTAGCCACCTCAGATATGTATATTTTCAATGGCAGCCAGAAACATTAGAGAAAAAAACATGTTCAGGTCAGATATCTTCAGAGGAGAGATCATTTCATCTGGAGGAAATAAAGGAAACCTGGGAATACTCTATACAGATGTTGGTGCATTAACCAAGACTAGAAGGGAGTAGGTTAAGGACATGTAAGATGGTCTATGTAGATGCACAGCAGTGGATTCTCCAGGTGCTCTTGGGATTAAGTTATTCACTCTTCTATAATCATTTATAGGTTAACTTATTATGTGACCAGTACTGAGCTAGGTTCTGTGGGGAATATACACTTGGGTCTGGTCTGCCTTCTCACTTACAACTTGTGTGACTTTAGGTTAATTTCTTTCTCTCTAAACCCCAATTTTCTCATTTGAAAGTGAAGGGATTTTAGACCAGGTGATTTATAAAGTTGCCTCCAATTCTGCATCTATGGTCTTATACAAAGATTAGTCTAACTGATAGGTTTTCCCTAGCATATCATAAATACCCTTGAGTGCAGGGATTTACAAAAGGTAGGAATTTGATGAGTTTTTGTTACCTTGTATTGGGTTTTCTTTCTCATCCAAAGACAGGTGCCTATATTCACCTGGTGATTTAGGAGAACATTTTAACTCTAGACTCAACCCTACACATTGCACAATACATAATTCACATGCCAAAACAGGATAAAATCCTCACTCCAGATTTAAAACTGGAAAGTAGGTTATGGAACTTACCAAATAAGGGATAAAGAAACAGACAAGGCTCTGATAGAAAGCATCCATCATTGCAATCCAGAAAGTTGATAGCTTGTAGAACTGTGGGGGAAGGAATTCATCCAGATTACCATCATCAAAACTGACCTCTAAAGATTGATCAAAAATTACAGACTCAGTGTATTTGAGCTGGAAGAGACCTCAGAGATTATCTGTTGCAGTCCAAGTACCTCATTTGATAAATGAAGAAACCCAGGCTGAAGAGAGAAAGAAGTATGATGTAGTGGAGTCAGAGGATCTAAGTTCATATCTTGGTTCTTCTAGTTATTACCTATGTGACCTTAAATGAATCATATAACTTCTCTGGACCCCTTTTCCCCCACATGTAAATTGAAGGAGATAGACAAGATGATCTCCATGATCCCCTCTAGTTCTAAATCTTATTATTGTTACCAAATTCACATTGAGGATGAGTAGTAGAGTTGGGATGAGCACTCAGACAACCCATTTTTAAGTTTGATTCTCTTTCTACTCCCTTAAAAGACTACTTGTAGGTGGTATATTGGGACAATAATATTTGGTGTGGTCTTTGGCTTTGCATGACAGTTATTCAAACTCTATTCAAGTTCTATTTATAAATTATCTACTTACAAATAATATAAATTATCCACAAAAGACTTAGAAAATCAGCTAAAATCACTAGTTTCTAAAAGAGCATAGACTTGAGTAATGAATATTCTTATTTTTTTTAATCACCTCTACATTCATGAGGAAGATCAGGACAATTTACAACTTATATCTCAGGTATAATATCTTCTTTTGGAAGTGTATTTTGAACCCGGGGTCCATGCACCTTAAAAAAATATTTTTATAGCTGGATTTTAATATAATTTGTTTCCTTCTAACCATATGTATTTTATTTCATATATTAAGATCAGACTGGTTAAGGGCTTAATGACACAAAAATAAGTTAATATCCCCTGTTTTATAGTCAATGAGTAGTTTATCAAACAAATATATTGTTTTTAAGAGTAAAAATAGAAAAGAATATAAACACTCAGGAGTGTATATGGAGCCTGAATATTCTAGCCAACTTATTCCCAATTTCTGCCTTGAACTTTAAGGATTTCCAGTGTCTTATCATGGCATTGAAGTGATGACATAGGCAAGTGTGATGATTTCTACTAAGCTGCCAAGAAGTAAACTTAGGCTTGATAGCAGAAAGGCATTAAAAAAAATTAGAGAGTTATTCAAAAGTGGTTTCCCATCCTAAATATTAAATAAAAGTCAGATCACTTGTCAAGTATATTGTAGAGGGATTTTTTTCATATATGGGTCAAATTATGCTCTATAATTCCTCTTCCAGTCTGATATTCTGTTATTCTATAAATTCTCCAAGTTTCCATGTATTGCTTTTCTAAGCATGCCTTCCCCTACTTCTTTATTTTTTAAAATTTTAATTTAATTATCTCCTTCCCCCTTTAATTGGCATTGCCTCAGACAAATTGAGATCTGGAAAAGACATTAAATTAGAAATATCAAAGTCATTCAGGTCATTACTAGTCCTGACCTATGTCTTGTCATTGGATTTCAGTGATACTGGATAAGAGACTGAGGCTAAAGACTTTGCACAACTTTGCCTCACTTAAATTCAACTCATGAGTAAATTAAGACATTATCCTCAAGGTGTCATTGGTCCTTTTTGAGACTGAAGCACAAACAATAATCTCCTTTCTCCTCTCCCATGCATTGAGAAGGCAAAAACCCCAAACTCATAATAATTATGAATAGTCATGTAAAATAAATTCTTGCATTTATAATGTCCAAAAACACCAAAGAAAAAGAAATAAAGCTTCAATCTGAGTCCATCAGTTATTTATCTGGAGATGGGCAAAATGTTCCATCATATGTTCTTTGGAGCTATGCTAGGTCATTGGGTTAATCAGTTATGTCTTTTCAAAGTTATTATCCTTACAATATTTCTATTATTATATAAATTGTTTTCATTGGTTTAGCTAACTTCATTTTGCATCAATTCATATAAATCATTTCAATTTTTTTCTGAAATGATTCTCTTTGCCATTTATTTCTTCATTGCAATAGTATTCCATCACATTCATACACTTTAACTTGTTAGCCATTTCCAAATGAGCATTTCCTCAGTTTTCTAATCTTTGCCAAAAGAATTTCTATACACATTTTTTGTACATATAAATCCTTTCCCTCTTTCTTTGATCTCTTTAGAAGTATTAAATGAAGTTATAGTATCACTGGAACAAAGGGTTTGCATAGTTTGATAGTTTTTTGGGCATAGTTTCAAATTTTCTTCCAGAATGGACTAGTTCACAGTACTACCAAAAATGTATTAGTATGCCTATTTTCCCTTTTGCAATTTTCATTTTTCTTTTTCGATCAGCTCTGCCAATCTGATGGGAATGAGGTTGTGCCTCAGAATTATTTCACTGCATTTTGCTGATTATTAGCAATTTAAAGCATTTTTTATTTGCTATTTATAACTTGGATTTCTTCCTCTGAAAACTGCCTATTCACATCTTTTGATTATCATTCTTGTAAATTCGATTAAGTTCCTTATATATCTTGGAGAGGAGATCTTTATCTGAGAAGCTTGCTATAAAGATTTTCCCACAGTTTCCTTCTTTTCTTCTAATTATAACTATATTGGTCTTGTTTTTGTAAAACCCTTTTATTTTTAAGTATTTAAAATTATTTATATATATGATAAGAAATATATATAATATATAAAAAGAAATAGAAAAATGGAAAACATTATTTGTTCTACTTTGATATTTCTTATACAGTACCAGATTATTTTCATTATTAAAGTTTTATAGTATAGATAGAAGGAGATCTGATACTGCTAGGTCTCTTTCCTTCCTCCCCTCTCTTCCGCCCCCATCAATTCCCATGATATCCTTGAAAAAAACACTTTTGATACTGGCAATAATATTCTATTCCATTTTCTTAGTCAAATAAACTAATGGTTTAATCTAATTTGTTGTTTTCCTTTAAAAAAAGCCAATTTCCTAGCTCCTTTTTAAAAAAGACAATCAAGGTCTCTGTCTCTGAGACCAAATTTGAATTTGGGGCCTCCTGACTCCAGGGTCAGCTTCTCATTTCATCAGTTAATTCAATGTTTTATTGTTGTTTTTTAAATTTTCATTTCTCTCCTTTAATTTTCAGGCTTTCTGTTTTTGGGTCTTTTAAAATTTGTGGGCTTTCTTGTGCTTTTTTTTCTTTTTTTGGTTGTTGAATGCACCCATTTCTTGATTTGCTATTTCTTTTGTTGATGAAAGCATTCCAAGATAGAAAATTTCCCCTAAAGGATATGCCTTCATGCCACAAATTTTGAAATGTTTTCTCACTGATGTCATTATCTTGAATGAAATTATTATTATTTCTGATTTGTTCTTTGATCCACTCATTCTTTAGAAATAAACTATTTAGTTTCCCATTTATTTTTAATTTATGTTTTAAGATATCATTAAGTATATTTATTGCATTGATATCAGAAAAGATTCCCTTGATATTTATGCTTTTGTGCATTTTTTTGTGATATATTCATATCCTTAATATGGAAAATGCTTGTAGATATACCATGCATGGTTATTCCTTTTTTCCCTTTCAATTGTCTTCATCTTAACATTACTTTTGTTTATTTTATGGTTAGATTTATCTAAGCCTTAGAGGGGTAAATTGAGGGCCCTTATTATTTTAGCTTTAAAGTCTATTTCTTTTTATAGCTCATTTAACTTTTACCTTAAGAATTAGATGTGTCATTTGGTACTTTAATTTGTTGCCTTTTAGCAAAATGTAGATTTCTCCATTCATCTCCTTTATATAGGTCTATTTTTAGTTTTTTATTTGAGAAAAATATACCTTTTTACTTTTGCTGAGCCATAATAGATTATGATTCACTCCTTATTTTTAACTCTATATGTATCTTTCTAATTCATATATGCTTCTTATTGTTGGATTTTATTTTAGAATTCACTCTGCTATTCTTTTCTGTTTTAAGGGGGAGTTCATCTTATTCACATTCCTTGTTGTGATCTCTATTTATTTCCTCCTTTCCATTTTGTTATACTTTTTCCTTCTTCTTTTCCCTAATATCTCCTCTTTAAAAGTCTTTTGCTTCTGATTATTACTCCTTTAATCTATTCTCTTTCTTATTCTGTTCCCTCCATTCTTTTCCCCCTTTGCTCCTTTTCTCCTAATTACTTGTGGAGTAAAATTAATTTCTGTGTCGAATTACATATATATTTATATTCTTTACTCCTTGAACCAGTTTAGATGAGGATGATATTCAAATGTTTTCCCCTCCCTTCTCTATTATATAAATTTTTCCTTGTATATTTCATTCATGTGAGATAATTTTCTCCATTCTTCTCCTCCTTTCTGCCTTGTCCCAGTATACTGTCATTTTTCTTTTTATATTATGCAGATATAATAAAATGATACTTAGGATTTCTATCTAATTGGATTCCTTCTAAGACACCTGGTAATGATAAAATTCTGAGAGCTAACATGTATTATCTCCTCATATATTAATATAAACAGCTTATCCTTGTTTAGATCCTTATGATTTCATTTTTGTTTACCATTTTTATTCTTTTATTAAATTCCTCTGTTTATATTTCAAATTTTCTATTTAACTCTTGTCTTTTCATCAGAAAATTTGAAAGTTTTCTATCATATTTCAAACTTCATTTCTTTAAAGCAGTGGCTGCTAAGTCTTGCATTTTCCTGTGTCTCTTTGGTACTCGAATTCTTTCTGGATGCTTGCAGTATTTTTTCCTTGACCTGGAAACTCTGTATTTTCACTATAGTATTCCTGAGAGTTTTCAACTTAAAGTTTCTTTCAGGATGTGACTAATAGATTCTTTCAATTTTGTACTTTGCTCTCTGATTCTTAGATGTTTGGAAAGTTTTTAAAAAATGATTTCTTGAAATAAAGTGTTAATGTTTGGCTTTTTCTTCTGTTCTTGGCTTTTAGGGAGACCATGATTTTTAAATTATTTCTCCCCAATGTTTTTCAGATCAGTTATGTTCCATTTTTATTTCATATTTTCTTTCATTTTTTTCAGTCATTTGAGTTTGTTTTATTATTTGATATCTCATGGAGTTTTTAGCTTTTATTTAGCCACTTAAAGGGCCAAGAAATTATTTTCTTTAGTAAGATTTTGTACTTTTATTAATTTGTTGATTCTCTTTGTTGTTTTCTTCCAAAGTCCTCATTTGATTTTTTTTAAAATTTAGTTTATTTAAGGTAACAGGGTTAAATGACTTGCTCAGGGTCACACAGCTAGGCAATTATTAAGTGTCTGAGGCTGGATTTGAACTCAGATCATCCTGACTCCAGGGCTGGTGCTCTATCCACTGTGCAGCCTAGCTGTCCCCACTCATTTGATTTTAAAAATATTTTTAACCTTTTTATTCAGCTTTTTAACACATCTTGGATTTCCTTATGGGCTTGGGTCAAATTGGCATTTTCCCTTGAGATCTTGCTTGTAATAAATTTCCAAGTCATTTTTTTTTGTTTTGAGTTTTCCCTTCATCACAGAAGCTCTTTATGTTGATTTCTTTTTAAGTTTTCTCATTCTTCCAACCTCCTTCTTGATTCTGGACTTTATAATTTTTGCATTTTTATGTTTTCCTGCTGCTTTCATAGATTTCATACTTGTGACCTGTAAGTTTTCAGTGATCTCTGACTGGCATTAGCCACAGAGGCATCTGTTCACTGACCTCTTAGTTTGAGGTCTGCAAGTTTCTGACTCAGATTTATGTTTATTGACTTGTGTGTGATTATGTCAGTAGACTGGTCCTAGACTTAGTCATTGGTTGTCCACATGGAGGCTCTAACTGAACTGCTGCCTCCTCTTTGACCTGGGACTCCTGTCTTGGTAATTCCACCAAAGACTTAAATGGTATATTAAAGGTTAGAACTGTATCCCTGCTACACTGCGCCTAAGCTCAGAATCACACAGATATATCTCCAAAATTTGTTTGTTGCTCAGTATGAGATGGGCCCTTGCTCCCTTGAGCCTGCAACAACTCTTCTCTATCCTGAATGCATGATCAGGAACTGGGCAGTAATTAACAGGATATCATGGCACCTGGTCCTCTGCCCAATGCTAATTTTGGGATTCCCTGGGAATTTCTCTGGCTCAGTCATTCCTGCCCTGGTGTTCTGTCTTAGTGCTCTTTTTCTGGTGACAGGAATCCTATCCACCAAATCTATTCCTAAGTCAGGGCCTGGTCTTTCCCATTGTCAAATGTCTGCAGGCTTCTCTGTATGTCTATGTTTCTCTGGGCTGAAAATTAATCCATTGTGACTTTTCCTTGGAGTTTTCAATTAAAATTGGGTCTGGTGTGGTTTTGAGATTGTTGTCCTAGACAAGCTAGGCAAAAATGCTTCTTCATTCTGAATGCCTTCCTTTTCTTCTACTCAAATCCTCTCCATTCTTAAATGCATGACTCTAGTCTTACCTTCTCTATGAAGACCATACTGTCTACTCTGGCTCACATTTATTTCTTTCTTTTCTGGCCTCCAGTAGAAGCTAACCTCTAAAGTCTACATGTACCACATAACATTATAGCTGCCATATACTTTTTTCAAATTTTTCTGGAATTGCCTCAGGAGCAACCTTATGATGCAGAGGAAAGAGCACTGAACTTAATGGGCTCATCTTGAATTATAGGATCTGAGTTCAAATCCCAGCTTTGCCATTTAATATTGTGTGACATTGGGCAGGTCATTTAGCTTTTCTTGGCCTCAGTTTCTTTTTCTGTAAAAGAAAGGGTTTTGAGATGATCTATAAATTACTTTCCAACTCTAGAATCAGCTAGATAGGAGAGTAGAGTAAGGAAGACCTGAGGTCAAATTCTGCCTCAGACAATTGATGTTGATGATAACAATAACCATCATTTATTTATTTAAGGTTTACAAAGCACCATATATATTATCTCATTTGAGCCTTATAATAGCTCTATGAAGTAGGTGTTATTCTTATTCCCATTTTATAGATGAAGAAACTGAGGTTGAGAGAGATTAAATAATATGCCCAAGGCCAGATTCAAACTCCAGATCCCATACTCTACCCATGGTACCACCTAGCTGCAATTCTGGTCAAATCACTTAAATTCTTGGACTCAATTTTCTCATGTGTAAAGTAGCATATACTCCTATTGATATTTCTCCAATTTATTTTGCATATATTTTGTTTATAAATAATTATTGTCTTCCCCTTTAGATTAATCTCCTTGATAGCAGGGACTGTCTTTTGCCTTTCTTGAATCCTGAAACTTATCACAATACCTAGTACATACTTGATGTTTCATAAATGCTTATTGACTAAGTGTCTCCCCTGGTTGAGAGAATGAAATTGAAAATCTTAAAGTATTATCTATATAAATGTCAGCTATTTAAATTCTATGATCCATGTATATCTGTCCAAAAATAGGTAGAAGATTCTATTCTCTATGTCTGCTATTTCCCCCAGGTGGACATGGTCCTTAGCTATAATTTGAATCCCCTAGATGGGGCTGCAGAATGAGTATTCTGATCTTATTCTGAGCACTGAAACCTCAAGTACTTTACCTTAGAATTCTGTCCACTCCTGTAGAGTTCTGGTAGAGCCAGGAGAGTTTCTGCAGAGATGTCTTTATCCAGGATCCCAAAGATGAGAGGAGGTAAGGAAGTGAAGAAGAGGTTGAAGAATATCATCTGCCAGTAATCAATCATTGTGGCACCCGAAAAACCACAGAAGAATTGGTACCAAAAGAGAAGGTTGACATAGCACTGTGGAGAGAGAGATGGTAGGATCTTTAGTTTCTTTTGGAATTCATTCAACCCAGGATTAACTGACAACATGTCAATGGAAGCAATTTTGATATAATTTAGGGAGTGATGATATAACTGTTACTTGATTATGAAGATAACAGATGGTGATATTTATTGTGTCTTTGGTGACTTAGGCCATTATATACACCATTCCATTTGATCTTCATGAAACATTGTGAATTTGGTGGGGCAGATATTATTAGCTAATTGATATGTTTAAAGGAAAGCCTAAAATCACATATGAAGGGAAAACAAGAATTTAAAAGCAAGATAGAAAGGTAGAGAGATAGAAGGAAAAAAACCCCCTGTAAATCTATTATCTAATTCTTAAGAACAGGATACTGAATGCTTTGAAAATCTGTACATAGTGCTATTTCAGATTCTTCACAACATCATAAGGTCCCTGCCTTCCAAGAAACACTTCAGAGACTAGTTGAAGAAAGATTATTCTCCAAGTAGCATAGCTGAGAAGCTGCATCAAATTATGGATTAACAATGATAATAATGATAATTTTTTTTTTGCTAGGCAATGGGGTTAAGTGACTTGCCCAAGGTCACACAGCTAGGTAATTATTAAGTGTCTGAGGTCAGATTTGAACTCAGGTACTCCTGACTCCAGGGCTGGTGCTCTATTCACTGAGCCACCTAGCTGCCCTGATAATAATGATAATTTACATTTATATAGAGCTTTAAGGTATATAAGTGCATTATATCTATATCTATCTATATCTATATCTATATCTATATCTATATCCATATCTATATCTATATCTCTATCTATCTCTATCTATCTATATCTCTATCTATCTCTATCTCTATCTCTATCTCTATCTCTATCTCTATCTCTATCTACATCTATATCTATATCTATATCTATATCCATATCTATATCTATATCCATATCTATATCCATATCCATATCCATATCCATATCCATATCTATATCTATATCTATATCTATATCTATATCTATATCTATATCTATATCTATCTCTATCTATCTATATCTATATCTATCTATATCTATATTATCTAATTTGACCCTTATAACAACCTTAGTTTTGTTGTTCAGTTGTTGTAGCCATGTCTGATTCTTCTTGGCAAAGATACTGGAGTGTTTTGTCATTTCCTTCTCCAGATCATTTTACAGATGAGGAAATTGTGGCAAACAGAGTTAAATGACTTGCCCAGGGTCACATAGCTAGATGACTTTTTCTGACTCCAGCTCTGGCATCCACTGCCACCTAGTTAGCCTTAACCATATTGATGTGTATTGAAAGTTATCATTCCTCACTTCCCATTCTCATTGATAGATGAAGAAACAGGACTAGAGAGTTTAAATATGAATTAACTAATATTACTCAGTTCCTTATGGAAAGAATTGGGACTCTGAGCCAGTTAGTGACAGAGCTTAGAGCAGAAGTCCTAACTTTCAGGCCAATGATCTTTTCAAGATTCCTTTTTCCTTCTTGTTCTCTACCTTCCAAGATTCTGCTACTTTGTGGTTAAAAGCATGGCCATAAAACTGTACTTCTCATCCAGAGAATATGACTATCTACAGTTATTTGATTTCTTTTTTAGTTTTAAAACTTGGGTCTGAAAACCTGATCTTGTTTCTGTTTGGTGCCCTGATTTTTTCGTTTTTCTTTCTGCTTCTTTTGCTCAAAGAGAGAATTGTTTTCATCACTGGGCGTTGCATATCCAAATAGTTTGCCTCCTGTGCTATGCTACTTGGAGGGGAACCTTTCTTTAGTTAGTCTCTGAAGTGTTTCTTGGAAGGCAGGGGCCTAATGATGCCGTGAAGAATCTGATATAGCACTATGTACAGATTTTCAAAGCACTCAATATGCTATTCATAAAAATTAGATCAAATAGATATACCAAGGTTTCTTCCTTCTATCTATCTTGCATTTATTTTTTCATCCACATCTAATTTCAGGCTTTCTTTTTAATATGGTGGTGACATAGATTAATTAGAAGGAACACACATTTATTAAGCACCTACTATGTCCCAGACATCATACTAAGGATTAATCAAATTTTAACTCCCTTGATTTTCACAACTATAGGTGCTATGAATTATCCCCATTTTACAGTGGAGAAAACTGGAACAGAGAGAGTTAGTAAATGTCTGAGACTGGATTTGAATTGGGGACTTTCTAACTCCAAGTCTAGTGCTCTATCCACCAAGCCAGATAGCTGAGTTATGTTATCTGTGAAATGGAAATTATAATGCTACTTGTTTCCTTATCTATTATGGACTGTTATGGGGAACACACTTGATAAAGCTGTATTGTGAGTTAATATTTTTGCTATTAATTCAAAGTCAGCATGTCATAGTGGACAGACAGCTTTGGAGCCAGGAAGACCTGGGTTGGAATCCTACTTCTGACACATTGGTTGTATGTGACTATGAACAAGTCACTGTACCTTTAAAAGGTAATTCAGTAAGACCAAAATTGCAATTAAAGTGCTGACTTACATTGGTAAAAGAAGTTTGGAGTTCTTGGTACCAGTAAAATTATGGGTCTATTCCCTATCTATATTCTCTGTCCTCTACCCATGTCCTTCTAGCAAACCCTAAGCATTTTTTTTTTTTAGAATTCATCTCCAAGAGAAGGAGAATACTTCATTTTATAGATGGAGGAAATTCCATCTGTTTCTAAAGACAGTCTTAGTCACACAGCTGCTTAGTGATGGATCCGAAACTTTCTTCATAGACTGTGTTGGGAGCTAGAAAATCTGGTTTCTTGTTAGAATTCTTCCAGTTACTAGGCATATAACATTGGACGATTCATTTAATGTTTCTGAGATATAGGATAAGGAAAAATTCCTACTTTGAAAACTTCCCCCCCACTAATGCAAATTAGCAGCTCAAACACCAAATATGCTCTTTGAGGGTTGCTTAGAGCACTAAAAGATTAAATGTCTTATCTTTGTGTCAAAGACTGGACTTCAAACCAGGTTGTTCTGATTTGAAGTCTGACCCTCTGTGCCATACACTATGCTCTTTCAGTTTTCTCATCTACAAAATTTGGACAGTAGAATCCTATTATGCTTGAGCTGGCAGGAGACCTTAAGATTCCTTTGACTACTTTACAGATCAAAGAACAAATGACCCAAGAAATGATTTTCCTAAAGCCAGTGTGATTTGGGAAACTGGGTATTGATCCCAGGTCTTCTGATAGCCAATATTAGTGCTGACTATGCTTAATCTGCCTACTCAATAAATACCTGTTTTGACTTCTTCACTGAGATCTAAGAATCAAATGACCTCATATTTAAGCAGATAGTGAATACAAAGCACTATGCAAATACAAGTATTAAGAAGCACAGCATAATATTGCTTTGAAAAATATATTATTTGCTCCCTTCCCTTCTGGCCTTCCAGTTTTCTCTGGGGAAAAAGATGGAAGGAAAATTTTTTCAAGTGTGGAAAAGAGAGGTCTGTCTGCTCACTTTTATTGACCAGAACAAAGGTTGGTTTTCCCAAATGATTCTATCTTCCAAAGAATCTGAGTCAATGCATTTATCTTAAGGGCAGCTCCAGTCACTGAAATCCATTCTGTGGGAGGCAGCAACCAAAACTCTTACTGAAGGAGTGAAAACTTCCTGAGGGAAGTAAATGTTTTATTTTGATCTTTGCTCCAATAGTTCATGGCTACACACACACACACACACACACACACACACACACACACACACACACTGTTTATTGATAGATTGATCTTGGGGTATTCCCAATCCATTAGAGTTAAGCATGAGTTGTCTCTAGTGCTTTTTAACAAGAGATCAGAAATCATGTTCCCCCTCTATAGGACATAAGGAACTAGACATGATTTCATTTGAAGAGGGAATTTCTGATAAGGAATTCTCTCTACCAATGCAGTTTGGAACTTTCTCTATAATTTAGAGTCTTTTTTTTTTGGCAAGGCTTTTTTTTTTTGGTAAGGGTTAAGTGACTAGCCCAAGGTCACATGGCTAAGTCAGTATTAAGTATCTGAGGCCAGATTTGAACTTCTGACTCTAAGGAGTCCTTCTGACTCCAGGGCCAGTGCTCTCTCCACTGCACCACTTAGCTGCCCCTATAACTTATAGTCTTATGAGTTACCTGGAACCTTGAGAGATGGTGACCTGTCCAGGGTTATGTAGCTTATATACATCAAGTGGGATTTGAACTCAGGTCTTCTTGAATTTGAGTCCAATTCTGTATCCTTCATGTAATAGCCAATGTTTCAGGGAAAAACCTTCCCTCAAATTCATGATAGTCATATTATCAACATGTCCTTACTCCCATCCCACCACTACATTTTGCCCCTGAATGAGAATGCTGGAAGATTTTTTTTTTCAGAAGTGAAGTAACATAGAATAGTGGCTAGGGAACTGAGTCTAGAATCAAGAAGACTTGGATTCAAATCCTTCTTCAGATACCTGCTAACTTTGTGACCTAGAATAAGTCAGGTAACCTCTTTGTGTTTCAATTTCCTCATCTGTAAAAGGAGAGAGTTGGACTTGATGGCCTTTAAAATCCTTTTTAGCTTCAAATCTATGATCCTATATCTTCCCTCTCCTAGCAAATCATATCTAACTCTTCATGGGGGTTTTCTTGGCAAAAGTACTGGAACAGTTTGTCATTTCCTAGCATAGTTTACAGATTAGCAAATGGAGGTAAACAGGGTCAAGTGATTTGCCCAGGATCATACAGTTAGTAAATATCTGAGGTTGGATTTGAACTTGGTCCTTCCTGACTCCAGGCCTGGAGCTCTATCCACTGCACCAACTAGCTATCTATATAGTAGCTACTTAAAACTTATTGAAGGACTGTTTGATCTTGTATCTAGACCTTTGTGAATCAGCTGAGGAAGAACCACTATATCTTTCAGCTAGATTGCAACTTGAGAAGAGTACTTGATTCATTTTATTTTCAAGTTCAGGTTCAGGATCTGTTGTTTCCCCCACCTTTGCAGAGTTTTTTTCACCTTTTGAGAACTGCTTTAGATCTGGTGACGGCATTGCTTCAATTTCTGCCGGTCCTGTTTCCTCTGAGAAGCCACTGCAGCAGTAATTAATTCATTGTTCAAACTTCTAAGCAGCCAGGTTTTTAATCCCTGATGAAATGGGTTGCGGATGTGGAAGTCATAGTTCTCCACCCTCTAATTGCAAGGGGGAGATAATGCTGCATCAATGTCATCCAGTTAGAATACTACACCAGGCTCGAAATAAATATCACTTAAGCATTGAAAGCATACTCAGCCAGGAAAAGTTTCTTCCTTTTTTTTTTTCTTTTCCATGGTAGAAATTTAATGTTGAGAAGTCATAGGCTTATTCAGAAGAATGATTTTTTAAATCTATTATTTTTAAACATGGACACTGAATTCTAAGTAAACAATCTTTCATGCTTAAAGTGAATTTTGAGTCAAATGGAGTGACTTGTTTGCACTGACTTGTTGAAATGCAATTACTATCCAGTTTAGCCAATTTGCATTATTCTTTTCACTGCTACTCATTTACATATACATTAAACTTTGAGCAGATATGCTTGCTGTATTTGAGTGGTGATGATGACAGCGGCTGCCAGTGGGACCCAGAAAATGTAGCAAAAGATAAAAATTTGAGTTTCTGAAATGCTACTTGTCTAATGTTCCTGTCTTCCATTCCCCTGGTTCTAATCATCTTTTTTTCCCCTTATGCAAACAGGAATCAGATCATATTTGGAGGCACTGTGGGATTATTCCAAGGTCCTTGAACTAGATAATGAAAAGCACCAACTCATGCATTTATGCCCTTTTTTGGCATTGCAATGCTTTGACTCTTGCCACTTTTTTTATTTTTTAAATCAAGAGCTTCTAATTATAATCTTGCAATCTCCTAGAAAGTCTTAGTATCACATTAGGCCTGTGTTTCTCCTTAGTGCTGATAACTCATATTTTATTTTGATATTTTTGGCCCACAGAAATATGGCAGCAAACATTCTTAGGGGACACATGGATGTTGTAAAATGATTTTTAATATTTGCATTACATTTATACTTTTCTAAATACTTTTGTGTACATTATACTTCTTGGTCCTCATTATTTTTAGGGGGGTACACAAAAGAAATATCGTAATCTTTATTTTATAGAAAAAGAAATCAAGACACATAGGTAGTATTACTAATTCTAGGCCAGATTGCCCCATTCACCTGAGGCAATGTGCTGTAGAAGATAAACAACTAAATTGGGAGTCAGCTGGCCAGGGTCTTAAGCCTACCACCTGCTTGATGTCTGACCTCTTGTAAATCATTGACTATCTCTGGGTCTTAGTTCCCCCATTTAGGTTTGTTTTCACTCTTAATTCTGGTTACGTGAAGGGATCCAGAAAATCTACTGATGAGGACATCTTAGTCTTTTGCTTTTTGACCTAGTGGGAAACTTGTCATTTCAAAGATTAAAAATCTGAATTTTCCTTGGGACTTCCATTCCCTTCTTTTTTCCTTTTTGTTTTCTGTTTCAGTCATTTCTTTTTCTTCCAGGCTCCCAAGTCCAGTTCCTCCTAGGTTCTTAGAAAACAGGCAGGAATGGGGTGGCTAGGTGGCACAGTGGACAGAGCACCAGCCCTGGAGTCAGGAGTACCTGAGTACAAATCCGGCCTCAGACACTTAATGATTATCTAGCTGTGTGGCCTTGGGCAAGCCACTTAACCCCATTGCCTTGCAAAAAAAAAATCTAAAAAAAAGAAAAGAAAAGAAGCAGGAAGAGTGCCAACTACATGCAATAGTGATGGGTAGTTGCATGTCAGTGGACAAGTAGGTGGTACAGAGAATAAGAAGAGTGGATTTGGTATCATGAAGACCTGAGTTCAAATCTTATCTTAGTCACTAATTAGCTGTATGACCCTTGACAAATTGCTTAAAATCTCTCAGTCCTTCCCTCACCATTAAAAATAGGGATAATAGCACTTAACTCCAGTATTCTTTTGAGGATCAAATGAGACAATATGTAAAGGGCTTTGCAAACTTAAAATTGCCTATAGAAATGCTACCTATTCATTTTCATCTTCATCTTCATCATCACCCTTACTGTAATTCTTTGCATAGTGCATTGGCCAATTTTATATTGGGTAATTTGAGGTTAAGTATGTATTAAAGTTGTACATTGCTTTCTGATGTGTGGGATGTTGTTAGGAGGAAACTAGAATATTGTAAAAAGGAGAGGAATAGGAAGCTATCACCTTGAAGGAAATGAGTTTTGCCACCACTAACATTGACAGTAACTTTCTGATTGTTCCTATAGATGAAATTTCCTCTTATGTAAAATGAGGGGGCTGGAAGAGATATTAGAAAAGTTGTCTTGCAGCTCTATTTGATGATCCCCTGACAAACACAGAGGGACCTGTTTTGTAGATAGGGAGAACTGTAGCTCAGGAAAACAAATGACTTGCCTCCTGAGGTCCATAGCTTGTCAACTGGTGAAGGGAGGGAGAAAAGAAATTCCCAAATTAAGCACATTCAAAGTTACATTTATACCTCTCATATCCTCTTTTTAAAAATACCTTTTTAGCAGTTTTCTGGCTTGCACATTGTCCTGTACTTAAAAGACACCCCTCTTTGGTGACCTACTTGGTAACAACTCCAATTATTTAGATTTTATCTAGATTTAGCACTTATCTATCTGTCCTTTGTCTCATCCTCTTTATGCCTTTTCTCGCTGTAAATGTGATAAAAGGTCACCATATTGGTTAATACCTTATCCCTCTCAGGTGAGATATTTGTATTTTACCACGGGCCTTCAGTGCTTTAAACCAAATGATGACTAAGATCTCCAGTAGGGGCGGGGTCCTCACACAAATGGACCTAAGGTGATTACTTACCACGTTTTTGTAGAAGTAGTAAACAACCATCCTTGCCAAACGTGAATAGCACCAGTGGCCATGCACAAGTAGTAGTTTCTTGAGGTGCTTGAATCGAGCAATGGCAAAATCACTGGACATCACAGCCTGAAAAGTGAGAGCTAAAAAGTCATTCATCCAAACTACTGCTTTCCCTCCCCTGCTCCAAAAAATACCAAATTCCCATGAAACTGCCCAGAGAGATCTCACTCTTGTATCCTTGGATCCTTTTAGCAGGATTGAAAGGATCGTCGTCATCATTATATGATAATTGAACTAATTTTCATTGGAATATTTTTTGGTTTCAACATAGAAACCACTTCCCACCTCATTTCTGGTGAGATGGAGGACCAAGTCATCAGTCATACTTGGACAAATTTTCATTCCCGTGAGGCATGTTTGAAGATAACTTCCAAATGATAGATTTTGAAAAAGTAAGACAAATGGTTTCAAAACTACTTTTCTAGAAACATAAGTTTAAATTGTGATTCTGGCTATCATCTTGGAAAAAAATTGCAGCTGATACAGATTTTCAAACATATACACAAAGTATAGCTTTTGTAGTTTTTGAAATTAATTGCAGAAAAAACTTGGAACATGGGTAGAAGTTATAGAAATGTAGGATTAAGCAAGTGAAACTGATACTCACAGAACTACTAATTTATACGTAACTTTGGAATGAAGGCATGATTTTTGTAATGCAACACACATTGACTGTGCAGTCAATTCCCTAAATACTTGAATGTGGACTTGGTCAAGCATTGGACTGGGAATGTAGAGAAGCCTGAAGGACAACAAGCCTGTGTATGATAATAAGTTGACCTCTATCTGGTTTTAACAGCAAATCATCCACAAAAATTAAGTAGTTGCCTTTATCTAATATAAGGAAAGAATAAAGGAAAAAAGGAGAATGATTGCCATACTTGCATGCCTTCTTGACCAGATATCCCAATTCCAATATCAGCAGCTTGAATCATGCTAACATCATTTGCACCATCACCTGAGAACAAATGAAGAATGACTGATGAAGTGATTTAAAAAAAATTGGACTTCTGTGGTTTTGTGAACATTTCAGATCTGAAGTTTCAAGACAGGCTTTCAGATGCCTCAGATTACAAACAGAATCAGAGGGTCTCTGGGGCTATTTAGATTCTCTATGGAATATTACCAGTGAGGAATAAGAAGCCAAGAGACTTGCCCAAAGTCACATAATTTTAGTGGACTATTCATTTTCATTTTCATCTTCATCTTCATCATCACCCTTACTGTAATTCTTTGCTATATATATTCTAGTGGACTAGAATTATGGGCCAGATATAGTTTTTTTCTGGTCCATTGTACTTTCCTCTCTTAACTGAGTCCTTTTGATATGGAACTGAATGAAACTTTAAGGGTCATCTGTCACTAGGATATTGAACCCTAGAGACTTTTCTATCACTACTTTTCTGCTTTTTCTCAACTTTTATATCTCTATACATTCACTCACATTAAACTTTTCTCCCCAGGTATGAAACACGTGTCTAGATCTGTTATTGTTTAGTTGTTTTTCAGTCATTTTCAACTCTCTGTGACCCCATTTGGGGTTTTCCTGGCAAAGATACTGGAGTAGTTTGTAACTTCCTTCTCTAATTCATTTTACAGATAAGGAAACTGAGGCAATCAGAATAAAGTGTCTGAGGCCAGTTTTGGACTCAGGAAAATGAGTTTTCTTGACCCTAGACTCAGCACTCTATCTACTGTGCTACCTAGCTGTCAATGTCTAGATCTAGGTCTCCTGAAATTCCTTTATTCCTTCAAGGTCCAGTTTTAGTGCCACTTTCTTCATTGCCTTCCCTGATTTTCCAGGTAAACATGATCCGTACCTCATATTCCCTGTCCCACTTTGTATCTCCTTTGCTATCATCCCATTATATATATTTTATCATGTTAGTTCTACATATCCACATTATTCTTTTTCACTAGATTGTAAGCTCCGTGATAGCAGCGACTATATTGTTTCTCATTTTTGTATTATGATCAATCCTGGGAGCCCACCTTTTAGAGGAACATTGACAAACTAGAAGTGGACAAAGTGCAGCACATCTTAAGGAGCCCAAGATATTGAGGGACCAGGAGGCCATGCTTGAAAGCAATGTTGGCAGAAGGAACTGAGGATGTTTAGCTTGGGGAAAAGAATCAAAGGGAATGGGGTAACTATCCTCAAGTCTGAAAGACATTCATCTAATAGAGGTTAGGTTTGCTTTTCTTGGCTCAAAGGAGAAGAACAAGAAGCGGTAGGATGCTGTTCCAGAGAAGTAGCATTTTGGTACATGCATATATGTCTAAGTTGGGTTATTTAGTTCTCAGAATCAGCAGAATCTAAGTGAATGACCACTTGTGGAGATTTTTTTTTTTTTTTGTGGAATACTTTCTTAGGATTTTAGCATTCAAAGGAACTGTGGAGAGCAGTCAGTCCAAATTTCTCATATATTATTCCTCAATCAACCAACAAGAATTTATAATAGGCGCCTACTATATTTCAGATGAAGAGATTGAGAATTTAAAAAAAGGAGTCAGACTGTGTGACTGAAATTCCTAATACAAAAATGAAAAACCACACAGTTGCTGCTATCTAGGAGCTTACAATCTAGTGATAAAGGATAGTGTGAATATATGGAATGAATACTATAGAATGTATAATGGGATGATAGCAAAGGAGGCACAAAGTGGGACAGGGAATATGAGGTACGGATCATGTTTATCTGGGAAATCAGGGAATCATTATGTGATTGTGTGCTAAATACCTAATAAAATGTTTGATGTATAATTGCCACAATAAATATTTGTTGAATTTAATTGAACCTTAGAAAATAGGATTGAATGATGTTTTGGTTGGGTTGGATTTTATTTAGTTTTTTTTCTTTAAGAAGCAATTGGGGTTAAATGACTTGCCCAGGATCACACAGCTAGTAAGGTCCAAGGCTGAAGATATAGTTTTAATGAATTTAATGAACTGAAATGAGAAGAACAGATTAACAAAGGTGCTTTAGGGTATCTGGCATTAATCTCTCTGTTTTCTTTAACATGGGGGCCCTCTTCTGCTGGATGAGACAGAGCAATCATTACATTGCTTCCCTGAAGTTCCCTTTCTTCCCTAAAGTCTGATTCTGAATTCACTTTTAGCAGTTTAACTCTGAGCCTGCATTGCCTCTACTTTAGTATTTATTTATTTATTTTACAGCTGCTTCTCAGTAATAAGCTGCAATTACATTAATATTATTCACCATAGAGAATGCTGAACTCGAGGAGAGAAAAAAAAATCTTCCTATAATTGTTTTGAAACAAATTTATTGATCTCGAAAAGTAGCGTATCATCTCTGGTTGCCTTTATTCTTCCTATAATTAGTTTTCTTTTTTTTTTTGCATAACATGGAAATGAATAATTTAAATCTTCCCCATGGCAGAACTGTCTCAGCCTTTAACCTCTTCTATTAGCAAACCTAGGAAAGTGGAGGTGAGGCAATCATGCTGTTTCTCCCCTGAGCTGGCTTTGTTTCTGTTGCTATGGGATTACAGTACTTCTCTGACCCTAAAGAATGAGTTCTGTGATATTTTTGTGGTGAGTGGGTGACTGAAGCTCTGTGGAGGAGAATTCTGGATCCAAATAGGCTGCTCTCACCAAGGGTTTGTCTCTTATTAACTCTATGTAGCTTAACCATTACCTTATGCTGAATACTTAGACAAGATGTAATTAATAAAAGGCATATTGTATAAAGCGCATTGAAATTTTCCCCAGATTTCATGCTCCAAAATCTTAGATGAGGATCAGAGCTAGAGAAGGCAAAAGATAATGACTTTATTTGTATGACATGGCTATAATTCTAGTTCTCCTATTAAGATCATAACCTATATTGTTAGCTCTTTGAGCAGGGGCTATCATTGCCTTTCTTAGTATGTCCAGTGTCAACATAGTATCTGGAAGTGTTCAGTAAATATTTATTTACTGACTGAAAGGACCTGGTATAGCAGTTAGGCCAACTCTCTCTCTCTCTTTCTTTCTCTCTCTCATACACACACACACACACACACACACAAATATAGAATAGGCAGAATTTGAATTGACAATTTCTGGAACCAATACTAGCTTTCCATCATATCACAGTACATCAGTTAGGGTAAGAACACACCTTCTAGCCTAGGGTTACTCATACTTGGTGGGAAATCAAATGGAATAAAAACAACATATATTTAAAGCATTTGTTTTTTTAATAAGTCACAAAGCTTGGTTTTGGAATGTAGGAGGCCAGAGGGAATAACCTGCTGGAGGTCCAGGCTCCTTTTGTGCCTCTATTATTGATAATCTCTGTTTATCTGCACTTCCTGGATTCCTGACCCTTGTCAACCTTAACCCTTGAGAACTGGTTATTTCATTCTAACTTCCTGATTACCTAGCTTCTAAAAATATTGGTTTCTTTTGATTACAGTAAACTACAGATTTCTTGAATGCTACTTTGATCTCTTGGTTGTCAGAGCCTTAGCTTGTTTCTGATGAATTAGATGGGGAAACAGAGGCAACTAGGGTTAAGCAATTTACCTAGGATCACAAAGCTAGTAAATGTTTGAGTCTGGATTTGAACTCATGAACATGAACCTTCATGACTTCAGACCCAGTGCAATATCCACTGAGCCAACTAACTGACTATTGATTCTATCCTACTGATCCCCAAAACATCTGCCAGATTTCATTCTGGCCCTGACCCCTGCCTGGCTAGTTGGATTCCATCATTCCCATTCTCTTACATGGTTAGTTACCTATGGATAGAGTCATTACTTTCAACTTGTCCCGCATCAGTTTGACTACCATGCTCTTCTGGAGTGGAGTAAAACGACAGCACAGGACTGAGCGGCAATATTTGGTCAACTCCAGAAACTTCTTCTCCAGATTTCCTTGGAAAATGATATTTAAAGTCTTGCCATCAATCACCAGTCCAATATCTGAACCTGTAACTTCCACAGTGGAAGATGATGCCTGGGAAGGAAGACGGATGCCAAAAAACTTGTGTTCTGCTTTGTTGGTGTCGTAACATCTCTTCACCTCTTCTAAAGCACAGTTAAGGATGGATTCACAGGTCTCCTATCAAAGGAATTATATAGAAGAGCATATATAAAGATTTTGAAGTCTTTCTACTTTCTTCATTCCTCACTGTAGCATTTGAAATAGCAATCAAAAATATTTCAGTGGAACCCAAATCCCTCACTTCAGTGGAACACAGGAGAAGATGAAAGGAACAAAAATATATGCTACCTATGACATTAAAGAAGTTACATTGCTATATTCCTTACTGCTGCACCCTAAAACAAAGGACCCTTTGCATTGACTTACAATTGAAACCTATAGATGTTTTTTCTCCATTAGAATATGAACTCCACAAAAGCAGGGATTGTCTTTTCTACTTGTACCCCTAATACTTAACATAGTATAAAATGTAGTAAACACTTGATAAATGCTTGTCTTACTTCTTTCTTTCCTTCCTTCCTTCCTTCTTGCTATCCTTCTTCCTTTCTTTTTTCTTTCTCTTTTGCTTCTTTTCTCTCTTCCTTCCCCCTTACTTTATTACATTCATTCTATTTGTAGGGCTTTTCACAATATTGTCAAATCCACATTTTATTCTCACAAGCTTTGATATAGCTTCTGGGTATTAGTGTCTACAAAACTTTAAAGAAAACAGACATGGAAATTATTAAGTGACTTGGCCACACTCACAATGTGAATCTGTCATAGAATAGGACCCAGAACTCAGGTTTGCTTAGCTGAGTTTAGTATCATGCCAAACTTTTGCATCACACTATGATGGTCTTTATACAACACTTCAAAATTTGCAAAACAACTTTATATGAATGATTTCATTGACTTTTTATAATAACCTTGTGAGTCAGACACTAGAAATATCATTAATTTCCATTTTATAAATGATTAAATTAAAAAAGAACTAAGTTGTTCATTATCACCCTCCTAATAAGACTTGTATAGATAGGTCTTCTTTATTTTAAGTCCAGGACTATAGTCTCAATGTCAAATAGCTAAATCTTTCCATTAGTTTGTCATGTACATCAGTATTGTTGATACACAGAAATACTTCATCACCTTGCAGACGTTTTAGTCAGAGCTGGGCATGATCTGCATATCAAAAAATACAGATTGTCCAAAAGATGGGAAGAGGAGAATGAGAGGGTGAGAAAGAGAGATTTCCTTATGTTAAGATCTAAAAGTTCAAAGGTTTAGATAAATTATAGATTCAGATAGTTTATTTTTTTCTTTGCTGAAGTTGTTCCATAAATTACATTTGTCTTTATGATAATTAAATCCCTTCTTATATGTATCTAGAGTTTCACAATTCTGTAAGATACCATAATTTGATCCCACCTTGAGAAGTGTATAGCAAAATGTTTTCTTTAGCATCTCATGAACCCATTATTCCCTATGTAATCTGTTGATTGAATTGTTTTCCTTAGAACAAATTTTAATAGGAGTGGTACTCTTACCACCATAGAACCACAAAATATTTGATCTGAAAGGGTACTTAGAGGTCATCTGGCCCAACCTTTCATTTTATAAAAGGAAGATGCTGAAAACTAGAGAAAACCCCCCAGCTTTTTCAAGGTTATGCAAGTGGTGAGTTCAATATTTTTGTTTTCAGATCTGTGATTCCATTGATGCAGAGTAGCAGCTAATATGTTAATTATAGTTTTAGAGACTTATCTGAATCTCTATAGTTTAGAGTCTTGCCTGACTGAGAAGTTGTATAAGCTAAGATGTCAGAGGCAGGACTCAAACCCAGATCTTGCTAATTTCAAGGGTGACCCTCAGTTCATTTTATCTCTCTGTTTATCCATATGCAGGCACATATAGTGCCTTGCAATTGCTGACTTGATTCAAAACACTTCAAAGGCAGCAATGGTGGCTTTTAATTATTCAGTTATTTCTCCATAAAGACAAAGATAGGCACCAGCTTGTTGTGGTTGCTCAATAAATGTTACTCTTATCAGTATGACCTAGAAAATTCAGCTCCTTCAGCCTCAATATTTTGGAGTACTAATGAGTCACTTCTCATCTGTCATTCTTGTTGTCACCCTGTGCAAGGTATGTGTGTGGGCTGTACTAGTGTTTAAATGGATCATGGGTAGGAGTCCTTTGAAACAGTCTGTATTTTCTGATATTTGAGGACTTGCCAGGAGAGATGGTATCATCCTTGGTGGGCCAAGGCCATCACTCCACAAAACTGACTCTGGGACAAAGCAGGTCTCCAGTGTGGGTCCTTATCTCCATTCTATACCCAAAATGAACCTATATTTACTGTGCTTATACTTTGTTTACTTTCATGAAGTTGGGTTATTTCCTCTAATTGAGTGCAAGTTTCATTGGCTTACTGCTTCTTCACACACATAATATTTCATGTCCTGAATTCATGCTTTTGTAGTGGCTCTCTTTTGTGTCCAAGATACTCTTCTAGCTTTTTTTCTGAAGTCTATCTTCTCTGGCTTCCTTCATTTATTGTTCAATTGTGTCTGACTCTTCATAACTCCATTTGGGGTTGTCTTGGCAGAGATCTGGGAGTTCCTTCTCCAGCTCATTTTACAGATAAGAAAACTGAAGCCACTGGGGTTAAGTGACTTGTCCAGGGACACACAGCTAGTAAATGTCTGGGGGTCAGATTTGAATTTGGGGAGATTCCTGACTCTCAGCTACCTAGAGACTGCTTTATTTGAGAACTCAGCTCAAACCTACCTTCTTCAGGCTTTACCCATTCTCTCCTGCTATTAGTCCCTTTCCTCTAACATTATCTTCCACATGCTCTCTCTATATCCGGTTGTTTGAATGTCATCTCACCATTAGACAGTGAGCTCCTGAGATAAAGGTCTATGGTTTCCCCCCCCTTTTTTGTCTCTCCTGTGCATAGTACAGAGCCTGAAACACAGGAAGTGATTAATAAGTTCTTGGTGAAGGTCTGACTCAAATTCTGATTTTATGTTTCTAGGATCACTATTTGTTAAACTGCCTTTTCTTCTTTCAGTATCCAGAACAGTGCTTTGCTTCATAAACACTTTTTGAATGAATGATAAATGTAGTCAGGTAGATCTGAGTTTGGATACTGCCTTGTTGACTATAGGCAAGTCATTTAACTTTTCTTAGCCTCAGTTTCCTCATCTGTAAAATGGGTATTCTAATAATACCACCTACTTCTCAGTGTTACTGTAAGGATGAACCAAGTTAGTGCATATAAAAAGCAAATCTTAAAAAAAATTTTTTTTAATTTATGGCAATGGGGTTAAGTGGCTTGTCCAAGGCCACACAGCTAGGCAATTATTAAGTATCTGAGGCCGAATTTGAATTCAGGTCCCCCTGACTTCAGGGCCCAGTGCTCTATCTATACTGTACCACCTAGCTACTCCCATAAAAAGGAAATCTTAAAACTTTATGTAGGGGTAGCTAGGTAGTGCAGTGGATAAAGCACTGGCCCTGGAGTCAGGAGTACCTGGGTTCAAATCCAGCCTCAGATACTTAATAATTACCTAGCTGTGTGGCCTTGGGCAAGCTACTTAACCCCATTTGCCTTGCAAAAGCCTAAAAAAATAACATTATATACTTTTTAGTTATTAATACTACTACAACTACTATTACTACTTTTTTTTTGCAAGGCAATGGGGTTAAGTGGCTTGCCCAAGGCCACACAGCTAGGTAATTATTAAGTGTCTGAGGCTGGATTTGAACCCAGGTACTCCTGACTCCAGGGCTGGTGCTCTTTCCACTGTGCCACCTAGCTGCCCCTATTACTACGTCTACTACTATAACTATTGTTACTATTTTTATCTCTCAAAGGACAAGGGTGATCTTGAAGACTACTAGATGTTCTTAATCAGTCTATGGTGATTTAAATATGAATAAGCTCAATGACAAATTACCTTTGAAAAAGATTAATCAGAGACCATTCCAGGCTGTTTGAGAAAACATATTGTGTTTAACAGATCTGACATCAACTCTCTCCACTGTTCCAACTTTTTTTTCCTAAGGTTGACTCACACTTTAAAAGATGTCCTCTTCCTCCTCCAGGTATCACCTGGAGGGAAATTATCATTGCAAATGAAATTTCCATTTCAAGCAGAGAAGGCAAACATCAACACTATTACAGGATGAAGCACTTAAGCAAGCTGCAAATTATTTTCTTTCATAAGCATAATATTAAAATCAAAGATTTTCTGATATTATTTTCATTTTGAAACTTCGTTGTGGTTTAATCTAATCATATAATAATACATGCATCTGATGGGAATACAAATGACTATTCCATATATGTGTGAGGGGAGGGGGCTTAGACCTTTTTTCATCTGGAGAATTATCTTTGTTATTTGGTAGTTTCTTGGTAGAAGGGGAAACCAAATAGGAACATCTCCTCAGTCTAGTCCCAGGTCAAATTGTGAAGTAGTCCTTTTTTATTCACAGTATCCATCTAACATTCAACCTTTTTTTCCCCCATTTTTTTTTGGCCTTTGGGTATTTTCTCATGGTCATAAAGGTAAGGAACTTTAGTGACAGTTTAGTTTTCTTATTTTACAAATTTCTGAGTAAACTAGGATTCAGAGAAGTTACATCACATAAACAGAAAATAGAAGAGCTCAGGTTCAAACCCAGGTCCTTTGACTTCCAATTCAGTGCACTTTCCACTCTTTTCTATTTCCAGGTGCCAATATCCTCTTGCCAGCTACTGAAGACCAGTCTTCTATCAGCATTCTATCTTATTATACTTTCCCCTCTTCCATCAAAACTTAACTGTTCTGAGTTTCAATTTCCTAGGTCCCGTTTCTCCTGAGACTAATTTGGGAAAATAATCTGAGCTGAGTTAATGGGAGATAAACAATTGAGTGTTTTTCTCCTCATATATATTTACATTTTAACAAGGGCCTTAAATTAAATGCTTTAACTCATGGGATTTAGTAACCTGGGCATTTCATGATCAAAGAGAAAGGAAGCTGGAAGATTGTATGATAGAAAGAACATTAGCAAGGAAATTAGAAAATTAGAATTCTGGTCCCATCTGTGCCACTAAATAGATGTGTTAATGTGTTGAGAAGCTCATTTCTTATTTCTAGGCTGTGACGTCTCCATCTACAAATAGTGGATTTTTGAACTCAATGATCTCTTTAAAGCGCAAAGGTCTCTTCTAGTCCTTTCCATCTTTGATATTCTAAATTCTAAGGTCCCTTCCAATTTTGATATTCTGTTGTCTAAAGGCCTTCCTAGTCTTGACGTTCTATACTTTAAGGACTTTTTTACTCAAAAACTTTCTTCTAAGATATTTGGGAGATTCCTTCAAACTACACCTCAAATCCCACCATGCAGCCTACTCTCTTCTTTCCCAAGGTGGAATCCTGGACTTGGAAATCAGGTTTGGACATACCTGACTCTCTGTATTAATGGTATAAACAGTATCTGTTTGGTCCAAGAGTTTACAGGAATGTGCAATATTGACAGCTGTTTCCTGCTTGTCTCCTGTCAAGACCCAGATCTGGATTCCTGCCTCTCGTAATGCAGCAATGGTATCAGGCACACCCTCTTGCAGTCGATCTTCAATTCCAGTTGCTCCTGGAGAAGAGAAGAGACAAGCTGGGTCACCTCTGGGGGAAGAGAGCCAGGCGTTTAATTCTTTTGGTATTATCATCCTGTTGGAATTGGGCCTCTTAAATTGAAGACATGCAGCAGAATTGATGCTGCATTTAGGTTGTAGTTAATGTGGCTGAAAGGGGGATATTAATTAGGTCAGTGGATTCCTTATATTTTTTGTATTATCTTAAGCTCAGCTTCAATCCTTAGTGAATATACAACAGAATATTAAACAGTGGCTAAACGATTCAGCAATCAAATAAAATCTGCATTTAAATTGGGGATTTTTTTTTTTAGACCAAAGACTTGGCTACTCATTTCACTCATTGCTCAAGCAGAGCAATTCATTCTTTTTAATAATCGAGAATGACAACTCGTTGGCAAAGGAGTGATGCTGGGAGCATGCTGAACAGATAATTTCCCTGTTGCAGGACTTTGCACGAATGCAATAATAACATAAGAATGCAGTTTTACAGTGTGACTATTTAATAGAGTGAGAGTCTCTTAGTGAAAAGTGGAAATCTTTTCCCAGACTTAGTTCTCTTCCACCTACCTTGAGGTAGGAAAAAATTATTTCTTTGAGGAAATGTGTTTGCTTTGGATAGCCAGTCCAAATGCAGAAGTAAACAACTGTGTGAAAAATTATGGTTCCTGTCTCATTTTTTCCTTTGGGTATCAGGCAGAAGGAATCAGACTTTGAAGATGATATAGATTAAAGTGGGAGATAGGTGGAGGAAGGGGGGAAAAGGACATTTATTTGTGTGAAGAAGAAAATGAAACTTTTTTTGCCAGGGAGACTGAAAGATCTTTCATAGCAAGATAAATTGACAAGTTCTGACAAGCTGTATTATCCCTTCTTTAGTCCTAGTTTATGAGAACTTCTCACTAGCTGGCCTAGAAAACATTCCTTTTGAGCTATTCCAGAATTCTGTCCTGAAAAATAAGGACGGCTTATTGAAAGGGGTATAGGGGTATAGGGTCTGGTACTATCAAAGAGGTCACCAGAGTTATAACTAGGAAGCATTGGCCTAGAGCAAATAGCACAAAAGGTTCCCTCACTTGTAGGGGTACTGGACCAGAAGAGCGTTTCCAGGACCACAGTGTAAGTTTACTTCTGGTGAGGCGTCTCCAGGGCAGGGCAGGGGAAAGCATTTGTGCCAATATGCCATCTGTTAAGTTGCTATTTTAATTAATTTTTATTCTTGCTAATTGGGTGCTAAAACTTATTGTTTCTACATAGCTGAAGGACTTGAAGTGCTGTCAAGGCAACCTCTAAATTTGGCACCATTAAGTCAAATCAGGAAGCATTTATTAAATGCCTACTATATGTGAGGCACTGCACTAAGGACTAGGGTGATACAAGTAAAGTTTTTGGAGGAGACATTCAGATGACTATGTACAAGCATGATGTATATAGGGTTTAAGTTGGAGATACTCTAAGAAGGAAGGCACTAAGGAGGGTGGGTTAAGAAAGATTTCTTATAGAAACTGGGACTTTAGCTGAGATTTAAAGGAGGTAGAGAGGAGGAAGGAGAGACTTTCAGTATGGGGAATCACCAATGAAAATCAGAGTCTGTAGAATGAATGTCTTCTGTGAATATCAGTAGACTGGAAAGGTAGGAAAGGGCTAGGTTAATAAGGGCTTTAAATGTCAAATGAATATTGATCTTAGAAAGATCTTGAGAAAAAACTATGCCTCAGAAAGGAGGAGATAGAAGGGACAATGGCTTTCAGGAATGAATGGATTAAGTGAGACTTTTTGAGAGTGGGGATGGGAGAATGGGACAATCTGGGGATTTGCCTTAGCAAGGAGAAGGGCCACTTCTTGTAAACCACAAGTAAAGAAGGAGAAAGTAGCAGAAGACATCTGAGTGGTATATGAGGAGGAAGGGAGAATGAACTGTCTGTCAATGGTCTTCAGTTGAGATGGTAGAGTTAAGGAGAGCCAAGGAAGGTTTGAGGAGGGATGAAAAGCATTTGAAGAGTTGCTGTGCAAATGGCATAGAGAGCATAAGAGGATTGCCTTGATGAGCCTATGTAACACATATTTGTATTTGATTTGATATTGTTTCATGATTTTCTCCAACTTAATTCAGAAGTTTGTGAGTAGGATTGAAGGCAGTGGATACGGAAATAATTCAAATTTGAGTCTTTGAAGGGTAAAATAGGATAAGAGAAGGGACTCAAGAGATGAAGACTGTAGAGCTTAATGTTTCACCAAGGAGTCAAAATAGGGAAAGAAGGAAAGTACAGCCAATGGTAAAGGTGATAGCCTGGGAAAGAACTATGATGTCCAGGGATGGAGGTCAAAAGTAAGGATGAAGAACCAGTTTTGTTGCTGAAAGGCAGGAAAGGGGTGGAATGGCCATAGACTGATTAAGGATAAGATAATGGGAAGTGGTACATTCAATAGGAATTGATAAATGACTTGCTGTTATAACTTTGAGACCCTGTTGGAGAGACAGAAAATTCTTCAGGCATATACTTTGAGACAACTGGGCCTTATTAAAGGTTAATTGATTTCACTTTTTTCATCCCCCAATTTTTATCAATGAATCTTCCAATGATTTTACATTCTCAAGGAGATTATTTTTTAAGGAAAACTTTTTTTTTTTAAAACCTGATTTCAACCATGCATCATGAGGTAAGGTACATTGTTTACAATTTTTTCTGATTTACAAAGGAAAAAAAAGTCCTGAAAAGGTGAAGATCATGTAACATAGTGATAAAGCTACCAGCTGAACTCACATAGACATTGTTTCTAGTAGAATGAGAGCTCTTGGAGAGCAGGAACAATTTCATCTTTGTCCTCATCTCCATCATGTAACAGTGCCCAGAATATAATAATATTTATTAATTGATTCCTAGAGAAAAAGAACAGGTGTGACTTCTACTCTGACTTATCTTTAAAACTCTGCTTAGTGCTGGGGACACATATCAAAGAAATGCTAAAAAACTTTGGATCCTAAACAATTGGAAACACTTGACTTGTGTTTCACTGACTTTCCTTAATTTCTTGTCCTTGATATAGTGTCAGTCTGGAAACTGAGACTCTAGTTCTGACTTTTCCACTGGCCTCCCTTGCATCTTTTATATCCTAACAAGTCCATCTCCTCCAAGAAACCTTCCCTAACCCCTCTTAATTCTGATGCCTCTGTTAGTTATTTCCTATTTATCCTGTAAATAGATTTTTTTTTTAGGTTTTTGCAAGGCCAACAGGTTTAAGTGGCTTGCCCAAGGCCACACAGCTAGATAATTATTAAGTGTCTGAGATCGGATTTGAACCCAGGTACTCTTGACTCCAGGGCTGGTGCTTTATCCATTACGCCACCTAGCTGCCCCTGTAAATAGCTTTTTTAAAAATATATTTGTTTGCAAGTTGTCTCCTTCATTTGTCTATAAGCTCCTTGAGGGCAATGGCTGTCTTTTGCCTCTTTTTTTGTGCTGCAGTTATCCTGCAGTTATAAATATTATAAATCTATATATTATATTATACATGTTTTATATATATATATATTTATCATACAAATTAGGTTTGTAAGTCCTTATTGTTACTATTGCTGTCCTTCATTCCCACTTAAAATGTTTCTTGAATGAATGAATCTTATCTAGGGACTTTAGGGGGAAATCAATTCATTTCTTTGGGCTTCACATGTGAAATTAGACAGTTGGAAGACATGATTTCTATAGTTCCAGCTTTGACATTTTGTGTTTAAAATCCCTTCCAGCTCTAGCATTCATTGTTCAAAGGTCCCTCCCAACTATGATCTTTTAGGTTCTAAAGTTCCATTCAGATCTGACATTCTATTTTTGAAGGTCTTTTCTAATGCTAACTTTCTATTATTCTATGAGTCCATGGAGATTCAGTTCAAGATAGGAAATAGATTGAGTTTTGAGGAAGAAGTGGACAAGATCCAAGGTACTGGCTACATGAGTTATATAATATTCCCAGAGGGAATTCCTCAGAAAGCAAAGTGAGCAGAACGTGGATTGGTATTTGAGGTATTTCATTTGTGCTAAAGATTTGCAAAGGTCTCCTGGGGATGAGTTTTCAATTTAAATCTATTTAAAGTCTTGTCACTATTGGAGCCAAGAACTTTCTTTACAACCACAATATTTCTCTTTTCTCATTTGATAATGACTTATTTTTAGTTACCCAGTAAGGTGAGTTGAGTCTCTAGATGCTGGGCTGTCTCCATTAATAGTTCATCTTGGTTGTCAAGGGATGCTTCAGCCTCATGGCGGAAATTGGCCCACCTCTGGAAGTCCTCTTCTTTTAAGACCTACAAGGCAGATAAGGAAGCTGTTTCTAAACTCCAGTTTGTTGCACAGATCCTGGACTGGATTGATCTTGTGTACCATGACATCTCATGTTCACATTTAAATTTTACTGCAAAGTCAGAAGGTTTCTCTGACCTTCATAGCCCAACTCCTTCAAGAGGACTTTGTTGATCTCTTCTGCTTGGCAAATCTCTTTATCCTATTTTCCTCAGTTACCTCATCTGAAAAGTGAGCTGGAGAAGGAAATGGCAAACCATTTTGTATCCTTGTCAAGAAAACCCTAAATAGGGTCACAAAGAATCAGACATGACTGAATAATGACTGAACAGTAACACATTCATCATTATGGTATAATTGTGTTTGTTTTATTTCTTCCTTCCCCCACCCCCAACTTCCTGTTCTTTCTGGGCCATAAGCTTCTCAAGGGCAGGGCTACTGCCTTATTTAACTTTGTTGCTCCAAGGTCTGGCAAAAAAGAAGCTTAATGAATGAATGAATAATGAAATGATTGATTAATTAGTTCTGGTTCCAAGTTGCTGAGGAAGTAAGGTGTCTATTCTGTGAGCAGAGTACCAAGGATGATTCTTTAACAGTCTCATTCATCTTCATAGATTGTGTTTTGAAGTCTTTAGATCTAAAAATAGCTTCCTATAAATTGAGCATTAGACAAATTATTTAGTCTAATCAATAAGTACATTTTGAGTGCTTATTGTGTCCTCAGCATAGTGCTAAGTACTGTCGGGGATATAGAAGTCAAAGATCTAGGTCCTGGAACTTGAGTTAGGCCTTGAAGGTCAGGAAGGATCTAAGTAAACAGAGGAAAGAAGGGCTTCAATAATTGAACAGTATATGGAAAGGTGTCTCAATCCTCTTTAATCACCTCAAATAAAGAAAACTGAAGGAACACCAAAATCCTTTAGCCTTATATGTCTTAGTAACATTATAAGACCAAAGAGCAGAAATATTCTTCCTACCTTCTTGGCAATGCAGAGTGTTCGTAGCCCATCTCTTGCATACCAGTCAAGGTGTTTCTGGGTCCTGGTCTGGATTTTTCTCAACTTCTTCTCTGCAGCTGGATTTATTGCTATCAAATAGTGATTCCGAATATATGGTCAATTGCAAATTTTGGGACATGTCTCACCTCCCTAATTTAAACTCCAACAATCATCACAAACCTATCCAGTTAAAGAATTCTATCAACTTCCTGCTCTCTGGAGCCTGTAACATCTCTGAACCACTAGAATGTCCTAGGAGATGTTGTCCTACGTCCTCACGTCTCCTGAGGCTGCCCTCTGATGTGGTAGCACTGTCTAAACTTGTCAATTGTCTTAAGCAAAGGGTTAAGGAATTAACATTTACTCCCCTCTCATTCTGAGGAAAATGGGAATGCCTCAGTAATTCTAAATCTTGTCTGGAATCTGCTATCCTAGGAGAAAATCAGTCCCATAGCTGTCTACTTCTTGTTAGTAATAAAGACAGTGACTGCATCATAATTAATGGAGTCTCACATTAGACTCACATCAAGGGACTTTGAAGTACTTTTGTTGGTTTCGAGAGAGTTTATGCTAATCTTGTTGCAGAAAGAAATAAGAGGATTATTTATTGGTGAGGAGACTAAGGGCCAAGGAAAGAGAAACTCAAAGGTTTTCTTGGTGAGGAAGAGAACCCTAGCAGCATGATATAATGGCTTTATGAATAGGAAGTTAAGATTCTGGCTCTTTTTTTTTTTTTTTTTAGGTTTTTGCAAGGCAAATGGGGTTAAGTGGCTTGTCCAAGGCCACACAGCTAGGTAATTATTAAGTGTCTGAAAGCAGATTTGAACCCAGGTACTCCTGACTCCATGGCCGGTGCTTTATCCACTGTGCTACCTAGATGCCCCCGGCTCTTTTGTTAACTAGCTGTGTAACATTTATCAATTTGCTAAATTTGGGCCACAAATGAAAGTACTTGATTTCATGACCTCTAAAGTCCATTTCATTTCTAAACAATGATTGTAAGCTTAGCCTTCTAGCAAAGGGGCAACATGTCAAAATGGGAAAAAACCCTAAGTTTAGTGTCAGTAGACTAGGTTCAAATGCTAGTTCTAATACTTGCAAACTATATTAGCATGGCTAAATATTTTATATCACTGAGCCTCAGCTTCCTGGATAATAATCCTTACACTCTCTCTGTTATATGTAGTTCATTCTGATCCCCAATTTAGAGGGAGTCTTTTGTTTTCTAGTTTGATATTATGGGCCCATCAGCAATTAATATCAGTTCATTAGTTCACATCAATAATTAATTTACCTTTGGCAGGGTCTTCCAGCAGGTCCATTATTACTGAGTCAGCTCCCTTAGTATAGACAATGATCTCACCAGTCAAGGGGTGCCTTACAATCACTGACATCCTCTTCCTCACTGAGTCAAAACCCAGGGTGTAGAGAAGGTCAAAGGTGAGCAGTGTCCCCTGAGGCAGGCGCACAGTCACTTGCTCAGGGGTCCTGGATATGAGGGTGAAGTTATAGGCCCGGGCAGCATGTACCAGGGCAGCTTCATCGGGGCTTTCGGCCTCGTAGAAGAATTCTGGCTCTGGGATCACTGAGTCCAATACATCTTCCAAGGAGGAGCTTCCAGCCTTCAATGTGTCATGCTTGGGCAAGACTTCTTCTCTGGAGCTGCTCTGGTAGCCAATATCTGTTGAATATCCACAGCTGTGACTGGATGAGTCATCTTGTTCATCTGAATCTACAGCTGTAGAGTTTGGTCCTAAACTTTCCCCAAGATCAGATGGAGTAGTGGAAGAGAAGGACTGGCTGAGACTGGAGAGTTTAAGCCTCTGGAACAGCTGGTGAATCTTCTCTAGTGAAGCTCCTAGGGACTTCATCTGTGGTGGGATGGTGACCTTGATATTGAGAGGAAAAACAGAATATTACTTCTGTGAGGAAAAATAATGAAATCATCCATAGGCAAGTTGAATAAAAAAAGACAAATAAAAAGGTCTCTTTCGTCCAAGTTCTAATTCTGCTGCACTCTTTTTTACTTAGAGGTCACTTTATCAGTAACTACATTAATTATCCATATCTCTTGCTAGGTTATCTGATAGTAAGACCAATGAGTTGTGTGATCTGGACAAGTCACTTTCCCTCTCCCAACCTTAATTTTCTCATCTTGAAAATAAAAGAATCATTGACATAAGATTCTCTAAGCACTAATGTTCTGTGTACCCACAGGGAGATGGTCTTTCCCTTGGAAAATTTTAAAAAATATAATACAAAAATGCTGTTTTCTTTTCCTCTGACATTACTTACTCCAGTAAGTCAACTCTCTGAATCTGTTAATTCATCAGTAAAATGGGTCTAATGATATCTGTTTTACTTACCTCACAAAGTTTTATGATGATCAAATGAGATAATGCCTGGGAAAATACTTTGTAAATTCTAAGACATTGGAAATGTTCAAGAAGAAGCTGGAAGACTCTTAAACAGGAACGTTGTAGATCAGACATGTCAAACATATGGGCTGCACTGTTATCACAATACTCTCAAGTGTAACCCAAACCAGATTAAAATGTAATTGGGAAATATTAAAGACTAAGTAAAAATACAATAGAACCTAGACAATATTAATTTGTGGCTTTTATAAATTAATATGCTGTTTGTGGGGATCCTCATGAACAGTGCCCCATTATCATTTGAGTTTGACATGACTGTTATAGATGACATTGACACTTCTAGAAAAGGTAGAATGAAACTATCTCAAAAATCCCTCCCAATTCCAAGTTTCCAAGATTTTATAAAAACATTTTTTAAATGATAAAGCATTTGTAAATGATAAAGAAAAAGTTCACTCAGATTAGAAAATGGTAGTCATAGTACTCGCAGGTTCCTGGGCTCTCAAAGATGAGCTTTGCTTTCAAGCCATCCCATTCTCTTCTCCCTTCTTGCTTTCTATATAAGATCCTTTTGGGCAGGGTCTATTTCACTTGTTTGTGTGTACCACATATAATATAGTGCCTAGCTCACACTAAGCCCTTAATCTATTCATTAATGGGGAACAAACATATAGTGAACCGGGCCAACATTCTAAGCTTGATGTCTTTCTTTGCAGATTGCATTCCAGAGGTTACTACCTAGTCAGACTTGTCATGAAGTGAACTAGAATTACAAAATTATCAATTTTAGTGTTAGAAGGAACCTCAGAGGATATTTAGGGCCATAGGGTCATAAATTGAGAGATAGAAGGGGCCTCACCAAATCCATCATCTTCATTTTCCAAATGAAGAAACTGAGGCTGAGAAAGGTTAAATAATTAGACCAGGGCCAAACAGCTTGAACTCAGAATGCAAGAAACTGAAGGAAGAGAAACGAATAAGTCATTTGTTCCAGGCACTATATTAAGTGCTTTTACAAATATTATCTCATTTGGTCATCATAATAACTTTCTGAGGTAGGTACTAATAACCCCAGTTTAGAATTGGGGAAAATGAGGCAAACATTAAATGACTTGTCCAGGTCAAACAATTAGTAATTATCTGAACAGAATTTGAACTCTGATCTTCTTGATGCCATGCTTACCTGATTCAAGTTTAGAGATTAACCCCTTTATTTTATACATGACTATGCTGAGTAGAAGTGACTTGTCTAGTTGACACAGCTTAAAAGCAGAGCCAGGGCTAGACTCATGTTTTCTGACTCCCAGTCAGGTTTTCTTTAAAGCCCACCTACATTCTCTCATGACACCATACCCGCTGCCTGGGTTCTGTTGTTGTAGAGACCATAACAGAATTGCAGATGGCCAGTGCAAGGAAGAAATCAGTAATGGATGAGCCTGTAGAGTGGTAAGGTTTGGTGACCTTATGGGCTGTCAAGCTTTCCAGTTTCAAGGCGGCATCTTTCACTTTTGTCAACAGAACTTGGTCTGGAGTCACATCCTTTTCCTGGGAGAAAAACATTTGAGTGAGAATTTCTTCAGTAAATAGACTACAGGGAAATGTGCTTACTGCAAGGGTTTTTGTCTTATTAGGGAAAAGTAAGCATAGGAGGTGAGAATTAAAATCTTTTTCTAGAGGTGCTCTACCCCAAAAGCTTCCAAAGCAGATGCCTATTTTCATTATGATATATCCTCTCATTCTACAGCTATTTTCTTAATGGTTCACTGTGCTAGGTAATAGGTCTACCGGGCTCGCACTTCCCTAATCATTATGGATGAATCATAGAATTTCAGATATAGGAGGGACCACAGTAATGATCTAGGCTGACCCCTACCCTCAAAGAATCTCCCAAACAACACTGATGATGAGTGATCATCCATCCTTGAAAACCTCCTAGGTAAAGAAACCCATGACCCTTCTTCCCCCACTCCTTAGAGGCAGCCTATTCCTCTTTTGGAAGCTATATCTAGTGTCAGAGTATGTTCAAGATATTGTGCTAAGTGCTATGGCAACACCTTTAGGGCAGAGAAGAAACTCGAAGAATCCTTGGGGAACAAACATATACTGAATTGGGACTTATTTTGTCTCCCATGCAACATTACTAAAAACACAAAAAATACATTTATGTTTTCAGTGATATAAATGCTACCACTACTCTGACCCTATTTTCTCACTGTGGGGGAGATGAGACAACCAAGAGAATATAATTTCCCCAAACCAAAAAGGACATGCCTAGGTATACTGTCTTTTTCCTCCCAAACTCATGATGAACTGTAGCTGCTGCTAGATACTTTTTACATGCATCCTTGTATTAAAGTAGGTAATTTTGTATAGTTTTTTCACTTTCCTGACAATTATTTATAATTTGATGAAATGACTTTATAGATCTGAGATGCTCAAATTTGTTTAGTTTATTCTTATACCCTGAAAAATATTGAAAGGACCACAGGAAGACCTGTGGTTCTTTTATGGGGGATTTATGGAAAAATATGAAAAAGAATTACATGAGACAAAAAAGCATGGAGGGATGGTACATCAGGCAAGGCAAGGCAGTATTCACATGGATAAAATTATGACTCCATTAAAATATAAGTACTTAAACTTGGCAGCCTGGTGGCACAGTGGATAGAGCACTGGTCCTGGAATCTCAAAGACCTGGGTTCAAATTTGACCTAAGACATTAACTGTGGGACCCCAGGATCATTGAACTGCTGTTTGCCTTAGTTTCCTTTTCTATAAAATGGGGATAATAATAGTTTATCATTCACTTATTGTGAGGATTAAAAAATAATATTTATACAGTGATTTACAAATCTTAAAGCATGTAAATATTTTTTATTTTAAACTGTTTGGATTAATGAGTTAGACTTATTTCAGACACTACCTGTGAGATGCTGGGCAAATCAATTAAGCTCTTTTATTCTCAGTTTCTTATCAGTAAGATGGGGATAATGTACCTTACTTAAAGGGTTATTATGATAATCAAATGAGAAAGTAAAGTGCTTTGTATAAACCTTAAAGCACTATATGAATGTTAACTATCATTATTATTTTTCCATTATCAATCAATAACAAATTAATCAAAGAGCATCTGTTAAATACTTCCTATTTGAAGCACACTCTTTTAGGACCTGGGAATATAAAGTCAAAAATGAAATGACCTTGTCCTCAAAGAACTTGCAATTTTTTGGAGGAGACAAGATTTACAGATAAAAGAATATGGAAAATAACTATAAACACAAGATAAATGGTTTAGGGGGTTAGGCTATAGTAGCTAGAGTTTGGGGAAAATCTGAATCAATGTAATCTCCCTTTTTTCCCCCTTTTTTTGTTAAATTTTTGCAAGGCAATGGGGTTAAGTGTCTTGCTGGTGCTCTATCCACTACACCACCTAGCCGCCCCAGATGTAATCCCTTTTTGTCACCTCATCAAAGTATGTGATTAAAGTCTATGGCAGAGGAGCAAGATCTCTGGAAGATTTTACTGAGATGGAAAAGTTCTGAATATGGTCTTGTTGACAGATTTTTCTCCAAGGACAAGTTAGTTTTTGAAGAATGGAGCATTCTATACACTATAGGTGTTCTACGTACTGACAGTCACCATACTCTACCTTTTCTTAAGATCAACTGACCTATTCTAATTGCTTGGTCAGAGAACTACCAGGATATCTAGCTAAAAATATACTCTTTCCACTTTTGTTCTAACGTACAGGTTTAGTCACTAAACATGTGAAAAAGACCCCAGTATGCATGATGTGATAAGGGGATCCTTTGCATTTAAATTCTTGGAGACTGGGTCTCAAGGCTCAGGTCAGCAATTCTGTAACGCATATTCTCATGGCACCATCAAACTGCCTTGGACAACTTTCCAGTGATATGAAGTTGTCTAACTGGATAACTCAGAGCCTGATAGGCAGAATATGGAAAAAGAAATCATCATTATCATCAACATAGAAAACTTACTAAACACTATATACTAGGGTCTGGGACAATTCTAGGGTTAACAGTACAAGCAAGCTAGGCAGGCTTTACTTCAAAGATTCTACATTCTGTTGGGGGAAGACAACACATAAAAGGGAAGATAGGATGGAGTACCTATGGCATAGTTGAAGACTACTACAGGGATTAATACTATTGCTAATATGACTGTTAGTTCTGTTCCAACTGACCTAGAAAAGAAACCACTTAATTTTTGTTATTTTGTGCTACTGAAAACCTCTGTTTCAAAATCTCCTAGTATCATGTTAACTTGTAGCTTGTTGGAGAAAGATTACATAATAAGAGTTATAATTTAAATTAATGTTTGCTGAGTGTCTAAGAGCTCTAGGTGAATTCTGGTGCCTTCTCTTCCCAGCTTTCACCAGGGAATACAGAGCCTACTTTTGAACTATATGTAGCTCAGGAATTGTTTTTGTTTCCCATCATTCATATGGAGTCTGCTTATTACTATGGAAGAAAAAGTAATCTGAATTTAGTTTCCTTTTGGAGGCCCAGGAAATTTCAGAAGTCCTCGTCATGTACTTTTCAGCAAGGCAAGGAAAGAAGTAAAATACATGCTGATGAGAAAGTCTCACTGAAAAGGACTGAGAAATTTTGTACCAAAAGAACTCAGTATATTTTTTTCTGGCCCTAATAAGTGCATAATATGGCAAGATGTATTATCAGCACTGTCAGGTTTGAGGTGATGATTTGGCAACACAGATGGCTGTATATGTAGGCTACTAGTCTGTTCAGTTCAAATTCCTCTGTTTGGCATTTAAATTCCCTCTTAATCTAGCTTCAGCCTATTTTTCCTGACTGATTTTACATCATTCACACTCACTCTATGTTCATGCCAAACTGTAAGGCCTACTTAACTCAACATTCCAACTCCTGTCTCCAGGCCTGATATCTGGAATGCTTTCCCGTCTCATCTCCAGCCTTTGGAATCCCTAGATCCTCTTAAGGCTCAAGCTCAAGTGCTACCTCCCATCAGGGACATTTCCTAACTTCCTTCATTTGTTAATGTCCTGTCCCTTCCTGCCTTCTCCAACTCCCCACCCCAACCAAAGACTTCAATATTTATTTTGTATTAATCTGATTTATCTGAGTTCATGTTGATTTTCCCCCAGTAGAATGAAGGTCAGATCCTTGAGACAGAATTAACCAGTTTTGTTCAGCTCCCAGAACAATGCCTGGTAGATCAGGAGGCAAATAAATACTCTTTGAGTTGGATCTGAAAAAAATTTAAATTAAAACAAGCAGGGGCAGCTAGGTGGCACAGTGGATAAAGCACCGGCCCTGGAGTCAGGAGTACCTGGGTTCAAATCCAGTCTCAGACACTTAATAATTACCTAGCTGTGTGGCCTTGGGCAAGCCACTTAACCCCATTTGCCTTGCAAAAACCTAAAAAAAAAAAAATTAAAACAAGCAATGGGCTTACAAAATTGGGAATTTTTTTCCTTCTCCTTTCTATTCCCCATGTTGTGGGAAAGCTCTGTGTATCCTTGTTTTCTTGTGTGGGTGGAGAGTAAGAGAAGGAAGGGCAGACCACAGAAAACGCAAATAGAGAGAAGTAGGGCTGGGGCTAATATGAAAATTTTATGGTCTGAATTTTTTTGGCCTGTTGATTATGGAAAAGAATTTACAAGACTGCCCATTTAAACAAGAGATGTCTGTTCAGAACAATAAATTTAAAAACCAAACAAAACCTGAAGAGGCCCAGAAAAGAACATTTTATTTTCTATGACAGTCCTTGTAAATATTGGCCTTGGTACCTAATCCCTTCTGAAAGCACCAGGCTTCAGTTGCCAAAGGCACGCATGCCAATAAACTGTATAGTAAGACAATTAGAAGACACCACCTGAAGTTTTCTTGTTCTTTGTGGGAGAAAAGGGTAGTTAAAAAATAAAATTAAATGGAAGACTTGTCAGAACAAGAGACACCTGCTAAATAGACAAGGATCAAGGTCTCTAGAAAGCAGTAATTACCATGCCTGAGGAAATTCTGAAAGTCAAGCTATGACTAAGTATACTCTAAGAAGGTAAAGGAGAAGGGATAGAAGGATGAGAGTCATTAATTGACTAAGACAAGGCTGGACTGTTCTATGGAAGGTGGACAGAAAAATCTAGATAGAAGAGGACAAGTTCACTGCAATCATAATCATATGAGCAAAGACTTACTTTTCAACATCCCTTTAAGGAAAAAATCCTTACATCTTTAAGGGTCCTTTTTTTTCCATGCTTCTTAAGTAGGTAAATTTCTCCAGGATTAGGATTGAAGGGGGAGAGGACAGCTAAATCTAAGGGGTCCCCAAAAGACCTACTTAGAAGCCCCAGGCAATGAGGCCTTAAACTATTAAATCAAAATTCTGCTAATATAATCAGGGATATTTGTGCAATGTTCTCAGAGGCCTTGAAGGCTTCACAAATTTTATCAAACACTCAATTTGCTTAGCACAGCACTTTCTTGAAGATCACCCTGAGCCTTTCAAAACTTATATTTCTCATGAGACTGTGTTCTGATTGAAGAAAAAGGTCCCATCAGTCACTTTTACCCAAATTTGCATAGGTCATTGAACTTTTCAAAACACTTTCATATTCATTAGCAGTCACTTTGGTTACTCTTTAACTATATTCTCTCTCTTATCTTTGAACCTTTGCAAAGACTGTCTCCCTTGTCTGGAATGCTTTCCCTCTTTACCTCAACCTTTGTAGAACTAAGATCAACTCAAATACATCTGCTAAATAGAAGAATTTAACAGAGGGCTATCCCCATTAATTGGTGTCTTTACCATAAAATTATTTTGCATATATTTATCTATGTATGTGTTGTTTTCCCCAATAAACTGAATTATCCCTGAGGTCCAGACTTTATTTCCTTTTTATGTCTTAAACACAACCCTGAAACTGAAACTGTGATTTCATCAGAACTTCCTCTACTAATGCAGATAATATACCTTCTCTGCAATATGTAAACTTAGAGAGTTTATTGGGGTACAGAAAAATCAAGGGACCACTGTGGCAGAGGGAGGAATGAACCCAGGCCACCCTGCCTCCAAGGCCAATCTGACACATTATAGGTGGTTAATAAATGCTTGTTGGATGAGTGGATAAATGCCCCTCCTGTTTTCCTGTGAGGTATACACAGAGTGATATTCTTGTTTCACTTTGCAGATAAGGAATTCTTCAAGACCAGAAGTTGTAGAGCAACATTCAGTAAGTATCATTGGAGGAAGTTTCTTCTTGGGGGAGCTTCTTTTGCCAAAGCAAAAACCCAGTGAAAAAACAAAGGAATGAGATATTTAGAGCTTCTTTATACCATCCAGCTGGAAAGCAGAAGGGAGACCCCAGTGGGCAGGAGTATTCTGCTGGCTTTTACCTGCCACTTCCTCTTGTCCTTCAGGTACAAACATTAGTCAAGTGACTGATGAATTTTGAGGGGATTGGGGATCTATTATTTTGCTGGCAATACTTTATTAAAACCACCTTGCCTTTCCAGCCAATTAGAGTTGAGTCTTGTGTGAGTCATTTATAATTTCATTCTCTCTGTTTTGCCTTCCTGAAAGAACTTAGTTACAACCTGTCATTCAAAACTGCCTGGAGGCCAGGCCATGGTGTAGCAATTAAATCATTCTCTGGAGCCTTGAGAGAGATGGCTGATAAACGTGTCCTTTACTCTAGCAGTTCATAAAGGCTTCAAATTAGAGCTACAGCTTGTTATTTCTACCAGGGTAGTGGAGAGTTTTCCCAGATGCATAGGAGCCTGTGAAATTTAGGTGAGAATAGTCCAAAAGACATGGACAAAGAGTCAAGCAGAGGAAAAGATGTGAGTAAATTGTGGCCAGCAGCTAGGGCTTACAGTGGACAGTGCTGGATTTTAGGATCTGCAGATCCTTAATTGGAATCTGACCTCAGACATTTATTAGTTATGTGACCTTGGACACACAGGATGGCACAACCTCTCTTAGTCTCAGTTTCCTCATCTGTGAATTAAAGGATAGGAGTTTGAATGTGGCTTTAGACAGTTGATGCTAATTAGCTGTGTGACCCTGGACAAGTCACTTAACTCTGATTGCCTAGTATCCAGGGTCATCCAATCATCCTGATTCATAACTGGCCACTTGACCCAGATGGCTCTAGAGGAGAAAGTGAGGTCGGTGACTTAGCACAGCACCCTCTCACTCAAATCCAATTCACCTCCCTGATGTCATGGTCTTCTTTGAGAATGAGGACATTTTCTATATATTTATATTGAAGAACAGGTGATGATCAGTATTGGTAAAGGAAATTTCCTCAATGAATGTCTTAATTTTAGTGTCTTCCCTCTGAAATTATCTCTAGTTTATCTTGTACATATCTTGTTTGTATAGAATTGTTTGCATATTGTTTCCCCCATTAGACTGTGAGCTCCTTGAGATCAGGTACTGTTTTTTCCTTTCTTTTTATTTCCAGACTTAGTACAGTGGTTGGTACATAGTAGGTGACTAATAAATGTAAGTAGACTTGGGTTTTCCATGAGATATTTTTCCAATGGAATCACAGGTTTGGTCCTAAACAACACAAATACATGGGATATAAATATCTAGAACCTCAGAAAACAGTTCTAGCTATGCTATATATCTCCAACAACCTCTACTTCTTAAAACCTCAGTTTTCCTTCAAAGTTCAGCTCAGATACTGTCTCTTACATGAGGCCTCTTCCATCTACTTTGTGTATTTTTTGTTTATATTTATATGTATATATTTTTCCTCAGTAGAATATACATTCCATGAGGGTGGAAACTGTTTAATTTCTTTAAAAATGTGTTTAATAAATGCTTGTTCATTAAATGAGGCAATGAGTAAACAGAACACTTGCACTAGGAGGGACCTTAGAGTTGGTCTAACTCAATGCTCTTATTTTATTTTATTTTATTTTTTGCTAGGTAGTAGGGTTAAGTGATTTGCCCAAAGTCACACAGCTAGGTAATTTTAAGCATCTGAGGCCACATTTGAACTCAGGTCCTCCTGACTCCAGAGCTGGTGCTCTATCCACTGGGCCCATCTAGCTGTCCCAATGCTCTTATTTTATAAGTGAGGAAACTGAGACCTAGAGAAATAAAGTGCCTTGTCTGTCACAAAACAAGCTAATGGTTCCAAATCTCTCGACTTGGATCAATGCTCTTCCTTTTATAACAGAATCCTCCCTCCCTCCCTCCCTCCCTCCTTCCCTTCCCTTCCTCCTTCTAATAAATTTTTTAGTGGAATGTTTTTTTTTTAAATTTAGTTTTCTTCTGGGTTTGTCTACCCAAGACAATCTTAAGTAGGTAGGGCTGGATGACTTTTACTAATTGGTGATTAAACTACAGAACAAAGGTGGCATTTATAACAGGATCACTTCTACAAGTATTGTTTCCTATTACCTTTCCCCACCAATATTTCTTCCCACATCAGAAATGAATCCCTTGTACCTTGGAAAGAAAGAGGCATGACTTACTATAGTACTGCTGAAGGCCACTGGAGACTGGGCACTCTCACATCTTCCTAAGGACTTGTGCCGAGTGTGACACTGGAAATGGGCACGTGCACTCTGGCTCCTCCTCAAGGCCTGGGTTCCTCCAGGGCATCTCACTGTGATGTGGCCTGGCACGGTCCCATACTGACATTTGGTCCAGTCTTCTTCATCTGAATCCAGTTCCCTGTGAGTCTCCAGGCGTTTGGCTATAAAGAAAAGTGCCCCATTACTAATATGGTCAGAAATGTTCATTCTAGAAATACAGTAAATTAAGTCAGTCATCCTGGAATTTATGCTCTAGGGATTGGGGACCTAAAACTGTAACCAAAAGCAGTAATTATAAAAACAACTAGCATTTAATGGCACTCTACAAATAGCACATTCTACCTTCACAATAATTTTGGGGAGGGAGGTATTATTATCTCTATTTTACAGATGAAGAAATTGAGGCTGAAAGAGACTAAGTGCATTTTCCAGTGTTACAGGCAGTAAGTGTCTGGGGCTGATTTGAACTTAGATCGTCGTAATTATAGGGCCAACACCCTATCTGATGCTCCACCTCTTTGGTAATGGGGATAGGCAGAGTAAGGTAGTTCTGCCAAGAAAAATTTGTTGTTCTAAGTTTTAGTATCTGGCCTCAAAGTCAGAATGGGTTCAGGTTTTGTTGCTGATGCCTAGAGACTGTTTGACCCTGAACAAGTCACAACCTTTTGGGACATTAAGAATCTTTCTAAGACTGTAAGTTACCTTCATCAACAAAAGGTGTTCCTCATTTGGAAGTTGCCTATTCTAATGAAATTACAGGTCCAGGTACCCTAACCAAAGTTATTTTTCTCCCAATAACCTCCTGAAATAGATAATACATAAATTATCATCTCTTTTTTAGAAAGCAGGAAACTGAGGTTAAAAGAAAAGTACTCTGTTCAAGGTCCTTAACCAAAGCTTCTTGACTCCAAGTTCAGTACAGTTTTTTTTCCCCTAAATGTGTTGTTTTTAGACCCATTGAGCTAGAGGTAGCTCATGGTACAGTGGACAGAATGTTGAGCCTAGAGTCAGGAAGAACTGAGTTCAAATACACAGATACTTCTTAATCTGTGTGATTGTGGGCAAATCATTTAAGCTGTTTCCTTAATTGTAAAATGCAGATAATGGTATATATTTCACAGGGTTGTTGTAAGGCTCAAATGAAATAATATTTATAAAGGTGCTACATCAGGGTCTGGCAGCTACTAGCCATGATATAAATGCTTATTCCCTTTTTCTTTTCTCTCACTTCCCCTTTTTCAAGGATTCGAGGTGCTTATAGTATATAACCATTCTACTACATTTGAAGAAATGAAGGTTGGACAGAGGTTAATTCACTAGCAATAATGCTCTCTCTCCCTCTTCTCTGAATTCTCACAGATTTTTTTCCTACCCTATATGTTCCTCACACTCCACCTTTTCTATATGTATTCTTATTTCCCCTAAACAGACTATCATCTTCATGAAAGTAAGAATGGTAGCTTCCTCTTAGGATGATAGGATCACTGATTCAGAGTTGGAAGGGACCTTTGATACCACCAAGTTCAGTGCCCTCATATTCCAGATGCTGATACTTAGCTGATTTGTACAAGATAGTGCTGTTAAACCCCAGGTGTGGCTCCAGGAGAAAGTCCTCAGCTCAAGTGGGTCAGAGGCCACCATGTCTGACCTGACTGCTCTACTTAAGATCTTCTTTCAATCTGCTTGTGACAGCATAGGAACTTGGGCAGCGGATTCTACTATAATGAATTACCTCCATGAGAAGGAATGGTTTGACAAGTAAAAAAAATTTTGGGGTGTGTGGTGATTCAAATCTGAACTCATTCTGACATTCTGACTGAGTTGTGGAACTGAGGTGTCATAATAGGATGTGCTTCCCATTCCAGTGTCAATAAAATATGTGCACTCATCATATATAAATAATCCTCTGCATATCAATAACCCAGGTCATAGAAAGAGAATTTTTAAAACATTTCTATAGTTTCTAAACATTTCTAAAAGTTTACAGCTGAACACAATTAAAAAAATACCCTATTAGCTTTGCAAGAATGAATGTTTATAGTCAATAAATACCAAGTTGGAAAAAACTTCAGAAAGGTCAAGCAATTTGACAACTGTCATTTAGCACTGGGGTGAATTCAGATAAGTCATGTTAGACTTCTTTTCTTGCATTTATCTTGCACCCTTTTTCTTCTAGAAAGATGAAAATTACAATGGAGGCCCTTTATTTTAGACCCTCTTACCATTTTCTTGGTGGGAAAACTCATTGCCCATAATGGTGCAACGCCGGAATACCATTTTGTTCTCTGTCAGAGTCCCAGTTTTGTCTGAAAAGATGTACTGAATCTGACCCAGATCTTCAGTGATGTTAAGGGCTCGGCACTGAATGGATAGATCAGCTTCTTCATCATACAGGTCAATGTCATTATGTAAGAAGAAAATCTGACCAAGTTTCACCAATTCAATGGATACATACAGAGAGATTGGGATCAGGATCTGAAAGAAGAATATGCCTTTTATGTAATAATTATCGTTTCTTCCCTCTGCTACTTGCTAGTAAAAAAATTTTGAATCATTGAGGAGATGGAATAATGTTGTCATTATTATATGTAATTTTAGTGAATAAAGTATTCCTTAAATAAGGTAGTTTCAATCCTATGATGCATTTTTCCTTCTGCATCAGGTATAGTTTATCTCTTAACTTTCATATCCAATATTCTTTTTTCATTCCTCATCCTTCTTGATCTCTCTGTAGTATTAGAGACTATTGACGATCCTTTTCTCCTAGACACTCTCTTCTTTTTTTTGTGTGTGATGATACATTCTATCTTAGTTACTTTTTCCCAATCATTATCTATATTCCACCCTGTTGTGCAGGGTAGAACCCAGAATTCTCTCCTGGGCCCTCTTTTCTCCTCTTTATGTTACTCTTTCTGCTGTCTGACCATGTCACTCTCAACCCAGAAAGTCACAGTGCTTATGCCTCTAGGATGAAATATCAGTACCTCTGTTAGCCATTTAAATCTTTCATAATCTGATTCCAGTCTAACTTTCCAAGTTTTTTTTGAGCATTATTCTCATTCAGAGTAACTCAGTTGGCCTTCTGGCTATTCCTCAAGCATGATCTTCCCCTTCCCATCTTGTATCTTTGTATTGCATCTTCCCCACACATAGAATGCAGTCCCTCCTCTGAGAAACCCTAGCTCAATTATCACATTTCTTAGGAAACCTATCCTGCTCCCTTTGGTTGCTAGTTTCTTATAATTTTCCTTCTAAAAGTTACTTTGTATATATTCTTTATTTTCATTATGGATACCTTGTCTCTCCCAACATCCAATAAAATAAATATTTCTTGAGGGTAGAAACGATTTCATTTTTGTCTTTATGTCTGGCAAATAGGTGCTTAATAAAAGCTTATTTAATGAATAAGAGGAGAATGATGCTCCCTCCCCATGACTAGAAATAACTTTCATTGAAGGGAGGTCAGGAAAGGCCCTCATCTTGAAGGGATCTCCCAAACTAGATCTACTAGTATCAAAAAAGTGACAAGAAAGTGGTAGAGAAACGGGAAGAAAACTCTTTACCCATCCACCAAATACCTTGCAGTTTTATGACTTTATCTATTTTTATTAATTATATATAGTAGAACCATTTAAAACCAGAGGAAAGAACTTTAGAGATTATCTGATTGAGCTTCCACCCTCTAGAGAATCAAGGAGAAGTAGTTTTCTTAACCAAGGTCACACAGTCTATTGGTGGTAAAATAAGGCCAAGAAGCAAATCTCTGGTTCTCAGTCCACTATACCTTATATTCTATTCTATTCCATAGTGGAGATAGTGATGAGAAAATCCCATGATATTTTTTTTCTTTCTCTCAGTCCATTAAGGACTATCTGAACCTATCGTCTACTTTTCATAATCTATAAGAACTCAAGGTCATCTCTACTTCACAAAAGAGATGTCCAGCTATAATGCTAGTGGAATTTTGGGAGCAAAACACTTTCACAGAAAAGATTTTCTTTCTCTTAAATGTCTTCTACTTGGTAAGTATTTAGCCTTCTTGTTCTAAAGGCAGCATAATATGGTGGAAAGGGCTTTCTCTGATACTACTATGAGACTTTGGGAAAATCATTTAACTTTCCTGGACCTCTGTTCATTTCTAAAATAAAGATATTGGCATAGGTCATGGATTCTTAACCTGGGGTCTGTAGATTAGTTTCATGAGGTCTGTGACTTTGGATGGCGGCGGGGGGGGGGGGGGGGGGGGGGGGGGGGGGGGGAATGACAACTTTATTTTTATTAACCTCTAACTGAAATTTAATATTTCCTTAAATTATTTAAAAACATTATTCTGAGAAGGAATCATTAGGCTTTAACCACTCAACTGCAAAGTGATTTTCCTAAAGAGCAAGTCTGACCTCTTATTCAATAAACTCTAGTTGTTCCCTTTACCTTTGTGATAAAAATCTTCTTTTTGGCATTCAAAGCTTCCTTCTACACTTCTGGTCTTCTTACATTCTATCAACCTCATATACCAAGTGGTCTGGTGACACTGACTTTCTTGCCTCTCTAAGAGAAGCCTTTCTTAATCCTCATTAATGCTTATGCCTTCCTTCAATCTATTTCCAACTTATTCTTTATATGACTTGTTTGTATATATAGCTGTTTACATGTCATCTCACCCTTTTTGACTGTGACCTCTGCAAGGGTAGGGAATATCTCTAGTCTTTTTTTCTTATCCTCAGAATTGGCACTTAATAGATGCTTATTGACTTTCTTAAATTAAATCTAAATATTTCCCCAAAAAAGGCAGCATCATTTCTTCTGCAAAGATGGAGAACGATTAGTCACTGGAATTTTAAGCTTTTCAATTGGAGCCTTTTTTTCCTACCTGTAGTAGGATGATCATGGTGAGAAACATGTAGAAGCCTTGAAGTGCAATTGGGGGGAAGCTTCCATTAGCATCTGGAACATCAAAGGGGGGAAGTCCTGAAAATTTTCCCTTCCAAAGGCCATGACCTAAAAAGACATAAAAATCAGGCAATAAGGAGGAATCTCAACTTGATTCCAAACTATCAAGTCATACACTCTGGTTTCTTCTCGGATCATATAAATCTTTCGCCTTTTACAAACTATCAACTCATTCTGCATTCAAATTATGACAAAAGTGAGCAAATTGTTCCTTTTATAGAATGATCTTGGGGATAATTTTCCAATTGTTGCACTTGCCTATGAATTTGTGAACCCTATAACAATTGGAAAGATGAATAAAATACAAATAATGTGGTTTCTCATAATCTCTCTAATGCCATGGAACACCACATATAAAGAAAAGAATATTGGAGACTTAATTTCTAGTCATAACTTTGCCATTAACAAGTCATGTGATCTTTGCTACTTTTGGTCATTTCTGTTCTGATTCTACAATATTAAACTTATGAAACTTGGGACTTCATTTTTTGGGAAAATAATTTAATTTACTTTTTGTAACATTTTCTTTTCACCTTCTCTACTAAGCTTCTTTTGACCATGTTGCACCTTTATCTCCTTACAGGAATTTTGGATTCTGTTCTCTCTTCTCTCCTGGTCCCTTCTCAAGTAGATTGGATTTCTAGAGTTGAGTTTTTGCTATCTTGCCTGGGACCATCTTCCTGGTGACCATGTTATCTGTGCTTTGTCATCATTCTCCATATATATATATATATATGTATATACCATGTTGTCTGTGCTTCATCATCATTCTCATCATATATATATCCCTTTCCCTTAGATTTTGCCCCATAGGACAATGAATTCTGAACAAATTCCACCATTGGATCTCTTGACCACCATTTCCAAGTTATATCACAAGGCATATTCCTCCTTCCCTGTTTTCCAGTTCCCTTTCCCTTTCCTTACTGTTTTTTTAAAATTTTTATCTCCCTTTCTATCTTTTGCTCTTGTTGTTCACATATAGAAATGCTGATGATTTATGTGGGTTTATTTTATATCCTGCTACTTTGCAGAATTTGTTAATTGCTTCAAGGAGTTTTTAGGATGATTTTCTCATTTCCTCTAAGGCTACCATCATCTGCAAAGAGTGAAAGCTTTGCTTCCTCATTGCCAATTCTGATTCCTTCAATTTCTTTTCCTTCTCTTATTGCTCAAGCTAACATTTCTAATACTCTATTGAATAGTAATGGTGATAACGGGTATCCTTGTTTCACCCTTGAATTTATTGGAAACGCTCTGAGTTTATCCTCATTAAAAATGATATTTATTGGTTTTTAGATACTATTTATTATTTTAAGGAAACCCCCATTTATTCCTCACTCTCTAGTGTTTCTAATAGGAATGGATGTTGTATTTCATCAAAGGCTTTTTTAGCATCATTGAAATAATCATATTATTTCTGTTGGTTTTGCTATTGATATGCTCAATTTTGTTGAGTGTTTTCCTAATATTGAACCATCCCTGCCTACCTGGTTTAAATCCTACCTAAGCATGGTATATTATCCTAGTAACAACTTACTAGGAATCTCATTGCTAAAATTTCATTTAGATTTTTGCACCAATGTTCATTAGGGAGATTGGTCTATAATTTCTTTGTCTGTTTTGGTTCTTCCAGGTTTAGGAATCAGCACCATGTTGGTGTCATAAAAGGATCTGGCAGAACTTCTATTTTTTAAATAAGTAGAATAGGAATTAATTGTTTCTTAAATGTTTAGTAGAGTTCACTTGTAAATCCATCTGGACCTGGAGACTTTTTCTTAGGAAGTTTATTGACAGGGTCATCACTCTATTTCTTAACTAGTACTGGGCAGTTTTTATGACTGCCACTTTTTAGTTTTAGATATGGTAGAGCTGGGCCACCTTCCTTTATGTTTTTTTTCATCAGTTCCCTTGATATTCTTGACCTTTTATTGTTTGTTATTCCACCCCCCCACCCCAATACTCCCTCCATCAAGGGAAAGCAAGCAAAGAAAAATCTCTCCATGATGTTTCTGTAGCCATTGGCTACTTGAATTCTGTTATGCCTATGAGAAATCATTATTCAGACTCAGGAAAGCATGGGTGGAAATAAGAGAGAGAGAGAGAGAGATGAAAGAACAGCCAAGCAATGCCGGCTGGGCCACAAGTTGGTAGAGAAGACTGTGGCCTCCTTACTGTTTTTTTCTTCATTAGAATATAAATTCCTTGAGGGGCCAGGGACTTTTGCTCACTTGTATTTTTATTTGCAGGATTTAGCACATTGGTACACAGTAAGCTGTATATGCTTGCATTAACTATCCTTTGAGACCTAACAATTCCCATCTATCATCTCGCTATCATTAATTCATCATCCATCTATCATCTATTCATCTATCTATCTATCTACCCATCTGTCATCTATCCTATATATCTACTTACCTAGCTATCCAATCATCCATCCAGTAGATTTAGTTGTTACCTGGGAATTTTTTCCAAGTTGAGCTCTTCCCTCCCTCTACCTCCCTTATCCCATACTTTGTTCTTCAGTGAGAGCTGTTTGGCCAACCTATTTCTGGAGGGAACATATATTAAATAGTAACAATATTTAAATAAATGATTAAGTGCCAAGTAAGAGGGATAGATGATTGTTGCTATAGGAGGAGGGATGAGTCAAAATTAACTCCAATAGCTATGGAAAGTTTCATGAAGAAGATGGGAATTGGATAGTTAATGCTTTTCTAAATTCAAAGTTGGTGTGATGTAGGACAAAGAGTATTGGTCTAGAAGTCAGACAACTGGGTTCTCAATTCAATTCTTTCATTAACTACTTGTGTATGATTTTAGGTGAGTAATATAATCTCTCTGTCTCAGTTTCTCATTTGAAAATTGAGGGAATGGAATAGGTTTTGCTAAGGACAAGATTATTTCTAGCTCCTACTTTCAAAGAATCTATAAAGAAGGGAGAGCATCCTTGACAAAGAGAATCTTTCTTCAAAATGAAAGTGAAAAACACACACACACATGTATTTGTTCAGTTGTTTCAGTGGTATCTGACTCTTCATGATCAACTTGCTTGGGGTTTTCTTGGTGAAGATACTGGAGGGGTTTGCCCTTTCCTTTTTCAGCTCATTTTACAGATAAGGTAAGCTGAGGCAAGCAGGGTCAAATAACTTGCTTATAGAATCACATAGCTGATAAATGTTTGAAGCCAAACTTGAACTCAGGAAAATGAGTCTTCCTGACTCCAGCACAAGTGTTTTATCCACTGCAGTGCCACCTAGCCATCACACACACACACACACACACACACACACACACACACACACACACACACACACTTATTCATATAAAGAGAGGTAGAAAGATGAAGCCTGTGACCCCTTTATAGATCACAGTGTTGAGCACTGTAATTTATATAATACTTATTCATCCATAAAGGAGGAAAATGTTTTCACCTTTATCATTTTCCAAATTGAAAACATCCAGAGGCATTTAATGAAGTTAGATAACCCAGAGAGGAAGAATCAGACATAGCATGACCAGTCAATACTATCAGCCTGGAAACCAGAAACATGGCAGGGAGAATTGCTTCCCCTGGCAGATATAATGCCATATAATACCACATTAGAACACAGAGGAAAGTTCTGAGAGACTGAGGTTTTGAAAAGGAGATGTTTACCTCCTGTTGCTTTGTACACTACCCTAATCCAGGTAATAGGATTAATCCTACTGCACTGCCTAGGATTTTTAATTAACAAAGTAACCAAGGGTATTATTAAAATACTCTTTTGTTAGGATATTTCAGAGCTTTAAGGAGGGAACTTTGGGTGGACTAGAAGGAGAGCACAGAAGAAAATCCAAGGGGTTTTGCCACAATGATTGGCTGACTCTCTGCAGTGGAAGGATTTGAAGGAAGTCATGGGATCAAGAAAAAACTTGAGTTTCAGATTTCACTTCTATGAATCTCTCTTCTGATCTATAAAATGGACATGTTTACCTATTCATCTCCCAGGGTTTTTGTGAAGAAAGTGTTTTATGAATTGTGAAGTGCTATAGAAATGGGTTATATAGGGTCAAATTAGGAGTGAAGCAAGTGATTAAATAACACATTAAAATATTCTTTTATTATGATATTTTAGAGCTTTAAAAAAAAAAAGAATCGTTGATGAACTAGAAGTCCAGAATAGAAGAAAAGTTAAAATATCAAATCTTGTTGATGATTGCTTTGTGGCATGGTAAATAGGTTGACATCCTGGCATACCAATTAATATAAAGAAGATTTAACTTGGACAACATCCTAAAAGGTTTATTTATGGCAGTTTCCAATTCTTTTATCCCTGTGTTGGAGACACCATTAGTAAAGAACTCAGATGTAACAGTCTTTGATAAAGTTTGGTACAAGAGTCACCTTCTACAGAAGCCTTTCCCGACAGCCCCATTTAGGAATCAAATACTGGTCTTCTCCTAAATTATCCTATTTCTTTGGTATATATTTTGTTTGTGTTGTTTATATATGTATGTATATATATGTATATATGTATTTAGAAATATATGTATATATTTGTGTACACACTACATCTCTATGTGTTGTGTCCTCTTAAATTTTAAACTCCTTGAAGGCAGGGGCTATTTCATTTTTTTTCCTTGTTCCCTCAGCAATCACCTCATCATTCAACTGGAACTATTCTATCCAAAGTGACCAGTGATCTAATGCCAAAATCTAATGGCCACTACTCATTCCTCATACTTCTTGAATTCTCTGAAGGTTTGACAATGTCACTCACGCTTTCTTCCAGCACATACTCTCTATTCTCTCTGGACTTTTCTCTCTTTCAGTTCTTCTGTCTTTCTGATTGCTATTTTTTAGTCTCCTTTAAAGATTATTCATGTAGCATCCACTAAGTATGATGTCCTAAAGCTTGGGCCCTCTTCACTTTTTCTTTTATATTTTCTCACTTGATGATCTCATTTATTTCCAAAGGTTTAATTATCATTTCTTCAGAGATGATATCCAGAGCTAGTCTCTTTCCTGATCTCAGTCCTACACCTCAAAATGCCTTTTGGACATCCAAAACTTATGTCCCATAGGAATCTGAAACTCAATATATACAAAACAGGACTCATTATCTTCTCCATCCCCTCAAACCCTCCCTTTTCTCCAATTTCCTTATTGCTATTGAGGGCACCATTATCCTCTCAGTCATACAACCTCAGTGTTTTTCTTGACTCCTCATTTTTATGTTATTATAACTAAACAATCCGTTGGCAAATCTTGTATATACCTTTAAAAATTTTGTAGTAGATACCACCTTCTCTCCATTCACACAATTATCATCACTCTAGAACAATCCCTAAATACTTCTTGCCTAGATTAGTGCAACAATCTTCTAACTGGTTTCTAGTCTCAAATCCTTCCCCACTGCAATCTATTCTCCAATCAGTTGCCAAAGTCATTGTCCTAATGTGCAGTGCACTCCCCCTGCATAATTCCCCACCCCTGAATTCACGTTGTTGTTGAGTTGTTTCGATCGTGTCCAATTCTTTGTGACTCCATTTGGGGTTTTCCCAAAAAATGGTTTATCATTTCTTCCTCCAGCTTGTTTTACAGATGAGGATATCAAGCAAATGGGGTTAAGAGACTTGCCCAGGGTCACACAGCCAGGAAATGCCTGAGGCTGGATTTGTACTCATGAAGATGGGTCTTCTTGATTCTAGATCTGATGCTCTATCCTCTGTTTCACCTAAATGTCCATCTTGAATTCTAGTGGTTCCTTTTAACTTTCAGAATTAAAAGCAACATTTTCTGCTCAACATTCACAACCTCATCCCTTCCTAACTTTTCCGTTCTTAGACTTTATTCCCCTTCATGAGCAATTACATTAGCCTGTCTGCTTTTCCTCCCATGTAAGACATTTTTGCTGTTGTTTACCAAGCTTAGAATTATCTCCATTTTCTCTTATTTTTAATTTCCCTGAATCTCTTTATGATTCATCTCAAATTCCGTCTTCTGTGGGAGGCCTTCCCAAAGCTTCCAGTTACTGGTCCCTTCCTTCCTGAAATTGTTTAGTATGCTGTATATGTATGCTGTAGATACCTAATTATTTATATATTCTCTCCCCCATTTTAATGTAAGCTCTTAGAAAGGAGAAACCATTTTTTTTTGCCTTTCTTTATATCCCAATCATTTAGTCCAGTTGTTTGCACAAAGTAAGTTCTTGATAAATGCTTGTTGACTAACTATCCTGCCATAGTGATTGGCAGATTTCTATTTGGAACTTAACTACTTCTTCATTGTATTTCATTCAATTGACAATAAAATAATGACAAAAGGCTATGGGGAAGGATGCTGGTCACCTCTTCAATTCATAAATTATAATAGTTTTTTTTTTTCAGATGTGCTTGGTGTCCTTGGTAAGAAGGTAAAAATCAGAATTGCTGATAGTGTTGCTTTTTAATGAATTTAAAGTTAGAAGATTTGGATTTGAATTCAGATTCTATTATTTACACCATAAAAATTTAGAACATTGTACCTTGGATTTATCATCTGTAAAAATGATAGATTTATATTAGGTAAATTTATAGGGCTATCCAGTCCTGGACCTTATGAAGTCCAGACCCAGGGTCTTGACCCAGGGTCTGAGGGCAAAAGAGAACTTTGTAAATAGGAGTTGATGCTTTTTGAATGCTCCATACCTATAGCTCCAATGAGGCACATGAGGAAGAGAATTCCCACACAGAAGAAAATATCGATGTTTATCCGACGTTCGACCTTGCTGCGCTTGTACCGTGGGCCACTATTGTTCAGCATAGCTTTTGTTTCATGGCCTTAGAGAAATAAATGGAAAAATAGGCAGTTAGTGCACTGTGGCAAAATCTCAGGAGTATACTGGAGTCAGCCTGAACCAGTAATGAAACTGAGCATTTATACCTCAGAAATATGCAAATGCTACACATTTTTTTTTATCGTTTTGTGGATTGAAAAGACTTGGAAAAGTGAGGCAGAAAATGAGAATAATAAAGATTAAACCTAAAAGTGTCTCCTGAATACCTTTTTTTTTGAGAGTTTTACTAGGTAAAAAAACAAACAAAAACACTATATATCTGCCTTCAGGGAGCTTTTAGTCCAATAGGCCCTTATTTTCATAATTCAATAGGATGTTTAGTTCTGTCTTAAAGAACACTAAATTTAATTTCCTCAAAGATGGATCAATGGCAACTGTAGGAAGGATTTATAAGAGGAAAAAATTGAATTGAGTGAGTGATTCTAAGAACAGCTGAGGAAAGTCTGTGCAAAAGCATAAGGTTAGAAGATAGATCATCAAAGAAAAAGGGAAATAGGTGAGTTGATCTAGAATATGGTGTGTGAGAGAGAATAATATGAAATAAGTCTGGAAAGTTAGACTAAAACTAGCTTGTGAAAATGCAATAGGGACCAAATGAAAGAGAAAAAAGTCATTTATTAATTGGCTTCTATGTGCTAAGCACTGTGAGTAAGCCCTGAGGGAAAAAACTCAAAGAAATACCCTGCCAAAAAACCCTATTAAGTAAAAAAAAATCATCCTAAACTAGGGAGCATGATAGACTAACTTGTAGTTCATTGCAGAAGTCTAGATAGAAGGTGATGGGGGCCTGCATTATGATGGTAACAGTGTTAGAGGAGAGAAGGGGCACATATTAGAAATATTACAATGGTAGAGTCAAGAGAACCTGCCAACAATTTGACTAATGGGTGGTGATTATGATGGTAGTGAGGGGAGGGGTGTCAAAGATGACCCCTAGGTTGTGAACCTGGGTGAGTGGGAGGATTGTGGTATCCTTTTCCAACGGGTATGGGACAGAGAGGGATGAAAAAATATCAAAAAGATAATGAGTTCAGTTTTGCATGTGTTGACTTTAGTTCAGGATGTAGACAACTTTCTCAAGCGTTTTAGACATAAAAGGGATGAGAGATATAAGATGATAGTGGGGATGGACTGATCAAGTGAGGGTCTTTGAGAATGGAGGAGGTATGAATAAGAAATAAGCATGATGAATATAAACCAATGAGGACACTAGTTTGGGGAAAACAAAGAGTGTTTGCTCAAAAAAGGTATTAGGGAAAAGATAGAGGAAGGGACAAAACAACTAACTTGGATCAACAAACTAGTTCTAGATAAAAAGAAAAATAAATAGGAGATAGAGCAGCTTGGGTCTTGATTAAGCAGCCTTCTAAATTTTAACTATGGCATTCTCCTTGGTAGTTGGATTAGGAAATGCCAGTCACATATTTCTGTGCAAAATTAAAGAAAAGCAATATGTCAGATCCAGCAGTGAGCAGTTTTAATGTTATTTAGCTTGTCACTTACATGGATTTAAAGTGGCAACAAAACAGTGGGAAGGAAAAAAAAACCTTACGCTTTATTAAATTAGATTCAAGTTGTTTCAGTTGTAATAGCAGGATGCATGTGAAATCTGAACAGGAAGTCTGTACTAATGGAATAGCCACCTTTCAGTTTGCCAAAAACTAGTACAAATCCTGCTGTTCACCTCTCTCATTGGATAACACCACTACCTAAGACCCAGTGGAAAACATTAATACTTAAACCCTCATCACCACTTTGGTCTCTTTCCCCCTTCCAGGTTCACTGGCATTCATAGTAGGTTTACTAGGCACTCTATATTATAGACAAAGGTTGGTGGAGGGAGTAGCAGGCAGGTGGGTAAGACTAAAGCAGAAGTGAGAAATTTAGGAGAGAGAAAAAGTCAGAATTATCCCCATAATTCTAGGAGTGCCATTAAATTGAGGCAGAAGGAGTAGTTGCTTCCTGTGTTAGTACCTGGAAAAAGATTCAAAGAAAGGCAGAAAACAGACCCTGCTCTTGAAGAACTCATCATATAAATAATTATGTACAAACATGTTATAGAATAAATAATCAATAGAGAGAAGGCAGCAGATTCTCACTTTCTTCATTTGCTGAACTAGGTGATCTCTAAGGGCACCTTCTAGCACTAAATCTGTGATCCTATGAGCTTGGAACATTGGAAAGGGCATTTTAACTATATTGGTCTTAGTTTTCTTCTCTGTAAAATGAAGCATATGGAGTGATCTATGATTCCTTTGACTTTTGACTTTCTGAATCCATGAGATTACCTCATCTCTCAATGTAGTCCTGAATTCTCATAGCATTTATTGTCCAGAATCCTCATTTGGGTACATCATTATGATTTAAGAAATCTTTTGAATCATTACTTGACTTTTGTTGTATGTACATATTCTTAGCGATTCCAACTGGCTTGGAAACTTAAGGGCCTGGGCTATATATAAATTTTGTATTCATAGATATTTAAAGAACTGAACCTTTTCTCAAATCCTAATGGCTTCATTGTGATATGAATGAGGCTAGGGTTTCTTGATGACTGTGCCATTCAGTTCCATTGAACTCAATTATAAATATGTTTATTTAGCAATGGCATTGTGTCAGGCACATAAATGTAGGGTCTGGTCAGTGTTGCAGCTTTCACTTTTTTTATTCTTTATTTTTATACCAAATAAAGTTCTCAAGACTGCTCTACTTTAGGGGCAGCTAGGTGGCACAGTGGATAGAGCACCGGCCCTGGAGTCAGGAGTCCCTGAGTTCAAATCCGACCTCAGACACTTAATAATTACCTAGCTGTGTGGCCTTGGGCAAGCCACTTAACCCCATTGCCTTGCAAAAACAAAAACAAAAAAAAGACTACTCTACTTTGGTTGTGAGAGTCAGATAAAGTAATGCATGTGAAAGCACGTTGAAAAAAGATGAAGCCCTTCATAAATGTTAAGGGATTATTATTTGGACATCATATTATTTGTCTTCTCAGTGGGTGGGGGAGGCACTGGAGGGAAGGAGAGAATTTGGAACTCAAAATTTTAAAAATGTTTGAAAAAGAAAAAATAAATTCTAATCACTTAAAAATAGATTAATATTACTGGGTCATTAACAATTTTTGGGGGGTATATTCTTACCATGATTACTAATATTATCATCTATTGCATCCCATTTTCCACTGCTACAACCCTGCTTCAGGCTCTCATTACCTCACAATCTGGGTTACTGTCCTAGCCTCTTAAATTTAGATCTCTATCTCTATCTTTCACATCAATGCCAATAGATACACAGCTCTAATTATATTATTTCTTTACTTAAAAACTGTCAGTGGTTCTCCTCTAATTAAAGAAAAAATTACTTAACCTGATATTGAAGACCTTCCATAATGTGGTCCTTATCTATTCCTCTAGCCTTCTCTCCTACCAAATTGGAAAGACTTCAAATATGGACCCAGCAATGGGTTAAGTAGTAGAACAGATTTCAAAGAGACTCTGAAGATTGTCACTAAGGATGGATTTTGATTTTTACAATAACAACCCATGAAACCATAATTTAAGTTGAGGAAGAATACCTCTACTAAGAAAATGATAGCTCCTTGAAACACTGAAGTATGAGACTGCAGGAACCCTTCTCCTGACCTCCTCCTCCATTAGAGCCTTCTTGCAGATATTGTCTTCCATTTACATTGTATATATCTTGTATGTATAATTTTTTGCACATGAACTCTTTCAGGGCAAAAACTATTTTTGCTTTTTCTTTGAATTCTCAATATTTAATGTAATTTCTGGCACATAGTAAATATTTCATTGTTACCAGTTGAGTGACTGACTCTAATAAGATATGTAATTGTGAATGAATGAAGGGGAGAATGATCTTCCTTATTGATTTTACTGACTCGAAGAAAGCATGGTCTCCTATATTGCTGGGATTGAGAACAAATGCTTTTTTAAAATTCCACATTTGGAGATGTAGGCACAGTTAGTGTCACAGAAACATTTGCTATTACCTTAAAGGTTTGCCAAATAAGCCCAGTAAGAAGGTGCTTATTTTATCCAATTTAATTTAATTTGAAGAGCATGTTTTAAAAGCAAAAACTATATGCAAAGTCCTGTTCCAAGTGCTGAGATACAAAGGTGAAATAAGACATATAACCTCTCTGTGAAGACCTTATTATCTAGTACAGAGAAAATGCATGCAGATAACTGAAACATTTTAGAATGTTTGACAAAGAGAATGAATGACAAAGAGAAATCCAAGCAAAATATTATGAAGGATTAGGGATCATTTTTAAATGGGAAGGTTTCATGGAAGTGGTGACACCACAATTAGGTCTTGAAGGATTAGAGAGATTTCAACAAAAGAGATGGGGGGGAGGTAAGGAGGAGTCCATTTCAGACCTGGAAAATATTACCAGCAAAGAGACAGAGGAGAATGAGAAAAAAAAGCATGAAGATTGGTCCAGGTTAGCTAGGATAGAGCCAGTTAATGGAAAGTCTTGAATAACAGTTAATTCTTTATTTAGTAGCACAAGGAACATAGCAGAATGGATAGAGAACTGAACTTGAGACAAGAAATATCTATCCTAAAGATTCATCTCTGACTAGGAATCAATTAAGCAAGCAGTACTTATTAATCAAGGGTCTACTATTTTAGGCATTGTGCAAGGTGTTAGTAATACAAGTACAAAAATAATTAAACAATCCTTATTACAAAGGACATTATGTATCATATGTATTATACTTATAAAGTAAATAAATACAAAAACATACAAAGTGATAAATATAAGATTGTTTGGAAGGGAGGGTTTTAATTATGGGGGGGGTTCAGGAAAATCTTCATGTAGAAGATAGTAATTGGGCACCATCTTAAAGGAAGAATGGGACTCTGAGGTGAAAGATAAAAGAGGGATTGTGTTTCAGTCTGTAGGATGGCTAGTGCAAAGGCACAGAGATAGGAGAGGGAGTATCATTTTTGAGAAATGGCCAGGATACAGGAGAGGAAGTAATGTCCAATGAGGTTGAAAAGACACCACTGTATCCTAGTTGTGCAGACTTTTAAAAGCTAAATTATGACCTTGAGGAGGTCACTGATCTTCTCAGAGTTGTAGGAAATTCTCTTAGAATTTAATTATAGGGAAAGAGCTAAGTTGCATGGATAGAGGCAGTACCCTCAGACAGGAGTTTCCAAAGTCAATGAAATTAAAGAACCAGTCTCTGTCCTTGGTGGCAGGACCAGACAGGTATATTGAGAACATTATATAAGCAGCCCAGTCAAAGATACAGAGAGAGGAGAATCTGTAGCTTTAGTTGCATTTTTCAAATGGCCATATGGATTTTCCTCCATTAAAGATAATAGAGAACACATAATATAAGTAAAAGATTCTGCCCCTTCCTGCAGCTTCATATCTGGGCTGTGAGTCTCATAGGTGGAACTAAATTAATTTTCACAAAAGATAATATTTGCTGACTCTCAATGTGAGTGAGTGAGGAACTCTTTGTGATGTGCCCAAACAAGCTTTATATTATTGTCTCTTGTGAACATATCATACTAAATGAAACACTTTAGATGGGAAGGAAAGTAGAGAATGATAGGGAAGGAAATCTGCTTCCTGGGTGGTGAGAATCAGGAGACAGCTGCCTGAATTACAGAATCTCACACTCAGAAGGGACCCTAACCTGATTAAGATTCCACAGCATAGCATCCCAATGGGTAGCCATTACTTGAAAGCTTTCATAGATAAAAAGATGGAATAAGGCCTCCTTGTGAGGGCCTTAATATTTAGTAAAAAGAAAATATATGCAAATAGTTGAAATACATAATAGACTGTAGTAATAATCAAAGGGAAATCCAAACAAAATTTTATGAAGAATTTAAAGAAGGAGAGATCATTTCCAAATATGGAAAAGGTGCCTGGGTCTTTTAGAACCAGAAAGACATCAGTAAATGAGATGAGGGATAAGGAAGAATCCATTTCAGTCTAGAAAATGCTACAAGCAAAGGAATGAAGAAGGCTGAGAAAAAGGTATGGAGACTGGTCCAGGAGAAGGAGTTTATGAGAGATTGTAGTGTAAGATGGGACTAGAAAACTAAGATAGAACCAGTGATGAACTGGAGACAACGCTCCCTTTGGAGACACTAATTATTGGGAAGTTTTCCCTTAGTTTGAACCTAACTGTATTTCTCTGTTTTCTTTCATTGCTCTTCATTGAAATACTTTTCACCCTGCCTCCCTCATATGAATCTATGTTCCTGTTTCACTACCATTCCTATCCTTTTTACATATTCTGAGTAAAGTGATACCTTTTTAGTCATGAAATATGCACTAAGTTTGAATAATATCTATAATGTTTAATTGACCTCAAACTGGGGTCTGTGAATTCAAAAATTCTTTTTTACATTTTGATACCCATCTTTTCATATAATTAGTTTTATTTATGATTCTTTGTATTTAATTTTGTGTGTTAAAAAAATCCTATTTTGAGAAGGGATTCATAGGCTTCATCAGATTGCCAAAGGGGTTCATTAAACAAAAACAAAAATTACGAATTGTTACATCAAGTATGCTCTAGAAGGCCTTGTCTAGTATTTGTACTTTGTGCATCTGGGCATAAACAGACAAATCCATTGTTGGCTACTTGTTTCGATTTTTTGCCTTTTGTGAATTTTGAGGTATTTCTAAAGTTATTTTTATTCCTACTTTTTAGTAACTCCCTATCATATGCTTGACAACAGTTTTTCTCTTTCTCTCTCTTTTTTTAGTTTAAACTATTTTTAAAAAAATCATCTTAGTAGAACTCTAGGTAAGCATATATATATTTTTTATCATTAAATGCATCATTCCCTGAACAAAAATCTATCATTTTTTATGGTTCATGGTCTAGGAATTCTTGGACATTGTCTTTCTAATCAACTTCTGCTTTGTAAACCTTTCTCCCTTGCTTTTAATCAACAGTAGTGATAAAATACTATTTGTGTCTCTATAGTTTTCAGTTTCTTAGCTGACTTTATAATCCTGAATAATGCTTCCTATGTTTCTATTGGCCATATATTTATAATTTATGCCTAGGTGAAAGTCAGACTTGATAGATCTTGGGAAGTTTTCTGTCATACACACACACACACACACACACACACACACACACACACACACACACACACATATATATATATATATAATTAACTTCCTCTTCCTTCTAATTCTATACCTCAAAATTCCCATTCTCTCCTCTCTGCTCCAGCCTTGGAGTATGATATTGTCTTTGCCCTTGATCTTATCAATTTCTCATCTTTTCTGGAAGTTTGAACTTTCAATTATCCTTTAATCTTTCTAATATTCAGTCATTCTTTATCTACTGAAGCCTTCCCTGTTATTTAAATACATGCTCAGATTTCCCCCATCTTTAAAAAAAAAACTTTTGACTCAAGTAGGTGGTGCAGTGGGTAGAGTGCTGTGACTGGAGTCAGGAAGATGAATCTTCCTGAGTTCAAATCCAGCTTCAGACACTTCCTAGCCACGTAACACTGAGCAAGTCACTTAATTCTGCTTGCCTTAGTTTCCTCATCTGTAAAATGAATTGGAGAAGGAAATGGCAAATCACAGTGTATCTTTGCCAAGAAAACCCCAAATGAGGTCTTAAAGACTTGAATATGAAATAGTCAAACAACTAAAGAACAACAAAACTTTTACTTGGCCATGCCATCCCCTTAAGCTACTCTCCTTTATCACCTCCCTTTCATTTCCAAAACATTTTCTACTTCTGTTACCTCTGGTTCTTCCCATTTTTTTTGCTTTTTTGCTAGGCAATGGGGTTAAGTAGCTTGCCAAGGCCACACAGCTAGGTAATTATTAAGTGTCTGAGACCGGATTTGAACCCAGGTACTCCTGACTCCAGGGTCGGTGCTTTATCCACTGTGCCACCTAGCTGCCCCCTCCTTCACATTTCTTAACCTTTTGTAATTCTGATTTTGCCATTTGACTGAGAATTCTTTGTTTAGGATTATCAATAATCTCAATTTATAAATCTAGTGACCTTTTCTTAATTTTCATCCTATTGAATCTCTCTGGAGCTTTTTGAAAATGCTGACTTCATCTTCCTTCCGGATATTCTCAATTCCCTCAGTTTTTGTGACATTTTCCTCTTGGTTCTTCTACCTATCTGGTTACCACCACCTTTGATGCTATTATTGACCATGTCCTGTCCGTTTTATGTGGAGAAATCCCAGGACTCTGTTTGGGCATTTTTCTTTTTCTCTGCTCAAACTCTTAGTGATCTATGGAAATTAAGACTTTTGATCAAGAGTATATTTTTGGACACATTGTCTTTATGATGTCTTTGAGACATAGAGTCCACCAGATAGATGGTGATGCAGGATCAGATCTCAAAGGACATGGAGAATTAGGGCTCATCTGCTTATAGTGATAACTTAAAGCCTTTGAAGTTGACTAGATCACTAAGAGTTTTATCCTACCTCTTTTTTTTTTAGTTTTTTTTTTGCAAGGCAAGGGGGTTAAATGGCTTGCCCAAGGCCACACGGCTAGGTAATTATTAAGTGTCTGAGGCCGGATTTGAACTCAGGTACTCCTGACTCCAAGGCCAGTGCTCTATCCACTGTGCCACCTAACCGCCCCTTATCCTACCTCTTGAAAACTAACTTCCTTCAAGACACATTTCAAGTCTTTCTACAATAAACTTTTCTTGGTTGTACCAGTTGTTGGTGCATTCCACCCCCACTCCTCCCAAAAGAAGACATTATATATTATGTATTTATGTATTTACTCATTCATTTATTCATTCATTCATTTATTTATTTATGTGTTCTTGTTATTTCTCCCTAGCAGAATGTAAGTTACTATAGGGCAGAGATTATTTAATTCTTGCCTGTGTAACCTTATCCTGTGATACTTAATAGGCAGTTATGTTTATAATTATTGAATTGATGCATGTCTCAAGGGGGAAAGTAGACCTCTCTGTTGAACAACTGAGACAAATCTAGATTAGAAAAGTTCTTCAATTAAGAGTCACCAAAATGTTGTCATCCATATAACCCATGCCAAAAATAAATAAATAAATAAAAACCAAACCCAACCAGCCCCCTGTCAGTGATCAGCATGGGACTGTCCCATGGTACAGGTTTTGTCAACAGGAATTTGATAGAGGGCACAGTAGTGGGACAGGGATTCTCAGAAGTATGATAAGTGGGAAGGGAATAAGTATTTTAAGAGTGTGTACTATGAGCCAGATATGGAGCTAATTGCAATTTTTTTATTTCTTACAAATGTTATCTAATTTTATCCTGCACAAACCTGTTGTAACCCTCATTTTACAGTTGAGGAAACTGAGGTAAATAGAGGTTAAGTAACTTGCCTGGTAAATAGCTAAGGTTGAGTTTGAACTCAGGCCTTCCTGACTCCAAGACCAGAACTCTATTTAATGTATCACCTGGACATCTGTTCTGGAAACCATGGAATTTTTTTGGGGGGGGGCGCAAAATAAGAACTTACAATGACACGTCCTGTTGTGAGATAAGCTTCTGAGGTTAGCTTTTGGATCTGAGTAATCAGGATAATTCAGAAATCAATGATGTCAATATTGGCACTAGGGTATTTATTTAGCAGTCAAAGCTTTTTGACTGGCATTCATAGGAGGAATTATTTAAGAAGGAAGTAGACATGCAATTTCAAGATCTAGTGTGGATGTTTTCTCTATCATGAAGCCTCCCTTGATCTACTTTTTGCCTCAACTACCTGTGATCTTGACTCCTTTGGTATCTCTCTTGTGGCCACATCACAATTTTCCTCATATTGTGTTGTTTCATGTTTGATGTACTCCTCATAGAATCTTCCCTTGCACATATTATAGATTCAATAAATTATTGATTGATGAACTGATAGCTTGATATATGAGTCAGATGAAAAGGGGTTTGGTTTTTTCAAAGATATCACCTTAGAGGATCCAAAGGTCTTTTAAATGAGTAGAGAGTGAAAAAATAATGGAGAAGCTGAGAGCAAATTAGAGAACCAGGAGGGCTTAGAAGTTAGAAATGTTGGATTTTGGTCCTGTCTAGAATAGAATGAAGCCCTGAATATGAAACCTTGAGTAGTTTACTTCTCTTTGAGCCTCATTTTCCTTACTATAAAGTAATGGGATTGGAGGCAGGGTGGGATAATAGAAAGATCTAGAATCAGATCTGGATTCAGAGTGGAATCACTAACAAATCCCTCCTCTGTGAACTTGGCTTTAATTTCTATGGGCCTTAGTTCCCTCACCTGTAAAATGAGGGAACTGATGTAAGAAATTAAGAGTGTGCAGTGGAAAGAGCACTGGCCCTGGAGTCAGGAGTATTTGAGTTCAAATCCTGCCTCAGACACTTAATAATTACTTAGCTGTGTGGCTTGGGTAAGTCACTTAACCCTGTTTGCCTTGCAAAAACCTTAAAAAAAAAAAAGAAATCAAGAGTGGTCAGACTTCAGAAAAGCCTGGAAGGACTTGCATGAATTGCTCTTAAGTAAAGTGAACAGAACCAGGAGAACTTTGCACACATTAATAAGCACATTGTATGATGGTCAGCTATGATGGACTTAGCTCCTCTTAGCAGTTTAGTGAATATGGACAGTTCTAAAAGACTTGTGACAGAAAATATCATCAACCTCCAGAGGGAAAAAAAAACTATGGAAGCTGACTGCAGACCAAAGCATACTATTTTTTACTTTTAAAAATATGCTTTATGTTTTTTTCTTTCTCATGTTTCTTTTGCTATTTACACACACACACACACACACACACACACACATACACACACACACACATTTTTTCTATTATTGTAGAACTATTTTGTTTCTGGTCAGGATGGTATAGCCTTTACAAAGCAGGCTGGTCACATCCCAGATACTCAACAAGATTTCTGGGCACCAGTTTTCCTTCCCCAAAGGAGGACCTTAACCCACAAACCAATGGGCAAATGTCTGATGGTCTTCTGGGTCATCTCACCCCCAACCTTGAAAAATATTTATAACAATGAGAGAAAAAGGCAAATCAATAGGTTTGACTTCAGAGTTGTTTCCTTTATTACCAGAGATAATTTTATTCCATTGGACAGAATTTTCACAGCAGGCAAATGTGACTGTCTCTTATACTTGGATCCATGTGCACAGTGGGGGAACCCTACTTAAATTCAAAGGAGAGTTGGGCATATGGAGTCAGGAAGTGAAAAGGGCACAATCTCCATGCCTTCAGGCTTCAGTTTATCTAAGAAATGGAAATACCTAATAATAGCTAATATTTATAGAGTCAGCTGTATGTCAGTCTCTGTGCCAGGCATTTCACAAAATGTTATCTCAGTTGATCCTCACAACAGCTTTGGGAGGTAGGTGCTATTATTATCCCCATTTTACAGCTGAGGAAACTGAGGTTAAGTGACCTGCCAAGGTCACACAGCTGGTAAGAAGTTAGATTTGAACCCATGTCTTTCTGACTCCAGAACCCAGTACTCTAAGGAATCATTTCCTAGGTTGATGATTTAAGATAGGGATAAAAAAGGATATTAAATGAAAAGACCTGCATAGATGACAATGCCGACCACCACTTCTGTGTTCCTGATGGTACAACCACGAAGCAGAAGACTCTCACTGTTAAAGCCAGTTCTGGTCTGATCTGGATGTTCCCTAAGAAGAATGAAAGAAAATGCTGACAACAATTCTAGTATTATCTCTAGGATTATCACCATAAAACTGGGTGGGATAAGAAAGGCTTCCCTCTAAGTATAGGGCAGGGAGACTCAAGCCAACTATAAGTAAAGTTCTCATCCCTCCTACCTAACTTAATTGCTATTGCTATTGCTACTGGACTCATGGGGGTGGAATTGGAAATTAGAACCTGCTTAGCCAGAAGGGAAACCACCTCAAAATTAATTTCAGTTAGTTTCTTAAGCACTTACTCTGAACAGAATACTATTTTGGGCATTAAAGAGATGAAATTAGGATGACATAGTTCCTGCCTTCATGGATCATACATTTGAGTAGGATAATATGATATTACCATGAAAAAAATCAGAGTACAAAAGAGTGCATTACAAGTAGCTCAGTACCTTCTTTGTTAAACCCAGAGGTAGGGCTTATTTGTTTTAAGGGTTTCTTTTTTCCCCCCTTTTTTTCTTAATGAGGGAGGGAGAAGACAGGGGAAATAATTCTTTAATTAATACATTTTGTTTTAGATTTTTTTTTTTGCAAGGCAATGGGGTTAAGTGTCTTGCCCAAGGCCACACAGCTAGGAATTACTAAGTGTCTGAGGCTGGATTTGAACTCAGGCACTCCTGACTCTAGGGCTGGTGCTCTATCCACTGTGCCACCTAGCCGCCCTTAAAAATATTTTTTAGAAAAGAACAAAACAAAACAAAACAAAACAATACACTATAGGTGCATGAGGAGTACAAGAGAACGCTCTATGGAGTTTCAGAGGTGAGAGGTCATTAAAATGAAAAGCTCAGGAAGTCTGGAGGAGTTGGCAAGTAAGTTCCAATTTAAATAATAGATAGAAGTTTAATAAGTAGTGGGGCAAAAGGACATTGCAGGGATAGGGAACAATTACTGGACATCAGTTTCCTCCTCTGTAGAATGTGGATTAAATTAGTAGTATCTTCTAGCTCTAGATAATTGATTAATCAGCTGATCCATAAGCAAGTATTTATTAAACACTTACTATGTTTGAGATACTATGCTAAGCTCTGGGAATTTAAAGATAAAAGTAAGAATCTTTACCTTTAAGGAGCATATATTTTAACAGGGGATGTGATTTATACATGTGGGAGTATATATAAAATGAACAAAAGGATGTTTTGGAAGGGGGCACCATGATGATAATGGTGCTTGGACTGAGTCTTTAAGGAAAGGAGGTGGAAAAGTATGGGTTGTGTATGGTAGATAGAAAGAAGTCCAATTTGATGAATGAAAGGTAAGGCTGAAAAGGTTGATCATGGAGGGCCTTGGATGGTTGACATGTATTAGCTGTGTGACCTTGGGCAAGTCATGTAGTCCTCATTGCCACACATCCAGGGCCATCTCCAGTCACCCTGATTCATATTTGACTGCTGAACCCAGATGGCTCCAGAGGAGAAAGTGAGGCTGATGACTTAATTACAGCATCCACAAATCTCAATCTAATTCAAATGCATGTCATGGCATCACCTTCTTGTTGTTATATTCTTCTTCAAGAATAAAGGACAAACATTGGTAATAATAGCTATGTGGTTTAATGGAGCTGATCTGGAAATTAGGAAGACCTGCATTCGAATTCCACTTCTGATGGCTATCTGTATGACTGGGAAACTCAAGTTGAAACTTAGATTTTAATTCTTAGTATTCCAGGAAACTCTCAGAATATAAATTGTAGAAGAGTTGCTGATTTGTATTAGTAGGGGGAGTTTCTTATACCAATAAAATTACAGTTCTGGTATAATAATAATGATGATGACTAATATTTACATTGAACAAAGATTTATAAAGTGCTATATAGAAATGGAATACATGTTTTATATAAAATATTTATATACAAAATATTACAGATATGTGTGTGTATTTATATGTATCTACACATGTATGCATATATACATATATTTATATATCTATATCTGACTTCTTGCAACAGCCCTACTTTGTTCCATTTTACAAATGAGAAAATGAGAAAGAGAAGTTCAGTGATTTGATCAGGGTCACAAACTAAGTCTTCTTGATTATAAGTTTAGTGCCAGGCCAATACCACTAAAAGGGTTTGGACAAATGAGTAAAATGAACAGGATGATGCTTGAGGAAAAGAAGTTGTCAGTGATGATATCGGGATAATTGGGAGACACAGTGGAGAATGGAGGTAGGAAGTCTTGTTAGGGAGTTATTTCAAGCTTCTTAGATAGTGGTAATGAATGCTTACTATAATGACAGTAGGATAGTGGGAGATTGTATCCTTCAGAGAAATAGGATTAATAGAATTTAATAACTAATTGAATATAAGAAATTTGGGAGAGGGAAGAATCTCAAGGTTGTGAACCCAGGAGGCCAGTTGGGACTCCCTTCAGAACTGGTATACAGAAAGAGGGATGTATTTTGGGAATAGCATGAGAATCTTGGTTTTGCACACACTGGGCTTGAGACAAATATGGGACATTCAAGTAATGACGTCCTATAGTCTAAAAGTGATACTGAGTCTGGACAGATGATTTGGGACAACCATTTAAGACATAAAAGTTTGAAACCATGGAAGTGAATGACATTAACAAAAAACGATTTAAGCACTGATAACAATGTACTTACTGTATATCATGGGCTAGAGGTACAATTTGAAAAATAAAAAGGCTTAGTCTCTGGTTTGGAGGAACTTATATTTGACTAGAAGGAATAGGCCATGAAGTCAGATAAGTATTCATAAAATTTGAGGAGGAGTTTCATGAGCTGAGCCTTGAAGGAAGCTAAGGAAAAGAGGGAGCATATTCCAGTGATGGCACAGAAGGGAGAGATGTGCTGAGTTTGGGGAGCAATAAGCAGACCATTTGGCTGGAATATAGAGAGGGTGAAAGGGAATAATGAGTAATGAACCTTCAAAAATAGGTTTGAGTCAGATTGTGAAGGGATTCAAATGATGAGTTGAGGAATTGGTTTTTTTTCCTAAAGACAATAAGAAGCTGTTGTAGTTTCTTAAGCCTGGGAATGACATGATTACACTTTTGCTTTGGGAAGATTATTTTGGCAGCTGTATGGAAGATAAAATGGAGAAAGGAGGCACTGGAAAGCAATTATAAGTCTGTTGCAATAGTCCAAGTGTGAGATAATATGTTGAATGTGTAAGTGGGGAATGAGTGTGCAGGTTGCTAAGGAGGCAGAAATAATAAGACTTAGCAAACTGATTGGATGAATGATGGGGGGAAGGATGATTCTTGATTAGATGAAAGAAGGAAAAGAGAATCCTAGGGAATATCCACTTTAAGGGATATGGAAGAGGAGAAGTCAGTGAAGGAGAGACAGAAGGACCAATTAGTTAGAGATGTAAGAGAAGAAGCTGGTAACTCTGAGGACAGAGTGTACTAGGGGAAGGTATACACTATGGTGTTTAATGCTAAACAGAGATCTGGGGAGTAAAAACTGTGATGAAGTCATTAGATTTGTCAACAGGGAAAATCACAGGTTATATGAGACAAAGGAGTTTGAATGGAGAAGTGCCTGGGAGACTAGAATATAAAAAGATTAACAGGTGGTGAAGGAGATGATATCTATTACTCTTTCTAGGGATTTAGAAGTAGAAGGGGATAGAGATAGAGGATGCTAGCTTGAAAGGAGAGCAAGGTAAAAGGAGAGAGTTTTTCAAGACAGTAGAGATCTGAGCTTGTTTGTAGGCAGTTGGGAAAGAGTCAAATATTAAGTTCAAAAGAATTCTTACTTAAATGCTCTCCTTTCTGGATGGTGCATTGCAAAGATGATTAGTCCTTTTAATGAATGCCTCAAGAACAGGATGCAATAGGTTTTACAGACCCTGACTTCTTTGTCCCTTCTTAATAATTTCCCCACAGGTTCATCATTTTAGAATTATAAAAGACCTTACATGGGGATAGAAAGGAATATACCTTTTTCTCTGCAGTACATGGAACTTATACAAAAACTGACCATGTACTAAAAACCTAATGATCACCTGCAGAAAGGCAGAAATAGTGAATACATCTTTCTCAGATCACAATGCAATAAAAGTCATATGCAATACTGGGCCAAGGAGATATAGACCCAGAACAAATTGGAAACTGAATAACCTCATTTTAAACAATGAGTGGACCAAAAAACAAATTATAGAAAGAATTAACCATTTTATCCTAGATAATGATAATAATGAGACAACATACCAAAACCTATGGGATTCATTCAAAGCGACTCTCAGGGGATATATTATAGCTCTAAATGCTTACATGAATAAATTGGAGGAAGAGGAAATCAATGAACTAAACATGCAACTAAAAAAATTAGAGAAAGAATAAATCAAAAATCCCCAATTAAATACCAAATTAGAAATTCTAAAAATTAAAGGAGAAATTAATAAAATTGAAAGCAAAAAATCTATTGAATTAATAAATAAAACCAAAAATTGGTATTATGAAAAAACCAATAAAATTGATAAACCTCTGGTCAATTTGATTAAAAAAAGAAAGAAGGAAACCAAATTGCTAGTATCATAAATGAAAAAGGTGAACTCACCACCAATGAGGAGGAAATTAAAGTAATAATTCAAAATTATTTTGCCCAACTCTATGCCAATAAATTTGATAATCTAAGTGAAATGGATGAATATTTACAAAAATATAAGTTGCCCAGGTTAAATGAAGAAGAGACTAAATACCTAAACAACCCTGTCTCAGAAAAAAAAAAATTCAACAAGCCATTATTGAACTCCCTAAAAAAAAAATCTCCAGGGCCTGATGGATTCACAAGTGAATTCTACCAAACATTTAAGGAACTATTGGTTCCAATCCTATATAAACTCTTTGGAAAAATAGGGAAAGATGGAACTCTGCCTAACTCTTTATTACCTAAACCAGGAAGAGTTAAAACAGAGAAAGAAAACTATAGACCTATTTTCCTGATGAATATAGATGCAAAAATCCTAAATAAAATCTTAGCAAAACGATTACAACAAGTCATCACTAGGATAATACATTATGATCAAGTAGGATTTATTCCAGGAATGCAGGGTTGGTTCAATATTAGGAAAACTATTAGTATACTTAATTATATCAACAACAAACCTATTAGAAATCATATGATCATATCAATAGATGCTGAAAAAGCTTTTGACAAAATACAGCATCCATTCCTATTAAAAACACTAGAGAGTGTAGGAATAAATGGACTGTTCCTTAAAATAATTAGCAGTATCTATTTGAAAACATCAACAAGCATTATATTCAATGGGGAGAGGCTAGAGGCATTCCCAATAAGATCAGGGGTGAAACAAGGGTGCCCATTATCACCACTACTATTCAATATTGTATTAGAAATGTTAGCATCAGCAATTAGAGAAGAAAAAGAAATTGAAGGAATTAGAATTGGGAAGGAAGAGACAAAATGCTCACTCTTTGCAGATGACATGATGGTCTACCTAGAGAATCCCAAGAAATCATCCAAAAAACTACTGGAAACAATTAGCAATTTTAGCAAAGTTGCAGGTTATAAAATAAACCCTCATAAATCCTCAACTTGTCTATATATGTCTAGCAAAAAACAGCATGAAGAGCTAGAAAGAGAAATCCCATTCAAAGTAACCTCAGACAATATAAAATATTTGGGAGTCTATTTGCCAAGACAGACCCAGAATCTTTATAAAACACTTCTCACACAAATTAAATCAGATTTAAATAACTGGACAAATATCAACTGCTCATGGATAGGTAGAGCTAATATAATAAAAATGACAATTCTACCAAAACTAAACTATCTGTTTAGTGCCTTACCAATCAAAATCCCCCCAAAATTACTTTAATGAGTTAGAAAAAATTGTAAGTAAATTCATATGGAGAAATAAAAAGTCAAGAATTGCCAGGAGTTTAATGAAAAAAAGTGCAAAAGAAGGTGGCTTAGCCCTACCTGATCTAAAATTATATCATAAAGCATCAGTCATCAAAACTGTTTGGTATTGGCTAAGAAATAGAGTGGTGGACCAGTGGAATAGACTAGGTGTAAAAGCAGGAGATGATTATAGTAATCTGCTGTTTGATAAAGCCAAAGAGTCTGGCCATTGGGATAAAAACTCCCTCTTTGATAAAAATTTCTGGGAAAATTGGAAGTTAGTATGGAAGAAACTTAAATTAGACCAACACCTCACACCCTTTACCAAGATAAGATCCAAATGGTTACAGGACATGGACATAAAAAACAATACTATAAGCAAATTAGAAGATCAAGGACTAGTCTACCTGTCGGATCTATGGAAAGGGGAGCAATTTATGACTAAGGAAGAGTTGGAGAACATCACCAAAAACCAATTAGATGATTTTGATTACATTAAAGTAAGAAGCTTCTGCACAGATAAAACCAATGTAACCAAGATCAAAAGAAATGTACTAAATTGGGGAACAATCTTTACAACTAATGATTCTGACAAAGGACTCATTTCTAAAATATACAGAGAACTGAGTCATATTTTTAAAACAAAAAGCCATTCCCCAATTGACAAATGGTTAAAGGATATGCAAAGGCAATTTACAGATGAGGAGATCAAAATAATCCATAGCCTTATGAAAAAATGCTCTAAATCATTAATTATTAGAGGAATGCAAATTAAAGCTTCTCTGAGGTACCACCTCACACCTCTCAGATTGGCCAGTATGACCAAGAAGGATAATGATCATTGTTAGAAGGGATGTGGGAAATCTGGGACACTATTGCACTGTTGGTGGAGCTGTGAACTCCTCCAACCCTTCTGGAGAGCTATTTGGAACTATGCCCAAAGGGCAACAAAAATGTACATACCCTTTGACCCAGCAATACTACTACTGGGTCTATACCCTGAAGAGATGGGGAAAAGGGTAAAAACATTACTTGTACAAAAATATTTATAGCAGTCCTGTTTGTGGTGGCAAAGAATTGGAAATGTCCTTCAATTGGGGAATGGCTTAGCAAACTGTGGTCTATGTATGTCATGGAACACTATTGTTCTATTAGAAACCAGGAGGGTTGGGATTTCAGGGAAGCCTGGAGGGATTTGCATGAACTGATGCTGAGTGAGATGAGCAGAACCAGAAAAACACTGTACACCCTAATGGCAACATAGGAGTGATGTTCAGCCTTGAAGGACTTGCTCATTCCATCAGTGCAACAATTGGGAACAATTTTGGGCTGTCTGCAAAGGAGAGTACCATCTGTATCCAGATAAGGAGCTGTGGAATTTGAACAAAGTGCAAGGACTATTCCCTTTAATTTAGAAAAAAAATGTCTTATTGATGTCTTATTGTCTGATCTTGTTACCTCTTAGACTTCTCTAAGGATATGATTTCTCTCTCATCACACTCAATTTGGATCAAGGTACAACATGGAAACAAAGTAAAGACTGACAAGAATGCTTTCCGTGGGGGGTGGGGTGGGGGGGAGAGAAGCAAGATTGGGGGGGAAATTGTAAAACTCAAATAATATCTTTAATAAAAATAAATTAAAAAAAAAAGACCTTACAAACTTTATGAAATCGAACAGATGTAGAAACATTCTCTAGTTGAAAGACTTGAATTCCATAGAGGGTTAATTAGGTGCATAGTAGAACTGGTATTCAAATCTAGGCCTTTTGCCTCCAAATCCAGTCTGCAATATACCATATTGTCAGAAACCTTGAGATAACTATTTGTGATCAGATCATTATTTGATGACTTAGCACAACACTCCCTCACTCCAATTCACTTGCTTGTCATAGCATCACCTCCCCGATGTCATGGTCTTCTTTGGGGAATGAAGGACGAGATCATTATTCAAGCTGTAAATTATTCAGTTTTATAGATTCTCTTGTTGCCTTTTTTCTGGACTTTAAAAAGATGTTAATCTGGAATACCAAAAATAATAGTTCAAATTTATGTAATGCTTTGCAGGTTACAAAGTGCTTTCCTTGGAATGAGTCTAAGTGAAAGATAACCCTTTATATGATTTGGATTTATCAACTATAAAATTTGTGGTCTGGACTAGATTGGTAGTGTCTAATTCAAATGGAAACAGGGGCCACTAAATTGTACATACGAATCCTCGCAGGAGTCATATTGACTTAGAAAAACACATATTAGCACTATCTAAGTTTTATTACATTCTTAAAAGTATTTCCCAGTGACATTTTACTTTGGTTTGAGCTGTTCCTGGGAGTCTTGTGGGTTACATTGGGCTTCCTGGATAGTCTGTGTTTGACATCTCTCTAGACTAGGTAATCTAGATTTCATCTAGGATTAAATCCTATTAAATAAAAAATACCTAGGAAAAGTTTGATTTTGCTCATTTTACAGATGAATACACTGAGTCTGAGAGGTTTTAAGTAGGTAATATGGCAATACTTCAAAGGATAATAGATCTTGTCAATGTGGGTATAGTCTTACTATATTACATTACTGTCATTTGCAAACCAATTGAATCTTTTCGTCTTAGGTGATTTTTATCCATGCTGTTCCATAAATCTTCCACTGCACCACTTAGCTGTCCTAATAATATTACAATTGCCTCTTATAATGAACTCTTTGATTCTTCGTTCTCTTGACTAATTCAGCCTCAATAGAGCTGCCATAATATGCCTAAAGAATAGTTCTGATCATCTTATCCTCGTGATTATACATTATTTCTTTTCACATATTTTTTGTTTCCACCAAATAGACATTCTTACTGCTCTTGATACTCAACTCTCCATCTTTTGTTCCTGTGTGATTTCTCAGGCAGAACCTTAGGGCTTGGAATTTGCTTCCTTCTCACCCCTGCTTCTAACATGCAAAGCCTACTTTGAATTTCATCTTGAATATCACCTTTATAGTTACCTAACAATGCTGGACACATAATAGATGCTTAATACAGGTTTATTGATTGGTTAATTGATTGATTGCATGATGTATCCTTGGCCCTACCTTGAGTTCTATCTATATTCACAAAGGCAAGGCCTTTCCTGAGTGCCTTCCCAGACACCAGTGCATCTTCTTGGTCCTTGAATTTATTTTGGATATACTTAGATATACCTGTATATATTTACATGCATATATAATATATAACCAAATATGCTTCTGTGTATATGTTGTGTCTCCTGTAGAGCTCCTTGAAATCAAGGATAGCTTTAATTTGGTCTTTATAACACTAGCACCTTGAACAGGACCCAATACTAGAAGGTGCTTAATAAATTCTTGCTGATTGATTCATTGATTCACTGCTAAGTTTGCTTTGTTGTGTAGTGAGAGATGCTCATAGTATTACCTTAACAAGTCTATATATTATAATTTAAGGTGAGATTAGAGTAGAAATTATTGCATTCCTGTGATCTATAATGATGATGTTTGTCCTTCATTCTTGAAGAAGACCATGACATCAAGGAAATGATACCATGACAAGCAGATGAATTGGATTTGGGTGAAGGGGTAATATGCTAAGTCCCCTGCCTCACTGTCTCCTCCAGAGCCATCGGAGTCTGGTGGCCAGATATGAATCAGGATGACTGGGGTTGACTGGAGATGATTTGAGATGCAAGTCACTTGCCCAAGGTCACACAGTAAGTGTCAAGTGTTTTGGTCAAGATTCAAACTCCCATCTTCCTGACTCCAAGTCCAGTGCTCTATCCACAGCACCACCTAGCTGACTTTCCTGTGATGTATAAAGTTGCTCAGGAATAGACCTGATGACATATCCCTGGATCTACCTTGATATTCATCCATATTTGCCAAAAGAATGTTTTTGAAATAATGAGTATTAAATGTGCTGTGACTAGAGTCTCAGTTTATCACAAGATTTTATAATCTTCTGTGTTGATACATGATAAAAATCTCCCCACCTTACCACTGTAACTTTCCAACAAAGCATGCAGACATGATACTTCCTTTTCAATCAGTCAGAAAGAAGATTAAAGAACAATGAGTTGCTATTTTGCCATTGAGTACCCTGGTTTTGCAAGGATGATGTATTTGGATGACTTGGAATCCTTATTTAAAATTGATATGGTTCAAAGCAATACCTTTAAACTTCAGAACAGAATTATAAGAAAAGTTCGTCCTCATTTCAGAGAAAAGATAAATGAAAGACAATGAGCCTTTGGGAAAAGCAGGTGTATTTAAAAATGAGATTCATTTATTTAAACTTTAAGCAAACTCTAAACTTTAGAGAGTGAATATTTTAAAATTTGCTAGTTAATCTAGTCAAGTAATTTCCCTCATCTAAGTGACAGAGAAAGTCACTTCCTAATTTTTCTCCTTGACTTAAAGATTCCTGAAAAGATATTCTTCCTTCTTTAGGACATTTAAATTAGTGTTTGTATAGGCACATGAATTATGTGCCTGTGTATATAACTTGAATCAAATCAAATTGAATGGCATCCTTGGTTTAAAATAGTTTAGCTTTCTTTTAAATGATTATATTTCTCTATTTTTTTCTCTTGTCTCTTCTATCCCTTGGTCCCTCCTATGTATACCATCCCCACTAGCAGCACCGACCATATGATAGATATGAGTGTTTGGATTAAAGTCAGGAAGACTGGATTTTGAATCCTGCCTCAGATATTAATTAATTGTATGACTTTGGGTAAATTATTTAACAGTCTTTGTTTTTTTCATTTATATAATGGGGATTTTAATAGTTCTTATCTCTCACATCTAAGTAGTATCAAATGAATTGGCATATAGAGGTCTTTGTATGCCTCAAAGAATTATATGAGTAATAATATTGTTGTTGTTGTTCTTATTATGACAACAGAGGACAAGACCAGAGAGGAAGGGAGAAAGAGCCCTTATCTTTTAGATTTCACTGTGTACAGCTGTAACTAGCAAGTCTGAGGTCTGAGGCAAGTGCACCAAAACATACAAATATGAACAATATCGAAGATGCCTCACATCATTTTTAAGTGATTAAGATAAACTATTAGGCTAAATTCAGTCAAGTCTGTGTGTATATATGTGTGTTGGGAAATATTTCAGTTCTCAGACACGAATTTCCATAAGGGGAAAGATTCCAGGATGTTATCTAGCTGAAAGGATAAAGAGAGTTGGCAATCCACAAAACCTCTACAAGGGGAGTAAGTAGAGTAGGGCCAGATGGGAAGGATTTCACTTAGAATATAGCCATAATGCTGATGGACCAGAAGAGGCAATGAAAAGTATTAGGTGATTGTTCCCTATTTTAACAAATTATTCTTATTATCAATTCAATGTTATACTCATTTGGTTTTATCTGTTGAAATCCTCTCATTTTTGGTATCTTAGTTCAAAGTCTAGTTTGTATAATTTAATTATAATTTAGCCATTCAGGGAGGTAGGTATCTCCCTGATGTTTCTGAGCCCTTTGATTTTACCAAACAAGACAGAAATTCCAAGGAAGTTGGAGATCTTGGTTCTATTCTGTATGACCTTCAGCAAGTCACTTTCTCTTTCTAAGGTTTTGTTTTCTTCTGTAAAAGAAAGAATTGGAGAATAATCTGATTTTTAAGGTCTCATCCAGTTCTAAATCTATGATCTGTGACTTTGATAGTATCCTAGAAGGATCGACAAACCTTTATTGAGGCAGAATTAGAGTGAAGGTGACAGGAAAAATCAGTTGAAGATTCACCGTGGGTTCTCAGAGAAAATCTTGTTAGTGACCAGTCTTTGATTCTAAGAGTACATTCTTGGGGAAGAACATATTGTTTCTACAAACTATGTATCCACAATTAATAAAATAGAATTAATTTCTTATGAAATGATTTCTGAGCAAACTCAACCAATGTAAGGATAATTCACAAGTTAAATTCTTTTCAAGGTGTGATGAGACCACTCTCTTATACAAAATACTTCAGTGGTCTACATTGCCTCTGGAATAAATTATTGATTACTCAGATGACTATTTAAGACTTGTCACTGTATACAATTTGTAATTCTGGATTTCTATTACATTCTTGCCCTAAATAGACTCCAAATTTAATGTGCCATTTCTTGTTTCAGTACATATGCACAGGTTATTTCCAGTCCTTGGAATGCATGCCTCCCCTTATTTCCCCTATTCAGAATTCTTCCTTTCCTTTAAAGACTCAGAACATGTGCCAGATCCTTAAAGAAGTCTTTACTGATCCCTTTAGCTCAAAGTTTTCTCTTCTTATCTGATCTACTCATATTATATACTACTCATATTATGATTATCTATATTTAAAAAAAATTACTAAGTAGAATACAAGCTCTTTGAGGAAAGGGATTATGTCTTTTATCTTTATATCCCTGGCTACAAGCATGGTATCTTGAACTATCTGGTTCTAAGTAAATTCTTGCTTCTTGAATTGAACTCTCTGCCTCATCCTGAAGTAGAGATGGTCCTGAGACCTTGAACATTCCACTGGGGAACACAAGCTCTGGTCAATCTTACTGAGCTGAAAAAGTTTCAGATACAGATTTGGTATATATAGGTGTGTCATATAAAGAGCATCCTAAATTTGGAGGGAGTCATCATTGAGTTTTTTTAAAGGAAAATGAACCTTTTAACCACAGGAACTCTTAGAGACCTACTGAGTTACAGGAGGGGCATGATAATAATAATAATAGTAAAAAATAAACAATAAAAGTTAGCATTTATATAATACTTTAAGTTATTTTTGCTTAACTTATATAAAATATTTTACAAATACTTTAAAAATATTTCATTTAATCCTTATAGCAATCCTAGGGGACAGGTATTATTATGATTGCCATTTTACAAACTGAGGCATCAAGGACTTAAGTGACTTGTCCAGGGTTACACAGATATTAAATATATGAGACTGGATCTGAACTCAAGACTTCCTGATTTTAAGATCAGTCCTTCGTTCAGGCTGACACCTACCACTGGAGGTAGAATACGCACTACCAAAATCATGAATGCTTGAAACAATACCTCAAATGTCTTCTAGTCTAACTCCTTTTTCTAGCTAAAGTAATTGGGGATCAGAAAAATTAAGTCACTTCCTCAAGTTTCTGAGGTGGGAACATTTCACTGAATCCAAAGCTTTATCATACTATGTGGGTTTGATATGAGATCAGATGAATTAAATTGTTTGTATTATGTAATGAGAAGAGGCAGCTTCAGAGTCATGAATACCTGGTTCAAGTATCATCTCCATAAAAATTGGTTGGTGAATGTAGTCTGTTTAAGACTATGACAATATTTGTCCTTTGTTCCCAAAAAAACTCAGGGAAGTGATGCCCTGAAAAGTAAGTGAACTGGATTTGAGTGAGGGGTGATTTGCAAAGTCATCAGTCTCATTTTTCTCTTCTAGAGCCTTCTGGGTCCAATGGCTAGATATAAATCAGGATGACTGGAGATAACTCTGAACATGAACGAATCAGGGTTAAGTGACTTGCCCAAGGTCACACAGCTAATAAGTGTCAAGTGTCTGAGGCCAGATTTAAACTCAGGTCTTCCTAATTCCAGGGCCAATGTTCCATTCACTGTGCCACCTAGCTGCCCTCTAAGACTGTGGATTGCAGAAATCTGACTGATCTATATTGGTAGAGGGAACCTCTTCCTGTCCTGTTTCCTACCCTGACAACATCATAAATCTGTACAGAAGAAAAAAAACAAAGGTTTCTCTTTTTCACTAGAGAGGGTATTAATAGATTAGGAAGTGGGAGGATTGATCTTTTTACAATAACACTATGGTTTCAAGTATAAGCATAGTGCTCTGTACAAATTAGATACATAGTAAAAATTTTTTAAAAACTAAACACAGACCACATTTTCCCCTTTTTACCCAATAAGTTTTATATAAAATCTTATAAGGGTCTAAAATTACAATTTTAATAAGAAAGACAAAGTGAAGAAACTGAAAAGAGGTGATTAGATTGAATAAAATATCTTTATTTGCATTGAAAAACCATAAAAGAGATAATTTGAGTATAAATATGTAAATATATGTATATTTACATAGATATATGTGTACATAAAATAATACAGATATACTCACATATATATGTATTTTTGTGCAATTATTATTAACTTTTATGAGTAGGCAGCTTATATCAGTATAATAGTACTTATTTCAAGGTATGGTACTAAATAGTACAAAATATTATGGTCTGGGATATAGGAAGACCAAAGGCTTATAGACTACTCAGAAATCTAATGTTATTATATCCTGAATAATTTCTTTCATAAGATAATCAGACCATACCAGACATGATAAGCATGGAATAATGTTGCCAAAAATCTACTAAGTTAGGAAATGATTTACTTACTCCCTGAAGACTAATTTCTTAACTAGCTAGAACAAAGAATAAAATCATCACAAGCAAGAAAAAAAAGGATATGATGGAGAAAAGACCTTGCATGCAATTATAACAACTTCTTTGAGCTAATTAAATTAGCTAATAGATAAAGGAACTGGCTTCAACTCCAATTATGAGCATTTCCCTCAGACCTTTAACTTATATAATTCAATCACCACATCGAGGAGGCCAAAAGAGTCCAGAAATCAGTTTAGCTAGCAAACATTATATCTCTTTGCAAACAGAGAGAAATGGTAGCCAAGGATAGACTAAGTTTTGAATAAAAACTCAATTTATGACCTCACAAAATAATGAAGGTGGTAGAAGAGAAAATGAATTTGCAAAAAGCAAAGCATAAAGACCGAAGTGCATTTATAGCTGAAATAAATTGGAAAAAAATGAAATAGATACATTTTTAAGGTATATGTTCATTATATTTGACCACAGTCTTTTAACCTCAGTTCTGTTTAGGAATGTTAAAGAGCGCCCTGAACTTTTTTTGAGTTGCTATATTTTCTAGAGACACTGGATCGAGTTTGCAGGTAGACCTGAATGTATCAAGGACAAAGTCCTTAATTTCCCTCCCCCCACCTCATACTCTGACCTAATTTGTTATTTGCATCCCAAACTGAACTCCCTGTGTGTCCTTGGGCATCAAATTGGGGTATACACTCAGCTGAGAAACTGTTTGTGCAATTGGGACTCTTGTAGAAAAGCGAATCATTCTATCCTCATAGCCTAGTAGTTCCTAAGGGAAGAGAATGCGACTTTTGTCATTATCTTGCTCCTTCCCTTTGGGAAAGTTTTTGTCCTTTTCCCATCTTTATTACATTTCCTCTCCCATGTTTCGTCCCTTTAGGTAAAATTTCTCATTCCTTTTCTTGTTGTCTTACTACCACAAATATGCAAATTTCTGGATGGATTTTGAACTCTTTGGGTTCCATATGTATGTTCATTTCTTTTGTGACAAATGTAGTTTTCACATAAGTTTCATAAAGTTGTGATTGTGTGCTGACAATTCATAATATATCATATTGAAGAAGGAGATGTAAATAAAACTCAAGGAAATTAAGTCATAAAATCATAAAGAAGAGTTTTATTCTTGAGGTATCATGATTTTGAAAATATTAAGGGAATCAATTTTCAATATATCTAAAAGAAAGTAGAAGACTGCAAATGATTAGAAAAAAACATAAAAAAGATTTATTTCTACAGAACTGTGAGCAAGAAGACATAAGCAACTATGGACTAGGATGTCTACCTTCTCCTCTGTTTGAATCTTTATGAAAACTGATCTATAAAAATGAGTAGGTTGGACTAGATGGCTTTTGTAACTTTAGAGCAATGATTCTATGATCTGCACAGGAACAAAAGGTATCTGATAAAAATATGATAAGAAACAAGAAGGCTTTTGCAGTTGTTTTCTAAGAGAGATCATATTTTCATAGTCAAACAAAAAATTGAAATGTGAAGAGAATAAAGTCTATGTTGTGGTTTACTAAGTGCTATTTATAAAAAAAATAAACTTTAACTCAGTTAACTAAAATGCAGTCAAAATGTCTCCTATGAATGTGCTAAAATCACATATGATTTTTTGAAAAATGCAAGTACAAAAAATAGCTTTGTTCAATAAATCTTTGATTATCATGTCAAATGAGGCAGAAAAACCAAAACTATCATGGATGATACCTTGGAAGAGGGATTCCAAATCCTTCAGAGGTCTTTCTTTGGGGATGATATAGTGCTGAACCCATCAGTACTTGGAATAATAGCAGGCTACCTTATTTTGATCCTTGGCCATACAAAAGAGACAGGTTTAATGATTCATAAAGGAAAAACCAAATGAATGAAGAATAATTATTGTCCCAGGCTATAAAGCAGGTGGAAACTCAGTCCACTGAGTTAGTTTATCAGTGTATCTGACTTAGATAGTCATTAGATAAAAAATCATCTGAGCTTAAAATTGAATAGGAGGAAGAAAGCTGGCTGGACTGCCTTTGAGAAATTAATCATCATTTTCAACAATTCCTAGTTGTCACCTGACACAGAAATTTGCCTTTGGGTCACTGAATATTGCTGAATGAATCTGTGAATCATGTAACATCATAATTTCCAAAGAACCAAAACCATGGATAACCAAAAAGACAACATGTATGATATCATCTAGGAAATATATGATCAGAAAAGATGATGCCTCAGTCAATCAAATAACAAATCCCAGAAGCCTACATATTGACTTAGAAAATCACAAATTAACATTATCTATGTTGTATTTTATTTGGACTTTGAGTTTGATACCTCTGGCCTCAGTCATATATTAAGAGCACGGGATGAACAGACTGAATATTCCAAAAGATCTAGAAAATTGCCTAAGACATAAACAGTGATATAAAATGAGAAGCATGATACACAGTTATCTAAACAATGTTTTGTACAGAGTAGGTGCTAAAGATCTATCTGTTGAAATGGAGGTAGTAAAGAGATCATAAATCCAATGAAGCATTAAATTATAACACTCCAATCCTTTAGCATTTATGGGTTTTTGATTTTTAAATGTATTTCAGAGATGTAGTAATGATACTTGGAAAGAGTACTGGGCTATGAATTCAAACATTTAATTTTGAATTTCAAGTCTGGGTAAGTTGCTTGATCTGTCTGAGCCTCAGTTTCCTTATCTGTCAAAAGTATATTCCAGCTGCTAGTAAAACCTGTCTCACTAGGTTTATTATGAGGAAAATACTTTGTAAGCTTGAACTCAAATGTGAATTACTGTTGATCTCTATTTGACAGATGAGGAAACTGGAGGCAGGTAAATTAAATAACCTGCCTGGGGTCACAAGGTTAGCTAGTGACAACTGGGATGACAACACAGATCTTTTGATTTCTTATTCAAAATTCTTTTCACAACATAACATGTTAAAAAAATTATAAAACTGCCTGAGTATCAGTCTTTTTCAATGTTAAATTCCCTTCCATGTGGTAGAAATAGGTGCTCTGAACCACAAATGTCTATCAAGTAATTTAAGAAAATATTTCAACTCAGTAGTTACAAGGACAAACAAGGGACAGTGGCAAACGTGCAGGGTTGTTGGTTACTTACATATAACCTTTGAATTTACTGAGGTTATTGTTGGGCTTCTCACACACAATCTTGTTCTGAAAGACTTCTGGTTCAAACTCCTGTAAGAAAGATTATACCATGAGTTTATCTCATTGGGTGGAACCAGTTTTTAATAGGATCATCAGACAAGCTAATCACCATAAGAACCATTCCAAATTAGTGGCCCAGCAAGGGGTAATCCCTTCTTTGCCATCATCTGAGAGTTGTAATACAGTGGAAGAAAAAATTAAATCCTCATTATGGGAGAGAAAAGAGACTAAAATAACCTATGTGTACTTGAAAGGACAGTAAAATATACAATAGGGATTGTCTAGCCTGACACCTACCATACTGCCTACTGGAGTTTAGATCTTTTTAGATTCCCTCCCCCATTTTTAAAAGTTATTATAGTATAATAGGGAATATAAAAATATAAAGGAAACTGTGCAAACTTTGCAAGAAAGAATCTGTGCCTAGGCAATGAGGGATGAAAAGATGTTTAAGAATGTCATAGTCTCTGCCTTCAAGGAGCCTGCATACTATGTAATGGGGATAAGGTATATATGTAACTAATATAAGTATGGACTGATAGGAGCAAAGGGAAAGTTGGCCTCCAGGAAAATCTAAGGGAGAGATTGCTACCCTGAGTTGGGGAGGGATTGGAGAAAGCTATATGAAAGAGGTAATATTTGGGTTGAGCCCTGAAGCACTAGAAGGATTCTGAGGAATGAAGATGAGATATACTTTATTTGGTCTCATGACTTGAATTAGAGAAAATATCCATGTTTGAGGATTTACAAAATTAGTACTTGGGAAACATGAACTTTATTACCATATAGAACAGCAAGCAGAAAAAAACAAAAACATACACACACATAATGACAATACAGCCAGAAAGAGTTTGGTCATATACAGGGTCAGGGTGACTCATGTACCCTGGCAAAAATCTCTGTGAAAGTATATACAGAGGATTCAGCAGGAAGTTTTATACCCTAAAGATGAACTAGGTTGAGAACAGATAATTGAATTCAGATATGGAAGGTGACATTTTGAACCACACCCAGGATGTGGTAGAGAAATGTTCTTAGTCACTTATTGATACCAGACTTGGGTAGAGAAGTTTCCTAATTGGGATCAGAAATTGGGGAGGGTCTGGATCTTTGATGGAGAACCCAGAAACGAATGTGGACTAGAGTTTCATCCAATCAGGAGCCAAAATCATTTAAGTGTTTGGCACAGGGTCAGAAGAAGTCATGACAGTAGACAGGACAGGACGATTCAGGCTGTCATTGCTTAGTGTTTATTGTCATGAGGATTTACTTAACCTAAGTGACTCCAGATTGGAATTCTATCACTTAGTTCCAACATCAAACAATAATTTCAAAATTCCTAATTTTCATAAGAAGAGAGTATATGAATTCCAACGAGGCTTGTGGAAATGGACTGAGATTAGAAATGACACTGAGTTGGTGAAACATTTATAAACAGTTTGACTGGAATGGAGCCTGGAATGGAGGGAATCAGGTGAAATAATAATGGAAAAATAAGCTGAAGCTATACTGTGTAGGAAGGACCTTAAGAGCTGGTGATGAGTTTGCATTTTTATCACAGAGATAATAGGGAGTCATTGAAGTTTTTATTGTGGGGATAAAATAAGATGATGGAATTTGAAAGCACTTTGAAAAGCTGTTTGCCTATATGAGGTGATGGTAGTGGTGTTTTATGCATGGTGCCATCAGACATGTGGAAAAAAAAGCTAGCATTTATATTGAACTTTAAGGTTCGCAAAGTGCTTCATAAATATTATCTCCTTTCTTCACAGCAACTCTGAATTTAGGTGCTGCTATTATTTCCATTTTGCAGATGAAAACATTGAAGCATAGAGAGGTGAAGTGATTTGGTAGCATCAAACAGCTAGTTAAGTATATGAGGCAAGATTTGAATTCAGGTCATCTTGGCTCCGGGTCATTTGGTGGTTCAGTGGGTAGAGTGCTGGGCCTGGACTCATGAAGACTCATTTTTATAAGTTCAAATCTGGCATCAGACTCTTACTAGTTATGTGACTCAAATGTGAATGTTACTTGAGTAAAGAAACCTAATGAGACCTTGGGAATGATGCTCTTCCTTAACCCTATTTGCCTCAGTTTCCTATTTGCCTCAGTTTCCTCATCTGTAAAATGAGCTGGAGAAGGAAATGATAAGGTACTTGAATTACTTTGCTAAAAAAAAGCAAACTAGGGGTGGCTAGTGAATAAAGCACTGGCCCTGGAGTCAGGAGTACCTGGGTTCAAATCTGGTCTCAGACACTTAATAATTACCTAGTTGTGTGGCCTTGGGCAAGCCACTTAACCCCATTTGCCTTGCAAAAACCTAAAAAAAAAAAAGCAAACCAAAACAAACTTTTAAATCGGGTGAACAATACCTTGATTCCAGCTATAATACTCTAATTCACTTTATCCTCTGAGCTTCTAAATGAGGTTGAAATGGAATTGAAATATACTGAAATAGAACTGAAATAGATTGAAATATAAACTCTGAAATATTTTATAAGGGGGATCATTCTGGGGAGCCTCTTGCAATCCCCCTTATAAGTATGTGGCATGAAGGATAAATGTATCATTAATTTCATAGAAATAAAGGGCAAATATATATTAACGAAGGCAGCTTTTGTTTCCTCATTTCTAAAATGAGGATATTTAAACTTGTTCAATTTGGCTCATACAAATGAGATAATAGGTATAAGTTGTACGATGATCAAAGATTAGAGCTGGAAGCAATTTTAGAAGGTTTCTAGTCCAACTTCCTTATCTTAAAGATGAAGAAAATGAGGTCTGAAGAAGTGGTCTCTTATGTGACTATTCAAGGTCATATTGCATCATATGACGCAGTAAGAATTGGAACTCATCTCCTTCCACCATCTGTGAGGAGGCTTTGTAAATGGTAAAGCACAATTCAACTGTAAGTTATTTGACTAACCATAATTAGACTGTGATCTCTTTGTGGGCAGGTACTATTTTTTACTTTTCCTTGAATCTCCAGGATTTAATATGGTGACTGGCACAGAAAAGGTTCTTAATGGATGCTTTTGGACTGACCATTACCATTCAAAAAGCAAAGGATTTTAACTTAAAAAACAAATTATAAATGTGTTGACCAAAAGACTTGTAGCAATGATGTTTTAGATCAGGCACCAACATTTCTAGGGTATTCACAATAATACTCAGGACAGAGAAGAAACAATTGAGTTTAGCACCTAGTTAGTAAGATTAAAGCATGCCAGGCTTCCTCTCCCCCAGTAGGTACATCCCAAAGGAGTTGCTTTCCCATCTCCCATAGATAGCAGCCTCATAGTTGCCATCTCTATCTCACTGGGCTGTATTTCCTTTCTAGAATTTTGTGTTGTCTCCCCAGTCCTCATAAATTTGTCTTTAAAAGTTGAGTTGAGGGCGTATTTTTGTCCCATTCTTTGGCACCAAAACTGAGTAGATACATTTCTCCCCCTGAAATAAATCACTCATCAACTAGCTCCTAAAAACAACACCATTTCTCCCTCTTGTATTAATTCTTTTAGGGACAAGAAATTGTTGAGTTCCAAACTGGTGATAAATAATGCTGTAATTTGTCATTCCTTTTCTTGCCACTGGTGAGGACACATGCTTCACCTGCTTTTTACCACTTGCCTCACTGTTGAATTTTGAAATTTAAACTTACCCTCAAATGTGAATGTTACTTGAGTAATGGAACCCAATGAGACCTTGGGAATGATGCTCTTCCTTAATAAATCTGTATCTTTAATTTTAACCTCTGGGCATCATAGAACATTAGGGATAGAAGGGATCTTAGAATTTGATTTTCTGGTGAGGACACTGAAATGATTTAGTGAAGGTTACCCAGGACTCTGTGGCAAGGTTAACAGCTCAGACCACTTATGCTTTTTCCCCTCTACCACAGGATGGTAGACCAATGAAGGGCAAAACTGTGTAGGACCAGCCTCCCTCCTCCCTTCCTCCCTTTTTACTTGGTGCTGGAAGTAATAAGAAACCAATGGGTATTGAGTCATCAAACAAGAGCATGAAGCAGTCAGACCTATGCTTAGAAAAATCATCACTGAAATCAATCAGATGACAAATGATAAAGGGTTGAATGAGGGTGGTGGCTTCCTTTAAATTAATGTTCTTTAAAAAAAATCATGTTTACTTCCCAGTGAATCCTTATTTTTTTTTTTATCCTCATACTTGACATAGAAACTTCCATTGGGGAAAAAAAGAATTACAATTAAGCAAAACAAATCATCAACAAATTGCAAATCTGACATTATATATCTTATTCTGTTTCTAGAATACACCTTTTTTTTTTTTGCTAAGAGGGAGAAGGCATGCTTTGTCATCAGTTCTCTTAAGTCACAATTGCTTACTGTTGAATTTGGTTGTTCTTGCCTTTATAACATAGCCTTTCTCCAATCACATGACCACCACCCTCATTCAACCTTTCCATCATTTCTCTTCTGGACAATTGCAATCATCTTCTAATGAAACTCTCTTCCTCAAGGCTTTCCTGCTTCTGCTCCACTGTCCATATAATTGTTAAAGCAATTTTTCTAAAACCTAAGTTTATATCATGTGCACACTCAATGCTCATTGTTTGCCTCCTGGTTCATATATAACCTGCTCTATTTTGCATAAATAACTGTTCTTTACCTGACTGCTGCCTCCCTTTCCAGGGTTCCTACACTTTACTTCCTTTTATGTACTGTGATCAACTAGACAGATCTATTTCTTTTTCTGAAACATATCATTCTCTTTCCTATCCCTGATTGCTCCCATTCCTGGAATGTTCTGATCCCTTCAATGTGACCTCCTGGTTTTCCTTGCTGCTTTCAATTTTAATATTCTGTAGGAAGTCTTTTCTGGTCCTTCTCTAGGATTACATTTTATCTACTATTTATATGATGACTGGCTGGCCAATTTACACGTACACTTTGCAAATATATTAAACATATTAAAATGTTCTTCTCAGTGTCTAGAAATATTAAGAAATACTATTTCTCTGACCTAAAACTTTTGCCCTTTGGGAATGTGAGAACAAAATCTTAAGACTTTCTTTTGAAATGGAGTATGTATGATAATATAACTTAGCTTGATGGTTTCAGTGACTAGTACTATGACCCACCTAATGACTATATTTTCTCTTTTGAAATGCAAGATTAAGATATTAATCTAGGGGGTGGCTAGGTGACATAGTGGATAAAGCACCAGCCCTGGAGTCAGGAGGACCTGGGTTCAAATCCGGTCTCAGACACTTAATTACCTAGCAGTATGGCTTTGGGCAAGCCACTTAACCCCATTTGCCTTGCAAAAAAAACCCCTAAAAAAAAGATATTAATCTAGGAGGGGGAAGTGGAAGACCTTTCATAAGCATATCAGGAGAGAATGGTGAAATGTAGATATACTCAAATAGATAGGTGATAACATCGCTATGTAAATTCCTTCAATGATGCAGATAGTAAACCATCATGGCTGCTAATCTAGTCCAGTTATCATCCAACACCTCCTACAGTCATCTAGGGGACTACCCAACATGTTGGAAACTTTTCTTACTTTCTCTTGATATATCAAGGATGCCAAAAAACCACATAAGCTGTCCATGGGTGATTTTTAACTCTTGCCATATGGTCAGTTCATCTTCTTTTTTCACTCATAAATTTGATCACATTCTCTATTCTGATTCTTTGTAATTTCTTGCTTGTGATGTGGGATTCTACTCACACCTGTCATGTTCTTCTACGTGAAGAAAACTATGTTGCAAAATGTGGCTTAGGTTAGAGAAATGGAAGAAGTCAAGGAATTGTAGATTATTTTGAAGTGTCATGCCTATGAAGCATGAGTACTTTAGTAGAGTCAAATGGGACATGATGAGTATCTGTTGCTCATTAAACAACAACAAAAATTCCAATCATAATGACTCTATTATTAGACAGGAAATGATGTTTATTGATTTATGATAGTCATATCATACATGTATACATATATACATAATATTGAAAGAGATATATACTAAAGAACAAATAGCACTTAGAAAGCTGGAATTGAGAAAAATAATTATATTGGATCAAGTAAACACCAAGGATATTGTTACCAATTTTCTAAAAAAGTAATTGAGTAGACATCAATGACCATGAACTTATAATGTCTACTACTTAATTTTTAGAAACATCTTTATGAAGGTGATCTTCATATATATACCTACATACATATATGTTTATATAGTATCCTTGGCAAAATATGAAAAAGGAGTAGCAGATTTTTACAAATGATATTCAACTATACATCATATTTTTGGTTCAGTAGTTGACTTAAGGGTGGCTAGGTAGCGCAGTGGATAGAGCACTGGCCCTGGAGTCAGGAGTACCTGAGTTCAAATCCGGCCTCAGACACTTAATAATACCTAGCTGTGGGGCCTTAGGCAAGCCACTTAACCCCATTTGCCTTCCAAAATCCTAAAAAAAAATTTCTTTTAAAGGCCATGGGGTTAAGAGTGACTTGCTTAAGGTCATGCAACTAGGCAATTATTAAGTATCAAAGGCTGAATTTAAACTCAGGTCCTCCTGATTCCATAATATTGGGATGGTTATATCAGGCTCTGTCTGAATCAACTGTGGTGTGGAGAACATTCCAGAAATTGAATATATAAAGATTGCAAAGTATAGTTGTATAGTTTATGGATGGAAGTAAAGTCTAAGTAGATTGAAAAGGTTGTAAGGGACAAGACTTTAGAGGCCAAGTAGAGGGGTTTATATCTGATCCTAAAGGAAATAAGGAGTCATTGGACTTTTTTGAGTAGTGGTATGCCATGGTCAGAATTGTACTTTAGGAAAGTCACTTTAGCAGATGAAGAGAGGGTGGATTAGAATGGGGTGGTTCTTGAGGCAAAGAGTGATCAGCTTGAAGGCTATTGTCATAGCTCAGGCGAAAGGAATTGAGGGCTTGTACCAGATTGATGGTTGTGTAAATGGAGAGAAGAAGACCTGAGAAAGGAGAACTATCCTAACACCTCTCCTTCCCATATAAGTCAAGGTAGTTTTTTCTTAAACCCTTCCTTCAGACTTGGTTCATTCAGGCTAATAAAAAGTCTATAATGATATTTATTCATTTTCTGAGAATAAAAAGCCATGGAGAGGTCAAGAGGCCTTCTGACAATGGATTGGTAGATCATCATGGTTAATTTAGGGAAGCTTTGCTCACCTGGGTCAACTAAAAGTTTCTTCTGTTTATTGCTGAGTTTCTTTTCTTGTGCTATGCTAAATAGATCTCTTTTGTTAACTGTTGAATGACTGAAGAATGTCTCATTTTACTCAAATACTGGTTCTAAACTATCAGGGATTCAACCTGAGGCAGACTGGAACAGGGTATATCTGAGAGATATGGAGAAGATAGAAAAGACAAGATTTGACAAGAGATTAGATCTATGGAGTGAGTGTGAGTGAGGCATTGAGGATGACATCAATTTTGGAAGCTTGAGAGACTGGGAAAATGGTGATGCCCTTGATAGTACTAGGATATTGGGAAGAGGGGGAAGATTTAGGGCAAAAGATAGTGAGTTCTGTCTTGGACATGTTGAGTTTAAGATGCCTACAAGTTTAAAGTGACCAAAAGGCACTGAGTGATGTATGACCAGAGATCAAGAGAGAGATTAAAGCTGGTTATATAGAACCAGCAATCATCTGAATAGATGATAAGTGAACTCCTGGAAGCTAGTGAGATGGTCGATTGAGATAGTTTAAAGGGAAAAGAGAGGACCCAAGACAGAACCAGAGTATGTTTTGGATAAAGATAGAGCAAAGGAGACAGAATGAGCAGTCAAATAGAAGAGATAATACTATCATCTAGGAGGAGAGGGTGATTGATGGTTTCAAAAGTTGTGGAGAAGTTGAGAAAGATGATGATTGAGAAAAGGCCTTTAGATTTGGTAGTTAAGAGATCACTGGAAACTTTGGATAAAGCCATATCAGTTATATGATAGAGTCAGAAGTCAGATTTGGAATTTACCAAGCTGGAGAGGAAGTGATGGCATCTAGTTTGGATAGTTTTCTCAAGAAATTTAGGTGAAATAGGGAAGATTGAAGGATAACAGAGATAATCAGATTGTGAAGGTTTTTTTCCTTTTCTTTAAGGATGGAAGACATTCAGGTAGGCTTGTAAGCATCAGGCAAACAGACCTATCATAGATAGGGAGAAACTGAAGATTAAAGATACAGTTGGTATAATATTAGGAATAATTTTGTAGGAAAAAATGGAGGGGGATGGAATTCTCAGAAAATCTATTGTTTAATGGGTCCAACTGTCTTTATCAGAAGCAGGACCCTGACTTTCTAGTCAGAGTTAACTCATCTTGGAGAAGCATGTGAAGTAATTCATCCAGTCATCAATTAATTAACAAAATTTGTTGAGTACTTACTATATAGAACATTATACAAGTCACAAAGAAGTTCTCTTTTGGAGTTTGTAGTTTAGCAATTAGGAGAATGATTTTCTTTCTACATCTGTATGTTCAGTTACTAAAATTGGGTCAACTAATGTGGGGAAGTCTAAGCAGTGCCAAAAAGTTCCTTGACTTCAAACAATGGGGCCCACATGTACTTTTGCTTATTCTATCCCCAACCTATTTCTCTAAGTTTGTCTCTTACTAGCCTCAAAAATTTCTGTCCTGCCAAATCAAATTTCACTCATTGTGCCCTAAATATGTTTTACCTTTCCTGTACTTTTGCTGAGGTTACTTTTTGCTTATGAAGTTCCCTGACCCTTCATTTCATTCTAGCCAAATCTGACCAATTATTCAAGGCCCAGTTTTAGCCTCAACTCCTAAGTGAAGCTTTCCCCACTTCTCTGGTCTAAAATGACCTCTTCCACCTGGGTACTCTTATAGTATTCAATGTCTCAGTTTCTTATTGAGCACTTACAGACACCAAATCTGGGTAATTCTGTGGATATGGGAACCTGAGCTTGAAGCTACAAGAGATTCAATGACTTGCCCATGATCAGACAGCTAGAAAATAGTTGACTCAGATAGCATGTGAACCCAGGTATTTCTGACACCACATTCAACACTTTAACCTTTAAGTGGCAGTAGCATTCCATACTGTTAGTGGTTTTTTTTTTAATGTTCATTTCTTTCTCTCCCATTAGAGAACAAATTTTTGGAGCATGATAATAATGATGATGATGATTATGATAATAAGTAATATTCATATAGTACCTACCACATCCTGGTCTTACACATTTTATCTCAATTGATCCTCACAATCACCCTGGGAAGAAGATGCTATTATTATTATTCCCATTTTATAGATATGGAAACTGAGGCAAACAGAAGCTAAGTGACTTGCCTCAGGTTATATACATAGTGTCTGAAGTAGGTCTTGAACTTGGGTCTTTCCAACCGCAGACTCAGCACTCTATCTACTAGGCTGCCTAGCTGCCTCTGACCAGATTGTCTTACACATTTCCATATCCTACAGAAGATGTGGCAGCTAAGTCTAGTACCACCAAGAGCAACTTGACTGAGAATAGGAAGAACTTGGTCCCACTGACAGAGCTATCACTCTCAAGAACTATGACCTTAGACCAGTCACTTTTTCCTCATCTGTAAAATAAGAATAATTTTGAGTTGGGATAGAAACTGTGAGGATTCATGGGACAACTCATTTGAATATATGGAAAAGTTGGCTACATCCCAAAATAAGTGTAGGAGGATATCCCATGGACAAATAATATGCACTGTTTGTAAGAAACTTACTTTTTTGTGAAGGAATTTGACTGAGACCCTTAAAGACCCCAAACTAGATCAGATATACTACAACTGGCTGATGTGGTTAAAAAGGACTGGCTCTGGAGTTGGAGGACCTAAGAATAATTCTCACTTCTGACACTAACTACATTTGTGACCTTCAACAAGTTACTGAACCCCCTCAATTTCTTACTTTTTAAAATTAAGGGATTGAACCAGGTAGTCTTTGAGGCTCTTTCCAGCTCTGTGTTCCCTATGAAATTGAACATAGTAGAGTTAACCAAAGACCCCTGAGGAGAGTTGAGGTTGGCATTTCTTGTTATAGAGATCCCTCAGTGATCAACACAGCTGAGTTGGGCTTCAAGCCCGGCTGATCCTCTCCTCTGGGGAGCTGCACATTGCATGGTAAATAAAGCTGTACCAAATCTGCAGTAAGTTAGTCAAAGATCATTGATTAGGTGATTACTATATCCTAGGCACTGTATTAAGTGAATAGCATAGATTGTCTGAGAAACTCTCCATCCTGGGTTCCAACACTAGGGAAGGTGATGAATGGGACAAAAACAAAAGTGCTGCATAGCTCATGAGGTTATTATGAGATTCAAGTGAGATGATGGAGGTGAAAACATGCTTTGAAAGTGCTAAATTATAATATAAACATAAGGGTTTACCTCTGTTCTTAGCAAATACTTTCCTTCAAAGAATGATTGTACTAGAAAGTCCCTTAGAGGGCAGATAATTCAATTTTCTTTGGTTTCAGAGAAGGAAACTAAGGCTGCTGGTTACCTATCCTTTTCCAGTGTCATGCCTATTATCTCTGAGGGGCAGCACTGACCCTAGCTCTGAGAACGGCTGTGACGAATTGATTCACAGCATTTTTCAAATGCACTCTGGAATCTATCTAGTTCACTCTGCAGATATAAGATTTGCTTCCATCCTTTTTTTTTTTAACTTTATCTTTTCTTGAGGGTTTTTTAAAAATCTGGTCTATGTTTTCTTTCACAGTATGACTAATATGGAAATATTTTGCATGACTACACATGTATAACCTATATCATATTGCTTATATTCTCAATGTGGAGGGAGGAAGGAATTTGGAAGTCAAAGTTTTTCTTTTTTCTTTCTTTTGGTAAGGCAATGGAGTTAAGTGGCTTGCCCAAGGCCACAGAGCTAGGCAATTGTTAAGTGTCTGAGGTGAGATTTGAACTCAGGTACTCCTGACTCCAGGGCTGGTGCTCTATCCACTGCCTACCTAGCCACCCCAGAAGTCAGTTTTAAAAACAAATGTTATAAAATTGTTTTTAGCTGTAACTGGGGAAAAATAAAATTCTACCATTAAGAAAAATTTTAAAAAGATTCACAAAGGGTAAATAAAAAATATTTGCTTCCTGGTGATTTTTGCTTTACTTTTGTTGATTGAAAAATGAACACCCAGCTGTATTCTCTGCTCTGAAGGAGCCTTTAAAAAAGTGCCTAGGTTCTTGATTTGGGTGTTGATAAGATCCAGATATCAGGATAATGTTCTGCTGATGGATGCCTGTAAAGTGTGGTCTGTTGGGCTAGGAGTTGCAGTTCAGGCCAAACCTAGGAGAGAGTGACATAAAGCGTGCCAGAGAGCCAGGGCATCTGGAAAGCTAAATCTTATCAGGTTGTCAAGGTAAGAGAAAGACTCTTTAAATCTTTGCTATTGATCTTGTAAGTGATTGAGTTTTTCCTCCCAGCACTAATATATATTTTTTCTTAGGCTAGAAATGCACCTAAATAACTTACTTGACCTGTAAGAATCTTATCTGATAAAATGCCTGCACTTTTTAACTGTCACAGTTGGAATAAGTTGGAATGACTTTCAATATAACAACTGAGCAGAGTGAGCACTGTCTGGTTCTGATTGGGGAAGTTTTTGTCAAGAGTGTTGTATAAATTGCCTTGATTCACACCTGCCTTCGTGATTAGCTAAAGGACAGGAGATTAGGATGAAGGGAAAGTGGGGGGTGGGGAGAAGACTTTGTCTCTGTCTAAGGTAGTTAGAGTTTTGACTGGGATTCTTCCAAAAGAAAGTTTCAAATATACTGAGAAAACTGATTCCCTTCTCAGATAGAGGTTCAGTAACATAATGCAAAATACATATAAATCCGAATCAGGAAATCTGAGGCTTTTTCTTTTTGGAAATGTCACTAATTTAGCCATGTAACTTGATTGCAAGTAAATGGGATTCAGTAATATTCCATATCTGCTTACCATCTAGGCTTGAGTCTGAATTAACCTTGAAAACACATTTTGGAGGTCACCTTCACTTAACAATACAACAACCAACAGTGGTTGGGCTAGGTGGTCTCTCAAGTTCCTTCCAGATCTTGGTAGAATTGGGTTGACAAGGCCCAATAGAAATTTAGGCACCATGATTTCAATTTAGGTAGCCTCATAATCCAAAGGTCAGTTTTCTTGGCATAGTTAGCTCTTGGAGAAATTCAGGATAGATTGCATGGTATGGTTTATAAGGATATTGGCCCAGGAATAGGTAGAAAGAGGTAGATTTGGGGGGGCAGATAGGTGGTAAAGTGATAGAGCACTGACCCTGGAATCAGTAGGACCTGACAAGAGTTCAAATCCTTCAAATCCTCAGTTCCTTGAGATTTTCTTGCAATGCTAGACAGTTTATTTTATGTTTATTCAAGAGAAGAAATTGATTTATAAGAAATATTCTCATAGATTAAAATAGAATTTAGAACTAGAAGTACTCAGATAATTTGATATATCATCCCTTCATTCTATTAGTGATTTTTGAAAATTAATCATTTATATGTATTTTAACATCAGAATAATTTTACAAAATACTGCTCCCAACAAATTCTTCATTAAAAAATTTCAGGTAAACCCAATGGGCAAAGTTTTAGACTACATGTGATATTCTGTTCTTCCAGACCTTGGCCTCTGTACTAAGACTAGTTATTGCAAATATTCTGAGTTTGGTAACATTTTTGTGCTGCTTCCATTTACATCATTACAGTCAAGTATATATATATATACATATATATATATATATATATATATATACACATATATATATTGTTTTCTTCATTCTAATTCCTCCTATTTTATTAATAGGGCCTGGAGAGATGACTTGGCCAAGGTTATATAGCTAAGTTAGTGGCAATACCAACAAAAGGCCCCAGATATCCTGCTGATTCTTATATGCTTTGCATTATGCTATTGAATCTCTATCTGAAAAAGCAATCAGCTTTCTCAGTAGTTTGAAAGACACATAAACTTTCTTTTGTGAGAATCTCAGCCCAAACTGCCTAATTAGGTGAAATGTCCTCCAAAGAGCTTACTATGGGAGAAATGGGAATCAATTAAATTAGATCTAGCTAAAAGAAAAACTAGTCTTTAAACAGGGCAATAAATAGATGAATAAAATTATTAGATTAATAGATTATGCTCCTTAAAATCCATGAGGTGATTTGAAGCCAGCTACAACAAATGAGCCCTGAATTCCCATTGGTTAGACAAAGGATATCCAGGAATATTTTTAATTAGAAATAATAATTATAAAACTGAATCAGGTACTTTGGCTATACAGTGACTGGTCCCCTCAAGGGTGTTAACTTGTAGATTTAAACTCTGAGTGCTTTCAATTTGGTAGTCTGTTTAAAAGTAGACTTTCAGTCTCTTATCGAAGACAAAGGCTGCCATGTTTGCTTTTCTGATAAAGAACATTTCCTTGTCTATGGTGACAGCTCTGAGTAATATTGTGGGGACAGGCATGTGAATTTCAGAAGGTAGGAAAGGGGTACAGAAAGGAAAATAGGAGAGCTCAGACAAACTTCATTGCTGAAATTTGCCTGGATAATCTTAGATACTCAAGTGAATTTGAGTTTACAATAATTTTATTAGTAACAGAGAACTGAGCTGGTGTCTTCCTAATACTCAAGGTGGTTTGTGTTGAATGGGATTGAGATATACCATTAATGCAGTTATCTAACTTAAATGAGAACATTATAGAATCACAGAATTTCAGACTTGGAAGGGAAATAAGTGGTCTTCTCTAATTTTCTTATTTTATAGATGAGGAAATCAGTGAATCATAGCATGGAAGTCTACTCTGAAGTTACTTGCCAAAGGTCACAAAGTTATAGAATGCAGACTTAGGTCTTCTCACTCTTAACCTAGTACTTTTTATATGTTTTTCAATACTAGATTCAGAAATAGACTGAATCTTAAGCCCCTAATTCTATCTACCCATCAAATCATTTTTAGTCTACCAGGATGGTGCCAAACTAATAACAGAAAAATCTATTTTCTTCAGGAGCTGAATGATATTTCTTTTGTCTTTCGTATCACCTGCCACTTACATGCTGAAAATATATTGAGGAAGATAAAAAAACACATAGATTTTGTCAAGTTGTCAGAGTAAGCTTGAGAAACATTGAAAGTCAGATTTAGAACTTTTCTGTACCATTAAGATGAAAACAATATGCATTCAAAATAAAAGAAGAGTGAGAATTGAAATGACATTGAAAGTACTTTGGTCTGAAGTTATGTTTATTAGACCACTGCTATGGAAATTTCCATATAGAAGACTGGATAGAGCTCTGGACCTGGAGTTAGGAAGATCCAAGTTCAAATCTGGTCCCAGACACATACTAGATATATGACTCTGGGCAAGTTATTTAACCTCTGTTTGTAGTAATCCACTAAAGCAGGAAGTAGCAAACTGTTCTATTGTGTTTGCCAAGAAAACCCCATGGAAAGTATGGTCCATGGGATCATGAAGGGTTGTAAAAATGACTGAATAACTAAATAATGGAGACTTGTGAAGGGAATAAGGATGGATGGAAGTTCTCTAAGTGGAGGAATTTCAGAAAAAAAATGGAGCATGAGGTTGACCATTCATGCTTAGGCATAAAAATGTACTTATTCACTGAATAACTGGGGGCAGTAAATTGAGATGACTCATTATCTAGTTCAGTACCATGTTGGAATGGGGAACTTTAATAGAGAGTAAACCAAAAAAAATTTGCAAATGTGATTAAGGTAACTTTCAACAAAAAGGGAAAGAAGTGGGGAGAACTGCTCACTCACAAATTTTTATCTAGGACAATATTATAGAGAGTTATGGGTATAAAACTAGAAAAGAAAGGGGGAGGGAGGGAGAGAGAGTGAGAGAGAGTCAGTAATAACCATGAAGAGTCTGTAAAATGCATAGAATAGGTATATAGAATGAACTAAATGGATTAATGAAAAGATTCAAGTCTGACATCCCAAATATCACTGAGGGTTAAGAGGATTTGACTCTTAACTGGATTAAGGCTCTGAAAGTACCTTATTAGGAGTAGAATAGAAAGAAATTAAGTGGTGGAGTAACAACGTTTATTAAAGATATATTCCTTTGAATAAATCCAGGAATCTGAAGTAAATAAGTAAAATGGTATAAAAATAATTGAGTTGAAGGGAAAGGTAGAATAAGTAGTAAATGCTATTATATTAGGTAGTATTATGTAGACCCACTGCACAGAAGAAAGAATTAGATGCTACTTTTATGAAACAGGGAGCTGATCATAGGACAATATTTTTTTCTTGTTCTTCCTCCTCTACCCTTGCCATCAACTGAATTTTTCCCAGGTGTGAGAATTTTTAGTTATAGTTCTGAGATGCTCTTTTGTTTTGGACTTGATTTTGTGAACAAGGCTGAGATTTTGTCCTAACTCTCAGGAATAATTCAATGAGAGAGCTAGAAGGACAAGCCTTAATTTGCTGTGACCCAGTATAGGAAGGAAGGAATGATTGACTTGCAGGCAAGAAAACCAAAAGTCTCGTTAGCTATACTTGAAGACAGAAATAATTACTAAATGGTGGTAGATGAACCTTAGTGATTCAGGAAGTAAGTGATATAGAAATAACAAGAGAGAAAGATAGATGCTCAAGGTCTGCTTTTGTCAAGGAAGACTTCATCAAGGAGGTAAGATTGAGGTTGGGTCTTTTATGATGGATATGATTTGTATAAAGGATGCAGAGAGCTTCTACTAACAAATTAACCATACCATCAAAATTCTTTCCAGTCATTCAATTCAGGGAGTTGGGAAGAAGAAACTTCCCTTTATACCAAGGCTGAATATAGAAAGAACCCTACCTGGTGTAAGAAGCCCTTTACAACACGCCTTTGTTTGAGGTTGGTTTCCCCATCCAAATTGGCAGTTTCCAGGTGGCAGACTCCACTGGGATCAGAAGAGAAGAGTAAAAGGATATCTGCTGGTATAATCTCATTGCACTGAAGTCGGACAAAGTCTCCCACTCGAACATCCTTCCAATGCTTCTGCACGTAGTTTTGTTCCTTCCTGGAAGTGATAGAAAAGGAGAGATATCAATAATTTGGAAAATCTGGGTTTTTAGGGCCCCTTAGGAAATGAAAATGGGTTAGCTGGAGCTATCAAGAGCCTTAAGGAAGTACGTATGTGGATGCAAGTAAGTATAGGGTGACACAGGTTTTACTTACCTACCAAATATTTCATTCGTTGGTTCTATTTTCCCCTCCTATCTGATATTTCTCATGATTAGGTTCATTCTAATAATTCACTGTGAGTGTCTTATCTCCAGAAAACTTCTAATATGAAGTATATTCTTATTATTGTTATAGATAATGTTCATTGATTGAATGCAATGACTATATTAGTGAGAAGCTGCATAGGGAAGTAGACAGGACACTGACTTTAGAGTTAGTAGAACTTGGATTCAAATCCCATCTCAGATATTTACTAGCAATGGAACCCTGGTCAAGTTTTAAATTCTTTGTGCCTTGGTTTTCTAGTCTGTAAAATGAAAAGACTGGATCCCCTAACCTTTAAGGTCCAACTTCAAAATCTATGACCTTATGATCCCTCTTTCCATTTCCTCCTGTCCCTCCATCCTTATTGAGATGAAGCTAGCACTAAAAATTCCATTCTGTGTGCCCTGGATCTCTAGATGGCTTTGCGCCAGATGAAAATATAAACCCAACTAGACTCTCTTCCTCTTTATACTTATTCAATGTCTCTATCTTCCATCAAGTATTTTAGGTTGAAGATGGTTCCCCTACTATTCAACAGATAGTAGAGACCTGTAACCTATTGTCTCTCTCATCTTATATTCATCTCTCAACTTATTTACTTTGGAAAATTAATCCAGGTTATTTTGGGATTTATTGTTTTAATTTCTTTTTTTCACTAACTTTTATTTTATTTTGTTTTTAAAAATTAACAATCATTTATTTTTCTCTCCCTTCTCTGGTTGGAAAAAAAAAGGAAAACAGAACTCTTGTAATAAATATGACTAGTTGAGCAAAACAAATCCACACAAATCCACAAATCCAAAAATGTCTATCTCATTCTGCATCAGGAGGCTATCACCTCTCTGTTAGGAGGTGAATAGAATTTTCATCATTTTGGAATTGAGGTTGGATTTTGCATTCTTTCACTTAAATCTATTAAAGTTTGTCTTTATGGTAGTGATATAGCATCATTTGTATTTTTGATTCTACTCACTTCAACCTCCATTAGTTCATAAAGTGTTCCTAGATTTCTCCCAACTATCCCTTTTATAATTTCTAATGGCACAATAATATTCCATCATATTCATATATTAGGTCATTCATTATCTAACTTATGGGGTTTCATTGCTTTTAAAGGTGATTTACTAGTTAATTGCTTGGGATTCTCTTCTGGGGAAAACATTACTATCAGTCATTTTCATTGATACTTTGGAAGAGGGCTCCAATGAAGGGTCTGCACATGTCTTTTTCATTCTCTCTAACTCTTAAACGAGAACATAGTGATTAATTCAAAGCTGCTACTTCTTCCAGATTAATACTACTATTCAATCACTCTCCATTACTTATTAGACAAACTAATCAGTACGATAGTCAAGGTGTTTTATAACACTACCCATGCAATATTTCAAACCTTCTCTCTTGGTATGAGTCAAGTGTTAGTCTATTCACTAGCTGAACCTCCATATGTCAGTTCTTGCAGTGTAGTATTGCTATAGAGGTAGTATAGCATAATAGGTGGAGTGCTCACATCTTGGAATCAGGAAGATTCCAGTTTAAATCCTGATTAAAATGCTAGCTGTGTGACTGTAGAGACAAATCATTTTGAGGATCAGTTGAGATAATATATTTGTAAAGCTTTTTGCAAAACCTTAAAACATTATTCTTTTTCTTCTTGCTCTTCCATTACCTTTGCTCATATTTCTGCAACCTGTAATTCCTTATTTCCTTCTCTCTTTGAGTCACCTTACTATTTCACTAAAACCTAACCCAAGTTCTGGCTTCTTTGACAATCTTCATGATTAACCCAAGGGTCTGGTTGGTTTCTATCTCTTTTTAATCTCAGCTGTTCTGATTATGTGTTTTACTCTTTTGCATAATCATATATTTTCATATTTGTAGTTTCTCACATGCATGTCACATACACTCAACTATATTACATGTCCTTATATACAGATAAGATTATATTTTCTTTATGCAATGTCAAGTTGACCTTCTATGCATCCCTGCTGTAAATCCAGTAAAAGACCACACACACACATAGTCAGTGCTCAGTAATTGGTTTGGACCCAAAAGAGAGCAGAGGATGTCAAAGAGTACATCCTGTGCTTGCTTGCTTGATATCATGTTTAACACCTTTCACTAGGAATAGTTCAAGGGATAGTAATTTTAGTTATTTCTTCTTTTGACTTGAACACCACTGGGTAGTGATCTATTGCTTCTGAAGAAAAGTAACTGAAACAATAATCAATTGTTCCATTTAATTAAAAAGCATTTATTAATAACATACTGTGTACAAGGCCTTAAGTTTGGCACCAAGAATACAAAGATGAAACATCATAGATTCCTATCACTCTCAAAGAACTTCATAACATAAGATGAAGATGGTGGGACCCAAATATACATATAACAAAGATCAGGGAGAAATTCAGACAAAGTTCTCTAAGAAAATTTGAGGGGGATATCATTTTCATCATTGGTACAAATATGGTAACCAATGGATAATCACCCCAGCTGACTCATTGGGGTTTCCCAATTGGGCACAAGAAATACGGTTTTGTGGGGTTGAGATTTGCAGTCTTGAAGTTTCCTTCTCAGGGTTGGAGGATAGTTCTTAGGGTTCATGAATGAGAATGACCCACATCTTGATGGTGTACATAGCCAGTAGTCTACAAGCATCTGTTAGCATTCCATATATGCCAGGTCATATACTAATATGGGGTTTTATAAAAGACAGTTCCTAAGTTTGAGAGACACTATCCAATGGGGAAGATACAAGCAAACAACTATAAAATTAAGATATGTACAAGATATTGTTGTTGTTTGGCCTTCATTCTTTTTTTTTGTTGTTGTTGCTTTTTTTTTTTGGTAAGGCAATAGGGCTAAGTGACTTGCCCAAGGTCACACAGCTAGATAATTATTAAGTGTCTGAGGCCAAATTTGAACTCAGGTCCTCCTGATTCTAGGGCTGGTGCTCTATCCACTGTGCCACCTAGATGCCCTTGGCCTTCATTCTTTTTTTTTTAATTTGCATTCTTTTTTTAAATTTTTTAAACATCTTATTTGTTTTCCAATTATATATAATAGTAAATTATACCCATCAGTTTTTTCAAGGCTCTGAATTCTACAATTTTTCCCCCCTCCCCCGAAGTCTGTCTGACAGTCTCTACATTGTTTCCATGCCATACATTGATGTAAATTGAATGTTATAAGTGTAAACATAAGAATAAACATAAACCCCCTCCCCCCCAAGAAGATGGGAAACCTCAAGAATAGAGAGAGAAAAAAAAATTGTACTTCAGTCTGTGTTCAGATTCCAATGGCTCTGTCTCTGGGGTGAGTTCCTTTCTTTATCATAAATCCACCAGAGAAGTTGCTTCTATATTTTCCCCACAGTTGCTATCACTAGCTGTACCTCCACTCTATTCCTCCCCACTCTCATTTATTCTATTCTTTCTCTCCTTTCATCCTGGCCCTGTCCAAAAACGTGTTGCATCTGAGTACCCTCTCCATTGATCTTTCTTCTCTTCTGTCACCTATCCCCCCCTTCCCTCCCCCCATTTCCCTCCATCGAGTCCCTTTTCTCCCATCCTTCTCCAGGGCAAGACAGATTTCCTCACCCTATTAAAGTGTCTATGTCATTTCCTCCCTGAGCCATTTCCTTGATGAGAATGGCTCACTCATTCCCCCTTGACTCCCCGCCTCCCCTCCATTGAAAAAGCTTTTTTTTGACTCTTATGTGAAATCTCTCAGCTTCTTCATCATCTCCTTTTCCTTCCTTCTAGTACTTTCCCCCATCGCCCATTGACTCCATCCCTTTACCACATCATACCATTATATTCCACTCCTTCCTATGTCCTATCTATATATGCTCCTTCTAACTGCTTTTATATATGAGAAAGTTCATATGAGTTATCAATATCTTCTTCCCATGCAAGAATACAAACAGTTCAACATCATCAAGTTCCTCATAGTTAGTCCCTCTCTTCCACTCCTTTTATGGTTCACCAGAGTCCTGTACTTGGAGATCAAACTTTCTGTTCAGCTCTTGTTGTCTTGTTAGGAAAGTTTGAAAGTCCCCTGTTTCATTGAAAATCCATCTTTTCCCCTGAAAGAGGGTGTTCAGTTTTGCTGGGTGATTGATTCTTGGTTGTAAACCAAGATCTTTTGCCTTCTGGAATATCATATTCCAATCTCTACGAGCCCTTAATGTAGATGCTGCCAGATCCTGTGTAATGGAGCCTTGGTAGTTGAATTGTCTGTTTCTGGTAGCTTTTAGAATTTTCTCTCTGATTTGGTAGTTTTGGGAATTTGGCTATAATATTCTTGGGAGTTTTTCTTTTGGGATCCCTTTCAGGGCGTGACCAGTGAATTCTCTCAATTTCTATTTTACCCTCAGCTTCTAGGATCTCAGGGCAATTTGGCTGTATTATTTTTTGAAAAATGAAGTTTAGGCTCTTTTCCTGGTCGTGGCTTTCAGATAGTCCAATAATTTTCAAATTATTTCTTCTGGATCTGTTTTCATGGTCAGTTGTTTTTTCAATGCGATATTTCACATTTTCTTCTAATTTTTGGCTTTTTTTTGGAAGAGTTTTATTTCTTCCTGATTTCTTACAAAATCATCAGCTTCCTTTACTTTCATTTTGCAATTGAAGGAGTTACTTTCTTCAGAGAGCTTTTTTTATCTCCTTTTCCAGCTGGCCAATTCTGCTTTTAAAGGCATTCTTCTCCTCATTTGCCTTTTGTTTTGCTTTTTCCATTAGGCCTGAACTGGTTTTTAACATATTATTTTCTTCAGTATTTTTTTGTATTTCTTTCACCAAGCTTTTGATTTGGTTTTCATGATTTTTCTGCATCACTCTAATTTCTCCTCCCAATTTTTCCTCCACCTCCCTGAATTGCTTTTCAAAGTCTTTTTTTGAGCTCATTCACAGTCTAAGCCCATTTTCTATTTCTCTTGGAGGTTTTGGATACAGAAGCTTCGATTTTGTCATCATCAGAGTATGTGTTTTGATCTTCCATAGGACTGAAGTAATTCCCTATGGTCAGATCCTTCTTTTTCTGTTGTTTACTCATTTCCTCAGCCCAAGGCTAATTGACAGCACTTCCAAGGCTTTGGGGTTGATTTTTTTTGGGGGGGTACCCCACTGGGACCTTTATTCTTCCAAGGTCTTAAGCAATCTAGCTTGTGCTTTGATATGTAGATGACCACAGCACTGCCCTCTGCCCTGAGGCTATAAGGCGGGATCTTGCTATCTTAGTAAGGAAGCCCAAACTGCACCCTGAGTCTGAGTGTAGGCAAACAGCAGAGTCCTGCCCCAGGAAGAGCAGAGAGATCTCTGCAGACTTCCCTTACCTTCTCTGAGGGTGCAGGATGCTTTCTCCTGATTCTCGCTGCAGGTTCTGTGGTCGGAGCTCCTCACTCCACACTCACCTAGATGCAGCAGAGTTCTCTTCTCTCCCCTTCAAGCTGTTGCTGATGATCTCTGGCTTGGGCTGGACTGGGCTTTGCGAGCTGGGCTGGGCTGCGCAGTGGCTTTCTTTCCCACCCCAGGTCCTGGTGAAGCATACTTTTCCTGTGGAGGTTCTAAGTTACCTTGGACTGGGAAAATGTATCACTCAAACTTTCTGTGGGTCCTGCCCCTCTAAATTTTGGCTAGAGCCCTCATTTGTTTGTTTTTCTGGGGTTTGGGGGGTCGGAGTTGTCAGGGAATGCTGCCTTCATGCCACCATCTTCCCTTGGTCTTCTTTCTTGAAGAAGACCATGACATCAGGGAGTTATGCAAGTGAGTTGGATTTAAGTGAGGGGGACAGGGGCTGTTCTATGTCACCAGCCTCAGTTTTTACTCGGGAGCCATCTGGGTCCAGTGACCAGATATAGATCAGGACAACAAGAGATAGTAGGAGGAGACCTTGGTTTATTAAAGTTAGGTCTTTCCCAGATCACAACTGAGGCAATGCCCTTTCAGTCATTAAGGTTAGGTAAGAGAGATGAGGTAAAGGATAAATTGGAGATCAGCAGAAAGAAGACACTAAAGTTAAGAGGGATAAGGAAAGACTTCTTGTAGGTAAGTAGGGTTTTAGCTGAGACTTGAAGGAAACCAGGGAAACCAGGAGGTGCAACTCAGGAAAAAAAGAGTTCTAGGCATGGGGACATATAGAATCCTGTTCACTGGAGTTTCTTTTCCTGGAAAAGGAACTTTGACTTAATGATTTACTGAATTTTGCAGCACTCCCTTTTCTTTTTTTTTTTAGGTTTTTTTTTTTTTTTTTGCAAGGCAATGGGGTTAAGTGGCTTGCCCAAGGCCAAGCAGCTAGGTAATTATTAAGTGTCTGAGGCCGGATTTGAACACAGGTACTCCTGACTCCAAGGCCAGTGCTCTCTCTATCCCCTGCACCACCTAGCTGCCCCAAGCACTACCTTTTCAAACAATTAAGCAACAAATATTTATTAAGCTCTTAATTACATTGTTACATATTGCACTAGACATTGAAAATACAAAGACAAAAATGAAGTAGTTCTTGCCCTCAGGGATGCTTTATTCTATTGGGAAACACAACATATAAAAATGTAAGAATGTGCAAGATATTCTATTGGGAAACACAACATATAAAAATGTAAGAATGTGCAAGATATTCAAAAATAAGTATGTGATATGTAAAGGAAAATATAGGGAAGCAAGACCTCTTTTGAGGAGGACAAAATTTATCCTCTTGAAGAGTCTTGAGTCTTCACTTCTTTGGAAAGCAGAAATATAGTTTGGAAGGAGAGTCAGTGTAGTGGAAATAGCCTTGGTTTGAAGTCAGGGTTTGTGCTCTCTTATTTTCTATTGTGTGACTTTGAGAAAGTCACTTAATCCCCTCAGCCTTAGTTTCCACATCTGCAAAATGAAGATAATAATTTATCTCTTACTTGTATATCTTATACAGAGTAGGTGTGAGGATAACAATGTAAGTCAATCTTTTTGTATATTGTAGGGTGCTATATGATACTGAGTTATTTCTATTATTTTGTATGTTTTTTTCATTCCTTTCTTTCCAAAAGGAGTTGGGTGGGGTCTGTTATGGTCAAGTCAAGTTCCCTGTCCTTGGGGTATGGGAGAGCACAGGGTAAGTGCAGCTCCAAAATTAGTTTCAGAAATACATTACAATGATGGCCTATGGTATTTGGGAATGCCTACAAATGAGGCCAGCACCTGGCACAGGGCTGCTTGTATAAGTCATTTCCTCATTAATTCAACTATTTTGGAACTGTTGCCCCAGGTGGTCAGTCAACTTGCCAGTCTCTTGGGCTTCCCTATGCTTTATAAGTCTACGCCTGGGAATTGTCTCCTATTTTAGCTTTATGGAATGTTCGGTGCTATTTAAAAATAAGTCAAATCATTGGGATAGAGAATCCATCTGTCAGATTCTGCCTAGGGGAGAATTTAAGTAGAGGGGTGTTGAACACCTTTAAGAAAAGTAAATGGGTGTTAGTTATTAAGAAGCAAATAAAGATTGGGGAGATGGCAAAAGTGAAGAAGGTAGAGGGAAAAGTAAGTGGTACAGTAGGGAAAGAGAGCTGCATTAATTTTCCAGTTTTTCTGAGTTCCTTTAGCAAATGACTAAGGATTCAGGGTGTCTGGTAGATGGCAATTCACAAAGGGCAAAGTCCTCTCTTGGAACTGCCAATTAAAAGTAAGATGAGTGAAGTCTTTCCTCCATAAAGCCCAACTGCCATCTGAGAATACCAAGCTCTGTAACCACAGGGTAAAAAGAATGATAATGACTGCACTCTGACCTACATCCGTGGACTTGAGACTTCTCAACTGTGGTATTAAATTATAAAAATACATAATGTTAAAAGGGATCTCAAAGATCTTTTGGTTTAACTTCCTTGTTTTTATAGAAGAGAGTTGAAATGAGTTCAATAAAAAGGAAAAACCATAGGTTAAGAAGTCAGATAACTTGAAGTCCTGATTCTGACACTTGGCAAATCACTGCTCTTTTATGTATCTCAGTTACCTCATTTGTAAAATGGTGATATTGGTATTTGCATTATCCATACATAGAAACATTGTTCAGAAAGGTCTTTGAAATCTCATATACTTAGATATTTAGATGCATTTTTCATTTTTCTGCTATAAGCATTCCTCTACCAGAACATATAGCAACACTTCCACACTTTCTAATTCAATTAACCTTGTTCCTCTCTTTCCAAAAATCTTTCATTCATCCTCCAAACCTTTCCCCCTGGTTCTTTTAATGTCATGAGATTGCTTGGGCTCTTCATCTATTGTCTCTCCTTAATTCATGATCTGGAGAAGAAACTGGAAAACCACTCCAGCATATATATCTAGAAAAACCCATGGACAGTATTGGTGTACTTTATAGTTTATGAGATCATGAAGAGTCAGACCCAACTGAATAACAACAATCACATGATTGCTTATTGACTTTCCAGATGCAATTCAGTTCATTCTTATTAAATGCCTACTAAGAGATTTGAAAATTAAAACAGTTATTGCCCTCAAGAAGCATACATTCTTCCTTATGGAAAGTTTACATGTATACTCTTCTTGTGTGAGGTTCATTGCTGATAATAGCTTGTAGCCTGTTTAACACATCATGTATTATAAAAAAGGGTAACTTTTGGTAACATACAATTTTGTAGATAAAAGGTCATTGTAGGCAAAACTAAAATTTATTATTATATTGTATAAATGTGTTATGATGATGTGAATACTAATATATTGCCTTAGGTAAGTCCTATTAGTAACTACATTTTCTTTATTTTTTTGTTGTCCAAACTTTCTCAATTTCTTTGCTGGATTTATATTTATCTTCCTCTTGTCATCTAAGTGTGGGTTCCCTAAGGATTCTGTCCTGGGCCTTCTGTTTTCTACACTATCATCTATATCAGAAGTGGGGAACCTCTGGGCCCACTGGAACATAATGATCTGGTGTTGCCAAGACAACCACAGGTGGGACTCAGAATTCAATAAATCAAGTTGCTTTGGGGGGGGGGGGGATTAAATATTTGACTTAATATAGCCTGAAAATGATGTCTTAAATATCCATATGACCCTTGGCAGAAAAAAGATTCCCCACTCCTATCCTCAATGGGTCCAACTATTATTCCTGTGAAGATATCTAAATCTATTTATCCAACCTTAAACTCTTCCCTGAACTCCAGTACTGCATAGTTATCATTGTTTAGTTGCAATTCTTTAAGATCTCATTTGAGATTTTCTTGGCAAAGATATTGGAGTGCTTTGCCATTTCCTTCTCCAACTCATTTTACATTTGAGGAAGCTGAGGCAAAAATTAAGTGATTTACCCAAGGTCACACAGCTATCACATTTCTGAGGTTGGATTTGAATTTAGGAAGATGAATTTTTCTGATTCCAAGTTCAGTGTGCTTTGCTCTGTGTCACCTATCTGTCCTGCATTAACCAACTATCATATCTTCCCAGCATCTCAAATTCAACATTCCCAAAACAGAATTGAGTCTCTTCTCCCCTAAACCTATCTTTTCTCTTGACTTTCCCATGTTTATTGAGGGTACCACTATCCATGTAGTCATTTATCTCTTGCTTCTCCTTGACATCTTACATTCAATCAGTGGCTAAGTACCTTCAAATTTATTTTCATATCTCTCTCATTTCAGTTCCTTTGCTCCATTCTCATGTAACCCTGGTTTGATTACTCATCATGTTTCTTCTTGGACTGTTACAACAGCTAAAAAATTGTCTTTATTCATCCAGGCTCATGTCTTTCCAATTCATCTTTACACTGTGTCCAAAATCACCTTCTTAAGACTCAGGTCTATCTTGTACAAAAACTTTCAATAATTCACAATATTGCCTTAAGACAAAAATTTAAATTTCTTTAGTCTGATACCTTAAGATTCTCCACAATTTCTTTTTAACCTCTCTCTCTGATCTTACTACTTCCTTTAATTTACCTTATATACATATACACATATAGACTATATGCATATGTGAATATATATATATATATTTATAGGTGTGTTTATACACATATTCATACATACATACATATTCGCACAACTGGGAGAATACTACTTCATGTGCACTTTTCAGAATCTTTATCTTTCCTCAAGGCTCAGCTCAAGAGCCTTCTTTAAGCTACAAGTGCCCTTTTCCTTGTTCTACCACCAAACCTTTCTTCAAATATCCCTAGAGCAGAAATTGTTAACCTGGGGTCTGTGAGCTTAAAATTTATTTGATTAATATTTGAATGTCATTGATTTCTTTCATAATCCTATCATTTGTTAAAACATTATTTTTATAAGGAATACATAGGCTTTGACAGGATGGTAAAGGGGTTTCTGATTCAAAAGTTAAAAACCCCTGGCAAATAGACCTTTTTTTATGATTTTTTCTTTGCTTTCTTTACTCTTCTTTGTGTTATAGTATTATGTTTAGTTATGTACATATTATATTCCCTTATTTAAATAATTGCTGATAATAGCTTATAGCCTGTTTAACACATCACGTATTATGTTCAGTTTCTGCCTTTGTATTCCTAGTTCTTGGAATAGCACAGAGTAGGTCTTTAATAAGTGTTTGTTGAATTGAATTGCTTATAGTTTGCTATTGATTGAACTTGATCTTAGGTCCCTATTACTATGAAAATATGAATTCAAATAACTATATAGAGATTTTTTTCTTTAGACAAAGAAAGAAAAAGGAGGCAAATGCATTGGAAGAAAAAGAAGTGTGGTCATGCCTCTAGATAAGAAAATGAACAGAGAATGAATAAAATATTTATTAAACACTGTCTTTATGCAAAACACTCTAACTGCTGGAGATACAATAAGAAAGGTCAGATTCCCATTCTAAATGTTCAGCCCTTTCAGTTTTGTTCGGCTCTTCATGACCTCAACAGAGATTTTCTTTGCATAGATACTGATGTGGTTTGCTGTCTTATTCTTAAGCTTTTACAGATGAAGAACTGAGGTAAACAGGGTTAAATGACTTTCCCAGGGTCACACAGTATTTGAGTGTTTGAGACCGAATTTGAACTTAGGAAACTGAGTCTTCTTGACTACAGACCCAGCCCTGTTTGTCTTAGTTTCCTCATGTGTGAAATATGCTGAGGACAGAAATGACAACCCCCCACTAGGGTCTTTGCTAAGAAAACCCCAAAATAGAGTCATGAAGAGTTAGATACAACTGAAAAATGACTGAACAATAACTCTCTGTATTCAACCAAAAATAAGCCCTCTGTATGTTTTTCTTTTGTATATAAACTTTGCCTTCTCTCTTTGCTTTCAACTAAACTATAAAACTTCTTGAAGACATGGATCATATCTTAGACTTCTATATTCCCCCATAATATGTAAACGATAACCAAATAAATGTATCCCCCATAATATGTAAATGGTACCCAAATAAATCCTGGTAAAGAGAACGCTGTGTTTCCTTAGAATGATTTAGAAAAAAAAGGTAAGAGAGAGGAATAGTGGAGAGTCCTTTCAGTATTGCTAGAGAGCTTTTCTCTTTAGGTACCAAATGTTTCCCTCAGTGAATTTTCTTTCATTTGTCCTACCACAGAGCCCTCTGAGGGATAGGTTGTGGTTTCCCATATTTAGATCACAGAGCAGAAAGGTGCCATAGTAGTCCTCTAGTTCCAACTCCTTATTTTACAGATGAGGAAACTGAGACCCCAAGAAGGATTTGCCCAAAATCACACATGTAGTAAAAGGATGGGGTCAGGATTTGAACCAGGTCCTCACACTCCACAATTTCAGCAATATTTTTTTAACCATATTATGCTATAATCTTAGATTTGAAAGGAATCTCAGAAGTTGTCAATTCCAATCTGTACCTAATACAGGAAATCCTTTTATGTCATGGGAAGCAATGTGTTATAGAATGCAAAGAGCTCTGGGTCTAATATAGGATGATCTGGGTTAAAATTAATTCCTTTTGTGGCCTTGGGAAAAACACAAACTTATTGGGCCTCAATTTCTTCTTCTATAAACAAATTTGATGGTTCCTGAGGTCCCTTCTTTCTCTAGATTAATGATCCTACAATTGCTTCCATGGATCTACAGTTTCTATTTGCCTCTAGTCACATGGAGTCCTGTCCCTTCTGGTAGGCCAGTGATCAGGAACTTTAAGAGACTGATGTAGGAAGAACATGATAACTCAGCTACCTTTCTTCTTCTGACCTTTGATGAGGTATGATCCTAGACTCTCAGGGGCAGGCTCACAGAGTTTCAGTTTAGATTTAAAAATGACGCCTGTCTTATGGAATTGTGCATTCTTTAATGGCATCTTGGTGTGCTGACATACAAATCTTGCTTGTCACTGTGCTGCCCTTTCTTGTCCCCTCTCCCCAAGATCTTTGGGGACATAATGTATTTTGTCTTGAAGTGACAAGCAGAATAGGCTGAAATGGTTTATTACCTTCTTTGAGGCAGAGGGAGCAGCTAGTACTTTTATATATGATTTATACCTTAAACATAAACCCCCATTTCAAAACCCCAAAAGCAGTGTGTGTGCCCATCCAAGAATCAATTGAATGGTCCAGCAATTTATAAAAACTCCCTTGCTATGACATATTTCATCGTGATGCTCCAAATGACAATGGGTTTAAACTCTGGATTCTTATCTGCCATATGTGATTTTCTGATTCTTTTTGCAAATCTATTTTACATTTTCACCAAGTGCCTAGAATTAAGAGGCCAGCTATGATGTGAGTGTTCTGCCTTTCTCTCACTTAAACCTATCAGATTCTCTATTATATTCTTAGACATTCTCCTGCCTCTTTTGACATTGGGCTCATAGTCAGGCACCATATTTTTACTTCTCAGTCACTTAATATTTCTCTTTTGAAGTTCGCCACCTTGTAAGTATGACTTGTTTGACCTTTTGGTGCTGCCTTGCCCTACCCAAAGCTCACTGACGTTCCCTTCTTTGGAGCTGTAGAATTAATGATACATAATTTATGACTAGTTCTGTGAAGTTACTGGGTCAGAAGTTATCCATATGTTGCAAATGGTACTAAGAGAAATGAAGTCAAACAGCTAGTTAATGGTGGCTCTAAGGACTAGCTTTCAACTCCCTTGCCTTGAATCTGGGCATTCTTTCCAATGGAGCAGGCTCTATGGAAAGTGTTGAGACATGTGAATAAAAGCAACGATAATAGTAATTGCCATTAATGCTTCCCTTTTTAAGTTTTCAGAATATTTTACATATGTGATCCTATTTAATCCTTATAACAATTCTTTGAAGTGGCAATCCCCATTTAACAGAAAACTGAGGCTCAATGAGGTTATCTAAGATCAGAGACAGAATGTGAACCCTGAGTTTTCTTGACTCAAACAGAAGCATTCTAGTTAATGTCTTCTCTTAGTAGAGCAGATCAAAAACCAAAAATAGAGAGCAGTTTCCCTTTCTAGAAAATGTTTTCCCATTTTCCTGGATGCTCAGAACCACAGAATTTTAGAGCTAAGAAGTATCTTGGCAATGATCTGGTCCAATCATCTTATTTATATTTGAGGGTTTGGGGACTTGAATTCCCAGGTTACTTGAATTCCATTCTAATGTTTTTTTCCATTAGATTAGAGTTTCTTAAAGTGGTATATAAACATATTTTTTGATAACTTAAGTTTAATATAATTTATTTTTCTTTTAATATTAGGTTCTTTCTTATGAGTTTGAAAACATTTTGAGAGGGGCCAAAAGTTTTATCAGATGGTCAAAGGGGTCCATGACATAAGGAAGGATTAGAAGCTTTGTCTTAGATCTAGTTTCCTATTCAAAGCTTCTCAAAGATGGTTGATGATCATTATCACTTTGCTTTACAGATGGGGCAACTAACTTTCTGGAAAGGAGGAGATGCTCAAAAACAAGTTTGGAACCTTGAGACCAGGTCTTTTCCATCCCAACCCACATCTCACCACTATGAACTGCTATCTAACTGGACCCCAGATCCTCCTCTTTATAGCTGTCTTTTGGATTCCAGAAGAAATCTCCTATCATAATTACTTGACAGAATAAAGGACTGTGATTCTGGTCAGATTACTCATAGTTCAGTGGATTTTTTTTCTATCTTGGTGGAGAAAAGCCCTAATTCCATTAGCTTTTCTTTTCCTTTTCTATTGTATCCTAAAGAGTATTTTATTAGTGGTTTTGGGACCAGATTCATTATATTGAGCCCTAGGAGAAACTAAGAAAATACAATGCTAAATTTAATCGATTCTCAAAGCAATATCATAAATCTGATTAGTGGTTCACCTTTAGATACAACAGCAGTTACTATATTAAAAGAAAATGTTCTAATTGGATTACAGTTCAGTTAATGAGGCTCTTGATGTCAGTAAAAAAGACACACACCCACACCAAGGTATAAACAAACCTACATTAGATGATGCAATATGTTACAAGGAAAAACCAGATGCCCAGCTCTTTAATGGGAAATAAATTAAAGTAAAAGGACTTTAGTTTCTAAAGCTCCATTGAAGCTAAGATTAAATAATCTTAGCTGAGACTTGAAATGAAAGCAGTAGTTTTCTGTGCTGCTTCTCAGAATCCAATATCCTAGGCCCAACATCTCATCTTGGATCATCACTTTTTGGCAAAAGCTAGTTCACTTGGGGTGGCTAGGTGGTGCAGTGGATAGAGCACTGGCCTTGGAGTCAGGAGTACCTGAGTTCAAATCTGGCCTCAGACACTTAATAATTACCTAGCCTTGTGGCCTTGGGCAAGCCACTTAACCCATTTGTACAACTTGGTGGTGTATGGGTAATATGCAGGTCCTGGTGTCCAGAGGACCTGGGTTCAGAAATCTGGCATCAAATACTTACCAACTGTATGACCTTGGGCAAGTCACCTAAATCAGATTCTGTATCTATAAAAATGAGCTGAAAAAGGAAATGGCAAATCACTCCAGAATCTTTGCCAAGAAAATCCCAAATGGGGTCATGAAGAGTCAGTTACAATTGAAACAACCTAACAGCAATTCCCTTCTGTGTCTATCATAGTGTGTCACATTATGTGTGATAGTGTCTTATATTTGCATAATTCTTATACTTTTCCAAGTGCATATGTATGAATTTACAAATATTAATTCATCTGAATTTCACAATGAACCTTAAGGTAAGGCATTATTAACCCCATTTTTACAGAATGAGAGACTGAAGCTAAAATAGGTTATTGATTTTCTCTGAGTTTTGTCCAGTGCTTTTCCTACTGCATAAAAATGCCTAGAGAGTTTCCTTTACCTCAGAATAGGTCTAAAAGAAAGAACCTTAATTATTACATTCTGAGATTTTAAATTCTACATTAAGAAGTCCTGTATTACCATAAAAAATTCATATTCTTTTCTCTAAGAAATAATTATACTAGGTCCATATTATTTAGACCTGGCATGGAGATACCATCTAGTCCAATCACTTCATTTTAGATGTGAGAAAACTAAAGCTGAGAGAATAAATGACTTACTTAGGATTTCCCAGTTAGTTTGAGCTGTCTGCTACCTCTGCTCACATTGTTTATCAACTTTATCTCTGATTTCGATAGTCACTCTTCCATCTGTGTAAAGGCATCTAGAACTCATAAGGTTGCCAGTGTATGCTGCATATGAGAAGCATCCATGACCTAGGAAGTCTGCTAAAGGCAATAATAAAGTCCAAGCCATGGATTAGAGAAGTGGTGTCAAACTTAAAAAGAAATGGAAGCCAATAAACTATACACAAGGATCACTGTGGATGCATATTGACTTAGAATACCACATATTAACAATATCTAGGTTTTACTGTATTTTATTAATTTTGTTCAATATTTCCCAATTACAATCTGGTATGACCCACAATTGGGAGTTTTAAGGACAATTTTAATACCTCTTGTTTGGAGGTTCTCAAATAAAAAAAGATGTAGTAATTCCACTTGAGAGTCCAGAATTATTATCCTTCCCAGAGAAGAAAGCTCATTTTACTTCACACTACACTTCATGTCTCTTTCATTATCATAAAATCAAGGGGGAAAAAGTGAAGAAAATAAAATTCACAGGGGGAATAAAGGAAGACAGACATTGCTTTAAAAAACATTCTTGAAAGTAAAGTGATTATATATCAGCATTTATTTCTTCCCCTATTGTTTTCTTAACCAAATTTTAGTCAGTAACATATTTCACCTCGAGATATTAAGTAAAACTGTCAACATTCAAAAGAATCAGACCCAACTGCCAAGAAAACAGTCTGGTAGATTTGCTTTTTTTTTTTTTTTTTTTTTTTTTTAAGATGTAGCATTCTTTCTATCCTGTATCTAGAGGGGGGAAAAAAGGAGTCTGGGAATATAGTATAGTGCCTAGAAGCTGGCCTGGTGTTGGTTTTAGGGGATATCCATAAACTAAGCACTGAGATGCTCAGAGGCTATTTCATCAAGAAACTCAACATGATGCGACCCTTTGAACTTTTGCTACAAATGTAAGGTACTTAAATATCTACTTCCCTGAACAGAAGGATAACCATCAATAATATGCAGCTCATTAGGAATACATCTTGATCCCCAGGTCATTCAGACCATTAATAACATGCTGAGGAATGAAATTATTTCTATAATTCAGACAATTTCATTCCCACTTTTGATGAAACTAGATAAGAATTTCTGATAGGTAAAAGGCCAGGAGGGCATTGTGGAAGATATATTCATGGTTCTTCAGTGTGATGATAATTACTTGCCAGTCATCTATTTTTGCCACTTGCTACCTCCAGAAAGATCACCTGACTATATTTTCTCTGGTAAGGCCAGAATTTAGTTTTTACATTTTATTTGGGACAACACATACTGTCACAAACTTAACCAACCTCATCTTATTCTCTTAGACAAAGTAAGACTAAGTCCTGTGTATGAATCTATACCTGAAGATATTTGTTCTTCATTTTTTTTTTATGTTTTTGCAAGGCAAATGGTGTTAAGTGGCTTACCCAAGGCCACACAGCTAGGTAATTATTAAGTGTCTGAGGCCAGATTTGAACTCAGGTACTCCTGACTCCAGGGCCGGTGCTCTATCCACTGCACCACCTAGCTGCCTTGTTCTTCATTCTTGAGGAAGGCCATGACATCTGGGGAGGTGATGCCATGACAAGCACATGAACTGGATTTGAGTGAGGGAGTGCTGTGCTAAGTCACCAGCCTCATTTTCTCCTCCAGAGCCATCTGGGTCCAGTGGCCAGATGTGAATCAAGATGACTAGAGACAGCCCTAGATGAGAGGCAGTCTGGGTTAAGTGACTTGTCCAAGGTCACAGCTGGTAAAAGTCAAGTGTCTGAGGTTGGATTTGAACTCCTGTCCTCCTGACTTCTAGGCCAGTATTCCATCCTCTGCACCATCTAGCTGTCCTAAAGAAGGGGAGCCTGCATTCTTTTTAGTAAGGGCACTGGATTTAGTAAGGACATTGTTTCTTGATGTAAAGCCCAAATAGGATTCTTTGCAACTTTTATCTACTACTCCTGACTTCTGAAGACAAACAGAACAAATCTAATCTTTCCTCCTTTTGAATAATTGAAGACAGCTATTATGTTACCCCTTAAATCTTCTCTAGGCCAATGTTCTCAGTTTCTTCAAGGCATTTTTTTTTTTAGGTTTTTGCAAGGCAACCGGGGTTAAGTGGCTTGCCCAAGGCCACACAGCTAGGTAATTATTAAGTGTCTGAGACTGGATTTGAACCCAGGTACTCCTGACTCCAGGGCCAGTGCTTTATCCACTACCCCACCTAGCTGCCCCTTCAAGGCATTTTTTTAATGACATGGATTTCAGGACCTTGATCATCCTGGTTGGCCTCCTTTGGGTATTGTTCAACTTTCAGTGATCTGTAACGTCTAGAACTGAACATAATACTCAGGATAAGGTTTCAGGAGAACTATCACAGTGTTTTTGGAAGTTATGGCTTTCTTAATATTCTTCCAGATTGTAGGAGCTCTCTTTTGGGCTACATTATCACATAGATGGTTCATATTACTCTGTATTTTTTTCCAGAACAAAATGTTATGTATTTCTCCCCTACTTGTATTTGGGTAGCTGATTTGTGTACCCAAGTGTAAGATGACATTTTTCCCCTAGTAAATTTCATCTGGTTGAATTCACAGGTCTGTTGAGAAATTTTTGGATCCCAAATCTGTCATCTATTACAATGGCTTTCTCCTCTAAGCTGTGTCTTCTGCAAATGTGATGAGTGTGCCTTCTTGGTTTTTATCCAGCTCATTGATAAACGTATCAAACAGCATAGAACCAAACACAGATCCCTGAGATACCCTGCTGGAGACCTCTTGCCACAGACTTTGATTCTAGTCCACAAATTAATAGAATTACTTAATTTTTGTAGACCCAGAAGAGAAAATAGTAATAGCTAATGGCTAACACTTATATAGTGCTTATTTTATGTCTGGCGCTATGTTAAGCTATTTAAAATAATACTCACATTTGAACCTCAGAGCAACCCTGGAAGGTTATTATTCCCATTTTTACAAATGAGGAAACTGAAGCAAACAGACTTTAAATGACTTACCCAGCTAATATGAGTCTAAGGCTGGATTTCAACTAGGTTTTCCTGATGAAATCTTAAGCAATCATCTAGTTCTACCCACAAGTTTTACAAATGAAGAAAATGAGGCCCAGAGAGGTTGTGTAACTTGCTTAGCACTTTCACATAGGTAATTTCACTGGCAGTATTTGAAAGTAGAACTTCCTGGTCTAAAACTTTCTCTACTGTTTTATTCTTTCTCTTAGGTTTTCTGACTCCTAGTTCAAAGTTGATTCTTTTTTTTTTTCCCTTTTAGTTCAAAGATATGGTTTAAATAGGTAACTCCTGGTAAGGAAGCTCCCTCTAACAATGCAAATAGACAACTCTTCTGAAATGTATGGTCTTAGAGAGATTTACCTGGGGAAAGAAGTGCATTAATTTTCTTGAGAGCATAAAAATCAGAATGTCAACTTGCAATTAGGTCATTCTGACTCTGAGAATGAATCTTTTTACCCCTAGCTAGGCTGCCTCTCAGAGCTTTCCCGGCTACACTCTACTGTCTCCCAGACATGAGGCAACTGAAGAGAGGTTAATCTAAGATCAAAGCTTCAAGTTATTGCTCTTGACGAAGAGATGCCACCTTTTCATTTTTGTGCCCATTAGGTCCTGTATAAAGAACAATAAAATGAAAATTCCTTCATTGACCTCTGAAGGGGTCAACATTTACATAAAATACTTAAATGTTGAGAGAATTTCACTGAACAAAGTCTTATTTTTATTTTTTAAACAATGCAAGGACAATATCTCCTCTATCTGCCACCATTTTTAAATTTCAAAGTATATCAAATATTGACCTATCCTTTCCATAGGAGTTTTGGTCTGTCATTCCTAATATTGTGGATTAAACTGCAGTGGGTAGTGCACCAGGAGTCAGGAAGACTTTAGTTCAAATCTGACATCATACTTTACTAGCTATGTGACCTCAGACAAATCTCTTAATCCTGTTTACCTTAGTTTTCTCATCTTAAAATTAACTGGAGAAGGAAATGGCCAACCACTCCAGTATCTCTGTCAAAAAAATAAACAACCCTCAAATGAGGTCACAAAGAATCAGACAAGATTGAATAATGTCCAAACAATAACTTATTTCTTCATTTTTCCAAAATAACCCACCCACCCAAAAGATAGTGAGGTTCAGCTAGCTCCTAATGAGTTGTTTTATTTACCTGGTATAGATGAAGCAATGTTGATTATTGATAATCTTATCTGATTTATATCTCCTAAGGTCCTCCCAGGCATCCTTCAGGGCAGTTACCACCAGGATGATACAAATTGGAATTAGACCCACAGCTGGTTGGAAAGCATTGACCACTGGAACAAAATTCAAGGTTGCAATGGCCACGAAATAGAGGTTGGCAAACCGATGTAACTGCTCAAAAAAGTTCTTGGGCAGGAAAGATAGCAAGGTGTACTTGGTTGTCTTGATTTGGTTTTTTTTGTACTGTTGATTGGGGTTTTCTTTTGGGGGTCTTCCTTCAAAGGGCAGGTTAGAGATCACAATATACTTTCTTTCCTCTTTGCTCTTCTTTCTTCTTCCTTCCTTTCTCATCTCTGCCCTCTCCTGAATTTCAGGGCTTATGCCATAACTTTTTATTTCCCGGTAAAAAAGTTTTGATCTGAGCAGCTCCATTATTCAGCAGCATGGTCTTGACATCTTTTTCTTCTTTCTCTTGGATGGTATCTTCTGCCTTCTTTCTCAGAGGGATGATTCCAATGGGGTAAAGGAAGCAAAAGATCCAAATCAAGTGCAAAAACAGGTCTAGGCAGAGGCGTGTGCTCAACTTGGCTGCTTCCTTCTCCACCTGTTGAAATGTCTACGTCACCCACAGGCATCTTCCCCTTTCACACAGTCACCTAGGCAGGTAAGATAACCCTGGGTCCTAAAGCCTACCTAGTTCTAAGTTCGAAGAATAACCCATGATTCTCAAAGGATAAAGAAAAGGTAATATGTTGATTGGGACAGCTAGGTAGTATAGTGAATACAACATTGGTCTTGGAAAACTGGAGAAAGAAATGGCAAACCACTCTAGTATTTTTACTAAGAAGACCCCATTCATGGGATTATGAAGAATCCTCATCCTTGAACAATAACAACAACCTTTTAGGTACACTATTGGGCTTCTGTCATTCACCTGCAAGAAGAGATTCTGAAGTTGGTTCTCATAAAATTATGAATCTGTATGCTCTATGCCTTTCTTAAATTTCATCTCAAGCTCTCAATGTGGTACCATATAGGTATATGATAGCACTCCATACCTCTCTCATGTTCATGTTTATCGAATCTTAGGTTTTATAAATCTATCCTCCCTGGATTATGAGTTCCAAGATGATAGAAAACATGGTTTTTTTTTTGTCTTTGTACTCTTCCCTTCCCTCCTCCCTTCCCACTCCCCATACCACACCAAATCAAAACATCTAGCATTCATAATTTGATGGAGGAGACAACATGTAAACAACTATGAGCCAACAATATCAATATTGGATAAAATGGAGGTAGTCTCAAGAGGGAAGAAACTAGGATAAAAGAGGATTAGGAGAGGTTTCTTGTAAAAGGGAGGATTTTAGATGAAACTTAAAGGAAGGGAAGCTAAGAGATGAAGATGAGGAGGGGGTCCAGGTATGGGTGAACAGTCAGGAGGACCAGAGTTCAAATCTGGGCTCAAATACTTAATACTTAGTTGTGTGACCTTGGACAAATCATTTAATTCCATTTAATTCCATTGCTTTCCAAAAAAAAAAAGAAATACTCATATTTAGATAGAGATTATGTAAAGAACAAATAATTGTATAAAGAACAAATCCCTACCTATGAATGTGGATATAAGAAGAACAGAAAGGTAAGTGTCCAGATCCAGGCTATAAAGTGCTTTTAAGTGAAAGGCAGGATTTTATATGTAATGTAAGGGAGAGCCACTGAATTTATTGAGTAGGTAGTGGGAATAGGGAAGTAAGGGGTATGACAGTAGATGAAGAATGATTAAAGATTATTGAGAGAGCAGAGATGATATGCTAGAGAAGGTCACTTATACATGTAAAGCAGTTTGTCTTGGGAAGAAAGGTCACCTCTTCATGTTAATGTGTAGGTGGGGCGGCTAGGTGGCGCAGTGGATAAAGCACCGGCCCTGGAGTCAGGAGTACTTGGGTTCAAATCCGTTCTCAGATCCTTAATAATTACCTAGCCCTGTGGCCTTGGGCAAGCCACTTAACCCCATTTGCCTTGCAAAAAAAAAACACTTAAAAAATAGGTGTGAAGGAAGAAATAGTGCCAGAAGGCATCTGAGCAATTCAAGATGAGTAACAAGTGAGAAGATGGAACAATAAGAACTGCTTTAATTTTTTTTCAGTGAAATATGAGGCAAAGTTCTTAGCTAAGAGGCTGTGGGAGGTTTGAGGAGGGATGGAAAGATTCAGAAAAGCAGCTGCAATAAATTGAATAATGAATAGAGTGTTGTTCAGTCTTATCTGACTCTTCATGATCCCCCTGGTGTTTTCTTGGCCAAGATATAGAAGGGGTTTTCCATTTGCTTCTCTAGTTTATTTTTCTGATGAGGAAACTGAGGCAAATAGGCAACTGAGGTAAATAGGATTAAATGACTTGTTCAGGATCACACAGTCTGAGACCATATTTGAACAAGGTCTTTCTGACTGCAGGCCCAGAGCTCTAACTACTGCCCTCACCTGGGTGCCCTAAGAATAGATTAGGGAGGTATGAAAGGATAGCTTTGACTCAAAGAGGGGCCAGTTCAGATTTTATAACATGAAGCCATAACAGGGACCAGTCAACATGGTTTCAGGATTTTTCTTCAACTTTATTCAATAGCATATGAGTTGGAATGAAGATAGTAGATGGTGAGGTTTGGCAAGGAATGATATTTTATAGAATAAAATGGCATGGGAGTTGAGAGAAGGCAGTGTAGAGCTGAACTACTTCACCAACTGGTTAAGATGGGGAAGGGAGGAAAGCATAGTCAGGTTAGGGATAATGTCTAGTGAAAGAACTGAAGGTTAGAAGAATAGAAGGTGGTAGTGGCAATAAAGAACAAGGTATGGAGTTGCAAGGAAGAGGTAGAATGACAAAAGACTATTATCAGAGTTCATGACTATACATTATATATACATACATATGTATGTATATGTATGTGTGTATATATGTGTGTATATATTATATATAAAGAGAAATATATATATATATTATATATATATATATATATTATATATGTGTGTATGTGTATGTATATTTATAGACAATGGCAAGATCAAAGATATGACCAAATATTTTAGTGTGAAACTGAGGTGGGTGGAGGAGTATGAAATGAATGTGAAATGAATAAGTTGAAGAATCTGAAAATGAGGGTCTTTGAAGGACTATCAATATTTATGTTTATATCTCTTAGTATGAGAGCAGGAGCTCTCACAGAGGTGTGGTTACTAATCAATGGTGATAGAAGGTGAGCCTGGAAGTGGTGCTGGGGAGCAAGGAGTTTTCCAATTCTTTCCTGAACAGTAATTTGGGGTGGGGGGGGTATGACTGAAAGTGCAGCTAGAGCTAGAAAAGGTGGCCAGGGAAGTGGTATTGTTAGGAAGGAGCCAAATCTAAGTGAATCCAAAAAGATGAAGGGAGTGAGAAAGGAAAAAGTTTAAGACTATGATGGCATGGATCTGATATGAGGAAATTGAATCAATGTTACTATAAAAACTTACAACTTATTTTTGTTTTTTGTTTATTCCCATATGGGCAATTATCTTTATTTGCCCTTGACATTGGGCATCATTGAATACTCTTTGATTTAAGCATACTCTTGAAAGTCTCAGACACAGATATAATGAAAATATCTTTTGTAACTTCTTTTCTACCTATGAGACTCCGGGCAAGTCACTGAATCACCACAAAATTCAACCTCACAAATTCAGGATGGAAGAGGTGTGGATTCATATTGAAAAAAGATTTAGTAGTTTTGCAAATCATATAGTCCTGTATAGTTTTAAAAGCACTTTACTCACATTATGCTTCTGAGGTAACTGGTAGAAGTAAATGGTTAAATACATCAGAGAGTGGAGGTAAAAAAATTTTTTTTTGCCAAGTTCTGGCCCCAAGGAATTCTTCATTTACACATAAAGGAACAGAAAGATAAAGAGACCTGCCGAAACCATATGATAAAGTATCAGAGTTTGGGCATAACCCCAAGTTTTCTGACTGTATGGCCAGGATTTAGGCAATATTCCATGCCACCTTTCTTTTCATGGTCCCCAGAGTCTACAATGTATTGCATTGTTGTGGGTTTTTGTTTGTTCTTCATGCTGGAAGAGAACAAAAATGACATCACTATGTTGGGATCAATGTCCAGCATGTTCAGCTGTGTGGTTGATCAGAACAAAATCAGTTTGAAATGTTCTACTACAGGTTGGATACAAACAATCCATGTGAACATTTGGGAGGGAGATTTCTCTAAAGTTGCACATCTCACATTTCTTTTGAGCTATCTCAATCCTACTTTACTCATTGAGCTCAATGCCTTTTTGATGTGGGAGTGCCATACCATGTGTGCCAGTGTCTCCCATGTCTCACATTTGATACCAAGTTCTTGAGAAGGAGTGTAAAATGTCCTTGAACTACTTCTGACGACTTATATGAGTTCTCTGTAAAATAGTCTTTTAGGCAAGTGTAATTTTGTCATTTGGACAACATGGTCAGCCTATTGGAGTTGTCCTCTTTGTAGTAAAGTTTTAATACTTGGCAGTTCTGCTTGAGAAGGACCTCAGTGTCCAGATACCTTATCTTGCCAGGTGATCTTCAGAATTTTCCTAAGACAATTCAAATGAAATGGTTCAATTTTCTGGTTTGGAGATGATAAATTATCCACATTTCCACAGGCTTACAAAAATGAGGACAGCATAATGACTTCAGCTGATAGGCAGTCTAATACCTCTTCTTTCCCATAAATTCTTTTTTTTTTTAGGTTTTTGCAAGGCAAATGGGGTTAAGTGGCTTGCCCAAGGCCACACAGCTAGGTAATTATTAAATGTCTGAGGCCGGATTTGAATTCAGGTACTCCTGACTCCAAGGCCAGCACTGTGCCACCTAGATGCCCCTCCCATAAATTCTTTAAGAACCTCCCAAATCCTGAGCTAGCTCTGTCAGTGAATGCATCAAACTCATTATTTGTATATCCATGGAAAGTATACTGCCAAAGTAAGTGAACTTGTCCACAGTAATCAAAATTTCTCCATATGCTGTAACCAATGGTTCTATATATGGATGGTATGTTGCTGCCTGGTGGAGCACCTGTGGGTTTCTTGGTATTAATTATTAGGCCAAAATTAACATAAGAGGCACAGAATTGATTGTATCTCAGAGGCTGCATTGAGTGCATAGTTATCTGCAAACAAAAAGTTGTATACTAACTCTCCACTTTAGTATAGTTTTGTAGCCTTTTCAAATTAAAATGCCAATGTTGTTTTTTTCTCTTCATTGAAGATATCTGACATCACCAAAATTATCATGCTAAAAAGTATGGGAGCAAGCACACAGCCCTGCTCCACTCCATTGATGACTGGGAAAGTACAAGAGCATTGTCCATTATCCAGAATGCCAACATGAAACCAAAACCATACTTCTGGACTTCTCTCAGAAATCAAATTTCATCATGATCTTCTTCAGGCCCTCACGACTGACAGTATCAAAGGCCTTGGTTAGATCAGTGAACATTATATACAGACCTCTGTTCTGCTCCCAGTATTTCTTCTGGAGTCGTCAGATAGCAAACATTACATCAACATTCCTTGGCCCTTTCTGAAGCCAAGCTGGCTCTTGGGTAGATAACCATATTCCAGATAAAGGAGAGGACTCTACTAGAATCTTATTAGGAATGACTGAAAGAGAGATAAATCCCTTCCACTCACTGTCTGCTGCCATAGTTGTCATAGAACAACCTATTTCCTTTTCCTTTATAGAGATCAACATTGGAGTCATCCTTGGTCTCTTTGGAGGAAAACTTCCTCTTGCCATATAACCAGGATGATTCTTTCAGCTTTAGTATGAATAAGAGGACTTCCCCCCCTCCTTATAGATTTCTGCTAGAATGGAATCAAAACCAGGTGCATTGCCACATGAGAGGAACCTTCTGACATTCAAAACCTTGTCTTCAGTTAGAAGTTTAGTTAAAGAGGAAATGACTTCAACCTGAGATAAATGGTCAGTGGTTTCTGCAACAGTTGATGATGGTCTATTGAGAACACTAAAGAAATGTTTAGCCCATCTCTCAAAGGTCACATCAATGTACTGTATACTACAGGTAGGAGTGTAGGGTGTGTTCAAGAAAGACTAGTACCTCTGATGTGAGGTCTGTCAAACTCTTTTAAGGACTGCTGAGTTCCTTTCAGGGTTGCTTTCCACCTTTGATAGCCATCTGAGCCACTGAACTCTCAACCTGTGGCTCCAGAAAGCTATAGCATGCACAGTGGCCACAATTTGGTAAACCATTTTGATAGACAGGCTAAATCAGGTTGAGGATAACCAAGGGGATCTCAAACCTATCAGCAAGCTGGGGGGGGAGTATCTACCCCAAGCATGTGAAGATTTTCCCTGGTGGAATGGGCAGATAAGAACAATTCACTCTAATGACCAAGAATGTGTTTGTGGAGTACCTAGAGCTTGGTTAGATACTGAAGATGCCAAGGTCATCTAGAGCCATCACTTGACTGTGTTGTGATATACATCACATTGATGTGACCCTTGAGAGAGTGGATAAATACTTCTTTTGTGTTCACAGTAAACCACTGGACTGTGTTGACTTTGTTCTTTTTTTTTTAGGTTTTTTTTTTTTTTTGCAAGGCAATGGGGTTAAGTGGCTTGCCCAAGACCGCACAGCTAGTTAATTAGAAAGTGTCTGAGGCCATATTTGAACTCAGGTACTCCTGACTACAGGGCTGGTGCTCTATCCACTGTGTACCTAGCCACTCCCCCCCCCCCCCCATGTTGACTTTGAAAGAGAGGTAAGCCAATGACTTTGCCTCACTTAAAGTCAATTTTCACAAGAATCAAAAGACATTGCCCATACCACTTTATCATTCCTACCTCAAAAAGTCCTTTGGTGATAGGCAAGTGATGAAGCAGCAAGTGCAGATACACTGGGAACCACAGTCACAACCTTACACACTGGCAGTTCAGGTCCTGGGGTTTTCTCCTTCCTGGAAACAGCACTGGGATGTGGTAATCCGCTGGGTGTTTGAGCAGTCTTTTACGGACCACATTGCTCACTTCCTGGTGTGAGCAAGAGGTTAGAAAAGGTGGCCTAAAAATTGTACCCACCACAGGTGCTCATATGGGCTATCCAACCTATGGTAGAGCATTCCGAGCTCATATTGTTCTGATCAGCCACAGTTGGATACACAGTGACTTGTCTATAACATAGTGATGTAAATTTTTCCTTTTTTTGATAATGAAGGACAAGGACCAATACCATAAGTACTTATGGTTTGTTGAACAAATGAATGAATCTATGATGCTTGATATATAAGTCCTAATTCAGGTCTCATCTACAGAATGAAACAAGTGGGACTATCAGTGTTGGATAAGCTTTTATGGAGCACTTCATTATATAGAAGGTGCCTTCAATGAAGAAGTGTCTCACTGCCATTTATATTGCAAACCAGAATGCCCTAATTATCACTTTTTAAGGAGCTAGCTTCCAATAGAGTGTTCTCTATTTTTTTGTCTGAATTTTCCATTAATTCTAGCAGTTTCTTGATCTTTCCTGCATAAACTTTCATGACTATGGTTATATCCATGCTAAGTAAGTGTTAAGGCTGTGCCCTTACTAGATATTTCATTGAGAAAGCCTTCTTAGAGGCAGCTAAGTGGTGCAGGGCATAGAGCACCAGCCCTGGAGTCAAGAGAACCTTAATTCAAGTCCAGCCTCAGACACTTAATACTTACTTAGCTGTGTGACTTTGGGCACATCACTTAACCCCATTGCCCTGTAAAATAACAAAACAAGAAGAGAAAGCCTTCTTCATGTGTGTGTGTATTGCAAGGAATAAGTAGTTTCCCAAATATTTGTATTTCTTGAAAGGTTGTTCTACTTAACAGGTTATCAGAAAGGATCATTTTTCCCCTTTTATTTAGTTTAAATTTCCCATTATATCATTTCTTTCCTACTTTGTGGAACACTATATATATGAAGCACTGAGCTAGGTGATAGGGCTATGAAACCAATCACTAATTGCAAGGAACTTCTATTATGTTGAAGATAATGTAGAATGAAATACTCGAAGTCAGTATCCACCAGGGCCACTAATCAATGAGCCAAGTGCATTGATCCAGGGCTGGTCTTCAGCAAAATGATAATGCAGAAAAAAAATGATGATACAGAGCACCTTTTACAGGTCTTAAATCTAAAACACATCCTGATATGCTGATGTTCCAATAGAATGTAAGTCCCTTGAGGACTTTAACAGTCTTGCTTCTATATTTATTTCCCCAGATACTTGATATAGCAGAGACTTGATAAATATTCATTACATAAGATTTAGAATTAGAAGGGGCCATAGAGACCATCAAGTTGAATCCATTTTACAGAAGATATAGGGGATAAGATAGGTTATTTGATTTCATATTGGGTTATATGGTCAGTGGCACAGTTAATTCTCAACTCTTTCTTCATTCCTTTCCTTTCTTCTTCTCAAAGAACAACTAAAATTGCCTTCCAAATCTAAATCATATGATCCTATTACTTACTTTTAGAAAAAGGATCCAGTAAATTCATTCACATATGACCGGAATAGCCTTGAAGCTTAGTTCTCCCTGTAGTTTTTGGATTATTTGTGCATATCAGTTATCCTATTTTCCTGTCCTTACATAATTACCAAGACATGGTAAATATGTTTGATTCTTGAAAATTTGCCATTCAAATGTTTCTGGGTTGTAAAATGTATTATTAAAAAAAATCCCTCTATCTCTGGCATTGGACTCTTGGGTGAATCTGAAAGCCCCATCCCTCAATGCTAATGCTTACAATGAATTCTGCCTCTTATGGTCCAGGGATCTGGGGAACAGATGCCCAAGCAGATGGTTTTTGTTTCCCCACTGTATTTTTTTTTGGTGAGTAGTGGTATAATACAATTTTTATACATCACTTGGAAAATCTTTTCCAAAGTTCCTCACTCATTCACTCTTGGATATTTCTGAGTTTCTTTCCAGGTAAAATGGAGTTACAAATGGACATCATGCAAATTGTTAAAAGAGAAGAAATTACAAAAGTGAGATAGCTATTATTTACCTCCATGATGGTTGGTGGATATTGTGGACTGATTATATACGTCTGTGTGTGTGTGTGTGTGTGTGTATACATTTATGCATGCCTAAGTTCTTTTATATAGGCTCAAATGGTAGAATAATCTCTTTCCTCTTTTACTGACTGGTTCCCTGAGCTATTGCTTAGCCCCCCAGTCTCTGAGACAGTATTGATTCTGGGACAATCATACTAATTTATCCCAATATAGGGATGGCAAGCCTCATACTGTAGATGCCAGTAAGTGTCCTAAAAATTCCTAATGATTTTATTTGCCAGGCATCTCATATTGTTGCTTAAATCACAGGAGATCAAAATAGACTAGGCACAGAATGTTAGATAGAGCTTGAAGATTTCTTAGAAATCATGTAGTCCAATTTCTTCATTCTAAAAATTATTTTGGAATAATTTTTGATATTTTTGTTTTTATACCACCTATTTGTCACTATATTTCTCCCCTTCCCTTTCCCCCTCCCAGACTGCCATTCCATTTATCAAATAAATTTTAAAAGGAATAAAGGAGAAAAGAGAAGAAAAAAATCAGCAAAACTGATCAATATATTAAAAAAAGAGTTACATTCCATACTCATAAACCAAATACTTCTTACATCTCTTTATGAGGACCATGCATTGATCTTTAAAATTTTCCAACATTTGTATTCAGCTCTTTTATGCTAACTCCTTCATTTTATCATCATTTATTAGTTCTATGACTATGAAAAAGTCACTTAACCTTTAAGTGCCTCAACTTCCTTATCTGTACAATGGGAATAATAATGCTTGTATTATTTGTCCCTCATATACTTTGCAAACTTCAAAGTGCAATATAAATATGAGAGATTGTGCACAGTGCATTAGATTTGAGGCTAGAGGTCTTGTATTCAAATTTCACAGCTCTACAACTTGGCAGTCTTGTGACCTTGGGAAATTTGCTTAATCTTTCTGGGCCTCAGGTTTTTAATCTAAAAAATGGGTATCAATATCAGCACTACTTACTCTATAGCTGTTTCATAAGGAAAGTGTTTAGTAAACCTTAAGGGGAACTATAAACAAGTACAATAGTTGTTAATCCTTTCTTTGCTCCCAATCTTCAAAAGATGGGAAAAGAATGTTACCATGATTTTTTTGATATACAGAACCCTCAGGGAAGAAACTATATCTACTAAAGGAAATAATCACTTTTTTTTTTCAGTTTAGAGGATTAGAAAGTTACCTGGGGCACTGAGAGGTTAAATGATTTATTCCCTTCCCCCTCTTCTACTCACACCAAGTGTCAGGCAAAATTGGTCAGAGATGGATTCTAAACTCAAGTCTTTCTTCTCCTAAGCATGAATCTCTAGCCACTACACCATGTTGCTTTCCAATCTTCAGAAATTTAATAATAAATAAGGATACTCTAGCCTCTTCTCCAGTGCCTAATATACTTAATAAATGCTTGCTGATCAAGTTGTACATTGCTATCAAATATCCGTGAACTAGCATGGACAGAATTAATATGATGTATGGAGAGAAGATTGGCTTGGGTCTCTTAAGTCCTACCTCAAACACAATGTACATATCATTTAATTGGTCTCAGTTTTATGATGTCTAAAAGAGGGATTCTTATACACTTTTCTCAATTCCTTTGAAGAAAAGACCTACATAAATGAGATTTGCTATTTTATGGATGAGTTGTATATAAGAAAATTATAATACAAAAGAGATGCCAGTTTCTTGCTTGCACCAATAAGACTTTGTAAACCTGTTTTAAGAGATGATAAAATAAACATATTATTTCTCTTACTTTTCATATATTTGAATGTTGGAGGAGTTGATTTCTTGGTCAAATCTGTATTTCTCATAGTCTTCCATACCATCTTTTACCATGATGATCAGCAGTACAATAGCCAAAGGCAACATGGTGATTTCTCTGTGGAAGACTTCTATAGATGGCATCCAGTTCAGAATCACCAGAAAAAGAAAGTAGAGATTAGCCCACCTGCAAGAGGCAAAGAGATTAGAGTTCAAATCAGACATGGAAGGCAAAACAAAAGAAAATTAAAAAAAAACAACCAAATGAAAAGTATCCTAGGTGGCAAAATACATTTTCTTGTTTTCCTTCATATTCTGGACTCTATAACAGAAAAATATGATATTCTCATAAAAATAATATTAATAATTCATTTGCACAGTGCTTTAAAGTCTTCAAAGTCTTTTCCTCACAACCCTGTGAGATCAGTTGTAAAAGAATTATTCTATAGAGGCAGCAAGGTGGCACAGTGCCACTAGAGTTAACAGTTCAAACCCAGCCAGTTCATATCAGATACTACCTGTGAGACCTTTCTATCTGCCTCAATTTTCTCATCAGTAAAAGGGAGAAAATAATAGCACCTACTTCCTAGAGTTATTGTGAGGATAAAATGAGATACTATTGTAAAATACTTAGCAAACCTTGCTAAATTATATAATCATTAGTTAATATATGCATTTTACAGATGAAGAAATAGGCATATTGAGAGTAAGTGGCCTTCCTGTGATTAGATAGCTAGTAAGTTTGGAGGTGGTGGTGGGGCAGATTTCAAACTCAGATCACCTAGCCCTAGAGATTCTGTACCTATCCACTAATACAGTTAGAACTGGAGAATTTTAGGGAAAAGGGGAATTTTAGAGCAGAGATTCTTCACTACTTTTGTGTCATGGTTTCTTTTTGGCACTTTGGTAAAGCCTCCAAATATTTTCTTGGATTAAAGTTCTTAAGGTCTTAAGATAAAATATTTAGCATTACAAAGGAAACCAATTATACTGAAATATTTGAGTCATCAAAATATTTTTTTAAAAACTAAATTTATGGATCCCTGATTATTTCTGGTTTAGGGTAGTACCTAGAATTTGTAAATTATATTATATTTTTCAAAGGGCTTCTAATTTTAAAATTGCACATTTCTCAAATGAGAAAATGGAAGCTCCAAGGGATTAAATACAGATTGGGTTAAACATGTCTAAGCAGCATTTCATGTTAAAGAGACCAGAGGGTTATGGCTGACCATAATTTTTATTTGATCACAACATTAATAAGGAGTCAAAAAGTGATGTGGTTGTTTAAAGAGCTGATGCACTGACAGAATTTACAACATTTAGATGAAAGGATCTAATAGTTCCAATAACATTTTTATTAGTCATATCATATCTGAAATGTTGAATCTTCTTTGGGAATATCATGGAAAGAGTGATTGATATGAGCAAGCTTAGAATAGACTGAGAAAATGGAATCCAGAGGGATCTGTAAAATCTTTCCATGAAAGTTTGAAGTTTCTTGGGACACTTAACTTGGAGAAGATTTGAAGACTACTTTTAAATACCTGAAGGATTGACCAGCAGAAGAGAGATTAGAATCATTCTGTGATCCTCTGGAGGGAAGAACTATGAAAGGGAATTACAGAGAGGCAGATTTCATGGTAATATATGCAAGACCTTGTCAGTACTTAGATATTTAATAATGGAATGTCTAGCTTGTAAAATAATCACTTCCTGTCACTGGAGGCACTCAAGAAGATGATAATGGGTCTCTTGTTGGGGGTGTTGTATAAGGGATTTCTGTTTTGGGTTCAAGACTAGCAGATTGGACTTGATTATGGTTTAGGATCTCTTTCAGTTCTAGAATTCTATAAATCTAGATTGGCTTGAAGTTACATAGTTGGTTAGTAGCAGAAATGAGACTCATATTCATGACCCAATTCCTAATCTCATCAAATCTGTCCTTTAAACTCTTCTAAAATTGAGCAGAATCTAATGAACTTCAAATATACATAAATGACATTCTATCTGTTCCAGTGTTGTACTGTCTCTTATTGCCATAGAATTCCTTCTTGTCTCTCCTAAACTCCCTTTAAATTCAGCTTTGTCAGAAACCATCTCTGACAACCATGACTTTTTAAAAAAGAAAGATCAACTTCATAAGTTGTTTCTTTCCTACCTTTGAGAACTAACCAAGTTTATAAAATACTTCACACTAGTAAACTTTGAAGAGATCAGTTAATCTCTATCTGAAACAGATTCCATTATTTTTTTGGGGGGGTGTAATGAAAGCCACTTGTATGACTTTGAGAAAGTCATATCTCTGGATCTCAGTTTTTTCATCTGTAAAATGAAGGTACTAGACTAGATGACCTTTGAAGTCCCTTCCAACTCTAGGTCTCTAATTGCCTGATCTTAACTTCAGCAGCTAAGTCATACCTGTGAAATTGCTTGAAGAGGTTTCGGGGTACAAAGTTGAACAGGGTGTATTTGGTGGTGTGGATCCTATTGCCAGAGTAAAACTTTGAAACTTTTGCCCAGTCTTGGTGAAATATCTTGTTATTAGGAAAAACAATCCGTTGTTGACTTAGATTGTAGCTTTGTCTCTCTTTAGCCACAGACAACAGTGGAGTGGATTCTGAAGGAGTCTGGAAGAAGTTGTCCTTAACTCGCCCTTGCCAGCGAAACCAAGAGGAATCCACTGACAGAGCCATCTTGACTGGTAGGTTAAGGCTGAAAAAAAACATATACAATGTAGGGATTAAATGAGAGGGATTTAAGAGATACAGAAGCTGTCTTGATCTTTAACAGGCAAAAGCACCAGTTTGGCCATATGGAAAGACAGGTGGATCATGATTTAGGAGACTTGCTCTGTGGCTAATTGTGTGATGGTTCTATAGTGAATGACTTCATCTCTCAGTTTCTGTTTTCTTTCTGTTTAATGGGGATAATAATATACTCCCTTAAATCACTTTTTAGTTTAGTTGTGCTTCTAGAGACTACCTATTAAAGTGAAATTCTACTTAGGAAGGGTATAGTACAAGTTGCTGTCATCAGTTAACAAATTTGCATGAGTCAGATACAAATAAAGGGAAATTTTGATGGGATATTGGAGTTAAGGATGAGGATCATGAGATACTTGTGAGCAGAACTGACCCAGATAGGACTTCAATGGGAGGTTCTGGGGAGTCATAAAGAGGAGAGGAAGAAGTCAGAGTGTATAGGAGAAGGTTTGAATAATGTTGAAGGAAAACCTTGGCTGCTTTTCAATTTTGTCTAGGATTGGTCCTGCCTTAAACTAAGGAGTAGAGAGATTCAAAATGTCAATGGGATTATTCTTCATGGCCAAGAATCCCACGTTTCTGAGTTCCAATGATCTTCATTGTATTTGAACTTCCTGAAGATCAAATGTGGGGGATTTCTAAGAAATGAGATGAAATAGTTACTCACTAAGAATGTGTAGAAGCCAAATGAAGGTAGTGCCTTTGTGTCAAAAAGATAATTATCTGCCTCAGGGAGAAAGAACTGTATCTAGCCACAGGGGAGGGGCACATTGCAGATGATACTTAACTATAGTTATTGTTTAATTTTAACCAAAGGCTCACAACATGGTAAGACCAACAAAACCAGCTATGTGACATTGTTCTTCTGCTCTAGGGACTGAAACTATAGAAAACTGATAGCCAGACTTCACACGTGATTCACGTTTGTCTGCAGTACTCCCTTTCTGAGGTTCTTCCAAGCTATTTTATGTAACACAGTTTCCCCTCTCCCTCCCCATCTCCTCTTTCTCCTCCCCTCCTCTCCCTTCCCTCCCCTCTGTCTGTCTGTCTCTGTCTCTCTCTCTGTTATCCTTGCCCTAGCTCTTGAGATCTAGCTCTGTTTGTAAAATTCTACACCTTCACTTTACCTTTTTTTAAAAAAAATAGAATGATATGATATCTTGACTTCAAGGTTATTATAAACTTGTCTTAATACTGTGAATGTAATAAAAATAAAATCTCAAGTCAAAAATAGACTCAGTGAAGCCTTTAATACTTAGAATTTGGCTTATATGGCAATCTTTTATAGAGTATCTGGTACTTATGTGGGGCACTTGAGGCATAGCCAGTGCCTGTCATGGAATACTGATGTGCCTAAAATTCAAGGATGGACAGGAAATGACATTCTACCACCAGAGAAAGTCAGATATCTTTCATATTGCCTGGGATGGAATCTGCTTTACAGCAGGTTTGCATTCAGGTTTACCAAGTTCTTTGGAATTCTTTTCCAAAGAACTTTTCCTTTTTGTTCTTAGGATCACCACATTGCTAATTCGAGTCTTGATTGACACTATCTCCCTTAGCCTTCTCCCCTATGATTGGAGGGCTGGAGGGCAGAATCTCAAACTCCTCCTAATGCCTTCCTTTTCAGAAGGTAGAAATTGGATTTTTTTTCCTGTCTCATCCCACTCTGCATCTGTTGCATCTCCCTGGTCTCAACAACATTGACAAGATGCCCCTGATGGTCTCTCATCATCTTTCTTGCCTCCTTTTGTGTTGTCTCTCCCCCCCCCCCATTAGTTTATAAGTGCCTCAACAGAAGGAATTATCTTTCTTTTTTTTTTTAATTGTACTCCCAGCACTTAGCACAATGATTGACTCATAGTTCATTGAGTTATTGGGTTGTCTGAGGTCACACAGGCAATGAGCATCAGAGGTAGGATATGAATCTAAGTTCTCTGATCTCAGAGCCAGCACTAATTTCACCAGGTTGTCCCTTCTGTGTAATCTGTCTCTTTAACTACAGAGTAAATGCTCTGATGACAGGCACCAGGTGAACCTTATTTTTCTCATGCATGTCTCCCCAGTGAGATTGAGGCAGAGATCTGTTCATGGTAGGAGCTTGGTGAATGGCACTGACCACTGCAAATCTCAACTCATTCAGAAATGGAAGCACTGTTTCATAAATGTAACCTTATGGATTGTGCTTCCAGGACAGGAAGGTTCTTCCTGAGCACTCATTTAGTTGTAAACAAAAATGTCTTCTCAGGGAAACTGAACAATAAAACAGGGAGCCTGGAATTTGGGGAATGGGGAATTACCATTGGTTTGAGTTTTAGGGGTCAGGGTAAGGAGGTCATTTGTCTAAAGCTGGGTACTGTACTATGTGACTCCTTGAGGTGCCTCCAAGCTTCATGTAACTCAGATTTTATTCTTTGATGTGACATCAAACATTAACAGTGAACTTACCCATTCACCTACCCATCATTGCTAATTAAATTTCAGATTGCCTTGGGCTTGAAGTTGCAGTAATTGGGCACCAATTATTTTCACAGGTATCATCTCTCATTTCATTTCATTTATTTTTTTTTCCCTGAGACATTGACACATCTAGGCTAACTTGCCCAGTTAATTACAGTCTTTTTTTTTGTAATTCTGAATTTCAAGCATTTTTTTCCTGTCCTGAACACTTAATAGAATGAATATCTTCTTCATCATTTTCCGTCTTCAACTATTTCCACCAGAATTTTGCAAATCTCTCCTGCTGTGGCAACCTTGTTTGTGTTCTACCAAAAAAGGGTATCTTATCATCTATTAATGTTTAAAGAGAATTTTAGATTGGACATGAGGGGAGGTGGTGTTGGGGAAAGATAGAGAACTGACTTTAGGAGTACCAGTTAAGGGTAACATAGCACGTTAAGATTTGCAAAGTACTTTACATCTAATATATCACTTGATCTTCATAGTAACACTGAGATAGATGTTATTCCCATGTTATAGTTATGGAAACTGAGTCTGAGAGAGGTTAAATAACTTACTCAGATTTGCACAGCTAACAAGTAGTTGAGACATGTCTTTTTTATTTCAAGTGCCATTCCCATTTTACAGATTAAGATAGGGGGATTTAAATAATTGTCTCTTGTTCTAATCCTATTGCTTCTCTCTTCTCTCTTCTCCCTCCCCCCCTTCTGTTTAGAAACAGAAATCTTTTCTGGGGATTTCTCAGCCTCACTGAATTACTGTATTATACTTATTATAATTTCTGGAACCTTTTTTTCCCCCTTTTTTGCTCCCTCCCTACCCCCTAATGGGAGTCACAGCTCAGGAATGAAGTTCCTGTCAATTCCTGGATCTGTATGCTCCACAGCTGTCCATGTTAGTATAAGAGTCCTACCTTGAGCCACCCACAGACACCCTGAATGACAAATAGAGAGTAGGTGGAATTTTCAACTTTGAACAGTCTGTAATGAAAATATCTGTCCTTATTTGACTGGTTCACAAACTAGCTTGATGGAGATTTTGAAAAGCATATGTGTATATACATACCAACATATATACTCTCTCTGTTTTTAATCTCTTTCTTTGTTTCTCTGCTTCTATATTTCTCTCCATGTATATGTATATATGTGTGTATTTATTTGTTCACTTTGAAAGAGTTAATAATTTCTAGTATGAGAAAGGTTTGGTAAGGGGTGGGGAAGAAAACCTGTCAATTTAAAAACAGAATATTCCATATTCTCTTGTCAATAGGATTCAGTGTCTATGAGTCTTACAAGTCATTATAGGTCTTCACTGTTACAAAGCAACTGCTTATTTCTTGATTATTCCCTAATGTATTTCTCATAAGGACTATTTCAGATCTTTTCCCCCTTTCCTGAAGCTCCCTCCACCATTCCCTGACCAACTCTCCTCCTTGCCTCTTTTTATTAATTTTTTAGTTACTTCCTTTCCTATTTTATTCAGGAAAATGAAACCCCCTTGACACAAAATACAGCAAATAGTGTCAAGTATGTCCAAAATTCTTGTTCTATCTTCATCTACCCACTTTTCCTTTCTTTCAATCTCTGGGGATGAGGTGATCTATTCCCTGCCAATGCTATCTTCTCCATATCTGACCTTGATTAATTGCAATCTCTCACCTGTCTTCCATGATCTAGATCCAGGGATTAGCTATTTTCTTTCCTGCAATTTCTGTCTCTCTTCTTAAACTGTTTTTTTTTCACTTTTGTCTACAAACTCTCAGTTAAGTGTTCTTTTCTCTATACCAGGGCTTCTTAACTTGGGGTTTACAAACACCCCAAGAGCCAGTAGGTATATTTCAGGAGTTCTAATAACTTGGTTGGGAAAATGTTATCTTTCAATGTAATTGTTTTTATTTTATGGATTTAAAAACTTATTCTGAGAAGTCTGGTCCATGGAACATTAAAGTTAAGAAACCCTGATCTATACTATATTGCCTTTATCCTCAGAATGCCAAAGTGATTCTTTCCTACAGAATATCTGGTTGCACCAGCTCTCCTGAGAAAGGTCTAAAAGTCATGGGGATGACTCCAAGTTGATTCCAAGGCAGCTGTATTTGTTTAGAAGCATTCACCTGATCATGCAGTCACCTTAGAGCTCAGTTACCATACTAGGTCATGAATAGCTACTTCCAAAACCAGTTTATGAACTGCCCAAATGGTGATCAGGGTGGTAATGGTTAATCAAATGGTAATCAGAAAAGTTAACTGAGGACTAAGGACACCTAAATATAATGCTTTTAAATTATTGAAGAAAATGCTAAATTTCAGTTCAAGATTAGGAAAAATGAACTCTTGACATCTATCTTTGGGATAGATTTGGATCTGTGGACCCCAGTTAAAAACTCCTGCTTGGTAAGGATTTTTGGAGAACATAGTTTTCTCATGTTCCAGATCTGGCTACATAGCCAAAGTGTACTCCATCAGCATAGACTGGGATGGGTCATTTGGCTTAAAGAGTCTGTTACCATGCCTAATAAATTTGTTCTAGTTCTGCAATTTCATTTATACATGTTCCAGTCACCAAAGTGGGGATTAGGGTCCATCTCAGAAGGTTGCTGCTTGATCCCAAAGAGTATATGATCAATCAGAGTAGGAAATTAAGTCACTTGGAGCTTGTCCACAACACAACTCCCAATGACCAATCAAAAGGCTTGCTGTCAAAGCTAAGACCTTCCTACTCCACTCCCTTCTGAGCTAGATGTTGTCCCTTAGGACATTTATTACAAAACTCCATAGTGACAGCTCATAGTAAGACCTTTAACTGCTATCCAAGTCCATTGGGAAAACCCCAGAATACTTCTCAGGGAAAAAATACTGATGGGTGCTCAAAGAAAAGACTCTGAACACCATTGGTATGCAGAATAACTAATGACAAATCTCCTCTGCAAATTGTAGTGTTGAAGAATTGCTTTGGGGCCCTAAGAGGTTAAGTGACTTGCCTAAGGTCACACAGAAAATATTTGTTAGGACTTGAACTCAGGGCCTCTTAATTCTGTGGCCAGATATTGCTATTGTACACCTAGTAGGTTTTTACTTTGCTTGCTGAAAAACTGAATTAATTGGAATTACACTCAAAAGGCAATCAGACTGGTGCCTACCCTTTGATTCAGCAATATCATTACTAGATCTGTATCCCAAAGAGATCAAAGAAAAAGAGGAAAAGACCTATATGAACAAAACTATAGCAGCTCTGGGGAATGACTAAACAAAATTGTGGTATATGACTGTGATGGAGAACTATGTTTTCTGTAAGAAATTGTGTGAGCAGACTTAAGAAAATTCTGCAAAGACTTGCACGAACTGATACTAAGTGAAGTGAGCAGAACTAGGAGAACATTGTAAACAATAGCAGAAACATTTTGTGATGGTCAACTATGATGGACTTAGCTCCATCATAGAGCTCAGTGATCAAGGTTAATCCTAAAAAAGTTCATGATAAAAAAATGTAATCTACATTCAGAGAAAAAACTGTAGATTTTGAAGGTCCAAAGCATACTATTTTCACTTTTTAAAACTTGTTTTATGCTTTTTTCTTTTTCTCCTGTTTTTCCTTTTAGTTCTGATTCTTCTTTCATATGGAAATATATTTTCAACATGATTATATAATCTATTTCAAGTTACTTCCTGTTATGGGGAGAGAGGAGGGAAAGGAGAGAGGGAGAAAAATGTGGAACTCAAAATCTTCTAAAGAATGAATATTGAAAATTATCTTTGTGTGTAATTAGAAAATATAAAATAAAACAACATTTATAAAAAATACCCCTGAATTAAAAGGGTAAGTATTTTCAGAGGTGTCCTAGAAGTAGCTCTTACTGGTTTAGGATGACTGCTTATTAAATTTTCTGTGTGAATATTTATACCTCAGAAATCCCAAAACATTACAAATCAGGGTGTGGTTTTTTGGGAATTTTCTAAAACTAAAGTAATGGAGACATCTTATTATTTAAGAAGCCAATTATTTAAGAATATTATTTAAGAATGCAATTTAATCTGCATTGACATTTGTTATTTAATCTTCATTGTTAACATTTATTATTATGATTACTATTTGTTAGTAACTTAGATTAGACTTAAAAGTGTGCCATGTGCACATTTTTATTAAACATTTAACAGCGCCTGCTTGACTCCCAGTTTGTATATTTGAAGTATTCCCAAATGTAGAGTAGTCATGATCTAGGGTGTGGGACAACTAGTTAATCTGGCCAGTTGAGAGCTTCTGCACAAATATAGTTGCAGTAGAACCATCATGGAGCCAACCCTTGACTTGTGTACCTTTTTAAATGGGGGCTGATTCTTCAGTATGCAGTGAAAGATTACCTAAGATTCACAGGAGGACATGAGTTCAAACAGCCTCAGACTAGCTAGTGTGACTCTGAGCAAGTCATTTAACCCTATTTACCTTGGTTTTCTCATCTGTAATATGAGCTGGAGAAGGAAATGGCAAACCACTCCAGTATCTTTGTTAAGATAATTCTAAATGGGGTCATGAAGAGTTGGGCATGACTGAAGTGATTCAACAAGTTGTAGTATAGTCAAAAGAATGCTGAACCAGGAGTTAGGAGTTCTGACCTGACTAATTATTAATTGCATAATTTCTGAAAAGTTATCTCACCTCTCTGACACTCACTTTTTACTTTATTAATTAAATGAGAAGGTTAAACTATATTATCTTTGAGTTCTAGGACTGCATATCTTATTACAGAAAAGAGTAAATCCAACCAACCAATATTACTCCTTTACTTAAGAAATCTGGGCTTAAAAAGGAAAGAAAAGAAAAGAAAAGAAAACTGGGCTTAAACCTTGGCTCTGATCCTTACCATCTGTACAACCAATGGTCAGACTACTTAATTTATCTGAAGTTCAGTTTTCCCTTCTGAAGAGTGTGGATTATTCTATTTATCCTCTGTATCTCATAGAATTATAGTGAGAAAATATAATCAATATAGGATAAGAGTCCCACGGGCAAAGAAGCTGTAATTTATTCAAGGTCACATGAGTAGAAAGTAGTAGATTCAGGCTCTGATTCTGGGTTCAAACAGGGATCAGTTTAAAGAAACAGACTTGGATTAAAAAAATCTTCATCGTTACATAATGAAACATGTGTTTCTAGACAACAGTTTTGTATAAAAAAGATCTGGGGGGTTTAGTGGACCAGGATGAAAATCCTGCTATATTCTGCTGTGGCCATATTCCATCTGGAAAATTATGTTACATTCTGAAAATCAGATATAAAGAAAGAAATTGATGAGCTGGAGTTTGTCCAGAGAAGGACAATCAGAATGGTGGAGAATTAAGAAGTCATATTTAGACTTATCGAAAGACTTAGGAATGTTTGCTGTTTTTTTTTTTTTTTTTTGTTCTTTGTTCTCTAAGAGGACCATGACATTGGGTATGTGATAACATGATATGCAAGTGAATTGGATTTAAGTGAAGGACCACTGGACAAAGAAACCAGCCACCTTTTCTCCTCTGGCATCATCTGGGTCCAATGACAAGATGAATCAGAGATTGGCCTCTTTAACCTAGTCAAAAAATACCTTAGGGTTTCTGCCCAAAGCAGAAAAAAATGCTACTTTTATTCAATCTTAACCAATCAAGACCCAAAAATGACCAAGTGGATCTTGACCTGTCACCTATTGTTAGTATTTGCAAGTCTGTGATTTATAAAAATGAATTACAGAATCAGAGATTTAACACTTTAGTTTTATAGCTGAAGAAATAGCCTCCAGAGAGGTCAGCTATTTTGTATTTGAGGCAGGATTTGAATACAGGTCTTCTTGACTCCAAGTGCAGAACTTTCTCTACTATGCCATGAGGCAGAACTAGAAGCAGTGAGTGGATTTTTCAGAGGCAAATTTAACCTTGCTATAAATAAAGGGGAAAAAACCCCTCCATAACTTACTACTGAGTTGAGTTGCCTGTATAGATACTGAGAATCCTTTCACCAGAAGCCTTAAGAGAGACTATACGACTGTTAGAAATCTTGACCTGAAAATTGTTGTTAGGATTCACATTTGATTTGATGACTTCTGAAGTCCTGTCTAACTATGTGATTATAGAATACATATATATGTCTTGTCAAAAAGATGCATTTGAATTGAATTTTAATCTGAAATCACACCAGTCATAAGATAATTAGGGCTTTAAAAAAAACAAAACTTGAAAATAAAGTGTGGGAAGGAAAAAATAGATCTGTGGGTAATGCCAGGAGATTGAGAATTGCTTCTCAGGGCTTCCACAACCCATTTCATAAAGCCTCAGAGGCTCCTGCCCCAAGGATTTTCCAAATAGAAATTTGGTGGGAAGTCAAGGTACAGAGCAAGATCTTGGGCAATTACTATTTTTATTAAAAGGAGGATTTTTTTCCCTTGGAGCAATTACCTCCTCCTCTTCCTTCTCTTCTTTCCTTCCATTAATAACATTAAATAGTTTATTTTTTAATTTTTTGCAAGGCAATGGGATTAAGTGGCCACACAACTAGGTAATTATTAAGTGTCTGAGGTTACATTTGAACTCAGGTACTCCTGACTCCAGGGCCGGTGCTCTATCCACTGCGCCACCTAGCCACCCCCTATTAAAAAGTTTTTAATGCACATTACTTAGTCATAGGACATATATGTACTAGAAATGTCCTTAGACCCAACATCCCTTAATTTTTCCAAGAGGTCACATAGTAAGTAGTAGAAATGGGATTCTTTCTTCCAATATATTCTCCCAAAGAAATAAAGTCAGTCATATATACCCATCTGCTAAATGGTTTATTGGTTAGAAAAAAGCAGATAATGATCATTATACATTCCTTATCCTAAGGTATCATGAATTTGGTCAAATCTGTCCTCTCATTTTCTCTTTTCCCTTCCTACCTTTCCCTAACTAAGAATGACTTTTACATGGGTAAGTAAAGTTTTATTGTACTTAAAAATGTAAAAGCCATTCTTAGCTTTCTAATAGTGCAAAAACTAGGCAGGAGTACTCAATTTAGGGGTGGCAAGGTGGCGCAGTAGATAGAGCACCGGCCCTGGAGTCAGGAGTATATGAGTTCAAATCCGGCCTCAGATGCTTAATAATTACCTAGCTGTGCGGCCTTGGGCAAGCCACTTAACCCCATTGCCTTGCAAAAACCTAAAAAAAAAAAAAAAGGAAAAAAAAGGAGTACTCAGTTTAGCCCAATATAGCCCTGCTATAAAGGAACATTCTAGTGATACTCACTCATTTATGCCTGCATTTGCTGTTAACATCCAAGGAAAAGTCTTCCTTCACACTCTGCTGAATAATCTACCCTTGGATGTCACTTTTGAGTCACACAGTGCTAACTGCATTGCCTCAAATGATCTATAAAGCAACCTTAGCAAGTAGGAAGTGCAAGTCTCTCTGGGCCATCAATAAGGGAACTCATTGAAAAATTAAGTGATTTGCTTATGGTTCCATAATTAGTAAATATCAGCTAAGATTCAAACCTTGGTTCCCTTGCTCCAATTGAGGCACTCTTCATACTTTACCACATGACCTTGCTGATGTCCCAGTGGCCTGTTTAATGAAAGACAAAGCATCTTGGAAAGAAGATAACAGGCAAACTTTTCATTCATAGGAGGATCATGGAGACTATATTGGGTCTAATTTCATTTTACAGATGAGGAAAACATGGCTGGACAAGTTAGCTAAACCACAGTTAAAAAGCAACTAATAAATGATACTACTACTACTACTACTACTACTACTACTACTACTACTAATAATAATAATAATTAATAACAACTACCTTTAATAAACACTTTAAGGTTTACAAAGTGTTTTACAAGTTATCTTTTCTGATCTTCATAACACTTGCTTGAAAAAATGGAATCAGATGCCTTGACAGGGCACAGTAAGACAGACACAAATAAACAACCCTATGAGGTAGATACTATTATAATTCCCATTTTACCAAGAAGAATATGATTTGTTCAAGGTCACATAGAAATAAATAGCAGAGACAGATTTTTTTTTTGGTTGGTTTTTTTTTTTTTTTTTGGCAAGGCAATGGGGTTAAGTGGATTGCCCAAGGCCACACAGCTAGGTAATTATTAAGCGTCTGGGGCTGGATTTGAACTCAGGTATTCCTGACTCCAGGGCTGGTGCTCTATCCACTGCGCCACCTAGGCACCCCAGAGATAGATTTTGAATGATATTTTTAGAAATTTTTTCTCCATCTTAATGCTATTTTTTGGACTATATTCATGTTGGTAATATTCAGCTTAAATTCCTTTTACTTTTTCCCTCTAGAAAGAAATACATGTTTAAAGTTTTCTTTTTTTTTTTAAAGTCTTCTGCTTTTGTTTACTAGCAACATAATTAAGGTGATTCTAATTAAGCATGAATATATTGCATGCAAGAAACTCTATAACTTTTTTCTGAACAGAAGAATAAGAAAAGGTTTTTCAAAGACTTCAAGAGCAGAATACAATAAAGAGGCAGCCATATACATCTGCTAGACTTTCCATTTTATTTCACTTCAGTTGAGCAAACCTTGATTAAGTCTGTGCTGTCTGGGACACACTGAGCTGGGTACAGAGGAACTCAGACATTTAAAAAAAATGACAGTTTTCTTCTCCCTACAGGAGTTTACATTCTAGCATGGGAGGTCTTGGAGCACAGAACTGGAATCAGAGAATGGGAAATGCTGTGAGGCAAATTGAGACTTGTCATAAAAAAAAAAAACCCTTCCTAAGATTGTTGCTTGAAAAATTGTAATGAAATGCTTTGGTAGGCCACAGCAAGACAGACACAAATAAATCTGGCTCAAGGGAGGTCCCCAAGAGGAAGGAAAGAGACCTTAGAGGTCATTAAATCCAGTGACATGAAATTCAAAGTTTGCAAGACATAGAATCACTGCAGATTGTGTGATGACTTAGAAAACATCTTAACATTTTCTATGTTTTATTGTTTTTATTAATTTTGCTAAATATTCCCCAATTACAATTTAATCTGGTTAGAGCCATTTGACCCCTCTGATTTAATCTATTCCCTTCATTTATAGATGAGGAAATAGAGGCCTAAAAGAAGATCAGTCAGTGACTTACCCAAGGTCATATAAGTTTTGGGGTTTTTTTTAGGTTTTTGCAAGGCAAATGGAGTGGTTTGCCCAAGGCCACATGGCTAGGAAATTATTAAGTGTCTGAGGCCATATTTGAACTCAGGTACTCCTGACTCCAGGTTCAGTGCTGTATCCACTGTGCCACCTAGCTGCCCCAGGTCACATAAGTTATAAGGAGAAAGAGAAGTCTTAGTGCTTCAAGAAATTTTGGGGAAAAGAGATCCTAGGATTATAAATTTAGAAGTGGATCACATTAGGGACAAGTGGGTTATATTTATTCAGTGAGAGCACACACAAAACCATTCTTCATCTGATTTTCTCAACAGATCTGTGAGGTATATAAATGCAGGTGGCATTATTCTAATATTACTATTAATACTATGAAGAAATTAGGACTTGGAGAGGAGAAATTTCTTAACTGAGATCATATAGTTTCTAGAAAATATAAATTTGAACTTTTGACTCCAGTCTAATAATCTTTCCACTATATCTATAACCTGGCTGACTTTTTACACATGCGTTGTATTTATGAGTAATTCATTATTAATGCTCTCTGTAGAATGGAGTGTAGGGTATGTTCAAGGAAGACTAGTACCTTTAGTATAAGGGCTGCTGAGTCCCTTCCAGGGCTGCTGAACCCCTTTCAGGGCTGCTTCCCACCTTTGGGCCATCTAATTCTCACCTCTGGTTCCAAGATGCTATAGAATTCATATTGGTTACACTCCAATAAACAGTTTCAGCAGATAGATTAAACCAGGTTGAAGATAACTGAGGGGACTCAAACTCCTCAATGAAGTCTCCCACTGGGGATGAGAACAATTTGTTACAATAGTCATGAAGGCAGCTGAAGCAAGTGCTGTGGATCACATAGAGTTTGGTTAGACATCAAAGACATCAAGGTCATCCACTGAATCTCAAGCCATCACCAGATATCTTGATTATTTCTTGCAATGATGGGCAATGATGATTTTGAGAGAGAGAGAGAGAGAGAGAGAGGCCCACTGGGCCTCATGCAACTCTGCCTCACTTAAATCCACTTTATGCACAAATCAAAACCATACCACTTTATTCTTCCATTTTCAAAGTCCTGTGGTAACAGGCAAGTGATGAGGCAGCAGGTACATATATATGAGACCTGTAGTCACAATCCTGCACACAGCTAATCCAGGTCATAGGGTTGTTTCTTTATTGGAAACAGCAATGATATTCAGTAGCCCCCAGGTGACTGAGTAGCTTTTTAAGGATCAGATTGCTCAGCTCTTAGTGTGAGGAAGGGGCTAGAAAAGGTGTTCTAAAAATTGTCTGCTTACCCAGTCCTGGCCTGATTATCACAGCAGGCAGGGATCCCTGTGGTTGAAATATAAAAAATGTATAAAAACTTATCCACAGAAGATTCCACTCACCATAGGTGCATGGAACATACATACATTTATAGACAACACAAAATACAATAAACCTGAAAGATAAGCAAGTCTTGCGGTAAGAACTCAACAGGTATCATTTCCAAACAGCAGTCCTAAGTTAAACAAGGCTGGCAAATGAAGGCCAACTTACTGAAATCAGAACTGGATCCAGATTGTTCTGGAGCACTGTGAAGTTTGGATAGGTTTTGCAAATAAATCTAATCTTGTCAACAAACTTGAATGCCTACTGTGAATGACAGGCTCATGACAATGAGATTGCCACATCCATAAAAACGCCATGCCATCATCATTAGTGCCTATGCTCCCACCATGACAAACCCTGATGAAATCAAGAAAGAAAAAAATTTATGCAGATCTAGAGACCCTTATCATCACGGTATCAAAACAGGACAGTTTATAATTCTGGGCAATTTAATGCTAGAGTAGGCTCAAACTACCAGATATGGCAAGGCAGCCTTTGGAGGAATGGAGTTGGAAATAGAAATAACAATTGTCATCCATTATTGAAGACTTGGTGCATTTCATAACCTTATCACACACAGTGTCTTCTGTTACCTAAATGAAATAAAACTTCCTGGATGCACCTTCGAAGCAAACATTGACATCTAATAGACTAAGTGATTATAAGAAGAGACAGACAGGATGTGAGAGTGACAAAGGTAATGTGTGGCACAGAGTGCCAGGCTGATCACAGACTCATCCTCTCCAAGGGTGACTATTTATATTCACATTCAACCAAAATGGCAGCCCCAAGGCAAAGTGACTACTAGAAGAATTAATGTCAAGAGATTAGAATGCTTCTCAGATTGGGAACAGTTTGTTGTTAACTTGGAGGGAAAGTTGAGCCAATGTATCATTGGCAACAGTGGAACAGATAAAGAGTGGGCAGTTTTCAGAGATCTGGTGTACAGCACTGCATTTGCTCATCTGGGTCAGAACACTGGCAAACTTCAAGACTAGTTTGATGAAAAAGATGGGGAATATAGAAGCTACTAAATGGAAAAAAAAGAACTCCATTGGATTTACCAACAGGGTAGTTCATCCATTTATAAGAAGGCAGCATTTAATCCATTAAAAGTAAAGTCTAAATGAAGCTTAGGATTCAGGATTCTTGACCCAGTAAGAAGGCAGATGACATTATTTTTTATGCAGATAGTAACAATCCAAAGTGCTTTTAATGATGCCCTGAAGTTTATTTGTGGGCCAAAGTCATATAGTGCATCTCATATATTCAGTACTGATGGAGTCACATACCCTAGTGATAGGAACATGATCCTAGAGAACAGGACAGAACACTTTCAAAGTGTTCTTAATACCTGGCCATCAATCAATGCAGAAGCCATTGACTGTTTACCTCAAATTGAAGTCAATCAGTCCCTAACTGAAGCTCCAATTGAAGAGGTTTTGAATGCCTTTAGGCTCCTTTCATGTAGAAAAGCACCAGATGCTGATTCTATTCCAGTTGAGATTTGCAAGGTGGGAAGATCAATGCCCATCAAAAGCTGACTGAAATTTTCCAGGTTACATGCATGAAGAGATTATCCCACTAAGAATTATCCATTTCTATAAAGGTAATGGGGCAATCATAGGGATGTTTCTACTTTAGTCATTGTTAGTAAGATTCTTTTTTTTTTTTTTTTTAGTTTATGCAAGGCAAATGGGGTTAAGTGGCTTGCCCAAGGCCACACAGCTAGGTAATTATTAAGTGTCTGAGACCAGATTTGAACCCAGGTACACCTGACTCTAGGGCAGGTGCTTTATCCACTGTGCCACCTAGCTGCCCTGTGCTAGTAAGATTCTTGGTAGAATCTTCCTCAATAGGCCATTCTTTCACCAGGAAGATGGTCACCTCCCTGAGAACCTTTGTGGCTTCAGAAAAGGGTCAAGTAACAGTTGATATGGTGTTTGCTGCCTGACAACTCCAGGAAAGATGCCAAGAGCAGGACAGAAGTTTGAATATGAATTTTGTAGATAAGACCAAGGCCTTTTATATCATCAGTCATGAGGGCTTATGGAAAATTATGTCAAAATTTGGTTTCCCAAAGAAGTTTCTCGCTATTATACATCAATTTCATGGTGATGTGTTTACCTGGGTTCTGGATAGTGGACAAAGCTCTCATAATTTCCTGATCACTAATAGAGTGAAACAAGGCTGGGTCCTTGATCCCATGCTTTTTAGCATGATGTTTTCAGCCATGTTATAAATTGCCTTCACTGAGGATGAATGCAGTAGCAAGGTCAGCTACCTCACTGGTAGCTGATGGTAAGTTCTCCAACTTAAAAAAGGCTACAAGCCAAAACCAAGAGGAGGGAGTACTCATGCATGATCTGTTTGCAAATGATTGTGCACTCAAGGCAGCCTCTGAAGTTGAGATGCAAAAATGTATGGATCAATTCTCTGCTTGCTTGTACTAATTTTAATCTAACAATTAACATCAAGAAAACACAGGTGCTCCACAACATCCATATGTGGAACCATGGTGGAGATGTTTCAAATACAATGGATAAGTTTAAATACCTTGGCAGTATCCTTTCCAGGCAAGCACAAATTGATAATGAGGTTGACACATACATTGCTGGAGCTAGTTTAGTATTTGGGAGGCTCCAAAAAAAAAGCACAGGAGAGAAGAGAAATTAGGTCTAAAGGTCTACAGAGCTGTTGTGCTGACTTCATTGCTGTATGCTTGTGAAACCTAGGCAGCCTCCTTGCACCATGCCAGGAAATTGAATAACTTCCATTTATATTGTCCTAGGAAAATTCTGAAGATCACCTGGCAGAGAAGAAATCAGACACAGGTCCTTTCTTGAACTAAACTGCCAAGCATTCAAAAGTTACCACAGAGAGTGCAATTATGATAGGATAGCCATGATGTTCAAATGCCAGGTGTATGCTTACCAAAAATACTATATTATAGAGAACTCACACAGGGCAAGCATTCACAGGGGAATCAGAAGAAACGCTACTGGCACACCCTGAAAATCTCTCTTAAGAACTTTGGGATTGATTGTTACAGCATGGGAGATACTGGCACAGGACTCCCTAGCATGGAGTGGCCTCATCAGAGAGGGTGCTGTACCCTATGACAAGATAGAATGGAAGTAGTTCAAGGAAAATATGAGATCCTTATGCTTGAAGTAAGCACCCCAGGTGTTCACAGGGACCATTTGTGCCTGATTTGTGGCAGAGCATTTGAGCTCAGTGGAATACACTGTAATTTATCTTGAATATAGTGATGTCACTTTGGTCTTTGAAGATGTGATGATGTTTGTCCTTCCTTCTCAAAGAAGACCATGTCATCAGGGAGGTGATGCCATGACAAGCACATGATTTGGATTTGAGTGAGGGGATGTTGTGCCAAGTCACCAGTCTCACTTTTTCCTCCAAAGCCATCTGGGTCCAGTGGCCAGATATGAATCAGGATGACTGAAGATAGCTTCAGAAGTTGGGCAATCAAGTGATTTGCCCAAGGTCACACAGCTAGTAAGTGGCAAGTGTCAGTTTAGAACTCCTGTCCTCCTGACTCTAAGGTCAGTGCTTTATCTACTGTACCACCTAGTTGTCCAACCAACCAACCAACCAAACAAGCAAGCAACCAACCAATCAATCTTTTGTAGAATAGTAGAGTTGAGATAATCCTTTGGGAGATTTTATTTTGCAAATGAAAAACTTAGGGAAAGTGAGAAGATAAATAACTGCTCAGGGTCTCTTAGTGGATTGGAAGATGTATACTACAAGGGATCTGGAGTAGGGATCCAGTTTTAAATCCTAGCTCTGATATTTACTGTGTGTGACCTTGATCATGTCACTGCCTATCTCTGAGTCTTGGTTTTCTTATCTGTAAAATGAAGACTCCAAGGTCCTTTCCAGGTCTAAATCTAGAGTCCCATTTCAGATGATCCTTGTTTGTCAGCTACATATCCAGGAGAGACATAGTAAGAGTCAGACAAAAAACAAGGGACATTGCCAGGGATGTACCCTGGAAATGAATTTTTAGCATTTGGGCTGTGTTGCAGAGGATACTGGACTAGAAATTAAAAAAGCAAATTACAAAATTATAGAACATTAGAGCTTAAAGTTCCCTTGTTGTTTGTCCTTTGTTTTCAAAGAGGAACAATGACATCATGGGGTGATGTCTAGACGTGTGTGTTTATTGGATTTAAGTGAGTCAGAGTTGCACAAAGTCCTCACCCTCAATGTCTCTTCCAGAATCATGGAAGTTCAGTGGCAGTACAGAAGTCAAAAAGATTGGCAATGACCCAGAATGCATTTCTGAGACTTCCTCAGTCTCCTTCATGGACATTAGAACAAATGGTTATTTTTTTCTGTTTGTTGCAAATAGGAAGTTTCCACAAGCTTGGGATAGACATTTTCCTACCTCATCGACTAGTTTGAGGTCTCTTGGTTACCTTCAACCTGGGTTAGTCTGTTTTTGTAGAGAAATCATCCTTTTCCCCTACATTTCAAAATCAGGAAATTGGTTTTGAAAAGGTGAAGTCATTTAAGGAGAAATTGTGAGGAGAAATTATTTACTCCTTCAGTTTCTTTTACTCATCTTTAAAATAAGTGGGTGCTAGACTAGGAAAGTTCTGAGGCCATGGCTAAAATTTTATGCTTCTGCATGCTTTCTATCTTTCAACTTCTATGAATCAGGAAGCCCTGAGTTTGACAATAACTTTATGACTCTGTGCAAGTTGTTTAACCTCTTTTGCCTCAGTTTCCTAATACTCCTATGTAAAATAGATATAATAATAGCACCCTTTTCACAAGGTTATTGTAAAGATCAAATACCATTGCCATTTCATAATTTTAGTTCTCATATTTACCTCTACAGCCCAATAAGTTATGTGGAGCAATAAGTGCTAGGCTTCTGTTAGCTAATAGCAAAGGCAAAATGATGCCCTGTCAATGATTTTTATGCAACTGTTCTGTCTCATTTATATGCATGCTCAGGGTAAAGATTCCAGAGGAAAAACTTCCTTCCAGGCATACTTAATTTAAATAATGCAATCTTCTTTATAACTCAAAGTTCAAAGTTTTATTTTCCCTCTATAGGATGTATTTTTTTATTTCTTAAAAAAGTCCTCCATACTTTCATACTTATGATCTTAGAATTTCAAAATATATCAGGAAATATCAGACATAAGTTAATTGAAATATTAATGTGATGAATTTTGTGAAGTGCTAAATACAACACAAACATAATCAAACCAAAAACTAGATTGCCAGGGAGGCTATTAGCTTTCTCATTTAAGTGATGAATGAGGAGATTTTCCTTTCAGTGTGATAAGTAGAATAAGGAAACTGGTAGACCATGGGATGTACTTACTAAATTAACCTTTTGTCAGTTTTATAAAAGATTAAATTTATGTGATTCATTTTGTACTTATCTATTATGGCATTCTATTTTTTTCTTATAAGAAGATCAAAATCTCCTGAATCAATGATAGGCAATATACATAGCCTGTTGTGTTCTCAGACACATTTTACCCTAATCATCACTGGTGATCTTGTGGAGATGGATGCTTTTTTTGTCATTGTATTATGGTTTTTAATTTCTGGACAATTGGTGATTGGGTTTGCTTTTTCTGATCATTTTGGGGCCCTATATGTTATTTGTTATGGATTTGTTCCTTTTAATTATCACTTCAAATGAGGTGACTTCTAGGATTTTTATTTTATTTTATTATTATTTTTTTGTAGCCACCATCGTTCTGCTCAGGTGGAGGAAATATTAGAAAGAGAATTATGTTATATCCACTATTATTTTCTTCTTGATGGTTTGTTTATCCTGTGAGCATCTGATATCCATCCTATTGTTATCTAGAAAAACAGGTACATTGTGGCCCACCTGGACTCACCTGGCCTCATTCCAAGGGCTAGCTCACAAAAAAAGGGGGTACTAGAGGAACTGAGATGTATTTATCTCAGCTTCTTTCCCAAATTCTTCCTGAGGTTATCCCATGGGAAAAAGGGTACTGAGATGTAGGAATCATCTCAACCCCTTCTCCTAACTCCTCCTTTACCCTTTTCTCAGCATGTACACCATGCATTGCTTCCTTATATAAACCCAGCTTTTACTCTTGATAGAGCTTGCTGTTGCAAGTACGATCTTGCAGCTGTCCCTGATTTCTCTTTCTTATGCTGCTCTGCCTCTTTATGAGACCTATTTCCTGATGGTGGTTGAGGTGCTGCTGCTGCTAATCCTCTCAGTTGCTTCTAACTGCTTTTATCACCTTTATTTTCTTTCTTCTTTAGATTCTGCTAACCATTGTAATATGAAATAAACATTTTTGACTCTAAATATTTCTGGACCAGAGTCAAGTTTTTGTGAATTATGAAGACATATTCTCAAACCTGAACTAGACCATACCCCATCACTTCATCCATTTCAGAAGGAACCTCTAGCAGAGACCCTTTACCAAGATGGCTAGTGAGGGAGAAAGAGAACAGAAGATGTGGAAATGACCCTAGAGATCACCTATTATAGGGATTATTAATCTGAGGTAAATGAATTTATTTTTGTTTAAATATTTAGATAACTATTTCAATATGATTTGTTCCCATCTTATATATTTTAGGTATTTATGAGAGTGAATTCATAGGCTTCACCAGATTATGAAAGGAGTCTATGTCACAAAAAAGGTCCAGAACTCCTACATCTTGTCCATCTCTCTCATTTTCTGAATGAGGAAACAGAGGCTCCTAAATGTTATGTAATAAACTTGTACAAGGTGCCTCCCCCAGGCAGAGGTAAGAACAGAATCACAGAAACAGGTAGAAGAAACTTTGTAGATAATCCAGTCCTATAAACCTGAAATAGAGGTAACACCTGCAGTTTATAACAGAGCTGGCACTAGAATTCAAGTCTTTTGACTCACAGTCCAGGATTCTTTCACTAAATGGTACTCAAGGTTGATTAGATTCTTTATGTCCTGACTTTCAGGTTAATAGCTATTTCTACAACAGGGCAGTGATTTATTTAGGAACATTAGGACTACAAATGAAAGTGCTGGTATTTTGGCTTCCATTTAGTGAAGATCCTATGAATGTTCATCCAATTTTAGACATCTAAGGATTTCCCTATGTAGGCTTCAAATGTGTCTTTTAGATGTTAACCACCCATTAACAGAAAAAGTGATCTGATCAATCAATTCAATTATTTCACCACTTCTAGAGAAAAGAAGCATAGTACCCAGAAAATATTCTATATTTGGAATCAGAAGATTTCATAAAATTTCACAGGATTTGAGCATCAGAAGGAATGCTAATAACTATCTAAAATAACCCATGCCTTAAAGAATAGTGGTGAAGAAGATAAGAGTGCTGGAGTCAGGAGGACTTGGGTTCAAATCCAACTCATATATTTTCTATCTGTGTGTCTTTGGACAAGTCATTTTACATTTGTCTGCCTCAGTTTTTACAACTCTGAAATGGGAGGAATAATAGCACTCACTCCACAGTTGTGAAGAGAAAAATGAGCTAACATTTCTAATGTGCCTGGCACATAGTAGGCATTATTGTTGTTATTACTAGATATCTACAAGATACCTTCTGCATGCCTCCTTTTCCCCAATTGTAAAATAAGATTCATAATATCACCTACCTCACAGTATTATTGTGAAGATCAAATGAGATGATAATTAGCAAATGCTTAGAACATTACCTGACCTATAGTAGACACTATATAAATGAGAGCTACCCTTCTCCTCCTCCTCCTCCTCCTCATTATTTTTATTGCTAGATTTGTGACCCTGGGAAAGTTACTCTCTGTTTATCTCAGTTTCTTCAGCTGTAAAATGGAAATCAAGATGGCACTTCCCTCATGGGGTAATTGTGAGGACCAAATGAAATAATACTCCAAGTATTTTACACAGTGCTTGTAGTCACTTATAATACATACTTGTTCCCTTCATTCTCTTCTCTTCCCCTCACTGTAACATACTAGACAACAAATGGGCCTCTAATCTTAAAAACCTATAGTGGGGAAGGACCCACAACCTCCAGAGACAGCCTATTCTAATAACTTAAATTTGTTTCTTTACCATTTCTACTCATGGATCTGGGTTTTCCCTTCTTGGATAAAGAGAAAACTGTGCGACATCCCTTGAAGTACTGGGTAGTTATCACATTTCCCCTGAGTTTTCTTTTCTTCAGGTTAAATCCCAAGTTCTTTTAAAACATCCTCATGGGACATGGCCTCAAGGTCTTTATGATTGCTTTCCTCTGAATACTCTCCATCTTATCAATTTCCATCCCAAGTTGTGGTTCCCTAAGGAAACATAATATTCCAGATTCTGAAATGACCAGAGCAAAAATATGGAGGGACTATAGATCATTATTCCTAGATGGTTTCTTTCTCTTAAGGGAACCATAGATGACTTTAGATTTTAGCTTCCATATCACACAACTGACTTATATTAAATTTCTTAAGTGCTCAGTCCCCTATCCCTCCAATTACTATTTAACCATGCCTCTTCCATTTTCTATCCTGAACTTGTGAAGTTGATTTTTTTTAACAAACTGTAAGACTTTTACATTCATCTGTAATAAATCCATCTTATTAGACTCAATTTAATGCTCTATTCTGTCATATCATATTAGATTTTGACCGTCATCCAGTGTGTTAGCCATCTTTCCTAGAATACGTCATCTGCAAACTGATGAGCATGCTATCTAGGCCTTTAGCCAAAGCATGGATAAAACTGTTAAATCACAGGACTTTGAGCTATATTCCTGTTGACCTCTTACCAAACTAGCACTGATTCATTAGAAACTGAATTCAGAGTCTGACTCTACCATATTCTACTTTGGCTCTGTGATCCTGGTTAATTTATTTAACTTTTCTGGGCCTGTTTTCTCATCTGTAAAATAAGGGGGATTGGACTAGATAGCTTTTAAGATTCCCTTCAAGCTCTAAATATAGAATTCTATTGGGCATAGGAAAATGACTGGTTAATTGAACTTTTGCTTTTTTAATTCTCAGAGGTAAAATTTTGCAGCCATTATCTTTAAAAATATGATTATATGATCTTATACCAATTTGATACTCACATAATAACAAGCAGGCATTTATTAAGTGCTTAATATGTATGAGGCAATGTACCAAACTCTGGAAATCCAAATTTAAGCAAACAATTGCTGCTGTCTTTGAGTGGGGGAATATAACATATAAAAAGAAGCTGAAAGGGAAATGGTAAAGGAAGGATCCAGGAAGGCACTCTTGTTGGGGTGAGGTGGTAAGGTTCAGAAAGTCTGAAGCAGAACTGGAATGGGAATGAAGGTTGAATGGCTTGGATCTCTCTCCAAAATGGAAGAAGTGGGATAGCATGGCAGAATCAATGTAAATTTACCTTTCCACTTAAATCTTACCTCACGGAAGATGCTACAATGCTTCATACCTACTGTACAAGAACCCTTGAACTTTCCTTCTTAAATAGCTACACACCCTCCATAATTGAATATTCTACCTATTTTAAGTCAATAGCAACTCCCTGACTTCCCCTTTCCTTGTAACAATCATTTATTTGTCTAATTTAGTATATTAGATGAAAGGAAAGTTACCTAGATTTAATATTTATAATATGTATAATTGAAGCAGTTGTGATAAAGATCATTAAGTTGGAGATATAAAACATCTCCAAATTCCCATATGCTCAGCTCCATAAGCATGAGGAAAATTGGAAATAAATTGGCTACTAACCAGCTGATCTATAACCTGTCTGTTTCTTTCATGTGGGGATAAGGGAGAAGTGGCCAGGGAGAGGGGCCTGTTATGTACATGTGTTAATTTGTTTTGATCTCAATTTCTCATAGAGAATATTAAACTAAAGTGCCCTAGAGAGAACTCTAATTTTCAGTTTTATAAATCATACAACCAAATCCCCATGATACCACTCCTTCCCCAAAATGTTCAAATGATTGTCAATTCCCTGGGTTGGGGGCAGACTAGTTATCAAAGGGTCAGTTTTAGAAGTCTCAATCAGAATCAAGCAGATATGAACATAAAAAGCAGCACCCACTGGTTCCATTACTTGTTCAGGATGGGGATCCAATTCCTGCCATTTAAGGAAGAGAGGTGATTGAATCTCCTGAGCTTTTCAAAGTTCCCCATGAAGAAATTACTGCCAAACATATATGAAAACCCAAATTATCAACAACTAGTCCAACTCAGGGACATCAGCTGCTGTGATTGTTCTAATCTGATATAACAGCTATTGACTGATTTGCTGTTATATCTTTTTAATGGTAACAGATTATATAAACCAAAGAACAGTCCTATTAGTTGATTCTTCTTTTCCTCCTCCTCCTCCTCCTCCTCCTCCTCTTCTTGCATCTCTCTGTTCATCTTTTCCTCCTCTTCCTTCTTCTCCTGATCCTTCTTTTTCTTCTTTTCCTCTTCCTCCTCTTTTCCTCTTTCTTCTCTGGTGTCCTCCTCCTTCCTCTTCCCTTCTCCTTCCTCCTCCTCTTCTTTTTCTCTCTCCCTTCTCTTTCTCCCTTTCCTTTCTGTCTTTCTCTTGTTCTCTGATTTGTCTCTCTCTATTGGTCTCTGTTTCTTTTCCCCTTAAAGTCAATTAAATAAAAATTTATTAGCTCTTAAAAACTAAGTGATGAGAAAGGTTTCCTGGGTCTTAATGAAGCTATTTCACACCAAGTTTTTGTAAGGATCTAGATGGTCAACTGATATAGTAGATAGAGAATTGATCTTGTAAGCAGGGAAGGCTGTTTTCAAACCTTACCTCTGACAAATTGGCTCCATGGCCCTGGACAGTCACTTCATCAGTCACTTAGTACCCTAGGAAACTTGCTGAGTATAAAGAGCAGAGAAGGTGTTGAGATTTAATACAATACTATCCTTTTAAATATGAGGGAATTGGGACTAGAAAGGTGAAATGTGATTGGAAAGATGACTCACCCAAGGTCACACAGAGATCAAGTTTCAGAGATAGGTTTCAAACTGTACACCTCTATTTTTTTTTAACAATGCTGGAATGTGGTGGGGATTCCCTTCACTTTTATGTTGGTTTAGATACTGCAGAAGGCCAAATTTCTAATTGTATAATGAGGTGGGTTGCTGAAGGATTTCTGTAAACATGTGTTCAAAGGAATTAGAGTTGGTAGCTTGAAAATAATTCCAAAGCTGTCAGAAAAACAAACAAATAAAAACCAGTTTATTGGGACAGCTGTGTTAAGACTCTATGTATTGAGCTGCAACAATAGCAAAGAGTAGAAATGAGGTCCTATTTTCTTTTGAATGTTTTTTTACACCTTTTTTCAGGGAAGTTAGGAGAGCAGCTCTTGCCCTCACAGCAAATAGTTTCTGGGTATCCACAGTCAGATGGCAAGATCTCCCAGGTGTATATGACCACAGATGCTTGACATTTTATTTGCTGTTAAGTATTTTCTAGGTAGTTGATAGTCTTAATTACCACTTTCATTTTACAGAAATGGAAAGTGAGACCTGGTTTGGGAGGTAAAACTAACTCCCCTCACTTATCTATCCTGTTTAAATTTACACTGGGTTGACATTCAGTTGCTTCTTCTTTCTTCTAGGCTTCATTGTAATTGTGGTACATTATAATTTGGGAAGTTGACATAGAATGATCATATGGAATTTGGAGTTCTGAATGGTCTATTACAATAAAGATCCCATTGGAACTGATGAGCTAGGTTCTCCAGAAGTCAGTCAAAAATCAATAAATATTAATTGAATTCTTGTTGCATATTAATTGGGTAACTAAGTGGCAAGATGGATAGAGTTACAAAGACTCATCTTCCTGAGTTCAAATCTGGTCTCAGAACCTTAACTAGCAAATCACTTAACAATGTCTGCTTCAGTTGTCTGAGCTATAAAAATGATCTGGAGAAGGAAATGGCAAACCATTCCAATATCTTTGCTAAGAAGACCCCAAAAGGGGTCTTGAAGAGTCAGACATGACTGAAAAAAGACTGAACAACAAAAAATGTATTAGGCTCTGTGCTAAAGATCCAAAGAAAGATAAAAAGACAATCCCTATTTTCAAGGAGTTCGCAGTCTAATGGGGGGGAGAAAATATGAAAACAATGTTGAACAAACAAGATACATGCAAGAAAACAGCTACATAGCACCTTCAGGATTCTTGGCTTATTTCTAAGAGAATATGGAATTCTTTTCTAATGCTATTAATTTAAGCCCCCATTCAGGCTCGTTTTCCCCAATATCATTGGTCAGTAATATCAGCCTTATATCATTGATTGATCCAGCGCCATTTAACCAATGAACATCAATGAACTTTTGCTAAGAGATATTTACTTGGACAGCATAAGGACAGAAGTCACTAGTAATTTTGACATCTGGGGGCACCTTCTCCCCTATATTACCTTAGTCCCTGAGAGAATGGGCTCAACCTTAAAGCAGTTGTGATAAAATATCAGTGCCCTAATAGATTTACTTTTGAATGTGACACAGCCAATTTGCTGTCACTCCCTTTTGACCTTCTTTGATCCACTGTTTAAGTCTTAATCCCTTCTAGACTTCTATTGGCCATGTCCCTGTTGTATTTTTCTGTTGTTAATTTCTACCCATAATATCTTCAGAGACTAAAGTTAATACACTAATTACCAAACAAAGATACTATGGGGTTTCAATCTGAAGAAAAGACTTGGAGAGATAAAATTATTGTCTTTAAATGAATGAAGGGTTGACCCACAAGAGGCTTGGGGCTTTAGAAGAAGAAGAAAGATTACTGAAGGAAAGTTATAGTGTGAAAGAGTTCAATTCAATGTAAGGAAACCTTCCTAAGTACAAAAAGTACTTTAAAAACTAGTAAAATGCTTTATGAAAATGGTATATGACACATCTCAGTATTTAGTGAGTTTCTCCCTTGTTATAAGAGTTGGATGACCTCTTAGAAAGGATATTGTAGACAAGATTTATCATTCAAGTAGGGGTTGAACAGATGACTCTTAAATTCCTGTCCAGAGTTCAGAATTCTATGATTCTATAACTAAATATATGTAAACAGGAAAATGCATATAGATTCTGTTTATAAATTACTTAAGTTTTAGGTGGAGAAGAGGAGGTGGGGTGAGGAAATAGGGGATTATATGACACCAAACATAATTTGACTACATTTTCAATTCAATTTGACATAGAAATCAATCAATCAATAAGCTTCTACTAAGCACATCATACACTTGGATTACATAGTCAAAAGATAAACAATATATTTTCTCAAAGAATTTATATTCTACCAAGGTAGACAACAGATGCCCATGTAAGCATATGTAAGAAAGACACCTACAAAGGAGGCACAAAGTAACTTTGAATAGGAAGGCACTAGCAGATCTGTCTATCTATCTATAGATATAGACACACATATATATGTATCCATACCCACATATACACATATACATATATATTTATATGATTTTGTGCTAGGTGCTGAGAATACAAAGTCATGAAAGAAATCTTACTTTCCAAGGTATTTACAAGTTGTGGAAAAGAGCTATGTTGCATGGAACATGAGGTCATTTGAGAAGTCCAGGTAAAACACTGTAGCATTTCCTTGCCCTATTTGAATAGGCCTTCTGGGTTCCCAGAGGGTAGCTAGATGACTATACCTCTTTTCAGGTTTTGGAAGTAACACTAAAGAGTTAGGGTATTACGTACTATGTCTCCTATCAATTATCAAACCAATTCAATTAGGTTTTTTTGGCAAGGCAATGGGATTAAGTGACTTGCCCAAGGTCACACAGCTAGGTAATTATTAAGTGTCTGAGGTTGGATTTGAACTCAGGTCTTCCTGACTCGAGGGACAGTTCTCTATCTATTATGCCACTTAGCTACCCCTCAGTTAGGTTTTTTTAGGTTTTTGCAAGGCAAATGGGGTTAAGTGGCTTGCCTAATAATTACCCAGCTGGGTAATTTGATTTGAACCCAGGTACTCCTGACTCCAGGGCCAGTGCTTTATCCACTATGCCACCTAGCCGCTCCCCTCAATTAGTTTTTCAAAAAATGTCTATGCTAAAGTGGTATGTAGTAAGAATAGTTGACACGAAACATTTCCTCTCCCTGGGGCACTTTTTTCCACAAATAAACACAGAATCCAGTAGAAGAGTGGGCTTAACTTTAGTGCATGATGGTAATAAAGCATATGTATAGAAAGCATCAAAGGGTCAGTTCACAACTCTGGGATACTGAAAATCTTTTCTTGAGTCCATACCAGTATTATTTTCTGGTTCATGGAGTGCCTTGAAATGGACTCTTCCCTCAGATGACCAGAATTCTATATCCATCTGTGTCTGTTTGTGCATATGATTTTGGTGTGTCTTTTTGTTTTGATTTAGGTGAATTATCTCCTGTTGGTTATTTTTTTGTTTTTGTGGGGCATTGGGATTAAGTGACTTGCTCGAAGTCACATAGCCAGTAAGTGTCAAGTGTCTGAGGCTGTACATAAACTCAGGTCCTCCTGTCTCCAGGGCCAATGTTTTATCCACTGTGTATCCACCCAGCTGCCCCCAGCTGGTCATTTCTTTCTGATGACTTGGTTAGTGGAAGAGAGGAGTAGAGAAGGAGGGACAAACTCTTCCTTTATCCCTTAATAAGTTCTCAGGAACTTGGTTGACTGATCTCACTGATAGACTAAGTGGCATTTAATACAAAAGGTCAATGTACATGACTAATCCTTAGCTACTTATACTGATGTATTTTTTTGACTCAATGAAAGAGATTCAAAAACAGATTATTGAGTGTAAGCCATCCTATTCCTACTTTATAAACTTCCTCATGCTTTTTCACTAATTACATTACTTAATATTAGTTGATATGAAATATTACATTGCATTATAATGCTATAAGGATGAGAGATTACCTGGGGATACAGAAAAGGAAGACTTCATGGGAAAAAAACGGTCTCTTAGTTGTACTTTGGAAGAAAGGAAGGAATTCAGCAAATAGACTCAAAAGAGGCTATTACAAACATGGCAGACACTATGTACAAACACAGAGACAAGAGACAAGGCAAGACAAGAAGGTGAATGGAAGGTCATCCAGGTTGGCTGAACAGAGAGTTCATGAAATATAATAGTGCTCTGAGATAAAACTGGACAGATAAGGTTGAATCTGGCTATGTAGGACCTTGAATGTTAGATTCGAAAATTTATACTTCAATGGGAAGTCAATGAAAGTTTCTAAGTAGAGAGTTGCATGATTGTTGTTGTGTGCCAGAGAGATTACATGTACCAGTAAGCAGGAAGAAAAGTTAAAGGCTATTATAACTATTTGGTAGGATAACGGTGTTTGAGTTAGAGTTGATGGCTTACTTTTTAACAAGTCAATGACACATCTGATTTCTCAGCCTGGTAGTGTCCTTTCCTCTCCAAATCTTTCCTAATCTTAAAGGTTTACCTCAAGCATGTCTTTCTTTGCACTAGCTCTCTTGACTACTTGGGTATTACCACTGTCCATTTATTTGCTTAGGCCTTATCAGCAACTCCTGGACAATTAAAACATTTAAGCCAGACTCAGTTATCTATCAGAAGCAGGAATATCAAAATACCTGGGGAAAAAAAATCAAAGCAGGAAGGATAGGGTTTGCTGTAGCAAGTGGACCAAATCCTAGTTACAAATGAGCCCTCATCCCTTAAATCAGCCTTGCCACAAAAGAAACATCTGTCATCTTCAGGAACATCAAATGATCTTCATCTCAACAAGGGACCTCCAAGGACCAGATTCCATTTCAATGTAGTTGAATCCTTGCCCTTTCCTTCTCCCTTTCAGTCCTCTACAGCAAGGCAGAATGTGTGAGGCAGGGATGAAGAGCCAACCCAGAGATGTACCATCACCTTGACAGGGAACTCAGCTGATGGAAGCAGAAATTCTTTTTGTACTAATTAGAGACCAATTAACTTCATTGACTTCAGTAGGAGTAGAAGGTGAAAAGTTACTAGGTTACTATGAGCCTTGTAGTTCATACTGACAACTGGCTTGTGCATTCTCAACTTTGGTCAGGAACTCACAGAAGGAGAATTTCTCCTGAAGAATTTACCTGAGTCTTGGACTGTCTAATCATCAAGGCCCCACCCTAGCTATCTAGTTCCCTTTACTTTACCTACATACTCTGGTCAAGTTGACCTTTCTTCTTTGGACATTTCTTTGCTTCTTTGAACTCTGATCATAAATTAGGTGGTGTAGTGGCTATAGTGCTGTGTCTGAAGTCAGAAAGACTCATTTTTCCTGAGTTCAAAACTCGCCTCAAACATATACTCTTGTGTGACCCTGCCCTCAGTTTCTTCATCTGTAAAATGAACTAGTGAAGGAAATGGCAAACTACTACGGTTTCTTTGTCAACAAAACCCCAAATGGGGTCAGAAGAGTTGACAGAACTGAAAAATGACAAAACAACAAAAGTAATTTATACTGCCATTAAACACTTTCACATAATCATTTGCATTATTTTAATGGACAAGGTTTACTCTCCTATTATATCATAATTTCCCTAAGTGTAGGGACCACTTCTTTCCTCACCTGAAACAAATTTAGGAACTCTTTGCTGAACCGAATTGATCTGAAAGAGTTCAGGTCAGCTGTTTCCCATCTATTTATTTATTTATTAGTCATAGGTTGATGATGCTTGTTTTTAATTCTTGAAAGAGACCATGACATCAGGGAAGTGATGCCATGACATGCAAGCCAGTTGGATTTAAATGAGGGAGTGCTGTGCAAAATTACCAGCCTCGTTTTCTCATCCAGAGACATCTGACTCCAGTGGTCAGATATGGTGTCTCACCTCTGACACTACTACTACTACTTGTCAGAGACTCTCATCATCTCAGGCCTGTATTATTGCAGTGGTCTGATGACTGGTCTTTCAGCCATGAGTCTCTCTCTATTCTTGTCCATCTCTCACTCACTGTCAAATTAATCTACCTAAAGTGCAAATCTGACCATGTTACCACCCCACTCCCACACTCAATAAATTAATAAATAATAATAAAATTTAATACATTAAAATAATAAATAATAAAAATAAAATAAAATTCAATAAATCCCTCTTCCTTTCAGGATCAAATATAAAATCCTCAGACATTCAAAGCTGCTCACAACTTCTTACCCCTAGTCTTCTTCTTTTTTACACCTTACTTCCCTGAATGTCCTCTGTGATCCAATGACACTCATCTTGCTATTTCTTGCAGAAGACACCCCATCTCCAGACTTAGACATTTTAGATTCCCTTATCTCTACCTCCTGAGTTCCTTCAGCTGTCAATTAAAATCCCATTGACAAGAAACCTTTCCTGATGTCCCTTCATACTAGTGTCTTCTCTCTATTGATTATATACTTATATACAACCAAGCCTATGTCTAACTTGTTTGCACCTAATTGTTTTCAGGTTGTTTCCCCTGTTAGACTGAGCTCCTCCAGAGCAGAAACTCTGATATGGTCTTTGTTTGTATCCTTTGTGCCTAGCCCAGTGTTTGAAATGTGGTGGGTGAATAATAAATACTGATTGACTGTCTGGTGGCTTTGAATAAAGTACTTTATAACATTTTTTATTCATGCTTTAATATGGGAGAAGGGGAAAGGAGAGGAAGAATGAAAGTAGACCTTTTGCTTTCCATTCACTGTGCTAAACCCTTTACAATTATTATCTCATTTGATTTTTATAACCCTGGGATGGGGATGCTGTTTTTATTCTCCATAAGAAAGGTACTCAATCCACTATCTACACCCTCTTTTTTAATTTTTCACTGGACAACGGCCCAAAAACTACAGTTTTAAATCTTTTGTAAATATTTTTGGGAGAGGTTCATTAGTGGGGAGTGTGGGATGTATACAAAGAGAAGGAGCCAGCTCTTACCAACAATACATCTTTACAGAGAACTTTATAGCTGACATGGTACATTTTTTTTTCATAACAATCCTTTGAGGTATGTAGGACTAATATTTTTAATCTATATTTTTAAAAGAGGAAGAAAAAGAAGTTGGAAAAAATAGTATCTTGCTCAGTCAAACTCTACAAATACCAGAGCTGGGAAATGACCTGAATCTGTTTGCCTCTAAGGTCCAAAGCTCTTTCCACTACATCAGAGTCTCCTCACAAATTCCTAGGAGTCTTGAATTCAAAACTTCCTCATTTGAGAAATGGACATAAGGCATGTGTTTTTTGGATTAATTTTCTTTTTAGTTGTTATTTAATTTTATTTTTCATATTGACTTTAGGTAAGTCAGTGAGTCAGAAACAGAAGTCATGTTGAATTGATTATGCCCTATGGGTGAATCACATCAATTATTCCAATCCCATCATAAAACACACTCTATGTTAATGGGTTAGAAGTGTCATTCATTTTTAGAGATCTCTCTTGGTAAGGACACATAGTGACATCTCTAACAGCATAGAGCAGAGTTAATAAACAATGGAAAATAAAACTCTAAAAGTGAAATGTGTCTATCAACTTTGCCTCTTAGCAGCAGGTTAAAGCATCTCTGCAAGACACATTTTCATGGTCAATTTACAGAAACTTTAGAAAAAAGCTAAATCATTAAAAGGTGTCAATCACAGTTCCTTATAAACTCAAATGGCCAGGTTTGTAATAGCTGTGGAATCAGATGTGGTCATGGGGAGCAGGCATTCCATGGTTGCTTCAAAATTTGGTTTATGGGGGTTGTCTCTTTTTTTTTTTTTTGTTTAGCAGTAGAAAACTGAAACCTGGGAGAGGAAAGTACCTGAATCACACTCACTCTGACCTGGTTGTTCCTACCCTCAGACATCTCCAGTTGCAGAGGTCTTCTCTGTTTGTCCACATGGTTTCTCTGGTGAGTCACTGTCCTAGCAGGCTATGAGCAGGGATGAATTGTGGATATAAACTGTGAGTCAAAATCCAGAAGAATCAAGGCAAAGATGCAGGATGACAGGGAAGAGTCAATCTGACCACAGAGATGACAGAATCTCAGAGTAAAGAGAGTAAGGTCAAAATCTGGCAAACTGCAAAAGGCTGAATAAACAGTTATGTTGCACTAATGACAGGGTGACCTTCAAACTGAGGCAAAAACCTACTTTAGAGAGAAGGACTCTTAAATTCTTCCTTCTGCAGTGGAATTAATGACTAGTTTTCTCGGATGTGCTAAAGCCTTGACCTCAAAGATACCAACATTTCTGCTACTCATCATACTTGGAAGATACCAACATTCACTTCTAGATGCCCTGCACCTCAGTATCTATATTCCTTTTGAGGGCTCAGAGAATAGACAACAAAAGAGACAGTCTTCCCCCCTTCCCCCAGCAGAGACTGTCTATGAGGGTATACATTGTTAGAAGCAGTCACTGCATTGGTTGATTTTACTTAACTTTTTTTTTACTATGCTACAAGGAAGGATTTAATTCTGGAGAGTGGGAATGATGGTGATGATAATTCAGAAATAAGTGTGATGCCAAAATAAAAGACATTAATGAAAATTATTTTAAAAAATAAAATATAGTCAGGTATAGAAAACTGAAATGCTGGATCACTTAAAATGAGAAAATTTGAGCTGAGGTGTGCTGTGTCAACTAAATCTGGCACTAATGTCATAAACTCCAAGGGGTACAGGCTGCTTAAAAAGAGGTGAATTTATCCAGTAGAAAACAGAGTAGATCAAAATTCAACTGGCAATCAGCAGTGGAATAGGTCCTTCAGTGGTTCCTGTTCTTTTAGTCTGAGTAAGTTAGGGAGGTTCAGTTTTAAAAAATGAGAGAAAATTATTCAAAAAAATCCCCCTGACCCTCTTCTTTCATTTTTGCGAAGAGCATTGGTATGTCTTAGTCTTTTTATCATCTACCCTTCAGTCATTAAAAATATCATCATCTATTTCTGTGGATACAAGATGAATCTCCAACCTTGTTGTAAGACCTATGAAGACTTTACTTAGTCTGAGAAGATAGAGAATTGCATCTAACAGGTGGTTCTAATCTGATGAAGGACATTATGACCTTGACCATCCTTGACTCTTCCTTGAGATCTGGACTGGCAGCTTAGTTGGTCAGACCCCAGTGCTAATGGTTCTAAGTTAGCATTTGTACAGAGGGCATGTATCTTTATTCTTCAATAGTTGTACACTTTCAGGAGGCAGCATAATAGAGTGGAAAGATACTGGTTCTGAAATTAGAAGATTTGAGTGCAAAAGTCCCTGCTGATATCTCGAGCAAACTTTTCCTAAGTCTTAGTTTCCTAATCTGTAAAATGGTGAACTTGAACTAGATGGTTTCTGAGGTTCCTTCTAGGGGAGCTAGGTGGCCATGCAAAGAGCACTGAACCTGGAGTCAGGAAGACTTGAGTTCAAATATGGTTTCAGATAGTTACTAGCTGTGTGACCCTGGACAAGTCATTTAACCCAGATCACCTAAGTTTCCTCATCTGTAAAATGAGTTAGAGAAGGAAAGGTAAATCACTCTAGCATCTTTTGCCAAGAAAACCTCCAAAGGGGTCGCTAAGAGTCAGATGTAGTTGAAAACTACTGAACAACAAGACGTCCCTCAATCCTATGATACCTAGCTGAGGTCAGTTTCCCTCCCTATGAGTGCTATTGGCTAATGGGGGATGTAGGGAGGATGTGGATGGTGCAAATCTAAACTCAACATCAGAGAAATAATTCCAAGATTGTTTCTAATTGGGCAATGTTAAAGGTAGACAGAGGATAAAGAGACAGTGTGCTATAGTGGATATTGGGTTCATGTCTGACTTCTCACACAGGACCATGTCCAGTCTTCCTGATTCATTGGCCACTTGACCCAGAAGGCTCTGGAGGAGAAAGTGAGGTGGGTGCTTTAGCATGGCTCCTTCTCACTTAAATCCAATTCACTTGGCTTTAAGGCATCACCTCTCTTGATGTCATGGTCTTCTTTGAGAATAAAGGACAAATATCATCATTCTTATTCCTGCCTCTTAACTTCTGTGAAAGGTCCTATTGGCTAAAAAGAAAACCTGGTCAGACCAAGTATGTATGATACAAATATAGTTCTACTACTGGAGAAATAATTCAAGTTGGATTGATGGTGGTGGTAATGATGTGAAGGAGACATTATTCCCTTTACCATGAACCAAATGCATTTAATCTTTGTCTTCTTCCTTTCTCCTTTTATTTTTCCGATTTCCAATCTGGAATTCATGTTTAAGTGTCAACCATTAAGCCTCTCCTCACACAAAACCCATGTCAGAATTTTATTTAGTCATTTCAGTTCATCTGATTCTTTGTGACTCCATTTGGGATTTTTTGGCATAGATACTGATTAATTTGTCATTTCCTTCTCCAGTTCATTTTACAGATGAGGGATTGAAGCAAAAAGGGTTAAATGACTTGCTCAGGGGTAATCAACTGGTAAGAACCTAAAGTTGGGTTTTAATTCAGGAAGATGTCTTCCTGACTTCAGACTTGGTACTCTATCACTGTACCACCTGAATTACCCATCACCCACTTCAGATACTCCCTTTTATATTTAGGGTGATGGAGTACAGTAGCCTGACCCAGGGATTTATCCTTCTGATCTATATTTCCTATAGTTCCTCCAGTTTTTGATAAAAGTATACCATTGTTGTTGTTGAACCATTAACATCACTACTCTTTCTGTTCAGGTTTTCAATGAGTTCTGAATCCATCTGATTATATTGATGAGTTCAGAACTCATTGAAAACCTGAACAGAAAGAGTAGTGATGTTAATGGTTCAACAACTGGAAACAGCAGTTTCCAGGGGATAATTATAGGAACTAGTGCTTAACTTTATCTGTTGTTTAATATTTTAATCAATGCCTTGGATAATGGTACAGACAGCATGCTCATAAGATTTATCAATGACACAAACTGGGAAGCTTAGGTAGCATGCTGGATGACATCATCAGGATGAAAGAAGATCTTGAAAGACTGGAACACATGACTGAAACTAACAAAATGAAATCTGAAAGGATAAATGTGAAACCTTAAATTTGAGTTAAAAAAATCAACTTTTATTATTAGACCGAATTTTGTCTGAAAACATTCTGAGTTTTTAGTGGAAATCATAATAGGAGTTGTCAAGTATGACGTGGTGGCCAAAATATTTAATGTAATCTGGAGCTTCATTTAATGATAAATTGCTTTTTGCAATAAAGAGGTGATAGCTATAATACTACTCTACTTTGCCCTTATAATATCTACTCTGAAGCACTGTATTCTTTTCTGGCAAACAGTTAAGAAGGACACTGATAAACTGGAAAGCATCCAGAGGAAGGCAATTAGGATGGTGAAGACCCCAGAGTCTTTGTCATCCAAGGATAAATTGAAAGAACTGGGAGTGTTTTAGCCTGGATAAGAGAAAGATGGGATGGGGGAAACATGATAACCATCTTCAAATAATGGAAGGCCTATTATATAGATGAGGAACCAGATCTGTTCTGTCAAAATCAGAAAAGATAGAGACTGAAGAAGTAAATGTAGGTTTAATGTTAGGAAAAGTTTCTTAAAAATTACAACTGTCCCAAAGTGGAAAGGACAGCCTCAGTGGGGTAGTAGATTTCTCCTCCTTGGAGGACTTTAATCAGAAATCATATGAACACTTATTTGATATACTACAGTCAGGATTCCTTTTGGGTATGGGTTGGATTAGAGGAATATTGAGGTCCCTTCCAACCCACAAGTTCTGTGATTTAATCAAGGAACCTTTGAAGAGTTTTGTGCAGAAAAATAATATTATCAAATCCATGGAGTCCTGGGAGCCCAAGTGGATAGAATGCCGAACCTGGATTCAGGATATCTAGCTAGTATCTTTTCATTTACCAGTATCTTATTAGTTGTGTAACCTTATGCAAGCCATTTAACCTCTGTCTGCCTCAGTTTTTTCATCTGTAAAATGAAGATGATCCTTGCTTCTTAGGGATTTTGTGAATATAAAACAGTATACTTGTAAATATTTTGAAAAGATATTACTATTATTATTTCATTTCATTGTGCTTGGCCTGGTTCTCTTCTTTTCTTTTCTTTTTTTTTTTAGTTTTTTTTTTTTGCAAGGCAGTGGGGTTAAGTAGCTTGCCCAAGGCCGCACAGCTAGGTAAATAAGTGTCTGAGGTCAGATTTGAACTCAGGTACTCCTGACTACAGGGCTGGTGCTCTATCCACTGTGCCACCTAGCCGCCTGGTTCTCTTCTTCTCAATGATTTTGCTCTTCTATGTAGAAGTCACCTCTTGTAGAAGTTATGTAGAAGTCACCTCTTCCTTCATGAAACTGTAAACTCTTTGAGAGCAGAAATGGTGTCATAACCATCTCAGTATCCCCAGGACATAAAACACTGCCTTATATATTAAATAATATCAATATTAAACTGTTATATAAAGTTTTATATAGAACTTTTATATGCAAAATCTCATTTGACCCTCCTAGCAAATCCTTTCCTATCACTCTCTTAATTATACAGTCTGACTTCTGTCCTCAGCATTCAAATTGCTCTCTCCAAAGTTTCCATAATCTCTTAACTATCAAATCTAACAGTTTCTTCTCAGTCCTTATCCTTCTCGATCTCTCTTTTACCCATTGGCAATATTGGTAAATATTTTCTCCTTAAAACTGTCTTATTTCTACGTTTTGGGGACATTACTTTCTCCTGGCTCTCCTTCTTATCTGATCGCTCCTCCACTGGATCTTCATCCAAGTAATCTCCATTAATCACGAGTGTCCTTTTCTCTGTTCTCAGCCTTTGATGTTTTTAAATACCCTCTCCTCCTCCTTGATAGTCTCTTCTCTTTAGTTTTTCATGACACTGCTCTCTCCTAGTTCTTTTTCTTCCTGACTGGTCCTCCTCTTCATCCTTTACTATATATTCACTAGGGTCATACCTGATAACTGTGGGTTTTCCCCAAAATTCTGTCCCAGTCCCTTTTCTCTCTCTAAATGATTTCATTTGGTGGTCTTATCAGCTGTCATGGCTTCAACTTTTAACTCTATGCTGATGATTTTCATACATACTTATTCATACATACTTATATATACATACTTATTTCATACATACTTATGCCCTAGCCTCTCTCCTAACCTGATTGCCATTAGACATATCAAATTGGATTTTATAGAGACATAGTAAAGTCAAACAAGTCCAAACTAAACTCATGATCTTCTACCTTCAAACACTGCTCCCTTCCAAAGGTCCCTATTTCTACTACCATCCTCTGAGTGAGTCCTCCAGACTGTTGACCTATGATGTCACCCCTCATTCCCTACACTCTCTCATTCACATTATCCATTTTTTTGCTAAGTCCTGTTGATTTTACCTATGTAACATCTTTAACATATGTCCTTCTCTCCCCTCTGGCACTGTGAGGTGCAGCCCATCTTACTCTTAGACTATAGCAATGGTCTGTTGCTTTCCTGGTTAGACTCCTGATACAGGCTTTCCTCAACTGTCAAAGTGATCTTCCCACTCATGACTTTCTCTGCTCTATCAACTCCAGTGGCTCCCTTTTATCTCTAGAATGAAATATAAAATCCTGTAGTATTCAAAGTCCTCAATGATCTGCTCCTCCCTTCCCCCACAAGTCTTTACACCCTACTCCCCTACATGTATTCTGAGATCCAATCATACCGGCATCCCCATTCTTCCTTGTATAAAACATGCCTTGTCTAGACTTTATGTATTTTCACTGGCTGTCCCCATGCATTGACTCCTTTCCCTCCTCATCTCTGCCTCCTGGTTTTCTTTTAGTCCTAGCTAAAATCCCATAGGAAACTTTCTCATCCTCTCTTATAGTTTATTTGTTTTGTTTGTCCACAGTGACTTTCATGTTGTCTCCTCCACTAGACTGTGGGCACAGAGATTATGTTTTACTGTTCTTTGTATTCCTATGCCTAAGCATAGTGCCTGGAAGAGTGAATGATTGACTACATATGAATTGACAACAACATGTGAAGTCAATGGTATCATTATTCTTATCATATAGGTGAGGAAACTGAGGCAGACTTGCCCTGGGATACATACTAAGTACCTGAGGTCAGGTTAGGACTCAGATAAATCCATCACTTGTCCACTATGTCAACTTGCTTGTCTTTACATTTTTTAAATGTATATTTGAGGTGTCTCTTAATGGTATAAAGGATATTATGAACAGGGGAGAAAATAGAGTAAATAGAGAGCTATTCTAAAAGTGTACATAGGTGGTTGTTTGTGTTTATGATTGGAAGAGGACCATAGGAATAAAGAGGAGGTGTCAGATATGAGTTTTGTACTGACTAAGCCTCAACTGTTTGATTAGAGATGAGAAAGGAGAAAACAATGGGTCACAGTGGAAAGAGGAAGTCACATCCCTAAGATGTGCTAGAGAACTAGGATTTGAACCCAACTCTTTTGACTCCAAATCCAGAGCTCTTATCATAACCCATTTACCTATTTTATGGATGTGAAAACTGAGACTCAATAAAGTGACTTGCTCAGCATCACTCAGATAGCTTATGAGCTTCTGGATGAGAGCTGAGGATGACAGCTGCTTCCAAATATATGGATGGAAATTAGACTTGTTCTACTTGGCCCTAGAGGACAGAAGGTGAAATTTGTAGAGAAGGATATTTATGCTTGATGTAAGGAAGTATCTGAAAAGAGCTGTGGGAAGGGAACAACTATTTATTAAATATCTATTATATGTCAGGTACTCTATATACTTTACAAATATTACCTTTCTTGATCCTCACAACAACTGGAGATGTAGACACTAGAATGAGCTCCCTTTTGCAATAGAGGAAACTGAGGCAGAAAGTTTTCACAGTCACATAGCTACTAGATGTTTGGGGTTTGATCTGAACTCAAATTTTCTTGACTCCTGGTGAAGTGCAACTCCTATCCACTCTGTGACCTTGGCTTCTAGTATGGAGAGGGTTCTTTCCTCCTCTAATGAAGATATTTAAACAAAGGCTGGGATCTGGAGAAAGGATTCTTATTTGGGTACCGTTTGGACTAGATGGACTCTGAAATCCCCCTGACTCAGAATCTGTAGTAACTTTAACCAAAATGAAGCAACAGAGTCAGTCATCTATCATTTATTAGATGAATACTTTAATGAATAAAACAGGGTGAGGAATCTTCCCCCTTTTCCTCCTATTAAAGGTTTATAAAATGTTTCCCTATCTTCAGATTAGAATTCAAGGACTGTTTACCCACATAATCAAACACAATCACAGGGATGTTGACCTGCTCCATTTCTGATCTGGGTCAGTTTGTCCCTTCTTAGGCAATCTGATGCTCCCCATTTCTTTTCTTCCTCCTATCTCCTGGAAATAAAGTAATGTAGAACTTAGTGTGGACCCCTAATTGGCTTAGCCTACTACAGCTCAGAACTTCTGAGCTCTAGTAAGCCACCAACCTCAGCCTCCCTGGTCATAAGGATTACAGACAAAATGGGAACTTTTAAAAAGGGATAAACTCTATCATCAAAGAGACAGACATGAACCCTTGGGAGGAAGTAGACATCCTGGGACAAAGTCCTCCTAGCCTTGTATGAATTTTGTATTATATCGGCTTTCTATTTGTTTTATATCAATTATATGTTTTATAAATATATATATATATATGAATATATGTATATGTATGTCTATATCCTTATTGTTTTAGGAAGCAAGTTCCTTGAGAGAAAGGACTGTTTTCTTTCTGACTTGTATTTTCAGGACCAAGCATAGTACCCAGCTGGTGTTTAATAAATATTTGCTTTACTGCACTATGTATGAGTTGTTCAAGATATCTTTATTATCCAATAAATGCTGTAATTAGATCAATTTAATGGGAGACTTTGTGCATGTTTCTTGAAATCCTAATCATGATTAGCACAGCAGTGGACTGAGTCCTTAGAACTCTACCTGGCCTCAGACATTTAATAATTACCTAGCTATGTGACCTTGGGCAAGTCACTTAACCCCATTGCCTTGAAAAAAAAATTAAAACAAGAACTCTACCAAAGAGATTGTGATCAGAGGGAGTGATGAACCTGCTTTGGGGAGGGCACATCATCAGACCTCAGTTCTCCAGAATGACCCGTTCTATAAGTAAGAACTTACAGACTATAAAGGCATCTCTGACCTCAGAATGGAAGTACCTTCTGGGACCCTAGTTTCTTTTAGATGGTCAACAGACACTGTTGCCCTAAGGATGTTATAAAAGACAAAGCCCACATGTGTATTGTGAAGGTTTTTTTTTTCTTTAACATATACTATTTTCTGTTGTCCTTTCTGTAATACGGTGGCCAGGCAATATATAGATTTGCCTGAATGTGAACCCTGAGCTGACCTTACTTCCAGTGTGGGAACAGTATTTAAGTAGCTGTAGATTTATTTTGCAGGCAACTCATCCTGTCTATTAATTTCTGTCACATAACTGAACACTCTTGACCGTACAAACAGCTGTCTTGGAAGTGGTTGCATTTATGAGCTGTTTGCATAGTGCTCATATCTCTAGCTATCACCAGTGAAACAATTACTCACCCTAAAGGAAAGGAAATAGGGGAAGAGAAATGTTTCTGGGGGGGGGGAATCTCCATAAATTCAGCAAGAAGGAAGAGTGGCACATGACTATTCAGTTGTCTCCAACTTTATTAGACCAAAATGTTCTACTCAGGCAATATGCCTGACCTCGTAGAGGGGCTGAAAAGGAATATGGAGCAGGATTCTGCATGGGAGTCAGCAAGTTTAGGAAAATGAGAACCAATCTAAGAACACTGGACTGGGAATAAGAGGAATAGGTTGAGTTTTGTGCCATCTTGGGTGTTATTTTCCATTACTGGAGTCTTAGTTTCCTCTTCTGTAAAATATGATAGAGTTGAAGCAGATAAGCTCTGAGGAGCTGTTTGGTTTTGAAATGCTATCATTCTAAGAAAATTAAGTAAATGGAATGAGAAAATGACTGGGAGGAGGTATCTATTAATTATTCATTTTTGACAATAGAACATCAATTTTGTTTCGAATATATGTTCATAGATACAGTTGAAAGCAAAGTGCTCTTTCAGTTAACTCAACTCTTTCACTTAACAATTTTCTACTAGTTAGCACAGAGGATAGATCTTGGGCAAATAAGTCACTCGCTCACTCTCCATTTGTCTCAGTTTCCTTACCCATAAAATGGTGATTATAATAACCTTTACCCCTACGGTTGTTTTGAAGATCAAATGAGAAAAAAATAATGAAGTGTTTAGCAGTGTCTGCATATAGTAAGGACCATATGAATGTTAGCATTATTACTATTATTATCATTCTTAAAGTTGCTTCCACATAATGGTTTTATATTTTTCAAAGTATTTCTACTTCTATTACTGACTTATTTGTACCCCCCCCCCCCCGCGCATAACTATCCTGCTGGATTGATTGCAAGAAATAGGAATAGAGGCACTGTGGTATAATGAAAAGAGACTAGACTTGGAGCTTGAAGCCCTGGCACTATACTTTGTATAAATCTCTTACCTTCTCTGAGACTCATTTTTCTTTTTTAGGAAAAATCAAGGAATGAACTAAGTGAACTCTAAAGTCCTTTTCAAGTCCAGTGTTTAATATTCTAAAGTTCCTCTGCATAGATAGGAAATTAAAGTATGAAAGCTTAAATGGCTTTATTATTTATTATCTAATCCAATATATATGTGGAATTTAGGCTAGGATGTAAGTCTCTAAACTCCTATTGTATAGATTTCAACATGCTTCCACCATATAGATTGCGAACAGACTGTTATCTATAGCATCCATTTTTAGTCATATGCTTGGAAGAGAAAAGATTATAACCATAAATTGCCTCCAGTATACATTGAATAAATATCCACTAAAATAAAAGATATATTCTGGTCTAGATGTTAATAAGCTCCCTCAGGCATTCCAAGTAATTGGAGGGAACTTTCCTCAAAGAGCATACTTACCTTGCCCTAGGTACATCTAAACAGTGGTAACTGACTAGTCTGTTCATTATGAAAAGCCCTCTCCAATGCTTTTGCGTGAAAAATTGCTCAGGAAACAAGGATTATTCTTCTTGTCCCTCCCCTTCTTGCATTGAACAGTGACGATGACTAATGGGAATAGTATTGGGAAAGGAAAAAAGGGAGGAAGAGTTATCATATTTATTTTAAAATAAAGGAAGGAAGGAAGGAAGGAAGGAAGGAAGGAAGGAAGGAAGGAAGGAAGGAGGAGAGCACCTTTCCTTTGGGGAATTTTTGGGCAGCAGGAACGCTATTTCCTTCTTGATCTTTGGTCTTGGTGTAGGCCACACCAAGGTACATATAATTTACGGGAATCATTGTGACTCTGGAGTTGCTGGGAAGTGGAATGAAATGAGCTGAAGTCTGTTTAAAAACTTGATTTAATTTTGTTCAAAATCTGTTCTGTCTCATATGAAAAATGCAGGCCTTTTAAGTATAGTGAGAAATCTGTCTGGGTATTAAGGGTTCCTATAAAATTAATTAATTATAATTGTCAGATCAATTTATCATTTATATCTTGTGATCCTACTGAGCCAAGATTCTAGCTGGAAGCTCTTCCAGCAGTTCTGGTACCCCAGACCCTGCACAAAGCCATAGGCTAACAAGGGAGGGCATTGCTTGCATGGAATTGTTTTTATAATTAGTTATATTGCCTGGAACCTCTCCAAGAAAAGGAATTGGAGGCAAGCTTAGCCATGCATTATGGCTTCAAGCAACTGTATTTAGAATAGAATCTTTTTTTTTTTTTTTTTTTTTTTTTTAGATTTTTGCAAGGCAAATGGGGTTAAGTGGCTTGCCCAAGGCCACACAGCTAGGTAATTATTAAGTGTTTGAGACCAGATTTGAACCCAGGTACTCCTGACTCCAGGGCTGGTGCTTTATCCTCTTTGCCACCTAGCCGCACTAGAAAAGAATCTTAAATATTGTTTAGGTGTCTACTCTTCCAAGAAGTCTCAGTTCCTTCACTAGTTAGCCAGCTCTTTGAGGGCAGGAATGTATTCATTTTCTCTTTACAACCAGCACAGTTCCTTGAACACAATACACATTCAATAAATACTGAACTGAATTGGTCATTATAATTGTGTAGTCCTTTCTTCCTCCCTTTATGGGTATTTAAAAGATCTTTAAAATTCCTTTTGCCTCTTTTTTTTACATTTTTTGAGCTGTTGTTGAGTCATTCTTCAGTTGTATCTGACTTTTTGTGACCCTATCTGAGGTTTTCTTGGCAAAGATACTAGAGTGATTTAGCATTTCTTTTTCCAATTCTTTTTTACAGATGAGGAAACTAAGGCAAACAGGGTTAAAGTGACTTGCATAAAGTCACAGAGCTAGTAAGTGTCTGAGGCAGGATTTAAACTCAGGAACACGAGTCTTCCTGATTTCAAGCCTAGCATTCTACCCATTGTGCTACTTAGCTGCCTTCTCTTCACATTTAAAGAAGTAGATATGGGGTTCCTTCTTTCTGTCTTTAATCTCCTCTGAAGTATATATCCAGCATTGGATATATATTTATATATATATATATATATATATATATATATATATATATATATATGTACTTTGTCAAAGGATATGAACAATTTTTCAAATAATTCTAAATTGTTTTCTAGAATTATTATCACAACCATATATTAGTTTGCCTTACTATTCACTTTATGACTGAGTAAACCAAGGCCTAAGGAAGAGAAGTAACTTGTGAAACAATAAAAATAGTCCTGGATTTGGGGACAGAAGACCTGGGTTTGAATCCTAGTTGTGTTTCTGATGATCTGTGTTGTGATTTGGACTGTCTTTGTGGGCTTCACTTTTATCATTTTTTTTTAAATGAGAGGCTTGGACTAGATGACTTCAAAGGTCTATTATAGTTCTAAATCTCTTGATCACATGTCAAAAAGTCAAACTGTAAATAGTACAATAAAGATTAGAACCTAGGTTCTCTCCCTCCAAATTCAATGATCTTTTCCATATCCTACCTTCCTTTCCAGGGAGATGGCTTGTTTTTAACTGGTTCATGAAAAATGCTAGAATATGAGATGATAGTCATGAATCCCTAACAGAGAATATTACAAAAAGAATAAAGATTCAGCAGAAAAGTGGGAAGATATATTAATGGGGAAAGCTTTAACTTAGGTTAGGCAATGTATACAATTTATTTCTATGGATGGCTTTTGTCTACCTTTGTCCATCTGCTGACTACTCATATTGCTTGCTTTTTGCATCAAATATAAGGTAGGATTTCTTTAAGGTTGGAGTTCTTAACTTAAGGTCTATGAATTTGGTTTTTTAAAAAATATATTTTGATAAGTGGTTTCCTTGCTAGTAATTTGTGTTTTTTCTTTTTGGTGAAACAAATGTATGTTATTTTATGAATTTAAAAGTATTATTCTGAAAAGGGATCCAGATACTTCACCAGATTGCCAAAGAGGTCTATCACCTTAAAAAAGACTAAGAATCCATTTTAAAGTATTGCCCTTTAATGTGATGTTGAAAGAAGTAAAAAAAAAATTTTGCAATAAAGAAAAAAAGGTTTTATAAAATACCAAAGGATATAATATAATGTATCTTTCATTGACTAACAGTTTGATATTTAAAAGAAGTAGAAAAAGAACTTTGGTTTTTTAAAAACTGCTAAAATATGTACATAAAGAAATATAGCTTTCAAATGGGGCTGAAAATGATGAGCAAAAATATAAAGGTCTGAATCGCTTTGTAAAGGATATAAGGTGGCTCTTCCTTTGAATGTGAATAGTTTGATGATATAATGGTAATTTTTATTTATTAATCATGATTACATGTGGGCATGAAGAAACAGTTTCAAGGACACAGTGGATCATTTGGGAATTAAGAGCTTTAAAAATTAAGACTTCAGGGTGATGTGATCCCTCAGCTTATTTGCATATAACTTTTAAAATTTAAGAATGTAAAACTCAAATGTAAAAGTGTAATGTAACTTAAAAGAATATAAAAGTGAAAAGTCATATAACTATATGAGGACAGATATGATTAAGTAGAACTTTCGATTTCATTGGGGAAATTCGATGAGCTAAGTGAGAGGTGAATCATTAAGGTAAAACTCTGATTGAAGTCTCAAAAATAGGTTGGTTGGTTGAGTCTGAACTAGTGTGATGAAGAGACTGAAGATGCTCTCAGGAGAAGAAGACTCAACAGAAGGTTCAAAAGTAGTTTTATCAGAGTTGTTTGACAAAACTATGTACCAGAGCAATCATCTGGGAAGGTTTTAGCAATAGTTCTTGATTGAATGAAGAGTCACATTTATTGGAAGAAAACTTAAGTTCTAGCTATTTAGTGCCATCTAGAGTTTTAGAGAGGTCACACCCCTTGCGAGTATCTGTTGTTCTTTGCTATTGTCTCCTGTCTCTTGCCTCCCCCAGTTTGAGGAATCTAACTGGATGATGCAGTATCCATTGAGTGAAGAACAGGCTAGGTTTGCTTGCTATTTGTCTCATTTCCTCATATGTATTATGGAGGTAATAATAGTACCTACCTCCTAGGATTGTTATGAAGATCAAATGAGAGCATAATTGTAAAATACTTAGCATAGTGCCTGGAACATCTTAAGTGTTATATAAATGTTATTTGTTTATTATTATTATTATTATTATTATCATTATTTATTAGCATCATTATCATATAATGCAGCATCCTGGTGAGTGAGCTGGAAGCCAGCCTTATGAGCTTTGCTATTCTTTGGTTGCAAAGATAGATTAATAAATAGTGTGACACTTTCCCAAACCCTCTTAATGATGATTAAATTGAGAGAGTTTTACAAGATTAGAAGAGAAGGAGATCCCAGGTGAAGAGGAGTACAGATAAACAGGAGAGAAGTGACTTTTAATATGGTGCTTACATTTTGAATGGACCGATAACACCAATACTTGCATTCTAGTGCTGTGAAATGCCCAGAACACATGGATTTTCCTTCCATATGTGGTTCTGTAAGTTTCTGTAAGATGAACCCACTTTCCTCCACAGATAGTGAGTATATAACAAAGATTTATGTGGGGAATGTTATGTATTCATTACTCCTTCACTTGCTATTAATATATGTGTGTTCTTGATATAAATTGTTCTTCCTTATTGGAAAATAAACGGTAATGTTTAAGCTCTAAAATTGTCACAATGTTGAGTAGATTCTTTGTGTAAATGGAAGTACACTCACATGGGTTTAAGAGGTAAAGTGATGAGTAGGGGAGTTACCTCTTAGGTTATTCCTAGGATCCTGAAAGAATGAGGGTATAATTGCATATGGTGGCTTTTCTTGGGGAATCTATACCTGCCAATGTGAGAGTAGATTAGAATGAGTGAACCAGCCCAGAGAGCAAAGGAGCTATCCATATGAAAGGTATGATGAATTACACTGTTGGTATAATGACCCCATACATTTCACATTTAATCTTTGTAATGTAATTTTGAAATTTGTTTTTGTTTAATCTAGTACTTCATTTTGTTCTGCTTGCTTCATTCTCTTTTTGCTTCATGTGTACAGGCAGTTTTTCATCAGGTAGAATACAAATTCCACCAGGGTAAAGTCTATGTCCTTAACCTCTATGCCACCTCTTTCTGCCCCTGCTCTCCCCCACAAAGAGTACCTAAATTATCCTAAATGTACCTTCTAAGTATTTGGAGAAAGGTATATATGTTCTCTCCCCTTGTTGGGATGACACAGCAATTCCTGATTGGTTCCCAGTGATTAAGAGTTGCACTGAAAATGAAAATGATGGGCTACTAAGTGCTGGGGGCAAGGACTTCTTTGCAGGAAACTCCCTAACCGAATAGTTTCTAAAAGTGAAGCTCCCTATTTCAGCTGTTCTTTTTTTAGACCTTTCCCTATGGGGACTTATCCAGTTACACTATCTCTTTTCCATAGTTTCTTGAAATGAATTAATAAGGCTATTAATGTCTCTCTTGTACACTATTATTTTTCCTGACTTCTTACTCCTTTCCCTCTCTTGACTTTTGTCCCCATTTTCTAATCTTTCCTTCCCCCTTTCCCCCTCCCTCCCCTCCTCTCCCCTCCTCTCCCCTCACCTCTTCTCTTTCCACCCTCCCTTCTTCCCTCTGCTCTCTCCCTTTCCATCCCCTCCTTTCCCCTCCCTTCCCCTTCTTTTCCCTTCCCTTCCTTCACTCCCTCCTTTCCTTCCTTCCTTCCTTCCTTCCTTCCTTCCTTCCTTCCTTCCTTCCTTCCTTCCTTCCTTCCTTCCTTCCTTCCTTCCTTCCTTCCTTCCTTCCCTAAGTAATGCATATTACTGCTTAAGATTTAAAAGCTGCTAATACCTGATCAGACAATCAAGGATTTGAGGAGGCAATGAAAAAAAGAAGGGATGGGTAATGCCATTCACAGAAACAGGAGTGGTATACAGCTGTAAAAACCACCTGGTTTGCTATTAGGACCATCTGTATGTGTTTGAAACATGTCTACTGCAGTACCAGCTTTGGGAGCTGCAAGAAAAGCCAGTTTCCTCACGACTTTCTCCAAATCAGACCAGACATAAACCTCCCCCACCCGGCCCTCACATTTAGCATTCACCACAGGCCTTCCCTATGGAGCTTAGGCAGACATTTCACTCTCTACAAAACCAGACACTTGCGCTTTTTTCCCCTCTTTCCTGATTTCCTAATCTATTCACTTCTTGTGACTAATGGATTTTTTAATGAACCAGAGGACGATTGATAACATTTCCAAATCAAAACCAAACACCCTTCCTTCATTCTCCACACACCACTCCATCACCTCCAGAACTGACAGGAAACAGAAACCTAACTAAACAAATCCCTTAATCTTTTCTTGCTCCTGTGGCCACCAACTCCCTCCTATAGCATCTGCTGTCTCTTTGTACATACAAAGCTACATTTTGCTAAGACACATATGGAATGATCTCAGAAATCATCTAAGGCAGCCTTTATATCATATTCTCCAGAATGTCCTTGACAAGTGGTCATCCAACCTGAAGACCTTCAGTGAGGGGGGAGCCTTCAGCCTCTCCAGGCAGTCCCTTCCACCTTGGGGCAGTTCTAGTGGTTAGACCATTTTCCTATATATTAAGCCTAAATCTGCAACTTCTATCCATTGTTCCCAGTTCTGACTAGTAGTCAACATAATATGATGAATATTACTTCCTAGGGAAATAGTGGAATTGCCCTATTTCAGTTCCTTTCTCTCAAACTCTTTTCTCCATCTTCACCATCTACATCATCTTCATTTATTTGATCATGATTGTCATATCAATGTCCTGCCCATTGGAGGCGATTCATAATTGTTTGTTGAACTGAACAGAATATACTTACAAGATGGTTGGCTAGCTTTAGGGAGTACAGTTTATGTCCCCAGAACTAGGACAAGTTAACTGGATCACTAGGGGATCATTATGACCTTAGTATTGTACATCAACCAGCTAAACTAACTTGCTATTCATAGAACTCCTGTAAAGTACAAGGCTTCACTCAATCTTTCATTTTTCTTTCTCTAACTCAATATCTAGTCCTGATTAGGTAAGTTAACAAACCACAGGAAGTCCTTGATCTTTTATTTTCTCTTTATCTCTTACCCTGCCTCCTTCCCACCCCACCCCCCCACCCCCCACTTAGCCCACCTCTTTTCTCTATGGAAAAGTTGATTCAAGTTTAGGCCATGAAGTGTGTCACTTCAGCATATATGAGAAATAATGAAGAGGATTTTTTTTTGAGTTTTCTACATCAACAGGATGAACCAAGTGTATGACTGAGCTGTGTTGCCCTAGCAACTGCTACCAGTCTAGTTGGTTCACTTTCTTTGTGGAGAGGGAAGGAAAAAAAATCTGTTTTCAAATTAGCAGCTGGTACAGAGGAATTGTCTGCCTATCTGCAAAGCACATAATAGATAGAAGGGCTAGTTTATAATTACCTTAGATTTTCATACTTGCTCTTGGAATTCACCCCTGTTGGCCAAATGGATCAACAAAACTGACCTGGATTGACACTATGATTAGCTCCAACTCTAAGCCCACAGGCAGCCCCACCTGGGAGACCTCCCATTATGTTTCTTCTAAGATATGGGGGGAGGGTGTGTGAATTAAAATCTGGGGCAAAATATCATTATAATTAAAGGTATTTTCTTTTTTGTTTTTGCAGAGAGAAAGAGCAAAGGAGTGAACCCAGGTCCCATATAACTGCTCTTAGTTTACCATATCCATGTATTATTAAATTTCATACAACTAACCATATCTATAGTTCATCTTTTATTCTGCCACTTGATTAATTCCCATATTTGATTTCATAATCCTGAGTTTTAGTATATTTGTATAATTTCTTATTAATAAAACTGCAGGGGGAGGAGCTAAGATATCAGCATGAAGGCAGCATTTCCCAGGAACTCCTTACCCCCAACCCCAACTTCAAAAGCCAACAAATTATGACTTTAGTCAAAATTTATAGGGGCAGAACCCACAGAAAGACTGAGTGATACATTTTCCCAGTCCAAGATAATTTAGAAGTTCTGCAGGAAAAGTGTGTTTCACCAGGAATGTGGGTTGGAAAATAAGCTGGGGCAGCAGCACAGCCCAGCCCAGAGATCACTAGCAACAGCTTGAAGGGGCAGTGAGAGAATTCTGCTACACCAGAATGAGTTTGGAATGAGGAGCACCAGGCTCAGAATCTACAGTGAGAATCTGGAGAAAGCATCCTGTACCCCCAGAGACAGTAAGGAAAGACTGCAAGATTTCTATGCTCTCCCTCTGGGTAGGACTCTGTTGCTAGCCTACACTCAAAACCAGGTTGCAGTTTGGGCTTCCATACTTAGTAGCCAAGTCCCTCCTTATAGTGCCAGGGCAGAGGGAAGTATGGGGGCCATCTACATATCAAAGCACAGGCAAGAGAGCATAAGACCTTAGAGGAATAAAGGTCCCAGTGGTGTGACACCCTCCCCCCCAATCCCAAAGCCTTGGAAGTGCTGTGATTAGTCTTGGGCTGAGGAAATGAGTAAATAACAGAAAAAAAAAGAATCTGACCATAGAGAATTACTTTAGTCCCATGGAAACTCAAAATACATACTCAGATGATGACAAAATCAAAGCTTCCATACCCCAAACCTCCAAGAGAAATAGCAAATGGGCTCAGACAATGGATGAGGTAAAAAAAGACTTTGAAAAGCAATTAATGGAGGTGGAGGAAAATTGGGAGGAGAAATGAGAGCAATGAAGAAAATCATGAAAACCAAATCAACAGCTGGGTGAGATAACCAAAAAAATACTGAAGAAAATAATATGTTAAAAACCAGTTTAGGTCTAATGGAAAAAAAGCAAAACAAAAGGCAAATGAGGAGAAGAATGCTTTAAAAAGAAGAATTGGCCAACTGGAAAAGGAGATCAAAAAGCTCTCTGAAGAAAATAACTCTGTCAAATGCAGAATGGAACTAAAGAAAACTGATGACTTTGCAAGAAATCAGGAAGAAATAAAACTCTTCAGAAACAAGCCAAAAATTAGAAGAAAATGTGAAATATTGCATTAGAAAAACAATAGGTCTCAAAAAACAGATCCAGAAGAAATAATTTAAAAATTATTGGGCTATCTGAAAGCCATGATCAGGAAAAGAGCCTAGACTTCATTTTTCAAGAAATAATACAGCAAACTTGCTCTGAGATCCTAGAAGCAGAGGGTAAAATAGAAATCAAGAGAATTCACCAGTCACCTCCTGAAAGAGATCCCAAAAGAAAAAACTTCCAGGAATATTTTAGCCAAATTCCAAAACTCCTAAATCAAAGAGAAAATTCAAAAAACTGCCAGAAACAAACAATTCAGCTACCAAGGCTCCATAGTCAGGATTACACAGGATCTGGCAGCATCTACATTAAGGGCTCATAGGGATTGGAATATAACATTCCAGAAGGCAAAAGATCTTGGTTTACAACCAAGAATCAACTATCCAGCAAAACTGAAAATCCTCTTTCAGAGGAAAAGATGGACTTTCAATGAAACAGGGGACTTTCACACTTTACTATTGAAACAACCAGAGCTGAACAGAAAGTTTGATCTCCAAGTACAGGACTCTGGTGAACCACAGAGAGGGTGGAAGAGAAGGACTAACTATGAGGAACTTAATGATATTGAACTGTTTGTATTTCTGCATGAGAAGAAGATATTGATAACTCATATGAACTTTCTCATTTCTAAGAGCTGTTAGAAGGAGTATATATAGACAGGACACAGGATAGAGTGGAATATAATGGTATAATATAGTAAAAAGATGGTGTCAATCGGTGATAAAGGAAAGTACTGGGAGGAAGGGAAAGTAGATGAAGAAGAAGAAGCTAAGAAATTTCACATGAGTCAAGAAAAAGCTTTTTCAATGGACTGGAAAGGGGGAAGGCAAGGGGGAATGAGTGAGCCTTCATTCTCATCAGAAATGGCTCAGAGAGGAAATAACATACACACTTAATAGGGTGAAGAAATCTATCTTACCCTAGAGAAAAATGAGAAGAAAGGAATGGGATAAGGGGGAATAGGGGGATGAAAGGGGGGAATAGGTGATAGAAGAGAGGGAAGATCAAGGGAGAGGGTACTCAGATACAACACACTTTTGGACAAGGCCAGGATGAAAGGAGAGAGAGAAAGAGAATAGAATAAATAAATGAGAGTGAGGAGGAATAGAGTGGAGGTACAGCTAATAATAGCAACTGTGGGAAAAATATTGAAGCAACTTCTCTGGTGGACTTATGATAAAGAAAGCAACTCACCCCAGAGACAGAGCCATTGAAATCTGAACACAGACTGAAGTACATTTTATTTCCTTTCTCTCTCTATTCTTGAGGCTTCTCATCTTTTGGGGGGTGGGATGGGTTATGTTTACTCTTATAACACATTCAATTTTGATCAATGTATAGCAGGGAAACAATGTAAAGACTATCACATAGCCTTCTGTAAAATTCAAAACCTTACAAAAAATGATAAGTATATACTACTAATGTATATAATTGGAAAACAAATAAAATGTTAAAAAAAGAAAAAAGAAAGGAAGATATTAATTGCTATAAATATTTTGGATGAATATCTGATAACTAATATAAATAGGAATAGAATCTTGTTTAATATCTGTGGTTAAAATGTGTTTGAAAGGGGCAGCTAGGTGGCACAGTGGATAAAACACCAGCCCTGGAGTCAGGACTACCTGGGTTCAAATCCGGGCCCAGACACTTAATAATTACCTAGCTGTGTGGCCTTGGGCAAGCCACTTAACCCCATTTGCCTTGCAAAATCCTAAAAAAAATGTGTTTGAAGAAATAGATTTCAAAAGGGACTGGAAAATTTCGGTACCAAATGATCTGAAGTATAGACGTGAAGACTATTTCTTCAGCTTCACATTTCTCTATTCAATGAGTAAAATCTTCCTTTACTTCTTTAAAACATTGAAATGGTCCCACAAGAAAGGCATCATTTCATTTTGTTGAAACATATTGATAGAAGTAGAGAACTTTGTTTGAGACTTCAGATCTATAAACATGAAGGGTACCTCAATTAATTTTCATTTAAAAATTTTATTAATAGAAGATCAAACAGAAAATAAAAATATAAAAAATAAAACTGCAGCTTATTTTTCATTTATCAGTTAGGTTAACTTGATATTCATTAAATATTATTTACTTAAATTGGAGAACTTTCTTTTCTATTAGGGATTGCTCATATATTCAATTATATGTCTTAAATTCTTAGAATTAAATGTTGCTGAATATGTAATTTGCTAAAGTCAATAATAAAATAAAGACATAGATAATTGTTTATAGTATTTTTAACTGTGAAAAATCACAGCCAAAAATAACCTTCAATTCTCACTATAATTGTAGAGAGAACTTTTCTTGAGATCTGGAAATACAATTCCATTATTCTATTTAGTCAAGATACTGATTAAAATCTATCAAGAATTATCTTTGTATTTCTCCTCGAATTAGATAATTCAGTCTCTCAGAAAATGTTATTTTTTGATCCATTTTCTTGGTCCTCTCTTCAGCTATCACAACTGACAATTTTCTCCAAAATGTACTGTAAACAGTCATTTTCTTACAGATTTTTTTTATTTGGCTTTTTTGCAAGACAATGGGGTTAAGTGACTTGATGAAGTATCTAAGGCTGGATTTGAACTCAGGTCCTTCTGACTCCAGGGCCCATACTCTATCCACTGTAATACCTAGTTGCCTCTCTTACAGATTCTAAATAAATAATATTTCTTCATTAAATAGCTTTTAAAATAAGTCCTTTTAACTTGACTCTCTTCTCTTTTTCTGTCCCTTCATTGTCTTGTTCATACACAAAAAATAAACACATAATCTCCCTGACTCCATAGGGAGATGCACATTTGCAAATGCAATTCAAAACTAACAATCAAGTTGCTCATTCCACGATATGTCTTTTGTCTTTTGAAGATAAAGAAACAGTATCTGTATTTTCTTTGGGAGACTTTATTGAAATAAGTAAAGTTAGATGGGTGCTTAAAGAACAGCGATTTAAACCTTATTCCTTAGATGGTAATTACAATGAGTTTATACAAGTTGAAAAGCAAATAATTAATTTGGAAATAATGAAGCAATTAATCAGAAGTAAATCTTTTGGTTTCATTTGTTTTCTGAGAGAATTTTCTTCAATTTTTTTCCCCTTTTAAAATTTATCCATCTCCATCAGATTCCAGATCACAACAGGAGGGATACTGGGAAGTAATTTTCTAAGGGGAAGGAGAGACTGAAGGATTGTGAGAATTGCAGTCTAGACTACCCTGGATTGATTTAGAATCAGCTATAATCTTGAGGATTTGGAGCTTTGTTTGACTTGATTCACTTAAGGAATGATTTTCCTGGACAAAACTTGATATTTTCCTGAATTACCCTATCATACAATTCTTCTCTGACCTGGTAAATATTGCACTTCTTTTACTTTGTCTCCCCCTCAGCTTTGATGACAAGAAATTGAGGGGCATCTTTTTTTCTCCTCAGTATTTTCCTTTCTATCTACATTGGTGGTCCCGTCATTCTATTTCCCAATAGTTGGTTGCAGTTTGTAAGCCTTATCTTTTTTAATAAAATGAGTTGTTAACATTTTCTATGGTCATGTTGTTATTTGAGATCAGAGGATACTTGGGACTAGGAGAGTCTGGAGGAGAGACCTCATTTCTGTGCCATTCTATTAGGAGTAGTCTATGAGGATTGTAAAAAAATTGGGAAATCAAAGTGAAGAGAGCAGTCATTCTACATTTCACAGTCACATCTAGTATCAAGATCATGGAATTGGGGCTGAAAGGGTCCATGGAATTTACTTGGTCTAATGGTGGGGGTCAAGGGGGCCATTAATCAGGGCATAGGAATCCCTGAGGGTCACATACTGACTGTTTAAAAATGTAATAATAACTAGCATTTATATAGTGCTAACAACTTGTCAGACACAGTGCTATGTGCTTTGCTAATATCATATTTAATCCTTACAACAACCCTGGGTGAGATATGTTATTATTCTCATTTTTACAGTCAACAAAAAGAAAATGAATAAAAATACAATAAAACATAGATAACTATTTTTCTTTTTGTTTATTTATTTTGTTAAATATTTCCCAATTACATTTTAATCTGGTTCCTGGAACTGCATGGGTTGTGGACTGCATATTTGTTACCTCTGATCTAGTTTAATCCTTCTCTTAAGAAAAATCTTAGGTATTGGAAAGTTAAAATGTATAGGAAATAAATAGCAGAGGTAGAATTTGAAGTAATGTTATCTGACTTCAAATCCAGTGCTTTCCCAATAAACACAGGAGAAAAGTTACTGTTTTTTGTTTTTCTTTAGAAGTATGAAAATGCATTTGAATTTGCTTTTAAAAATATGGTTGATTAAAAGCTTGCTCTTATGTTCTTATAAGGTAGACTATTAAGTGGAAAATAGTAGACGATGATATTCACTTAGTCTTCAATGCCTAATGAAATGAGCATTCAACTAAGGGGAGGTGGGAAAGATTTGAGGTCTTATTTTGGATCCTTGACAAGTTTTCTCTAAGATCAATTTATCTCTTTATGGCTGAGCTTCTCTATTTAAAACACATAATAATACCTGCCTTCTTTTTTGGGATGCTATTTTGAGTCTTTGAAAGATAAATAATTTCACTGGCACAGATATTCAATCCAATGATTAAGGCTATAGCCAACCTACACATTTCATGAGTAGTCAAGACTGAAAAATTAATAACTTGGTATATTCTGAAGATTCAGAGAATAAAGTTGTATGAAATCTCTTTGTTAACAGTACTTTCATAGAGCCATTTATGTTTTTCAATCTTTAGACTTTCTAAGTATGTAAAGTGAATTGATCCACAAAGGTTACATAGGATCATCAGAGTTGGAAGACATCAGAGGTCAGAGTTCAATTTTCTTCTACAAGTGAGGAAACTGAAGTTCACAGACATAATTTCTTGTATCCCTGGAGTAAGTGCCTGAGAAACACAAGTCTTCTTGACTCCAAGTCCAACTCTCTTATCACTATGCAAAGTTGCCTCATTATAGATAGGAGAATGTTTTACCAGTCTGAATATAGGGAAAAAGTAAAAATCTAATTACCTGTTGTTGTTTTTTTTTTGTCATATATTTATTTCAGCAATCTAATACCTTGGATATGATCTTTTGCCTCCTGTTACTTCAGAACTGAAGATGTCTCAAAATTTTGTGACATTCTCTTTACTTTCAAAGGATATGTCTTCATTTATTGTGAAGATGATCTCTTATTTGCCACCTTTTTATGCTTAGTGAACATCATCTTAATCTATAAGGCTGTTCATAATTCTCCCCAATCAACTCTAGATCCATGTCCCAGGCTAAAAGCATAACAGTATTGCTTTGGGTGAGCCTACTCAGAGCTTTCCCTTCAGAGATAGTTCCCTGGAAGATACAGTAAAAAAGAGGAACAGTTCTATTTATTTATTCAACTTCTTGCATTCCTACTGTCTGACTTTAATGAACTTCTCTGCTTGATTACCTTCAGGCCAGTACTTATTTTCAGGTCTGATTCATTTCCCTCAGCACCCCCTCCCCCCAATGACTTCCATTAGTCCATTAGTGCAACTACTACCCAAGCATTCCATTTGTAGACTGGGGTCCACAAGAGGAGGTTGATGATCATGACCTTTCTGGAGGCATCAGGCGACTAGATTTGGATGCCATACAACCTAGAAGAATTTTATTCATGGATCCAGATTCTAATTTGTTCTACATCTTATCTCTAACCATTTTCAATCCATTTTATGGCCCTCATGTTGCATTCACACTTTCTGGCAGTTTAGTCAGTCTGCCCTTAAGGTTTTTTTTTTTCCTTTTACCTGTGATTTCACTGGTATAGGGAATTCCAAATAAGAAAAGTTCATCCACCACTGTGGATCTAGACTTGCCTTGCAATTTGTCAACTTAGAGAGTTGACTAGGATATTGAGAGCCCAGAGAATCCCAGCCAGTAAAGACAAGACTTGGAACAGAAAGACAGCTCTTTCTGACTGATGCCGACTCTCTGTCCACGAGATTACACTAACATACCTCTCAAGTTGTTCTCATATGTCCTAATTATTCTTCTAGTTTGTAATATGTTCTCCAGCTATGCAGTTCTCTGACAACATTCTCTCTTCTACTTTGGCTATTCCAACTGTTCCTAGGCTTCTCAACAAATATAAAAAGAATGAACACCATGATACTTTGGAGGATGGCTCATTCTATGACTTTCTTCTTCCCCTCCACTCTATGATAATTGAAAAAATGTACTTGTGCTTATCTATGAAACCTGATCTTCTCAATCCAATTCTCAAGAGTGAACGCAATAGTTTTGCCACTGTCTGCTGGATCTTGTGCAGCTAGAGCGATTCAATGATGGAAAAACAAGCTAAAGGAGAGGTGGAATGGGCTAAGTTATTTCATATAAAGAGACAAGAAAAAGCTTTCACAGTGGAGTGGAAGGGGAAAAGGTGAAGGGGCAATGAGTGAGACTTCAATCTCATTATAATTGGTTCAGAGAGGAAATAACATATACACTCAACTGGGTATAGAAATTTATCTTATGCTAGAGGAAAATAGGAGAGGAAAGGGATGAGAGAAAGAGGTCAGGGGGGAGGGGAGAGGGGTGTAGGTGATAGAAGAGAGGGAAGATCACCAGAGAGGGTAGTCAGATACAACATACTTTTGAGGAGGGCCAGGATGAAAGGAGAGAAAGAATAGAATAAATGGAGGTGGGGAGGAATAGGATGGAAGGAAATACAACTAGCAATAGCAATGTGGAGAAAAATTTTCAAGGAATTTCTCTGATATTCTTATTATAAAGAATGCTATCCAAGAGCTGATGATATCTGAATACAGAATAAAGCACACTGTTTTTTCTCACTATATTTTTCTTGAAGTTTCTCTTTATGGTGGGGGGATTATGTTTACTTTTACAACAAGACTATTGTAGTAATAGGAAAATTTAATAAAACAGCAGTCACATAGAACAAGGGTTCTTAACCTGTGGTCCTTGGATAGATTTTAGGTAATATATGAATTTGAATAGGAAAAAAAATTACATCTTTATTTTAACTGCCCTTATGTGAAATTTAGTATTTCTTTCAATTGTGACTGTAGTCAACAAAACATTATTCTGAGAAAGGATCCATAGAATTCATCAGACTGCAAAAGGGTCCATGACTTAAATATGATTAAGAACTCCCACCCTAGAAATCTGGTTTATACATACATACATGCATGTATGCATATACATTCAAAGATATGTATGTTCATATATATTTCATGTATATTGGAATATGCTATCCATCAGTTATATGTCACATAACCAGTTTTTCCACTTATATAAGTATATGATAATCTTTATTCCACATATCCAAAGAAATTCTTTATTGGATGAGGGCTACAATCTACTCAACACCCACTATATGTCCATCTATTGCTCTTTGGGTGACTTCAGTTTTAATTTTTGAGAAACTGTGGTTATTCCACGGCTTACAGTCATCTTGTTACTACAGGAAATATATTGTTGAAATGACAAACCTTTCATTTAGGAATAACTTGAACGTAATGTAACTTCCCAAAGGTTTTGAGTTTTTTCCTTTTTTATTAATTAGGCTTCATGATTATATTCTCTTTTCAAGATTTGCCTAAGATATTTATATCAGTCAATCACCTCTACATGCTTCTGATCATTTTTTTCTAAAAGCATTGATTTAAGCAAAGCAAAACACCACCTTATAGTTTCTTCAAACTAGGTATCTCCTTTTGTATCAAAAATTATATAAGATTCTTTAAAAGATGTAACAATAGAGATGACTTTGACAACCCACTGATTATTTTATCAAGTCAGGAATTAAAAAGGGAGATATATGTTCATCTAAAATGTATTCCACTTTGATGGAGAATGTCAAGTATTTGCAGTCCAAATGAAAGATAGCAAATTGAATTTCTGGAGGCATTTTGGTTTTCCCACTCCAAATTGTAAATTAGATTTCATGCAAACAAAATGAAAAACAAAACAAACAAAACAAATAACCCATGCACAAAACTTTCAAATTTGAAGCTAGATTTATTGAGAGAAAATTTTGGAGCGTGGTTTCCTGCTCCTTCCTCTCAAAGGGGAAGAGCTATGATTACTAAGGTACCCCAAAGGCCTTACTGTGTGGGACAGGTTCTATGGGCTGGACTCAAGAGTAGATATAACTTTTGGTCTATTGCTAAGCCCTTCCAGGGTAAATGCTAACAGCTGGGACAAAAATCCTAACAGCTTGCAGCATCTAAAAAATAAGACTTTCATCCTCCCTTAAAAATACAGAAAGGACTCTTGCTGCTCTCTGTGGGCTCTGAGGTGCCTATCAGTTTTCTCCTCTTCCAAGATCTATATGTATTCAAAGGCCAAACTTTAAATTTTAACTCTGTAGCAGCCCTGGGGTATGAATTTGTGAAAAGTTAGTCTTTTCTGGCTACATGCCCAGGAACAGAGGAAGAATTTTTAAATTGGTGATTTATTTATGAACTCATAGTTTTTACCAACAGAAAGACCAGGCAAAAGGTAAATCAATATTTGGGATTCAAGGTCTATGATGAACAAGAAACCACAATGGCATTTTAATAAAAACCAAAGTATAAAAGTGTATGCATGTACACACACACACACACACACACACACACACACACACACATCATTGCCTACTACATTGGTTTTGGGTGATTTTCAACTTTAATTCTTAAGATGACTAATAGGTATATAGCATCATAGGAATTATATACTTAAGTATATATAACTATATATATGACTATATATATAATATATAAAACTTATAATGAATATCTATATGTACAGACACAAACATATGCTAAATACATATTATATACATTTATAATATGTAAATATATGTAAATACATGTGTATTTATATAGGTATATGACTATGTATGTGTATATGCATTTATATATGTATGTATATATGAGTGCATATACACAGGCAGGTAGGGGCACAGTGACTTAGAGTATCTGACCCAGAATTGGGCAGAATCATCTTCCTGAGTTCAAATCTGGCCTCAGACACTTACTACCTGTATGACCTTGAGCAAGTCACTTAACCATGTTTGCCTCAGTCTCCTCATCTATAAAGTGAACTGGAGGAAGAATTGGCATATCACTCCAGTATCTTTGACAAGAAAATTCCAAGTGGGGTCACAAAATGTCAGATACTACTGAAAATAGTTGAGCAATGAAAAAATGTGTCCATAGGCATATATACATATGTATTCTTCCTATTTTATCATACAAATTTTATTATACAAATTATTTTATGATTCTAGTAAAAGAAGAAAAGACAACTAATAAAAATGTTCCAATAGACTATGAGATCATTTCTAGTCAATGTTTTAAAATATATGTGGCACCCAGAAGTGAACACAGTACCCTAGTAGTGACTTAAATGGATTAGAACAGTGGTTCTAAACTCAAATAGAAACAGGGGCCCACTAGAGGGTCCTTAAGGAACAGTACAGGCCATGTAATGTCAGAAAAATCATCAAATAATATTATCTAAGTTTTATTGTATTTTTATTTATTTTGTTAAATATTTCCCAATTACAATTTAATCTGGTTTAAGCTGTGCTTGGAGAATAGTGATACCTTTTGATTAGAACACAGTGGAACTAGTTTCTCCATATTCTGGATACTATACTTTTTCAAATCCAATTGAATTTTCTCTTTTTAGTAGCCATATCGCGCTGTTGCTTGGTATTGAGCTGATAAGTCACAAAGACTCTCAGGTCTTTTTCACTCAACTGTTTGCTATAATATGTCACCTATGTTATAGTTGTAACACTGGTTTTTTTTAGACTAAATATAAGATTTTGTATTTTTTTTCTCCTATTAAATTTTAGTTTGATTGGGTGCTGCCTGTCATAAAGTTCTAGACTTGGAATCAGGGAGACCTGAATTCAAGACTAGCCTCTGTCAGTTTCTAGTTGTGTGATCCTGGGTAAATTAATTAACCTCTTGGGTCTCAGTTTTTTATCTGTAAAATGGGAGGGTACTAATAGCACCTAAGTCACAGGATTGTTATGAAGATCAAAGAAATAAAAGATTTATTTCTTTTGTGAGCTCATAGTTTTTACAAACAATAGGATTGGGTAAAAAGTGAATCCATGTTTGGGATTCAAAGTGAATGATGAACAAGAGACTACCACAAGGATTTTCAAATGACAATATCTAATAGCCTTTTTTTTAGTCCTTATAAAACACAACGTGTTGCAGTCCCTAAAGCTCTATTATATGCTAGCTACTATTATTGTTGTTCTGTTTACATTCATTTTTTTTACAGAGGTTAAAAGACAGGATCTGGCTCATACCTCTAGTTGTTTTATGCTTTTGAATTTTATCTTGCGACCATTTTAACAAATCTCTTTGAGGAAACTCATCAGATGTGGGAAATAGCCCCTTTATTCTCCTCCCCAGTCACTTCTGTATTAATATTATTTAGATTTGTCTGTCTGAAATGGTTTCTGAAGGAGCTCATTCTCTTTCATTAAAGATCAGTATTGTAGCCAGGCTGCCAGGCACACAGAGCTATTGTCTTGGATTCTGACTGGTTAAAATTTTCCAAGTGTAGACCACATTGTCACAGGCATACAGATTACCAGGTTAATTTTGTTCTTTCCCTTGCACCAAAAAAAAAAAAAAACTCCATTAGTATAATGCTGACTTTTTGAAATATTACAGGCAACATCAGTCATATTGATGCTCTGTAGATGGGATATAGTAGTGAACTTAAATAGTAGAAGGGAAGGTAGTTTTATTGCTGTTATATCTATTGTATACCAGGTGTTCACCAAATATGAGATACAGATCTGACTTAATCTCAGCCATTCTATGTTCCCAATGTTCATTTTGATCTCTGCCTCTTTTCACTTATGCTTCTTTTGGATCAGTTTCTAGGTACTGGCTCCATTGTCTTCAAACATGATTGAATCTATTTCTAAAAAAGCTTTAGTCAAACTTCTAGAAGAAGTATTCTATGCTCATTAAATTCCTCACTTCTCAGCTCCTTGTAATTTGACTTGTGACTCTACTGCCCAGTTGAAACTGTTCTCTCCAAGATTACTAAGGATATTCAAGTGACAGTATCTGCCTTTGATCAGTCCTTATCTTCTTGACCTTTTTACAGTTTTGGAAACTGCTAACCTCTCTTATTTTAGATATTCTCTCCTCCCATCATAAGACTCTTTCTTAAAGATGGGAGTCCACCCATCACTCAAATTAATCAAAGACTGCTTAAGCATCTCAACTAAATAAATGTTAAAGAAAGTAAACAAGTCTTTAATCAAGGAATTTAGAGGCTCTGAGTCAATGGATGTAGGAAATAGCTTGTAATTGGTTGAATATCACTGAGGTAGACTAAGACTTCTTTAGACTATATAAACAAATAGCATGCTAATTGAGAAGATTCCAAATTTTAAGGCTAAGATTTCCAGGATTCCTGAGAGGGAATTGCTCTTGGGGACAGTGAGGGAGATGTCTTCTTTCTCCTCTCTGTACTTCCTGATTTGTCCATATTACTGAGAGATTGTCATAGGAGACAAGGCAGTTATAAATCTTAGCACAATGTCTGGCACATAGTAGGCACAATAAATATTGATTGATTGCTTGAAAAGAGGAGCTCTGGAGAAATGATGATAAAGTGTCCAAAGATAGAACTGATCAGGTTGTGATCAGTTTTATAATTTGTGAACTCTGAAAGGTCAGAAGATATAGAGGTCTTGTTGGTAAGCAATGTAAAGGAATATTCACTTTCACTTTAAGCTAAACTAACCTAACAAATTCTTGTTTATTTTAAAGAATCCTTCTTTGATAATGTCACATTTTTTTTTTTGTCATTTCTTTTTTTTCTTTTAAATTTCTTTTTTATTCTCATTTTGTACAAATGTTTTTTTACATTAATAAAATATTCTTGTTTACAAGTAAACAAAATACCCCTCCTCCCCCATGAATATAGATAGACTTGTTTGGGCAAAAAAAGTAAAGGGGAGAGAAAAAAATTAAAATAAAAAAATAATAATAGTAATAATTGTAGGTATGGCCAGGTGGCGCAATGGACGAAGCAACAGGCCTGGAGCCATGAGCACCCGAGTCCACATCCAGCCTCATAAACCCAACAATCACCCAGCCGTGTGACATGCAAGCCACCTGATCCCCACTGCCCTGCAAAACCCCCCCCAAAAAGAAGAAAGAAAAAAAAAGACCCAAAATAAAATAAAATAGTAATAATAGTAGGGGTGGCTGGGTGGCAGACAGAGCATCGGCCCTTGAGCCAGGAGCACCTGGGTCCAAATCCGGCCCCAGACACCCAAAGATCACCCTGCTATGTGGCCCCAGGCAGGCCATACAGTCCTACTTGCCCTGCACCCTCCCCCAAATAATCATAACAAAAAATGTGCTTGAGTCTTTGTTCCAACACCAGCAACTCTGTCATGGGTGGATCTCATTCTTTATGATAAGTCCATCACAAAAGTTATTTCCATATTTTTCCACCATTGCCATTGCTGATCGCAACTCCCTCCTTTCTTATTTCTCCACTACCATGTACTCTATTTTCTCTCTCCTTTCACTATGACTCTGCTGTAGGGTCACTGAGTGGCACAGCAGACAGATCCCTGGTCCTGGGGCCAAGAAGCCCTGAGCCCCCATACCACCCCTTAGGCCCAGAATCCACCTGGCCCTATGGTCCTGGGCAGGCCTTCCAATCCCAGCCCCTTGAAAGAAGTAAAAAAGAAAATGTGTTATATCTGACCAGTCTCCCCCCATGGTCCATCCTCTCCTCCTTTATTCACATCCCCACCCCTTCCCCCTGCTCCCCCTCCTTCTTATTCCAGTTGTCTATACCCCATTGAGTATATTTGCTGTTTCCTTTCCTAGCCATCTCTGATGAGAGCAAAGGTTCCCTCATTCCCCCTTGCCTCCCCACTTCCATATCATTGCAATAGCTCATTGTAATAAAAAAAAATCTTATTATGTGAAATGGCTTGGACTATTCCCCCTCTCCTTTTTCTTTCTCCCATTCCATTTCCCTTTTTTTCTTATTGACTCCATTTTTACACCATATTTTATCTTTGAATTCAGCTTTCTCCTGTGCTTCAACTATAAAAGCTCCCTCTACCTGCTCTATTAACTGAGATGGTTCATATGAATATTATCAGTATCATTTTTCTATACATGCAGTTCATCCTCATTAAGTCCCTCATAATTCCCCCCTCTCCTCCAATCTCCATGCTTCACCTGAGTCCTGTATCTGAAGATCAAACCTTCTGTTCAGCACTGATCCTTTCAAACAGGAACATTTGAAATTCCCCTGGTTCATTGAAAATCCATCTTTTTCCCTGGAAGAGGACATTCGGCCTTGCTGGGTAGTTCATTCTTGGCTGCATTCTAAGCTCTTTTGCCTTCCGGTATATTGTATTCCAAGCCCTATGAGCTTCCAGTGTAGCTGCTGCTAAGTCCTGTGTGATCCTGACTGCAGCTCCACGATATTTGAACTGTGTCCTTCTGGTTGCTTGTAATATTTTCGCTTTGACTTGGGAGTTCTGGAACTTGGCTATAATATTCCTAGGGGTTGTTTTTTTGGGATCTCTTTCTCTGGGGGATTGGTGGATTCTCTCCATTTCTATTTTGCCCTCTGCTTCTAGAATATCAGGGCAATTTTCCTGTAGTAATTCTTTGAAAATGATGTCAAGGCTCTTTTCCTGATCATGACTTTCAGGTATTCCAATAATTTTTAAATTATCTTTCCTAAGTCTGTTTTCCATATCAGTTGTTTTTTCAATGAGATATTTCACATTTTCTTCTAATTTTTCATTTTTTTGGTTTTGAAGTATTGATTCCTCATTTCTGTTAAATTCATCAATTTCCCTGAATTCTATTCTTTGAAGGATTTGTTCTCCCAGAGAGTTTTCTTATCTCTTTTTCCATCTGGCCAATTTTGCTTTTTAAAGCATTCTTCTCCTCAATAACTTTTTGAACTGTTTTATCCATTTGACCTATGCTGGTTTTTAGCATGCTATTTTCTTCAGCATTTTTTTGGATTTCCTTGACTAAGCTGCTGACTTCATTTTCATGTTTTTCCTGAATCTCTTTCCTTTCTTTTCTCAGTTTTTCTTCCAACTCCCTCATTTGATTTTCAAAGTCTTTTTTGAGCTCTATCATAGCCTGAGCCCAATTTCTGTCTTTCTTGGAGTCTTTAGATGCAGGAGCTTGTGCTTCCTCATCTTCAGACTGAGTATTTTGGTCCTTCTTGGGCTCATTTGCAAAATATTTCTCAATAGTCTTCTTTTTGTTTCTCTGCTTGCTCATTTTCCCAGCCTGGGCCTGGTTTGGGGTGTTTCTTAAGCTTTTTGGGACACTCCCACAAGGGTCTCAGTGTGTGAGGCTCTGTCCTCCCTCCTGGTCTGTGAATGACCATAAGCGCCCCTCTCTGCCACGGGGCTGAGGTGGGGGGGGTAGCTGCTGCTCTATGGGGGGGCCTAGACTGCGATCAGGATCTGAATGTGGTCAGAGCCCCAGAGTCCTGTTTCAGGGGCAGAGGACAGAGCTTGGCAGTCTCTCTTCACTCCCCTCCCTCAGCTCAATGGGCTCATGCCCTGGGGGCCCCTGCTTACCGGCTCTGCCTGCTTCTGTTTCCTGAATCAGGGCTGGGGAAAGACTATGCTGCTTGCTGTGTGCCCTGAGGGCTGGGCTCCATGTGCTCGCTCTGGCAGAGGTCCCCTGCTGTTCCCCGACTTTGTGCCCAGTGCTCCTCGGGGTGCAGCTCAGGAGACTCCCCTGCTGCTGTGAGCTGAGACCCCCCAGTGCCCTGGGGCTGGCTCCAGGAGGCTGAGGTTCTTTGGCTCTGGTGGGCCACCCCTCTGGCAGGCCGCCTCTCCAATCCCTGGGGAGCAGAGCCTTTCTGCTCTTTTCCCAGTTACCTTGAGTAGGAGAACTGCCTCACTGGGTCCCTTTGTGGGTTCTGTCTCTCGAAAGTTTAGTTAGAGTCCTTAGCTGATGAATTTTATCAGAGAGCTCCTAAGACTGGATCCCTTCTTGTCGCCATCTTGGCTCCGCTTCCCCCCCCCCCCATAATGTCACATATTTAAAGAAACTACTCTAAATCATGTGAGTTCATTTAAGCTATTTAACAATAAATTTTAATGAGTTAAAAAAACCCTCAAGGACCCAATAGCAGCCTCCCTGGAACATCTGCAGTTGATAATAGCATTTGTATTGGGAGAACTAAGGGCCAACTGGACACAACAAAAAAAATGAAGATTTTACAACAGACCCCTCAGAACCTAAAAGAGAATTATACTGGAAGAGAACTTATTAAGACTCCATCAAGGTGCTAGGTACGATTACTATGATGGAGATTCAACTAATATTCCAGTTAGTAAGGTTTGAAATTTTGTTGTCATCTTTTACTCTTCCTGATTCCATATATATATATATATATATATATATATATAAAATCACTTATCAAGTCAATTGATCAATCAAAAAGTATTTCCATGATGACAATGCTAAGTACTGGGAATACAAAGACAAAAACAAGAGCCCTGCTCTCAAGAAGCTTACATTCAATTGGGAAACAATACATAGTCCATAAATATGAGGTAATTCTTGGGATAAGGTAGTATACCAACAGGGGAGATCAGGAACAGCTTCATGTAGTAGATGGACCCTGAGCTAAAAGGAATGAAACTAAGAAGTCTAAGAGCCTAAGGGGAGGAGGCAGTGCCTTCTGGGCACAGAAGTAGCCTATACAAGGGTGTAAAAAACAAGAGATATGATGTGTGTGAGGAGCAAGTAGACAAGTTTGACTGGACTATAAAATATGTGAAAGTGGGATAATGTGTAACCAACCTAGAAAGATAGATTGGAGTCAGACCATGAAGGGTTTTAAAATGACAGAGAAGCATGTATTTAACCCAATGGCAATAAGGAGCCACTAGAGCTTTTTGGCTAAAAGAGTGATATTTATGTTCAATTCTGTATTTTAGGAATACCAATATTATAACTATGTAGGGAATGGATTGGAGAGGAAAGAGATTAGAGGTATGGATACTAATTATGAAGCTGTTACAATAGTTAAGACAAGATGTGATTGATGAGTGCCTGTTAATTTTCACCTCCATATGCTTTGTTATTATAGGGGACTCAAAGGGACAAAACTAGGTTGCTTCAAGTTGAACTCTTTAGTTTAGATCAGGCCTTTCCTTATTTTTCTTATTGGCTTATTTTTCATAAGGCAGAGTGAAAGTTTTATTTAAACACTCCAGCATCTGCAGAACAGTGCATGTCTGCGTGAATCTGCTAGCAAAATTAGAAAGTCCAATTAGCAATGCATATTTAATACTACTTTGTCGTATGTTTTTGAAGTCAGCAGCGATGTTTACTCTTTTGAGGAGGAGTTTATAATTATGCAAAGAGCAGAAGTAGTCTGCATACCCTACAACATGTTTGGGTTTGATGTCTGGAAATTGGAATGCCTTTCTTAAATTCTACTCATCTTCTGCACTCAGGGTGTACTCTTTCCATATGTACTCATGAACTGTACCTATCCTTCCAGTAATGCCTCCTGGACCAACTGTCTTCTGGGGTTTATAATACACCTGGGCACCTGCACCTACATGTGCAGGAATGATTCATGTGATGCCACCTAAACTTTTTCTTTAATAATGTGTCTATGAGTATAATGTGAAAAGTTATACTGTGTTGTAGTTGGTATCCAGTAATACTTGTCTTTTATTTTTAATGTGCCTAAAAGACTTAGGAACACTCATTTCATTTAGAACTGTATCAATTTATTCTTCTTTAGGGAATAGATCTTTTAATTTCATGCATTTATTTGTTCATTTTTCTTCAATAGCATTCATGAAGCATTGGATAGAATGTAGCACTGAAATGTAAGATATAGTTCCAAACCCTAATAATGTTATAGTTGAATTAAAGAAGTCATATACCCTCAAAATCTTTTGCCACTCTACCCTGTCAGATAAATTTTTATTAAAGTATCATTTTCATTATATCATTCTTCTGATCAAAACACTACCATTTTATCCCTGTTGCTTATATGGTAGAGTCCATACACCTTGTCTTCATATTTAAAATTCTCTGTGCTCTAACTCTAATTTATTTTTCCATATTTTTTAACCATCTACCCAATATGAGCTTCCTGACTCAGACACACTGGGCTGCTTTGCCCCTTAATTATGCCTTTAACTTTCTTATCTCCAGAGAATGTGTAGAAGTAGAAGGAACACTGAATTTGTAACCACAGAATCAGAGTTTAAAATCCTAGCTCAGTTCTTTACTTTTTTGTTCCACTTTATCATTTAGCTTTTTTTGGGCCTCAACTTCATCATCTGTAGAATGAGGATGTTGGAAGAGATGACCTCAAAGTCCATTAAAGCTCTGATCTTACTTATGTTACCTCTCCCTTAGAAAGCCGCTTCTCTCTTCCTCAGCTAGTTCCAGCCCACCTTGCTCAAGAAACTTTTCATGGCCACTGGTCCTTTCTCTAAAGTCTTGAATTATTTAATTGGTTGAACGTATCATTTGGCACATATTGCATTATAAAGTATAGGTATCTTACCACCTTCTTTTTCTTCTAAGACAATTCAAATTAATAATTCAATAAACATTTATAAAGCACCTACAATGTTCCTGGCACTATGCTAAGTGCTAAGGATACAAAAAAGAGACAAAAGACAGTCCCTACCTTCAAGGGTTTACAATCCAATGGAAGAGATAATATGTAAACAAATATATGCAAAGCAAGCCATATACAGCTATAATGAAAGCTATATACAGGATAAATAGAAAATTATTAAAAGAGGAAAACTTAAAAGATGGAATTAAGAGGAGTTGGGGAAGGCTTTCTGCAGAAGGTGAGATTTTAGATGGGTTTTAAAGGCAGTTAGAGGTCAGTAGCTGAAAAGGAGGGCATGGGGGACAGTTAGAGTTAGGGTTAGGGTTAGAGTGTCTTGTCATGGATCAAAGATTATCCATTGGGAATGAGGTATAGGAAGCCTGGAAAGGTAGGAGGCAGTTAGTTGTGAAGAGGTTTGAATATCAGACAGAACACTGTATAGAAAATTAGATTGTAAGATTCCTGAGGGCAGATCCTGTGACTTACAATTATTTGTTTCCTGGCACAGTGTCTACATGTAGTCAAATATATGTTAGGTGTTTGGAGAAATAATCAGAGTTCAGTTGCATAGCAACAGAGCACAAGATAATCCAGTTCAATTCAATAAATTTTTATTGAGAGTCTTCTACATTCAAGGGAATATGCCCTCAAGGAACTTATAGGCATGGGGGTAGTTTTGTTATAGACATAAATACAGATAAAAATAAAGTGCTTTATAAACCAGAAAGCACCAGTTGAATGTATAATAATATTCTTTGGGTTATAAAAGTTAAGTACAAGATAATCTGAGGCATGAGAAAACATTAAAAATTAGAAAGTACTTAATCCTTACTGAATCTTTGCTTTATTTGCTATTTTGTATATATGTAAGAAAGGAGACAGAAGAACACATGCATCAAAACCTCATTTATGTGACATGTAGGGAAACTGTGTGCATTGAGTTAACATTTCAGATAATAATGCTTATTGTTTTAGGTCAAAACTTTAGATAATCGGGGCGGCTAGGTGGCGAAGTGGATAGAGCACCAGCCCTGGAGTCAGGAGTACCTGAGTTCAAATCTGGCCTCAGACACTTAATAATTACCTAGCTGTGTGGCCTTGGGCAAGCCACTTAAACCCATTTGCCTTGCAAAAACTAAAAAACAAAACAAAAACAAAACTTTAGATAATCATTTTGATGACAACTTTAAAAATAGAACTCTAAAAGCTATCAGAGAGCTACTTTAAAAAAATTTTTTTTACACTTTTCGTTTTTTTAATATGATCAACACTTCTGAACCTAATAGAACTTTCCCTGGGAAAAAAGGAGTATAGTTAAAATAAACCAATCTACTGACCATATCCTCCTTCCTTGCTTTCTTCAATAGAGCATGCTAAACACAATTGAATCTTTTTTTAAAAAAAAATACTTAAAGGTCATCATAATGAACACTCAATACTTTTTTGTATTGAAATTAAGAGATTTTCAAAATTACTTATTGAAATGCATAAAGCTCTTGGTTGCCACACTAAATGATCCTAGATTGTTATGCTTTCTGAGCTTTTGTGGTTATAGAGTAATAATTTTTTCCAATCTCCTTTTTTCATCAAGCTACTTTTTAAAAATTAAATTTTTTTTCAGTGAATGAAAATCTACCTCCTTTCCCTCTAAGAAAAAAACCCTTCCAACAAATATACATAGTCAAAAACTGTTCCACTATTTGCCACATCCAAAAATGTCTCAAGCTGCACTGAGTCCATTACCTTTCTGTTAAGAAGTAGTGGTATGTTTCCTCATGAATGCTTAGGAGATTAAGGCTGGTCATTGCTTTGATCAAGAGTTCCGAAATCTTTCAGAATTGTTTGTCTTTTCTATGTTGTTATTGTACAAATTGGTTTCTTTGTTCTGCTCTCTCTATTCTGCATCATTTCATATAACTCTTCCCATGTTTCTATGAAATGATCCTTTTCATCATTTCTTACAGCATAATAGTATCTCATCATATTCATATACTATAATTTGTTCAGTTATTGCTCAATTAGTTCCCAGTGCTTTGCCACAGAAGGAACTGCTACAATTATTTCTTAAATAGTCAGCAATCCTTTCTCCAGCAATCTCCTCCTCTCTTTGAAGGCATTCCTTTCTATCTGAACTGAATTGGTAAATTAGATAGCTTTTTTACAGTTATGTAAAATAAAAGTAAAAAGGCTCTGAATGAAAACTTAAATGCATGAGCTTGACTGTATGGATTTTTTCTGATCTAAGACCCTTTTGGTTGCTTTTAAATTTTATTTTGAATTATGGTTTGTTGCATTCACCAAATATGAACTCAGGAGAAATGAGATCACATTATAATATAGACTCTGAGAATTAATGCTAAGAGTCCACAGAATGAGAGAGTGATCCTTGAAGTAGGGCTATTTTTTTCTATTGAGGAGGTGAATATTTATTCTTGAGTGAAAAAATAAAGCACATTTACTGAAAAAAGAACAATGGGGAGAGGGCAGTTTTTTAGTTAGAAGGCATAGGAAAGGCCTGGAAATATGGGGACAGGAAGGAAGCTATCTTATAAGAACTTAGTCTCCCTATTAGGTCAAAGTGAAAACAGAGAGATGGATGCCAGGTTAACTGGTTCAAATTAGATATGATGGATTATTGTAGCTCACTGAACAGGGAAGAATATAAATTGAGAGTGATTATTCTAGACACATTTGTAAGATGAACTTCCTATTGATTAATAAAAATTTATAATAATATCAACTGACACTTAGACAACATGTTTAAGTTTACAGAGGATTTACATATTACATCTCATTTGTTAGGAAGCCCAATGATAAGCTGAAGCATAGGGTAAATTGGACAGAACTCTTTTTCATTAGAGATCATAACATGTTAGATTGAAGAAAATAAGGCTCTTTATTGTGGGCAAGAGAAGACTTAGAGTGGGAATTTAATGGTGGTCTTCAAGTATTTGAATGGCTCTCATGTGGAAGATAGGCCTATTCTGATTCTCTGAGAGGGCAGAGCCAGGAACAAATGGTGGGGGGGTAAGGAGGAGAAGGTTGCAGAGACAAATTTCTATTGGATATAAGGAAAAACTGACTGATAGTCACATCTGTTCTAAAGTGGTGATGGTTTCTTTCAGTAGGCAATCAATTTTTTTCTTTCTGAAAGATTCAAACAAAAGCTAGATGACCATTTGAAGTTATGATATCTAGAGAGATTCTTGTTCAGTTTATACTTTGCCAACTCTATTATTCTATAAATCCAGGGAATCCCAACAATCCAGGAAGGTAGATATAACAAGTGTTATTATACTTATTGTAGTGATTCCATTGGGATAGGCAGCTCCTGGTTAAGGGAAGTCCCTCTGTCAATGCATGTGAATACGTTTCCTGTAACTTAAAGTCTTAGAGATTTTACATACAAGACAACTGAAAATTAGAGAAGTTAAATAGTTACCCAGCAAATGTGTGTAGGCTTGTAAGAGGCAAGAAATAAACTTAGGTTTTACTGAATATAAATCCATTTCTCTGGCCTACTCTATTCTGGGTGATATAAAAATAACATTTAAAGGACATAGGGCAGCTAGGTGGCATAGTAGATAGTGTTGGGTCTAGAGTCAGGAAGACTTAACTTCTTGAGTTCAAATACATCCTCACATATTATTTACTAAGTAAGTCACTTAACCCTGACTTAGTTTTCTCATCTGTAAAATGAACTCGAGAAGGAAATGACAAACTGCTCCAGTATTTTTGCCAAGAAAACCCCTAATGGTGTCACCAAGAGTTGGGCATGATTAAAATGACTGAACAACAAGGAAAAGAAAATCTTGTGAAAGGTACAAACAAAGGGAATAAATAGTGATAACAGCAAGTATTCAATACAGAAGCAAGTCCTGTATAAAGTTCTGCTACCAGCTGGAAATGATAGACCTCATGTACATAGACTTAAGTTCCAGCTTTATCCAAGGGATGTCTTAGGATTTAACTGTCATCATTGTGGCTTAAATGCCACAAAGTCTTACTCTTTTATTCATTACAAAAGCATGACAACACTTCCATTTGATTTCCCCAAGGAGATGGCAAACAGCTTAATGAGGACATTAGGTCATTTAATCTGTGCATCACTAATAGGACAGAGAGAGATGTACTTTTTACTTATATGGCAAAAGACAAAGAGAACTTTGAAAGACCTAGGTCCAGGTCATCAAACTCTAAGTCATATGTTTATAATAACTGATATTTGATGTACCTCTAAAGTTTACAAAATTCTTCACATATGTTTGTTGTACCCAAAGAGCGAGATGGAAGACGGAGACCAGAATTTGATAAGGAGATCTTTATTCCCGGGGACTATCTGGGGATTGAGTACCAAATCAGACCTAAGTGTTCCCGGGATAGGGTTTTTATAGTATTTTTGGGTGGGGGCACTGAGAGCAAGCAAAATGCAGAAAAGCAAAGACAGCAGTTAGATATATTATCTTGACATATACATATGTAAACATAGGGTTCCAATATAGATAGGGGTGAGAAGGGGTCAGGGTCTTTGTGTAATGATTGAACATATTTTCTGAGATGGAGGGAGTCAGGAATTTACTATCTTATGGTTCTAGCCACATCTGGGGAAGGGGGAGGCAGTTCTGGAATTTAACAGGTACAGCAAGACAATTAGGGTAGCAAGGGTGCTTTGTAAATCTTTAGACAATTTTATGGTATATCCATGACCCCTTGGGTTCTATTGAACTATCTTCAGACCTAAAAGTGCCTAGCCAAAGTTATATTTCTTTTTTTTTTTTTTTTTAGGTTTTTGCAAGGCAAACGGGGTTAAGTGGCTTGCCCAAGGCCACACAGCTAGGTAATTATTAAGTGTCTGAGACCGGATTTGAACCCAGGTACTCCTGACTCCAGGGCCGGTGCTTTATCCACTGCACCACCTAGCCACCCCCAAAGCTATATTTCTAAGGAATTTCTCAGGGCCCAGAAGGATGTCAGGGACCCCTTTCTATACAGGAATTTCACAAACACTGATATTGTACTTCATGTTAATCTTCACTACAACTATATGAGGTAATAATAATAATGGCAATATTTATACAATAAAGTTTATGAAGTACTTTATATTATCTCATTATATCTTCACAAAAATTCTGGGAAGTACTTGTTTTATAGTTCTAGTTAATTGAGACAGACAGAGGTTAAGTGGTTTGCCTAGGATCAAACAGCTAATAAGTATCAGAGACCAGATTTCAACTCAGGGCTTCCTGACTCCAGGTTCTGTCCTCTATCAATAATACTTAGCTGCAGATAGTTAACTCCTACCATTTGCTCTTTTTTCACAAATGAGGAAACAGAGAACTTGTTTTTTGCCAAGTAACAGATGTGTGAGTCTTCCACATATTCAGACTTCAGCCCCTGCATTTGTTGCAATACATTAATTGTTTATCACTCAAATTCATTAACTTCAATTTACTGGGATTTGGGATTATGTTCAATTTGTGATTCTGTTCAATGAGTTTATATGAGTTTAAATGCAGAGATTATGGCTGATCTAAGTCCTCCTTGGGGCTAACCTGGAAAAGCAGGTATGTTATTTGCCAAGCTGTAGGCTGATGCTAGGGAAAAATGTTGATTTGGAAAGAATTGTACTCTCGGGACTAGGGGTAATGATCAAATGAGTGGGGAGGGAGGTAATGGAATCAGAATGGATTAAGTGAATGATATCACTACTATATTATTCCAGTCATTGCCTGCCATCTAGCCTAATGCCAAACCAGTATCTTGGTTTTTCTATCTAGCAACTTCTCCAGGGATCAGGCTCTTTGTTTATAAAGACATCAAGGTCACCTGAGATTAGTAATAAAAAGACTTGTCCTACTCACCAAAGTGTTAACTTTGACTAATCAAGAGCCATCCGTATGTTGGGGTATCTTTGGCAAGGAAAATCTGAAAGACAGAAGAGAAAATCAATACAAAAGATAGAACCTCGTCTTAGAATTAGGCAGTGAACAAGTGTTGTGCTTAAAATTTTCCCTTTGGATAGTCCCATTATTGGACAACCTATATGGATAAGACAAGGTAAATATTCAAGATGCCATATTATTACAGGAGAAGTTGATAGGTATGTTGGATAACTATTATATCAGTCTCTTTCCTCTTGTCCACTTCCCCTGTCCCTGACTCTACCATTAATTATAAATCTCATAATCAACAGAAAACTGCTTAAGTGATCTTTTTTTATTAGGCTAAACCAGAATTATTGGTTCAGAAAAATCTATCTTTAATCTTTTTTTCTCCCAATATATTTGGTTTATTCTATCAGATTTTTTTCACCTTGTATGCAGATTTTATCATGTCTCCCTTCTGCCCCCAGTCCATCAAACAGCTAAAGAATAAATTCCCTATTCTTGAATTTGTGGTCCACTAAAATCTGACTCTTCCTTTCTTTTCTAGGTAGCCTAATCTCATATTTCTTTGGAGTCAGAGCTTTCACATCCTGCCTCTAACAATAACTGTCTAACTCTGAATAAATTTTTTAACCTGAAGTCTCAGTTTCTTCAGATTAGAAAACCAAATTTGATTAATAACCACTCATTTTGGGGGTTTTGGGTTTGGGCAAGATGGCCTCTGAAGTTCCTTCTATTTCTAAATCTGTTTTTGAAATCTGTTTTACTTCCATAATATTTTTCTTATATATTTCCTTTTCTCTACTCACAGATCCACCAACCTTATAAAGGTCCTTATCACTTCACACTTAGATTATTGCAATAGCCTGACTCAAGTCTTTCCCATTCCAATTGTCTTTGCTTTGCAGTTAATGTGATTTTTCCAAAAGTACAGGTCTGATCGTGTCACCCCACTACTCTATAAACCTATTACCTTCAGGTTGAAAAACAAAATCCTCTGTTAGGTATTTAAACTTTTTATAACCTGGCTCCTTCCTACCTTTCTGGTTTCACATTTTATTTCCCTCTCTGCACTACAACCCACTTACACTGGTTTTTCTCAAACACAACACTATTTCCTGACTGTGCATTTGTATTGTTTATCCTTCATGCATAAAATACTTACCCTTCCTCATTTTCAGTTCCTAAGTTCCTTGAGATCTTTCAAGACAGATCAACAAATACCTTCTGCAGAGGGACTTCCAGATTTCCTTTTATCCCCTCTTCCCTCCAAGATTACTTTTCCTTTACATTGTATATTGTGCATGTGTAGGGTTTTTTGGCATGTCGTCTTCATTAGAATGTGAACTCTTCGACATTTTCACCTTTCTTTGTATTACTAGCATGATGCCTGGGTTATGGTAAGTGCTTAATGCTTGTCTTTGCAAAATCTATATTACATCTAATACTTTTCTACTTCTATGCATCCATCCTGATAGCATTCAAATTCTACCTGTCCTTCAACACTTCTATCCTATGCTTCTATCTTTTTTGATATTTCCCCCCAAACACTCAGGCTTGGGAGAGTTGAGGACAGACTTGGTAGAGAGAGATCTGGGCAACTAGTTAACTATATTGATTAGCAGCTGTGGTCAGGTAGCATATCAGTCCTGTATTTGGGTGGCCCTAGAAGAGCATTGCACTTCACACAACTGTACAGATATCAAAATGGTGGATCAGAGATTAAAGAATATTAATCAAATTTGGTTTTATATCCCTTTTCTGAATCTGTAATTTTATGAGTTTTAAGTTGTTTGGAGAAGGAGGAAGAAGAGGATACTTCATGATAAGCTTCTAGGAAGAGACATAATCCATAGCATAATTCCTTTCACATCTGAAATACTCACTAAATATTTTTTGGATGAGACAGAGAGAAAATATCCCAGCTTAGGTTTTATTTTTTTTTAAGATTTTATTTGAGTTTTGAATTTTACAATTTTTCTCCCAATCTTACTCCCCCCATCCAATGGAAAACAATCTGTCAGTCTTTATTTTGTTTCCATGTTGTACATTGATCCAAATTGAGTGTGATGAGAGAGAAATCACATCCTTAAGGAAGAAACAAAAAGTATAAAAGATAGTAATATCAAATAATAAGATATCTAGGTTTTTTTCCCTAAATTAAAGGGAATAGTCCTTGAAATTTGTTCAAACTCCACAGCTCTTTATCTGGATACAGATGGTATTCTCCATTGCAGACAGTCCAAAACTGTCCCTGGTTGTTGTGCTGATGGAATAAACAAGTTCATCAAGGTCAAACATCACTCCCATGTTGCTGTTAGGGTGTACAGTGTTTTTCTGGTTCTGCTCATCTCACTCAGCATCAGCTCATGCAAATCCCTCCAGACTTCCCTGAATTCCCCTCCCTCTTGGTTTCTAATAGAACAATAGTGTTTGATGACATACATATACCACAGTTTGCTAAGCCATTCCCCAATTGAAGGACATTTACTTGATTTCCAATTCTTTGCCACCACAAACAGGGCTGCTATGAATATTTTTGTACAAGTGATGTTTTTACCCTTTTCCATCATCTCTTCAGGGTATAGACCCAGTAGTGGTATTGCTGGATCAAAGGGTATGCTCATTTTTGTTGCCCTTTGGGAGTAGTTCCAAATTTCTCTCCAGAAAGGTTGGATGAGTTCACAGCTCCACCAACAGTGCAATCCAGCTATAGATTTTAATAAATAATTGACACATGCTCATGATGCCATGGGATGGGTAATAAACAACTTGGTAGAAATGGGGGTGGGTGTGCATGTGGAGGGACAGATGAGGAAGTGGTTAGGATGGACACACTTATGGCTAGCCACCTTTCTTTGAATATAAGTTAATCTTTTACTTATCTCTGATCTCTCTGTCCAGATAGTTGTGATTCTCAATTAGAGATTAACATGTATTTAATAAGTGCCAGATACTTGCTGGGTGGTGTAGTGACTAGTCACAAAGATCCCAGATATTTCCTAGTTGTTTAAGCCTAGGTAAGTCTTCAAATCTTTATCTGCTTTGATTTCCTCAATTGTAAAATTGGAGGGGAAAACCACCTAGTTCCCAGGTTTTTGTGAGGATCAAATGAGATATTTGTAAAAAGCTTAGCATAATTCCTGGAAAATAAATGGGCATTTAATAAATGGTTGTTCACTTCCCTTCCCCTTCCTTTCCCTTTCCCTGCCATTCCAGTTATTAGGCTAGGGAAGACCCAAATGCTTTTGTGAAGCACCCACTTTTGTTTCTTAATAATTGCTTTGGGAAAATTGTAGAAGTGGGAATGTCCTCTTTACACCAGGGTTCCTTGATGTTTCACAAAGTAATCTGCGATTAAATTGTATCTTTATTTTGTATGAAATTTTACAGCTATTTGGAAGATAGGGGAGATGAATTAAATTGCACCCTACTGGTTTTTACTCTGACTGCATCAATAAAGAGACTGTTTATCTGGCTCCATAACTAGTTTCTATTTTCTAAAAAGATCCTAGGAGAAAGTTGAGAAAGTGACATTCAAGTCCTTTTCAATAACTCTTTTCAATAGTAAACACCCAACACAAGGTTTATCTGGTTGGGGTTCTATTTTTCTTTTATAAATAACATTCACAAAATATTTATTGAGTAAGAAATTAGGCTAGGGATTATGGTTGCCCCTAGGAGTTTATTGTCAAGTGTTCTCTTCCTCCTCCTTCTCCAAACAATCTGAAAGGAGCTCGAAAAATGACAGATTCAGAAAAGGGATATAAAACCAAATTTGAATAGCTTATTCTGATCACCACTCTACTGTATTGGTATCTATTCAGTGAAGGGGAAATCTGATGATCCAAATCATAGCATTCTTCTATATTCCTTCTTCTATCATATTTTAGTATATAGATGGGCTTATTAGTTCTATACTTTCCCCAGTTCTCTCCCATTCACAGTCGGTGAATCTTCTTCTCTCACTCTTCTTAAAGCTTCCACAATCAAATTTCTCTCCACTCACTCCTGTCCAATTAATGATCCACAATGATTCATGAACTCTCAGCACTCAACAGAAATATTAACTTTTCATTTGTTTTCTCTTTCCCCCTTCCACACTAAGAGCATTTTCAAATTTCCAAAATAAATAATTCCAGAACTGAGGACACACCCTTGAGTCCTCAAATAGGTGCAGGGAATTTAAAGCAACTGTATGTTCCAACAGAATTGCAGAAATCAAAGTTCCTCCCTTTCTGAATGGTCTCATAAACTGAAATTCAGAAGAGGGAGATAATCAATTCTAGCTAGGATGTTCAGGAAAATTACACAGAGGAGATATGGCACATGAATGGACTTTTCAAAAGATTGATAAGATTTTTGGTGGGTAGAAATGGAATTAAAGGAGATAAGCATTTCAAGAGGGGAAATAGACTGAGCAGTAGGAACAGGATGACAAAAACATAAATGTTGTTTTGGGGATTGTGAAGACACTGAAATGGAATTTATGTAGGAAATAAGTAGGAGATTATTATAGAAAGAAAGATAGAAGTAAGATTGCAAAAGTCATTGGATGATAGGGAAAGGGTCTCATTGATAAACCAGGAAGCAGTTAAATGACACCGTGGATAGGATCTGGATTTGGAATCAGAAATTTGTCTCAGACACTAGCTATGTGAATCTGAACAAGTCACTTAATCTCTCTGTGCCTCAGTTTTCCCGTCTGTAAAGCGAGCAGATTTCATAGGTTTGTTGTGATGATCAAGTGAGATAATATATATAAATCACTTTGCAACCACAAACCACCATATAAATACAAGACTTTATTAAGTGAATTTTTCTGTCTCTTCTATCAACAGTTATCATGGATCGATTGTTGACTCTACTAGAATAAAATGACCAGTTGGGAAGAAGACTCATGATGATTTTATAAAAGGATTGGTTGAAGGAAGTTTGGATGCTTAGTCTAGAAAAGAACAGATTTAAAGGGTGAAAGCTAGCTTTCTTCAAGTGTCTGAAAATATGGAAAAACAAGAGACTTGTCCTATTTGGAATCAGTGGGAAGCATTAAGCGCAACAAGTGAAAGTTGGAGAGAAGTAATTTAGGCTTGATTTAAAGAAAACCTACTTAATTCTTTCTGGCACAGGGCAGACATCTGGACATGAAATTTCATCAGTTTATGTGACTTCCTTGTATGAAAACCCTTTCCACCAGATGTAAATCAGTAGGGTATTGGTAATGGATAAACTAGAGAGGATTACACTGTATGGAAGGAAAAATACATCTTTATTTCCACTGATCTCTGACTGAAATTTAGCATTTCACTTAATTATTTAAAAACATCATTCTGAGAAGGAATCCATGACACAAACACACAAAAAACTGTCAGCTAGGATACTCAGGGAAATTACACAGGGGAGAGATGGCACATATGTGTCAGAGGAAGGACTTGACCTTGGGTTTTCCTGACCCCAAAGCTGACCCACTAACTTCTATATTATACAACTTCTTTCCTAGTGATCAGGACCATCATTCATGGGGGAACAAATTCCCTTTTACTGGAGATTTTTAAGTAGAGTCAAATGGCTACCTAGTTGTGAAGGACATTTCTGCTTGGGAAATGGTGCTAAGCTAGGATCCCTTCTACCTCTGAGTTTCTGTGATTTTTATGATATGTTCACCTTGTAAGATATTTCTCTGGGCAGGAGATATTTTCAATTGAAAGCCTGCTTTCAAATGCCTTTTGTCAAGCTTCAGCAAAATGTAAGAATGCTTGGGTAAGTTAGAGATATCGTCTAGGCCATTGTTAGCCAGGAGAGTTGAATGAATAGGCGTGTGATCAGCATTTTATTGTTTCTGTCTGCACCATCCCTTAACACATCTTTCATCAGAAGCGTGTCTGTACTTCATAAATAATGTTTTGCCCAGATGCTTATCCTGGATTAATACTTCTCTCAAACCCTTCACATACTGGAAACTATCTTTTTCTGCTTAATATTCCAATCCATGTGAAAATGTATCCTCACAAAATTCCTTTTACAACATTTCTCTAAAAATCCCTGGATTTACTGGATTCTTAAAAATTAATGAATCTCAACATTTGTGTGTGTGTGTGTGTGTGTGTGTGTGATGGATTCCTTCTCAGAATGATGTTTTTAAATAATTAAGTGAAATGCTAAATTTCAGTCAGAGATCAGTGGAAATAAAGATGTATTTTTTTTTCCATTCAAGTTCAGAGTTCCTGAAATCTGCTTACCATCACAGAGACAGATGGGCTAAGAATCTCATGGACCTCAAATTCAAAACTTCTTCTCCAAATGTACATTATTTATATAACTGGCTATAAGATATAAACAATTTTTTTTATTAACTCTTCAAAGCACTTTCATTTGCATTGTCTCATTTGATCTTTCCCTAGGATGGTATTGTGCCCATTATAGAGATGAGGAAACTGGGATAGGGAGAAGCTAAATGAAGTAAGATTTATGGATTCAGAAATCATACCATCATATAAACTCCTGTAATTCAAGTTATTGAACTTCGCCTCCTTCTCCAGCTCCTTCTCCCTCTCCTCTTTCATTTCCCAGCTCTTTAAAAAGTTACCCATAGTTGTTGCCTTAAATTTCCTCATTAACTATTTTCTCCTCAGGCCTTTGAAAACTGGTTTTTGTCCCAATCCTTAGTATGGAATTACTCTCGTAGAGATCATTAATATGTTCCAAGATTGCTTGTCTTCTTTTCATTCTCTGCTTCATCCAAGTCAGATATAACTAACCTTGGCAAGTTCATTCACTTTCTTGGCTACAGCTATCACTGCAATTTAGGTGATTTCCTTGTCTCTAATTCTAGTCCTCTTCTAAGATAGAGATGTTTATGTCCAATTACTGTGATAGGATGCCTTTTCCTGAACGCACCCACTGCTACTTCAAATTTCACATAAAATAAAAATAATGTTAATAATAATAATGATATTTAGGTGATACTTTAAGATTTGCAAAAATGTTGCACCTGTGTTAATTCTCATAACAACCTTGGGGGTAGATACTATTATTATCCTCATTTTACTAGTCAAGAGGTTAAGTCCCTAGCCCAGTGTCACCAGCTAAGTGAGAATCTGAAGCAAGAGACTTGTTCTACTTGGAGTCAGTGGGAAGCTTTAAGAGCAACAAGTGGAAGTTGGAGAGAAGCAATTTAGGCTTGATTTAAAGAAAACCTACCTAATTCTGCTCTCTGAGGAAAGCAGTCAGTCCACTATGTCTCCATATACTATAAACCCAAACTGGTTATCTTTCCTCAGAATCTGTTCTCCCTTTTGATTTTTATGATTTCTCTTAGTGGTATGCATAATCAATCATTCCACTTCCATGTTCAAACTCCAATATTTTCTTTGACTTTCATTCCCCTTTACTTCTTGTAGGCAATACTAATCAAATCCCTCCATTTTCTACACTGTATTGCTCTTATTTCTGCTGTCACCAACCTAACAAAAGTCCTTCCTCCTCCTTCCCTGGCAGCAGCCTCCTGACTTCTTTCCAGCTTCACTCTTCCCTTCTTTAATCCAGAGTCAAGATGATGGCACTCTTGTGGATAGATCTGTTCAACCTACTCCTTTGCTAAAAATCTTTCAACTATTACCAAATTAATTGTTTCTTAAATCAATGCAAACATTTTTGTTTAAAGAACTCCATAATCTGTCACCATCCTACTTTCTGTATTTATGCTTCAGTGGAACTTAACCTCCAATATTTTGCATCTTCATGTTTTGCTCTTTACACTTTGAATAATAGGATTTCCCTTCCCCTAGTTTGCCTATTGAATTCTTATCATTCCTTTGAAATTCAACTTAAATCTGCTTTGATCTCTATGTTGTCAGTGTGTGTGTGTATATATATATATATATATATATATATATATATATATATATATATATATATATATCTGTGTGCGTGTGTCCAACTAACAGACTGTGAACACTATAATGTAGGAAACATGTTTTAGCCAAAAGATGTTTCTACTTCCATGTCTACTCCAGGGCTCTGAAGTCAGGGGTCTTTAATGAAGGTTAATCCATTGGAATTGAATTCCTCCCTCCAGCTAAAGTGAATAGCAATGTCTGCAAAAAGAGTGAGACCAGCCCCAGTGAGGTGAAGACCTTAGGCAAGCATCTGTTGAGATGGAGAAGCAACAGATGATTTCACAGCTTCTTTTCTCATCCCCCAGAGGAACAATATCAGAAATAGAGAAAGACTCAGAGACAGTTTGGATTAGATATCCCCTGATGCCACTTTCAATTTTTGTGATTCCATGAAATGTAAAGCTCCATTTCATCTGAATGATCCCAGGTATTATCTCTACAATATATCTCTTCCACTTTCAGGATGGGGATGCTGTACTTTCTTTCATCCTTATAGGCCTGTATTAGCTGTGTGACCTTGGGCAAATTACTTAATCACTCTGAGCTTCAATTTTCTCATTTGCCAAATGGAGAAAATAATGGAAACTCACAGAGTTGCTGTAAGGTTCAAATGAGATAATGTATGAAAGGTACCTGAAGGTGCCATCTAAATGTGGATTATTAATTTTGTTAACCAGTGACTTCAATGTTATAAAAATTCCTGGTGAGGGAAATCTATGGTACTAATGTTGCTTAGGAACTGTTATGTAATTTATGATCTAAGAGAGATGCCTGCGACACTGATAAGTTATATGACCTGCCCATGGTCACAAAGTCAGAGGCATCCTGACTCTAAGACCAGCTCTCTGTCTCCTGTGTTTCCTGCCATCATTTTCAACAATGTCCTCAAATAACTAGACTTGGGAACATTTTTTCAGACTTGGAAAATAAAATGATAGAATTAAACATGGAGCGAAAAGTTCTCTGAAACATGATTCTTTCTACCTTTACTGCAATTTTTATTTTCAAGCTCAATTCAAACTTATGACTAGGATTGTACTCCAAATATATTAGCTGTAAACACAATATGAGGATAGTAAATAAATTCTACCACGTTCTGTATTACTCAGTGGATGGAAGTTATTGTTCTAAGGGAGCAAGTGGATAATTTTCTCACAGCATCTTTTTCATCTTATGAGTCCCTGCTCAAAAAAAATCTTCAATGGCCCATTGAATCATGTCTGTGATATCAGCCTCTTTTTGGCTTCCCAAAACTCCCCCTAATCTAGGCTCCATGCTATCAACTCAGCCTTACTAGATCTTTCTTTTTCTTCAAAGTTATATGATGAATCCAGTTAACTGAGGTGTCTGAGTTGACTGACTTGACTGAACCACTCTAGCTCAGTCATGAGCTTCCTATCATCCTAACACAACAAAGCAAGATCAGTCATATAGGCTGGCAGGATCATAGAATGAAAGAGATAGAAAATTATAGAGAGCTAGTTCAACTTTTTCATTTTATAGAGTGGAAGTATAAAGTCTAGAGAGGGGAAGTCACTTGTCCATGGTTAAACAGTCAGAAAGTGGCAGAACCTGGATAACAAGTCATATAGACTTATGCTGTATGCTCCCTTCACAACATCCTACTGACTCAGATGGAGCTGGGAGAAGGTGACTTTTCTGTGCCAGGATGCCATAGGTAAATGTGGACTTTGCTATCACATTAATATCATATTGCTGAGTTTGGAAGGGAAATCTCTCCATTGACATATGGTGTAATTGTATACCACACAATGCAAATTCCATCCAAACATCTATAAACCACTAGAATCTGAGCCCTGGGAATAGAAGGAATGAGAAATTCAAATGGTAGTCAGTCTCCATGCTACTGGAGATACTAACATGATAATTTAATGACTAAACAATTGAATATATTGGCTTTCCCCTGAGCTTTTACAATTTTTGCATATAAATTGTTTTGCAAATAATGTTTAAATTTAGCTGTGAATACCACTAGGCCCAACAAGCCCAGAAATAGAACAACTCAAATGAGATCAATCCAATGGTAAATTGTATTTTAAATAGAAGTAGAGTACTTTGGTGGAAAAATATCTGGGCTTGGAGATTAGGGGAGCTCTGACTGAATTTGGCTGCAAGACCTTGGACAAGTCATATTTGACATCTCTGAAGTCTCATTTTCCTATGCTTATAAGCTTTAATGGAGCTTCCTACAGGATAAAAATTCCTCTGCAATAAAATTCTGTTATTAGCATTTAATACCTTTCACAGTATAGTTCTTTATTGAATTACTTTTTCAGACTGACCTCATACTACAGTTATCCAGTCCTTGACATTTTGGCCTATTTGGTATTCCTTAGATGGAGTATTCTGCTTCCTACCTCCCTGACTTTGCATGCACATCCTGTCCCTTTCCTCCTCACTACCATCTCCTAGAATTCATAACATATTTCAAATGCCACTTCCTAGAAAAAGTCCTTCCTAAATTGTTAGTGTTTTCTTTGTCCAATCATTTTTTTAAAATAGATTCTTCATTTACTTATCTGTATGTATATGTTTGCACAGCTTCTTGAGGGCAGGGACTCTTTTAAGTCTTTATTTCCTATTTATTTCCTAGCACAGTGATTAATACTTTTTAGTCACTTCAATCATATCTGATTATTTTTTGACTCCAACTGGGATTTTCTTAGTAAAGGTATTGGAGTAGTTTGCCATTTTCTTCTCTAGCTCATTTTATAGATGAAGAACTGAGGCAAACAGAACCCTGTTCTGTTTCAGAACCCTGTGTGACTTGGTCACACAGCTAGTATCTGAGGTCAGATTTGAACTTAGATCCTCTTGATTCCAGGCCCAGATCTCTATCCACTCTGCTATCTAGCTGCCCTGAATACATAGTAAGTGCTTAGTTGAAACAATTGCTATGTATCTGTAAATTAAGAAGAAAATTGGTAACAGTTATCTTCCAGGATGTCATTCATGCATCACTTAACTTTTAATATATGTACTATCTGATAATTATCATTATGAGTTGCTATGAAATTATAATCTAACTTAACATAAGAAACTGAAGTGGGGATGGGGAAGATGCCAACCTGTGTTTTGGTCATCCTCAAGTTGTCATATTGATTTTGGACAAATAGGCTCCTACTGTAAAGACTGCACCCTTTATTTGCCTAACAAAAATAACAAACATAGACAATCAACAAGGTGTAGTTAGTAAGACCTGAGTTTAAATGTTGTTCCTGAGATATAATAGCTTGGGCAACTCAACCACTCTTTCCCTCAGATAGCTAAGATTTTAAGTTGCAGACAAGGTGCTGATTTGTTTCAATGGAAGAGATTTCTACATAGAGATACTCATATAGGTAACATCAGTCAGTCAATGTATATTCATTAAATGTTTTCTTTGTGATTCTCAGTTGAGGAAACTGAGGCAGACAGAGGTTATATGACTTGACTAGGGTCACACAGCTAGTAAGTTTCTGACACTAAACTTGAACTCAGTTCTTTATGATTGGGCCCAGAGCCATCCTTTAGCTCCCTTATCAAAAAAGTTCCCGTTCTCAAGGTGCTTGTGATTATACATAGAGTATCTGGAAGGTAATTTCATACAGGAAGGCACTAGATGTTAAGGAACACAAGTCTGTATTCTTTTATCCAAAACTAAAAGATAAAATTTAAGTCATTATATTCCCCTTTCCTTGTCTTACATCTAGCACTAACTATTACTGCTTAGACTCATCATCAAGAATCATGTGGTGAGCATAGGACATAGCACTCTGTATAGGGCGACATTTGAATCTCAAAAAATTTCTTAAGTGTGTGAGGCATATTCCTGCTTTGCATAAGGTTGGACAAAATGATTTCTTTAAGACTCTCCCAATTCTCAGATACTAATAAAATTTTATTAGGAAATAGAGTAACCCCCATTAAGATACCATACTTAGCCAGTGGTTGTGGAAATCAGGTCAGCCATGAGGTAGCATGACACTCAGAATGGGGTGAGGTGGAGGTGATTTTCAAGGTGAGTAGACAAACTGCTCACCTTGCAGATTTTCATGGTGACTGTAAGGTTCATGAAAGCCTCTTATAGCCTGTAATATGATTCTTTTATTTCACAGGAAATGTACACTTCAGAAGAATCAACCCCAATCTCACAGAAAGTTTTTTTATTCTCATTTGTAAATTATAGGGCAAGCTGAGGCTTTTTCTTCACTATAACTCATTCCCCCCCCCCCAAACCCCCATAGTCTCACAAATGAGTATCACAACAACACTTGATGGAATATGATAGACTAGGGAGTAAACACTTCAGCACCTTTGGATGGATAATTCCGTTCTGAACAAAAGACAAAGATTAAAATAGGGAAAAAAAAAACAAAGCAAAGGAACTTAAAAGAAAGAGCAGTAGAAGTAGAAAGGAGTTTTCTCTAGATCACTTACTATGTGGAAAAATAGGTTGAATTGTATTTGAGGAACCTTCAAGAGTGATTTTTAACCAGGCTGTCAAAATGATCTCAGAGGTAAAGCTCTGGAGGGAGGGAATTGCTCAGAGATTTGGAGGAATTGTACCATAAAAGCTACCTTAGTTGGATTAGGGTGGATGGCCCATTGAATCATGTCTGTGATTCTGCCCCCCAGAAGGGGGGCAGAATAAAGAACAATGGCTATGGATTTTAGGTCCAGCTCTGTGACCTTGGGCAAAGCATTTTTCCCCCTGGGTTTTGGTCTCTTCAGTTAAAAAAAAAGGTAATTTGATAGCTTTGTGTAGTTTCTACCATGTTTTTGGTAGGAAATTGATAAGCTGGAAGTCATTAGGAGAGTAGTCAGAGTAATGAAGAATCTTGAGTTCTTGGCATATAAAGATTGATGGAAAGACATGTAGCTGTTAAGCCTAGAGAAGAAAAGTCTTTGGATGAACATTATGATTCATTTACTAGTAAATTATAGTACTAGGCTTAACCTTAGAAATTAAAATTATGCATCTGCTAGTTGCTACTTATTTGAACTTAGATAAGTAATTAACCTTTTTCTCCTCAGCTTCCCCTTCTGTAAAATGAGTTAGAGTAAATGACCTCCTAGTTCCTTCTCGTTTGAAATCTTTAAAGAATTTGAATGGCCACCAAATGACAGAAATTAGATTTATTCTCTACAAGGCAGAATTAGAAAAAATGAGGGAAAATTAAAGAGAAGTAAATTTATGCTTCCTTTGCTGGAAAACTTTCTAACAATTGGATATTTTTAAAAAATGGAATGGATTGCTTTAAATGGTCTTGGGTTCCCTCTCTCACTAGAGGGGAATGTAAGCAAAGAATGATCATTCATTAATTGAATATGTCATAGAGGAGATTCTTGATCAGGTTGAGCTTGATGTCCTTGAGGCCCCTTCTAACTGAACTTCTGTGAGGGTTGGGAGCAGATTTCTTAGGTCTCTTTCCAGGTGTGCCATGCCATGATTCAATGAGAGATGCTGTCTGAATTGGTATTTTCTTTTGGAGCTTGTCAAGGTTGCATGGTTCCAAGATCCCCTTGAGTTCTAAGGATGGACACGCTTTAAGCTCAGGACTGAAAATGGTATCATCAGAATGATCTTCCACATGATTGCCCTCCCTCCCTCTACAGATGTGCTAGCTCATGTTCTCCATGTGGTTTCAGTGAGCCCATCCCCACAGATGGAACAAATGGGCTGGAGCTGATACATATTCAGGTGCATAAAGAATTATTCACAGTTTCTGCATCAATGCCAGCTTCCTTTTGCCTTGTTAGCAATTTTATGAACCCTCCTCTCCACCTGCACCTCTGCACTGACTCCTTCCATTCAACCTAATCCTGAGGAGGCCTCTTGGTGATATACACATACATAAGTTGTGTTGCCTTCTCTGTTGGAGGTTTCTAAAACATTCAATTTTTTTTAGAAACAAATAAGAGTCTCTTTAATAATAACAACTCACATTTTTTATTTCTTTCAAGTATACAAAGCACTTTATTCAAAGCAGTTCTGTTGGGTAGGCAATATGTTCATTATCACATCCATTTTTGTAGCTAAAGAAAATGATCCCCAATAGGCTAATGGTTGTACCAGTTGGGAAAAGTCAAGGTCAGGATGTGAACTCTGATCTTCTGACTTAGTTCAGTGATTTTCTCTTGCATTCAGATTCACAGATTCATAATTATCCACAAGAAGTGACAAGATTGTCCAATTGCCTCATTTTATAAGTAGAGAAACCAAGGATCAGGAAGAAGAAATAACTTGCTCAAGATGAAATATGAAGGTACTGACAAATAAATGACTAGACTTGTGTCTCCCAAGCCTCAGTCTAGCACTCTTGCAGTTAGATCAGGGATTCTTAATTTGAATTTTGATACATTTCAGGGTTGTACAAACGTGGATGGGAAAAATTATGCCTTTATTTTAATTCTTCAGTACTTATACAGGGTCCAGAACATAGTAAGTATCTAATGAATGCTTAATTTGATTAATCTCGAACTTCAATTTAGCATTTTCTTCAATTATTTAAAAAATTATTCTGCTAAGGAGTCCTTAGGCTTCATCAGATGTTAAAGGGGTCCATGGTATAGAAAAGATGAAGTATGCTCCTTCCAATTCTGTGATTTTAGCTAATTCTTAAGGCACAGATGGTACCATGATGTGGGGTTTCCTCTCCTACCAACAAATAGCAGGTCCTAATATTACTGTTAATGAATGCTACTTTCTGCCTTGCTGATAAAGCTTTAAAGTGACACTTTAGTAAGTGATGATGACAATGTTTCTTTTATTTTTCAACTTTTCAGAATGTGTCTGAAATTTGGCGGATGACTGGCTTCAGGTGCCCAATTACAGGCTTTTGGCACAGTTCTAATTAAGTCACTTACGTATGCTAGCTGTCCTATACTTAGTGAAAACAAATGCCTTGAGAGGCAGGCTGGCTGCTGGAATGAGAGGATGTCACAGAAGCTTCACTGTTAGCGAGTCCCTGACCCTTGCTGAAGAGCTGAAGTCCTGCTCCTTGGATCACTTAGAAGGCAATAGAATGGAGGAGTACCAGATGGGGAACTGGGAGTATCTCTAGAAATGGATATCCTTAACTGGCTATGTGACCTTCAAAAAGTCATTTCCCCCCTCTCTAGATCTCAGTTTCTTCCTCAAAGAATTTACCAGATGATCATTAAGAACTCTTCCAACTCATGCTATGATTAAAAGTGCATTATAAACTGAGTTATGGTGTGATGATTCCTGCATAAATCCATAAGTATAGGAATGAATACATTCATGTATATATTACATATTCATTCATTCATATATGTGAATATATGCATACTCATTCATTCAATATACAGTTATCAAATGCTTACTCTATGTTAGGCACTAGGGATACAAAGAAAAAAAATCAAACATTCCTGACCTGAAGGAGCTTAAATTCTTTCGAAAGAAACAACATATACACAGAGAAAAATTAAATACAAAATATAGATACAGTAGCTAGAATATTACTTCCATGGAAGGGGAATTAGCAACTTGTGGAGGCAGTAGTTGGAAGGAATCAAGAGAGGCTTCTTAAGAGAGAAGGTACTTTGGTGGAGGTTTGAGGTAAGCTAGAGATTTTTATGAGGCAGGAGTTCGAGGAAGCATTCCAGGCTTTAGGGTTCAACTTGAGTAAAAGGCTGGAAGTTGGAGATGGGATTTTGTATATAGCAATAATAAGAATTTCAGTTTGACTGGATCCTATAATGAATTAAGAAGAGTTAGGGGAAGTGATCCTGGCAAGGTCCCTGGAGGCAGATTGTGAAAGACCATAACTGACAAATAGTAATTAGCATTTTATCCTAGGGACAAGAGAGAAACACTGATGCTTCTTGAACAGGTGATAGTCTAAGACCTGTACTTTAGGGAAGAGTACCTGATTCAGGGTTAAGAGATGGGTTCAAATCCTGCCATTGATATTAACCTCAATAGTTTCCACATTTGTAAAATGGTAGAAAAATTTGCATTTTGTGTCTCACAGAATTGTGAGGAAAGAAACACTCCATATATGTCCATGAATGTTTATAAATATTTCAAAATCCCATAGGCTGAAGACATATACACAAAATAATATCTTCCCTGCTGTAGGGAGGACTGATGATTAAGCTATTACAATGATAAAGCAGGATCCTGAAGCAGTAGGACATGGAATGGGTAAGGTCTTAGTATACTGTAAGGAGACTGGCCACATGGAGTGCTTCAGGGAACACAAGGACCATAATAGGAAATCCTCGGTTAAGAGGGCAGTGTTAGGTGCATAAAAGAAAACAGGGAAGTTATGTGGTAGTCCCAAAGAAAGGCTGGCATGGAGCCATTCTTTGATAACCATCTCAAACTTTATGAGTAAGAGACAATATCTGTAATATATAAATATGTTAAACACAAATGTACAATTCTTTTTTTTAGGTTTTTACAAGGCAAATGGGGTTAAGTGGCTTGCCCAAGGCCACACAGCTAGGTAATTATTAAGTGTCTGAGGCCGGATTTGAACTCAGGTACTCCTGACTCTAGGGCTGGTACTCTATCCACTGTGCCACCTAGCCACCCCCAGAACTGTACAACTCTTGCCAGACTGTTTATCATCATGGAGGGGGAGGAAAGGGAGGGTATTAGAAAAATGTGGAACTCATGAATTTGTAAATGGATGAATACTGAAAAACTACCATTGATATAAATGGAAAAATAAAATAAAATTTTATTTAAAAAAAGAGGCAGTCTCATAATAGTTAGGATTCTGGCCTTGGAATTAGCAACACAGATTTACTCTTTTCCTTTCACTCATGCCAGCTATATCATCATAGATGAATTAGCCTAACCTCTTAGTTTGTCTGGCAGTTTTCCAGGGGTAGTTGCTCATCTGCTGGTCTGCATAGATTGAAAAGGTTTCCATACTGGGGGCTCTCTTCTCTGAAATCTACACAGACATAGAGACACACATACAAACACACACACACACACACACACACACACACACATCCACCAAATCCCAAATGCAAGCATACTATGATATACCTTCTCCCACCCCTCCTTCAGATCTCACTGAAGTTTGTTGCTTTCTTCAAGTGCAATCTCACACTTTTTGTCAACCCAGAAATCCAAGCACATAAGACGATCTTCACGGAATTCTAGCTGCTCACAATAGCTTCAGTGCCTGACTAGACATCCCTAACTAGAATTCCATTGCCAATATTTAGTGTAACTTGAGAGGATCACCCCAGGCAATGATAATGTCTTTTTACCCTCTAAGGGAAAAATAGGGGCAGAGGTGGCAAGATCATTTTTTAACAGAAATATTTATATTTCAATAGGACCACCAATTATATCTCTATTATTAATGAGCCTAGCAGAAGCAGATGAAAAATTGAACACTCCCTTGTGAGGAATGGGAGGGAGAGTTGGCTAAGCAAGCCCTATTTGTCACCTTTTAGGTTCACGAGGAAATATTGAGCCTGCTTATCAAATTTTTCCCTGGAAACATTGTTAGGCTACAACATAAAACAGCTAGAAAACAGCAGGAGGGGTCATGCAACAGAGTGATTAAAACCAATCACAGATGTTCCTTCACCTTCCTCAGCCAAATGGATGATCAGCTTCTTCTTCCGACATATCTCCTGGGTCGGAGTTTTTGGAAAAGCTAAGGCTAGTGCTTAGATATGGGATGTTGTGTGAAAGATCATCAGGTACTTCCCTCTATGCTGTCTTTTATGATGATGATCATCATGATGATGATGATAATGTTGTCCTTCATTCTTGAAGACCATGACATGGGGAGGGTGAAACCAGGACAAGCACATAGATTGGATTTTAGTGAGGGGTGCTGGGCTAAGTCACCAACTTCACTTTCTCCTCCAGAGTCATCTGGGTCCAGTGGTCAGATATGAATCAGAATGACTGGAAATGGGCCTGGGATGTTAGGCAGTCAGGGTTAAGTGGCTTGCTCAAGGTCATGCAACTAGGTAATTATTAAGTATCTGAGGTCTGATTTGAACTCAGGTCCTCCTAACTCCAGGGCCAGTGCTCTATCTAATGTGCCATCTAGCTGACCTGTCTTTGATGAACATGGGACCCTAAGGACCTAAGATTATATTCCCAGTCCCATATGTGTTTATGAATTAATTTATCAATAAAAATATTTCTTATAAAAAGAATATCATCATAATTCAGTATTTACAGAATCAGGTCAATGTTTTCCATCAGTATTCTGACTGCTGTCTTTATTAGGTCCTCAATTTTCTCTAGTATGGCCATGCCTTGATATGGTATCTTTTATTTTTGGCAGGGCAATGGGGTTAAGTGACTTGCCCAAGTCACACAGCTAGGTAATTGTTGTGTTTGAGGTTGGATTTTAACTCCTGATACCAGGGCGGGAGCTACATCCACTATATTATCTAGTTGCCCCTTGATATGATATATTTAAAAGGATGGTTATATCTTTGACCTTGTCTGTCTGTCTGTCTGTCTGTCTGTCTGTCTGTCTGTCTCTCTCTCTCTCTCTCTTTCCCTCTCTCTCTTTCCTCTCTCTTTGATCTTCTTTGTATATGAAACTATCCCTTCTCTCCCCAGTCTCTTTTGCTGGTCATACTCACTTGCTGAGAGAACTCTCCAAAGTTCTGTCCTGTCTTCTTTTCTCTTCCTTCTATACTGTCTCACTTGGTGATCTCATTTTTTTTAAAGGATAGGGATTATGGGTGTGTTTGTAGACATCAGGGAAGGATCCAGGATATAGAGAAGAGAGACTGGATATGATATTGGAGGGATCTAATCTGGTAGAGAAGATGGGAGAAGATATATTCAAGGGTGTATGTAGAAGACTTTGGCAAGGAAAAGGATCACCTCTTCATCCAAGACCTCAGTGAAAGAGATGACATGGAACTAAAGTCTGAATGACGTGAGATGAGGAGGAGAAAAGATGGTGAATCACCTTAATTTTTTCAAGTTTAAGGCAAGGTCCTCCACTGAGAGGGAAGGGTTTGAGACTTGAGAGGAAAGATAAGAAGGGTTTGAACTTGGCTATAGGAAAGTGATTTGATTAGCAACGAATAGATTTTTTTTTCTTGCTGCAGTGAGGTGCCAGTTGAGATAGTCAATAATAGTCAATAAACGTTTATTTAGCACTTCCTATATTTCAAGCACTATGCCAAACACTGTAAGATTAAATATCATCAGTTTGCAGTGGGTCTAATCAGCATAATCTCATGGTTTCCACCAGGTCCTTTCTGCAGCATGTGAATGGGAGCAAAGGAAGGGGAAGTCAACCCTACTCATGGGAGTCACCCTTCTTCTGTTAGGGGTTTCTGGCTGAGTCAGGGTAATGATGGTTGTGATAGGTGGTGGTGAAAGAGGGGCAAATTTGTTCAGTGAACTTCATTCACAGCCATTCAGGTTCTCTGCAGTCAATGCCCACATTTCTGTTCACTCCCCTGGCCCTAGCTAACAACGGGTCCGTGCCAGTATTGACTCAGGATGGCTAAAAGACTGCAACTTTACAAATATGCCAAAAAACACTGGACTGTCTGGAAGGTAAGCCTCCCAGGAATCCTTCCCTGGCTGAGTACCTGCCTGACTAGGAAGCTGGGAGAGGTGGGGTGGTGGAGGTAGAACGTTCTCCCCTTTCTCCCCACCCAATTTCATACATCCTTTTCACCCCCCCCCCAAGTTTCTGTCCGTTCACTCAGATATTTTGATTTAGGACCAGAGACTTAAGGAGTCAGAAACAAAGATCCCGTCTCCTGGGTTTGCCAATAAAAGCCAGAAGCTTTTGAAAGATCAAAGTTCCAACTGGCGCCCAACCCCCCCCCCCCCAGCCCCTATGTAAAGAACAGTGAGAGAAGCATTTCCGGAGATGAGGAGGGAGAGGTCATGGCAACAGAACAGTGAGGGGGCTTTGCTAAATAAGCATCACTCAATTGGACTTCTCTTTTCACAATGAGTGCATATTTATATGATTATTTCTTTCTCTTCCCCCTTCCTGGATCCTCTCTCCCTTCCTCCCCTATCTTCTGTTGAATGCAGCCAGCCCTGGTGGTTGCTAGGGAGCAACAAGTACAGGGATGCAGCCGGGGCTTCAGCTTTGCTGCAGCCTCCGGAATGTTCACTGAATCCACGTAAGAGGGACCAACGTTAGGGGGCGCTTTGGGTTTGTGGTTGTGGCTCCATTTCCCAAAGGGAACACTGGAGTGTCTGGGCTTGATTCTGGAAAGGACTTTTCTTTGTCTCTGGCTTCTCCATCTCTCCAGGCTGAGGATGACATTTCTTTCCTAATGAGGTGTGTGTGTGTGTGTGTGTGTGTGTGTGTGTGTGTGTGTGTGTGTGGTATGATACACCTCCAGCTAGAGGACTATTAAGGAAAGGGAAGGAAGGGAATGAGCTGTACTATTAATTCCAATCCATTCTGTACAACACCCCTAGCTTAAGCTTCCTAAAACTCCATTTTTATTATAAAACCCCTTCTTTCCAACTATGGTCTATATCTATAGCTATATCTCCACACCCACATATATACATAGATATGTACCATGATATGACATAAGTATAATTACATTCTTGACCTGGTTTGTATGTATATATTTATATCTAGAGTGACAGATAATTATTTCAAGGCTATGAAAAAATCCTTTCCTTTCTCCAATATGGTCCATGTATCTAAGCAATCACTCCTACTCTCTGTCTTCCCCATTCAGCCTTAGACTGAAACTCAAAATTTCTTCAGTGATTTGTTTCTGCATATGTATTTTTTTCTTTTTGCCCTGACTTATGATTTCATTTATGTAGGTAGCTCCTGGTGGTTAAAACTTATGATCTTAAGATAGTTGCTGAAAAGTGAAATATTCACAGTCATATGGCTGATATGTGTTACAGTAAAGATATAAACTCAGGACATCCTGACTACTCTATCTACTATGCCAGGTTATCTCTCATATAATACATTTCTATTATCAAAGAATTTTGAGGGAAATTCAGCAACCATCCAACTATTTAGATGAAGGAATCCCCACTATAACATGCTTGACAAGTGGTCTTGTGGTTGAACTCTTCCAGTTTAATGAAAACTATTGAAATTTAAATACTAATTATAAAAAATCAATTAGCATTAATAATGCTATTAATCTCCTACATAACTCTTTAAGACATCCATATTAAACAACCAACTAAATTTAATAACATCTTGTTAAATTTAACTGTCTTGTTAAATCTGAATTAAATGTATCTTGGAAAAACTGTTTAAATCATTCCTGAAGGTTTCAAATTGTCTGCATATTTTAGAAGTCCAACAATATCTGCCCAAGTTGTCATTGGTCTGTGGCTTGATCTGTATGTACTAGCATCCATGTATATGCAAATGTTCTTCAATGTGACTTTATTAATGCAGTTCCTCCTGTCTGCTACCACTTAGATTAGCCCATATTCCACAGAGCCAGAAATCTGTCTGCTCTGATTGCCAAGGCCATAAGCCCAATGAAATATAGCAGAATTTTGTAGCAGTAACAAAATGCTTGCCTTGGTGACTGATAAGTCCCTGGGAGGACTCATGCATTTCAGCAAGAACAGAAGGTCCTCTAGAAACTGAACTGGGGATAGAAAAATTTGTGTAAAGACATATAATGAAATACTATACCCAATACATTAGGTAAAACAACCTCCACAAATCAGAACCAGAATATCTCCAGAGGGACAGGTAGAATTTGAGTACCAGTATCTAGAAGCAGATTTTTTAAAAACCATATATAACTGAACACCCTCCCCATCAAAAAGTTTAGACAATGGGGCGGCTAGGTGGCGCAGTGGATAAAACACTGGCCCTGGAGTCAGGAGTACCTGGGTTCAAATCCGATCTCAGACACTTAATAATTACCTAGCTGTGTGGCCTTGGGCAAGCCACTTAACCCCATTTGCCTTACAAAAACCTTAAAAAAAAGTCTAGACAAATGTGCAGGTGATTGCTTTCTGGGCTACATGAAGCTGATGTCAAGATTAAGGTCACATCCTCTTCTTCCATCCCTTCCCCCCATGTTGGTTAGTAAAAACAAACAGGAACTTAGAACTTCTCTCAAGTCACTCATTGTAAAAGGCTTTGGGATGTTTATTGTCTCAAATGTAGGTTGGGAGAAAATTAACTAGTCCCATATTTTGCAGGGGTTTTGAAAGACAGAGCATAAAAATATTTCCTTCTCCCTGGATGGAGAAACTAGTTTGTTTTATGATGAGAAATTGTATTCCTGGTAAAATGCTAGTTTTAGTATTTTTTTTTATATCATCTGAGCTCATAGTATTTCATGTTTGCCTTGAAATAGTCTATTTGTATGATATTTATTTGCTCATGTCATCTTTCCATCTATATTGTGAGCATATGTCAGGAATAGCATCTTATTTATCTTTGAATTCTCTCTAGCACCTAACAGAACAGAGGTCTTATAATGTTGGATGTAAGATGCATGTATTTACAAATGAAAGAAATGATCCCCATCCTGAGTACAGCAAGTTATCTTGATGAGGCAGTAGGATCTAGTGCACAAGGTACTGGCTTTGGAATCAAGAAGAAATAGGCTTAAAGCTCTTTTCAGATTTCATGCATTTCAGGTTCATTTGTTTTTTAGTTGTGTGAAACTCTTTGAGGATTGCGGGTTTCTTGGCAAAAATACTGAGGTGGTTTATTATTTTCTTTTCCAGCTCATTTTACAGATGAGGAAACTGAGGCAAACAGAGTTAAAAGACTTGTCCAGGGTCACATAGCTAGTAAGTGTCTGAGGTCAGATTTGAACTCAGGAAAAGGAGTCTTTCTGACTCCAGGCCCAACACTTTATCCATTGTGTCATCTACCTACCCTGATATAATATATACACACCTACATGCACACATATAAACAATATGAGACTGATTTATGAATATACATATTTATGTATACATATAAATATATGTATGTATATAAACACATACATATGAATATGTACTTGTGTATGTGGATCTATCTGTTTATGTGCATATATGATCTTGTGACCAAAAAGGTAGTTGCTTATAAAGACAAATTATTCTTCTCATCTTATTAGAGTTGCTATCTTGCTGCCGTTCTTTTTTTTATTTTTAATAGTTTATTAATTTAATTTAATTGTTCTTTTTTTTTAATAGATTGATAAAATAACTACTTTTCTGCAGTGGGATGTTTTGTAGTGCAGACTTTGGGAAATCCACTGAAAATACCCTTGGTACAGTCCTACTAACACAGGATAATGGGAATATATGCCTCATTCTGTTCCCACATGATTTGGATTAATTTTATTGACTCTAGATTTTGAAAGTTTTATCTTCCATACAACTAGGAGATTATGTTATGTCAACATCTATTAAAATATTGTTCTTAAGTTTTTTGTGAATCATTATCATGACTGGGTAACAGTTTGGTCTGTGATAATATTCCAGTGGCAGTATAGTTTATTGGTTAAGTCCTTAAGGATACATTGAGGTCTGCAATATCTATACCTTTATAATACAGGTTTTTTTTTTTTATCTGTAGTCATTGAAAGATAAGAAGCTTCTGATGGATAATTCTAACCACCAGGTCATGTCTATTTGGGAGGTATTTTATAGCCTGAAGTGATGTATTAAACAGTTCCTACCATTCCCTTGAATAAAATGCATTGCTCATTAAGTCTGGGCTTCTTAAGGATAACCCTTTTGTAATTTATATTCATCACAACCTGGTTCTGAATTGCCATATCTCTCTATTTCCATAAATAAATCTATGTGACTCTATCATTTACTTGATTTTGTGGACATATTGTTGTCTGGGTTCTTGCCAATGTCACCCAAGTAGGACCTTTTGAGATCATTCTTAGACCTTAGCTCTTTCATAGACTTCATCTAGAGCTAAATCACTTTCAGTTATATTTGACAAATCCAGTGGTGTCTATTTATTAATCACTTTGAATATTGATTGGTGAAGTGGTTTGCTTTGGAGACTGTGTATCAACTGCTTTAAGAATCCCTATCAATCTTTTTCTTCTTATTTGACTGGGAAGTGTTCAACTTTTTACAACTGCCTTAGGGTGATGGAGGTCTGTGGTTCATTAATATTATACATGTTTTATTAGGATGCTTTCCAAATCTGTTCTGTTTCATTTTATAGTTCCAAAAGCATACATTAAAACTGGAACAGAGTAGGTGTTAATTGCCTGAAATGTATTCTTACCAGTGACCTTTGATTTCAAGATGCCAATAAATCTCAGCATATTTCTCTTTCAAAGCTGTCTTGCCTATATGAGACCAAAGTATTTTCCATTATTGTCTTCACCCACTAATTCAATTTGGCTTCCAGAATTATGTTCGAAGTCTTCAATGACTATCTTTCCTTGAAGTTCATTAAGAATTTTGCTACTAGGGGCAGCTAGGTGGCACAGTGGATGGAGCACCGGCCCTGGAGTCAGGAGTACCTGAGTCCAAATCCAGACTCAGACACTTAATAATTGCCTAGCTGTGTGACCCTGGGCAAGTCACTTAACCCCATTGCCTTGCAAAAAAATAAAAAAACAAAAAAGAAATAATTTTGCTATTGTAGAATCCAAATGATATTTTCTTATATTAATGGAGATTCTGAGATAACAAATTGTTAAATGTGCTTTTCAGTGGAACCACAAAACTTGATGTCATCCATGTATGTCAAATAATTAAAAACATATTTTGATTCTATTGTCTAATTTTGAAGTTATACTTAGATCTTTTTCTACCTAGCTCTTCTTAGAAGAGATAATAGATTTAAGATTATGTAAAACAATAATGGGTTTAAACTATCTTCTTGAAAAATGCCATGTATTTATTTATGTATAATGGTGGTGGTGGTATTATTATTTCTCCTCAGCATCCTAGATCAGATCATAAGTTCAGAGGATTTATAAAAAGAAGGAAACTTAAGAGATTATCCAGTCCAACCTCCTCATTTTTTAGCTGAGGAAACCGAGGCCCCAGAGAGGCGAAATGATTTGCTCAAACTCACATAAATAGCAAGCAGTATGGTTTGATATTATTGGCAATTGGTATCTTTTAATTTTGGGGGGAGTTGCATTAGCACACTCTATTTCTAGACAAATTATTGAAAGTCTCCAGAAGTCTCCTTGACTCAAAACTTTGGTAGGCCAATTAACACAAGAGGAGAAAGATTCAGGCTGGATAGCAACTGGATATTGCACCCAGTTTCTGGTAAATGTTTTAATGTCTAACTAACAAAGGGTTTTTTTTTTTAGTTTTTTGCAAGGCAAATGGGGTTAAGTAGCTTGTCCAAGGCCACACAGCTAGGCAATTATTATGTGTCTGAGGCTGGATTTGAACTCAGGTACTCCTGACTCCAGGGCCGGTGCTCTATCCACTGCGCCACCTAGCCGTCTCTAACAAAGGGTTTTAAATAAGTCCAAGGGGAATGCTCCTAGTGGCCCAGATATAGCTCTTAGATGTGGACAAACTCTTTTCTAAGAAACCTCCAAGTAGTTCTTCTGCAGAAGTCCTGAGGGATTTACTCAAGTTAATATTAAGCCACCCAGGGTTTCTTGCACTGTTTCTTGAGCATCTGTGGCTCCTACTTCACAGTAGGATATGTTCTAAATGATAGTTCTCAAAGAAAAATCTCTCCTACTTTCCCACATCTTGTGACAGAAATGCTTATGTCAAATATCTGGAATTTGGCATCTCTCCAGTAATCAGGAGTACCCACAAGGATGTGGATGCAAACAAGCTTGGGCGTTGATGGACAAGCATGAAACAATGCTATTCAATGTAAGGAGAGTTCTGACAAGCAGGGCAAGCCTGTGTAGACTTTCCCCTAGTAAAAGATTTATTAACTAAAACTTATTACTAGGTATGTGTAAAATGCTAGGAAGCCACAAAGATGAGTAAGGCATGATCCCTACCCTAAAGGAATTTACAGTCTATTGGGGTGACAAGACACAGGCACAGATAAATACAACAATAGTTGGAAGAATATGAGGAGAACAAATGATAGAGAAATAATTTCCAGCTTATGTGAGAAGCTTCATGAGAAAGGCAGCATTTGAGTTGAGGTTTGAAAGATGAGTAGAATTTTAATAGGTTGAAATAGGGAAAGGACATTCTGTGGACATAGGAAATAATCATAGGTGTAGAAAATATGGGGCAGATTGGAGAAATGGTAAGTATTATTTGGTTGGAGAGTAGTATAAATGTGTGTGTGTGTGTGTGTGTGTGTGTGTGTGTGTGTGTGTGTGTGTGTGTGTGTGTGTGTGTGTAGGGTGAGTAGTTAGAAATAAGCCTTGAGGATATTCTCAAAAGTTGAGGAAAAATACCAAGTACATTCTGATATTTTGCTCTAGTTGTCATTTTTAATTTGGATATTCAAGATACTAAGACTCAGTCTTCTTTTCCCCCTAATCTGTTGCCAACATTTACTCAATTGTTCGCATGTGGGTTTCATGCCATCAGTTTTCATTATTTAATCTTCCCTTTTCTTTCATTTCCATTCCAAAATTCAATTCCAAAGTAGCTAGCTGACAGTTTTGTACTCTTCCCAATCTGTCTCAGTAATAATATTCTTTGATTCTTTTGAAACAGGCAACACTGGAGGAAGGGGAGGTAGTATGGATAGGGTAGGCATGGATATCTCCAGCAGATAAGAATTTGTGTATGTGTACATGCAATTAATTATACACTGGAATAAAGATTTTCATAAGACCTGAAAATCTCAACCTTGGCTCCATATGTCAAATGTGTCTACAGTTGGAGATGAATCAAATGTTGTCCGGTAGTCATTGGATCTCCCAAGATCTACTGTGGTTGTCATAGGATTATAATATTGTAGAGTTAGACCTGGAAGGGGAATTATTCCAATTCCCTCACAGATGAGGAATTGACACCAAGGGCAGTTCCATGTCCTGCCCGAGGTTGGCTCCATGTCTTCCAGACTGCCTCTAGCATCATTATGCCCTTGGATTTTCTTTTCTACCTCTTACTTTACTTAATCCTCTCCAGTTTTCACACTGTATGGTTCTATGCTATATAATCTCAATTTATTATGAATTAACCTGGAGTTGATTTACTTGTTCATGATTTATCTATATTCTCTTTAGCTGCATTGTAGATTTCTACTGAAGATTTTTGCTGTTGGTGTGAACAAGTCCACCCAGAGGAATCAGGAAGAATCTACTTAGTATTCCAGGTCTCTATGTAGCCCCTTAAGTCATTCCTAGTTGTTCTTTAGTGATATCAGAACAAATGCTTTAATAAACTATCTCTTTCCTCTGTTCTCTTTCCTTTCCTCTTTTGCCATCTCCCCCTTCTTTTTCTTCTCCCTTACAATCAAAACCAGATGATGCTAAATTGGAGTGCTAAAGCTTATGGATTTTGTGCATAAGAAATCTACTTTGGAACTATCCATTTTTAGTTTTCACAGAATTCTAATAAACTTAGTTTTCTGATTTCTATTTTATTTTATTTTTATTTTAGGATTTTGCAAGACAAATGGGGTTAAGTGGCTTGCCCAAGACCACACAGCTAGGTAATTATTCAGTGTCTGAGGCCAGATTTGAACTCAGGTACTCCTGACTCCAGGGCTGGTGCTCCATCCACTGTGCCACCTAGCTGCCCCAGTTTTCTGGTTTCTAAAGCACTTAATCAGATCAGAAACTACAGGCATTACTATAACCTAACAGTAAGAGAGGGAAAAAGAAAAAAAACGCTTAAAAATGAGACTCAAATTCTTGAAAAGCAGACTTATTCTATGCAGTCCTAAGTTTTATCTAAATAACCCATGAAGTTTTTTTCTTGGGCTCAATGTCTGATGTTCAGAACGAAGGTCCCAAATGATCAATAAAAGATAAAATTGTAGTTCACTATCTTCCACAAAATTTTCCCCTGAAACCTTGACAAGTTAAGTCTGTGATCTTGGTTGAAATCCTGTCTCTTTAACTTACTCTCTGTGTCCTTGAAAAGTCATTTAATCTTTTTTGACCCTTTCCCCCCAGTTCTCAAATTGAGAAAATGGGAGAATTAACCTCCCTTTGGGGAGAATCTAATCTCCCTTTCAGTTGAAAAATCAATGATCCTAGGTGGTGTAGGGGGTAGTGTGCTGAATTAGAAAAACCTGAATTCAAATCTAATCTCAGATACTTACAAACTATATGATCTCAGGTATGTCATTTAACCTCTGTTTGTCTCAATTTCCTCATCTATAAGATGGGTATAATAATAATACCTATTTCCCAGGGTTGTTGTGAGGATCAAATGAGAAAATAATTGTGAAGTACTTAGCATAGTGCCTATCTATTATTATGGTTATGAAGGCAAGGAGAGTTCTTAATATATTATTTTGGCAGGTACTGTTGTTGTATCTCTTTTGTTCTCAAAGAAGATCATGACATCTGGGAGGTGATACCATGACAAGTAATGAATTGGATTTGAGAGAAGGGATGCTGTATTAAGTCACCAGCCCCACTTTCTTCTCCAGAGCCACTTGGATCCAGTGACCAGATATCAGTCAGAATTACTAGAGATGACTCTGTTAGATGGTGCAGTGGATACAACACTGACCTTAGAATTAGGAGGAGGGGAGTTCAAATCCAGTCTCAGACACTTGGGAGTTCCTATAACACATCTGTCTACCCAATCAGAAAAGTGCAGAAATCTGTCTTCCAGATAACTGATTTTCTACAGTAGCATAAGATCCCCACCTAATTGATCCCCCTGCCCCAAATTTACTTTGTCATTGCAAAGATTTACATAAAGGATACAAAGAAGAGAAGGAAAGGAGGAAGATCCACTGAGACAAGTTTGTTTTCTGAGACAGTGATCTTTGGGAGACAAAAACAGGAAGCTATTTCTTAGTATAACTGAGAAAAGGGTCAAAGGAATCATGGTAAGAGCAAAAACAAAGAGATGCTCTTTCTCTAAGGTCTGGGGGGAATTTCCTAACACTGGGTGAACACATACTTCTATTTTGTCATAATGGATATAATCTTCTAATGGTACCTATGTATAGGCTAGACCAGATGGCTTTGGAGATCCCTTCCAATGAATTGATAAGCTTTTATTATGAGTCTATTCAACTCTGCTAAGCCCTAAGATGCAAAAAAAAGCAAAAAGAATCCCAGTCCTCAAAAATTCTATCAAATGTGAGAGACACATATTCACAGACATAGATACACATACAAATTCTCACACATAGGTAGACAGATAGATATATAGACAGATAAAGAATACAGATAGAAAATATAGCATAGGAAGGCAACTGGAAACTGGGAAAGGTCTCTCAAAGAAGGTGCACCTGCAGTCCAATAGTGATATTATTCCTCATTCATTTTGGTCAGAGACTTAGAGTTTTGGAACACAGAAAAAATGAGGCAGTTAAAAAAAGTCAGAGTAAGGGGGAAAATAGAAAAAGAGAATGAAGCTGAGCTGTCACTTCACATTTCAGCCAACACCAAGCAAGCAACAGCCTGTGTTCATTTGTGAGCAAGCTGACATTTACAGCTTTTATTTTCTTGGCTTTGGAGAGAGAGCTGGCACCTTGGCTTATCAACCACCTGAGAGTGGGGGGAGACAGAACTGACTCCGGAATGAGAAGATGAACATATGGTCAGCTGTCCCTTGCAGCCTGAGGCTCTTGTAGAACACACTGTTCCCCCTTGCCCTCCTACCTCCCATGGTTGAATTCATCAGAGATGTTTGAATCATTCCCCACAGGTTGGAATTCAACTCATAGAGGTTCTTTAGAGGTAAGACAGGAGGGAAATTCAGATTGTGCAAAGCACTATCATGGACAAAAAGGTAGGGGACCTTCTTTCTTAGGTGCATTATAAATATTATCTAATCTGTAGGTAGTTTTCAAAGCTTGACCGAATATATCATACTCTAAACCCCTCTCTTGGTCAGAGGTTCTTATCAGAAAGCCATAGATTTAAAGCTGGGTGAGACATTACAAGTCATCTAGAAACTGGGGTCCAGAGTTGTCAGGTGGCTTGTCCAAATTTATGCATTTTTTTTAAGTGGCAAAGTCAAGTTTTGGACACATGTCCTCTTCTCTGTGCTCCAGTTTTGACAGCTAACTTTCTTAAATTCTAGATTATAGACTACTCACCTAAATTGGGGAAGGAAGTTCCTTACCCAGAGTTCTCTACACAATAGAGATTATAGATTGAGACCCTGACCTCCATATAGGCTAAATAATACTACACAAAAGGTTTAACACCCATTTGATCCTTGCAACAACCTGAAGAAATAAGGATAAAGATTATGACCCAACTTAAAGATAGGAGGATATAGGCACAGTGTCTTCATTTTTCTGAGTTCACACAGCTTATAAGAGGCAAATCTAATTCTTCTACTTCTAGATTCAATGATCTTTTCATCACCCAACAACCACCTTTGTCTGATCTAGGAAGGAAACTATATATTGTTATAATAGCAGAACACTGTATGGCATTTCTCTTCCCACTATACTTTTCTTGCTTCACACATAGATAGCAGCTTAACTCTTCTTAAATATGCCTGAATTCTTAGAAAGATACATTTCCCCTGTGATGCAGTTTAAATGGCACATTTGCTGGCTAGCTTTGCAAGTGATTTCTTGGTGGTTGCTCTTTCCCTTGGAATTACTGCAAGTTTATAACAAAGCTATCCTAGAAGAAATACAGGTCACTTCTTAAAGCTATGCAATGAATATTCACAATTACTTTCACCTAATTAAAAAAATGTAGTAGCAGATGGAATAATTCTTTCCTCTGGCTTAACATCTGTTGAAATCATTTCCCTTTGAGTTCCAATGAATCAGTTCCATTGAGGTGGAGAAAGGATTTATTAAACCACAGAAGCACAAGCATGAGCAATGGTGGCAAACCTTTCTGTCAGGTTACCATCATCTAACAACAGTTTCAGAGACATCATTTGGGATTGGAAAGTCATACGTAACAATATTTGCAAAAAAGCACAGGATGAAACCAGGGCTTGGAGGCACTCATATGGTGACTATTTATCTGGCATGGGCAGTGAAACTTCAGTAATTGATGGCTGCCACTCTATTCTGGTTCACATTACCTGTAAGTGGTAGGAGTTTCCCAACTTTCTTGACTCCCTGGGATTTCTACCTTTTTCCAGGTAGACATGATTAGAATGGACACTTCCCTGGGTCTTTATCTATTCCTCATTCCCTGGCTGTGTTGGAGCAATCCAGTGGACAAAGACACTCATTGATATATTGCATAAGGTCGAGACTTGGCTTCCACTTAAATACTGATAATGGCAAAGTAGATGAGACCAATGTTTCAGCAGGAAGGCCACCAACATCTGGCAGGTGATCTGTAGCTGTGATCAGTGCCAACTAATTCTTAGGCCCATGATGCCTCTTTGGCAACTACAGTACACTATAGTTCAGGGTTCCAAGGTGAAAGATTTTAAGGATAATAAACTATAGCAAATTAGAAATTTTAGTCCTGAATTAAAACTTTAATTCCTTTTACTTCAGTTTATTTTAATTCATATTTATTCCATATTTACTAGAGAGACAGTATGGCACAGAGAGATTTAAAAATCTATATTCAGAATATCTAATTTGAGTTCTGTTTCCAATATTTTACCACTAACTGGTCATTATGCCACTCTGAGCCTCAAGTTTTTCTCCTCTGAAAAATGGGAATGGTAATGCTTATATTATCTATCACATAGAATTGTTATTGAATAATATAACACAATTTAACAAGAACTACTTAACAAATGTTCAAGAAGCCTTCCTTTTTAATTCTAGTGTCTTCCACTGTTAATTAGTTCCTATCTAACCCTACATAGCTTGCTTTGTATATGTTTGCATGTTTTCTCCTCCATTAGACTATAAGCTCCTTGAGAACAAAAACAATCTTTTGCCTTTTCCATCCCTGTTGAATGACATGTAGTAGATGCTTAATAAGTATTTGTTGATTGCTTGATTGATTGTGAGGTTGAATGGTACAGTAGAAAGGACTCTGGATTTGAAGTGAGGAAAACTGTACTCCTTTCTTACCTCTGTAACTACCCATGTCAATTTGAGGAAACCCTCATCCTTTCTGGACATTGATTTCCTCATCTGTAAAATGAGCCTTTACTATATTCTACAGCTCCAAATGTAGGACCTTAGGGCCTATACTAGGTGGTGATGATGTTTGTCCTTCATTCCTGAAGAAGACTATGACATCAGAGAGGTGGTATCATGAGAAGCACAAGAATTGGTTTTGAGTGAGGGGGTGCTGTGCTCCTCAGAGCCATCTGGGTTCAATCACCAGATATGAATTAGAATGGCTGGAAATGGCCCTGGATGTCAGGCAATCAGGGTTAAATGACTTGTCCAAGGTCACACAGCTAGAAAATGTCAAGTGTCTGAGCCTGGATTCAAACTCCCATCCTCCTGATTCCTAGGCCAGTACTCTATCCACTGAGCTACCTAGTTGCCCATTCTCCTTTTGTTTAGCTCAGTATTAATTACCTACAAGTCATTTTTGTTCTGTCCCTTTCAGGGCAAAGGGTTCTCCTTGCTAGAACAATCAGAAATCAAATCATAATTGATCTGTTCTGTCTTCTCTCATATTATTATCATCATCCCATTCACCCCAAGTAAAGGACCTATCCCTCCTTCACATCTACTCTTCTTCCTGATGTAGTTTTAAAAAAGATTCCTTTGTGTTTCTTGCTAGGTGGTAGAGATACAGACAAAACCAGAACTGTACATTTCCCTTAAGGAGTTCCCATGCTATGTTAGACCATCTTTCATAGATTTATAGCTGCAAAGATCTCTGGGGTCATCTAGTCCAACCCCCTGATTTTTGGGGTGAGGAAACTGTGGTCTAAAAGGGGCTAAGTATCTTGTTTAAGGGAACTACAAAAGTAGTAGATGGCAGGACAAGTCCTTAATTTTAAACTTCTCTTTCTATCACACCACACTAGGCCTCCATGTTGAACATAAGAAATTATTATTATTGGGATTATTTTTGCTCCCTGAAAGGCATCATTCCAAATACTGTAGAATATATAAAAATGAGCAAGACATGGTCATGCTTTTTAGGTGCTTATACTCTAGATGGGGGTAGGGAGAGGGGTTACACACACAGCCAAACATCCTGAACACATGATATTGTTCAATAAATACTTCAGAGTATTATAGGACAATCAATTTTGACTTTGAAGGGGTCTTAGAGATCATCTACATTATTCCCTCATTTAACAGACTGAAGCCAAAGAAAATAAAGTGATTTGTCTAAGATTACATGGGTAGTAACAATCAGAGAAAGGATTTGAATTCAAGTCAATACTCAAACTCAAGGTGAGTTTTCCTGGAAACCTTGAATTGAATTCTTTAAGTATCTTTTCAAGGATATTAGCTCAGAACTGCTCTACTTAACAGGACCCACAGATCAGGAAAGCTCTTTAGGTGAGCATGAGGTGAGTTGTTTTTCCTTTTGAGGCAAGTTGTTTTCATAATTATGTTTGGTTGCAGGGTGAAGTGTTCACCCTGTCCAAATGTTGAAGGAATAGAACCCTTGAATAAATTACCACTCAGACAGCCTTGATTACATGGCCCTGCAGTGACAGTGACTACCTAAAAAAGTTTCTAAATGTATGTCAACACTATTCTCTGAACCACTTCAAAAGGAAAATCCAGTTGTTTCTCTCCTGACTCACTGAAGCCCAAGGTAACAGAGACAGTTAGGGCTTTGTACATGATCCAATTCTGTCTTTTCCCCCACTTCTTAAAAAGAATCAGCTTAAAAATTCCCTAGAGGAGTAATAATATTTGATTGAATTTTTCAGAATTTTCTATTATCACATCAAGTTTATTTGACAGCAGAGGACAAACTGCTTTTCCTGTGATATAAGGTAATATGCCAGCAATTGTGGGAAAGAAAAAAGCAATATTAAATAGGAACTGGTCTGTCTGAATATATTCACACCAATGCAAGGGAATAACTGTCCTCAAAATTTGCAGGTGACAATCTATATTTACAGGAATCAGTACAATCTGTAGTTTGGAAGCATTGTAATCAAATTCAATGTAATTACTTTTGAGCTCAATATAATAATGTGAAAAAGTCCCTGAATGAACATCGCCTCCCACATCCAAGCTGACCTTTTCAACACAGCACATCTACTCTGAGTATTTTCCAAGTATATGAGTTTATATCAGGGGAGCAAAATCATTGACAGAATCTTGGTTGGTAACAGCTGAGCCCCACTAAGATGCCGGCAGAGGACAGAGAATCAAAGAATGTCAGAGTTGAGATAGAAACCCTAGATACCATCTTTTTCAAGTCTAGTATCGCACAGGGGAACAGAAAAATGAGACCTAGAGAAAAGGAAATGACAGGTAGAAAGTCACAGCTCATTCAGCAGATGAGAAAAAGATTTTTATTTGGCCCCTTTATGATGAAGAAAATCTCTTTTTGGAGTTAAAATTCTTTATATTGGCACCTTAATGCAGTAAGATCATTATTCTCAGAGAAATAACTGCTTCTTTTAGGCAATTTAAAATTGGTATTTTTCATATACAATGATATTACCATTGACTTATTAGTAAAGAAAGTATTTTGAACAGAAGTCATTATCTTTCCCTTTATTTTTCTGTTGAAAATACCTTCATTCTTCTAGTCTTCCAGGTTAATAATCTTGGCATTATCCTGGACTTCTCATTCATCCTCATCTCACATATCTAATCAGTTACCAAATTTTGTCACTTCTACCTTCATGTCAGCTTTCACATTTGAATTCTCTTCATTCACACAGTTATCACTTCAGTTCAGGGTTTCACCACCTCTTTCCTAGATTATTGCAACAATCTACTTTTTAAATTTTTTCTTTGTTTTATTCTTAATTTGTGCAATAAAACAAACATTTCTATAATAATATAAGACATGAAACTGCAAATCTATTATGCTCAACTTGCTAATCCTCTTAAATATGTAATATTTACAAAATTAATTTACAAATAAATATAAATTTCTTTTTGCCTTTTTCTTCCTCAGAGATGCTATCTAGTCATAAATATGGATGTCTGTGTATGTAATATCATGCTACACATAGTTTGATATATCTGTTCTTTCTCTGGAATCAGACTTTTCTAACTCAAGTCTCTCATCTCTCTAGTCTATGCTACATACTGCTGCAAAAGTTATTTTCTAAATTGTACATCTGATCATGTGATTCCTCTACTCTGCTAATTATGACTTTCTAGTATGTCTAAGTTAAAACATAAACTCTTTTATTTAGTTTTCAAAGTTTTATATATATAATATGGCCATAACATAGCTTTCCAGACTCATTGGACATTATTTCTTCTTCTATATTCTTCAATCCAACCAAACTGGCTTTTCCTTTCTTTCTTACACCCCACCTTCTATCTCCATGTCTTTGCATATCATTTTCCTGCTCAATTCCTTTAATACTTCTCATTGCCTAGATAATAAATTCTAAACTCCTTAGCATGGTAGTCAAGGCCCTTTATCACATAGACCCAATCTATAATTCCAATTCTTTTTTGTTTCCCACTACTTTTCTATTTGAACTCTGATTCGACTCCTTCCAAATTCTTCTATTTTTCCTCTAAAGCTAATATGAACATACCCATCTCCATGCCTTTCTTCATATTTTTTTCTGAATTACCCTTTTCTCTAGCATCCTTCAAGTCACAGCATATACCTCATCTTCCCCAATCACCATAGGGATCCTCTGAGTTCAGATAGTATTTATATTTTGTACCACCCATTTAGTTCTTAGCACATGCTCCCTTGATTTATTATTTCTCTTTTCATGCATTATTTATCATCCCAATTTTAGACCCTCTTATTTTATTTGAAGATTTAGTTTTTGAATACTCAACTCTTAAATATATAGTAAATGATGGATTTGTTGAGGGTGCTGTCTTTAATTGTATTAATGTATATTCAAGGTTTGCACATATCTCATTTAAACTTCCTCAAAAACATGTGATATAAATACAAGTATATTATAATTATTTTATAGATGAGGAAACTGAGTTTTAGAACCACATTCCCAGTCATGAAGGACTAATATATCTTATTGTCCTCCTTTATTTCTCTTTCATGTTTACCGCACATGTTCAATCTGTTGCTTTTTCTATTTCTATTTGCATCTCTCTAATATGTCACCTTCTCCCTATTCATAGAGACAATGAACAGGTGAAGACATCTTCACTTCTCGCCAGTATTATTACAAAATTCTTCTAATTAGTTTCTTGATATTATCTCTCTCCATACCAGTCTATTCTCCACTCAACTGCTAAAATGGTTCCCCTAAGTCACCAGTCTGACCATGCAACTTTCTTCTTCATTTGAATTTGGTGGTTCACCTCCAGAATCAAATAGAGATCCTCTGGATTTTAAAGCCTTCTAATCTTTTTAAACAAAGATATAAAGCAATGATCCTCTTGCTACAACTCACATATGGCACTCAACATTTTCACTGACTGTTCCTTGTCTGGCCATGCTCTCCTTTTTTCTGCCTCTTGGTTTCCTTCAAGGAAATTCAAATCCTACCATTTGGGGGAGGTCTTTTCCAATCTCCACACTGCTTGTGCTTTCTGAGACTACTTTCCATCTACACAGTCTATATCTTGTATGTGGTTAATTACATACTGTCTCTCCCTTTAGAATGTGAGTATCTTGATGGCAGGGACCATATTTTTGTCTTTGTCTGTAAATCTAGGACTTAACACAGTGACTTAGACATAGTAGGTATGTAGGAAATGCTTGTAGATTGGCAGAGCTTGGACCTAAGGTCTTCCTAATTGCATATTAATATTATGCCACATTGCTTCTCATATGTAGTGAATTAAAGAGCTACCAGTATCATTCTTTCTAACCTCATATTCTCTACAATGACATCTGATAGGTGATAGAAACAAATCAAGATGTACTCATAAGGCAACTTCAAGAAACTATAGTGTGTGGGTGGATGTATTGAAAGGATGTCCTGTAGACCAAAGTACACTGTCAACCATTTTGTTGGATACAATTGAATCCTTTTATCAATTAAATCTGGGGTGTGAGCCCAGGAGGGCAGACAGGGGCATGAAACCCTTCTGTGATGATTCCCTTTAGATCTACTCTTTTTTCTTAGTCTATACCTCTCACCTTCCTAGTGTTTACAGATCATTACTATATAATTCAGGACCAGCTGGAAGAAGCCTTGCCTTGGAGATAACAAAAGTCTTTTCTGATAAAGGAAGCTGTTTCTTTGCATGCTATTGATGATCTGCAATGATCCATGCTCTAGCACTTGCCAGAGATAGCTGAAAACAGATATACTTAGACAATGAGGATTTTCCCTCTTTCAGATTTCTTTGAGGAAAATTTTTTTATATGCCTCAAATGCCATGAAAGACATGGCTTAGAGGCAGCAAGATACAATGGAACATTGAATTGGGTATCAGAAGAACTGGGTTCAAATGTTGCCTATGATACTTCATGGGTAAATCATATAACCTCTCTGAGCCTTAGTTTCTTTATATGTAAAATGAGGATCTTGAAATATATGATTTCTGGCTCTACTTTCATTTTGCTCTTGGGCAGACTAATAGACTTCATTGGACTCTTTGACTTCTCTCTCATGATCACCCACATTTTCAATCTGTGCCAAGCTCTACCTTTAAATCTCTCTAATATGTCAACTTCTCTCCATTCACAGAGCCACTGAACAGAATCAAATAGATAGTCCTTTATTTTGTTTGTCAAGGACCTGTGATTTTATAGTGTGGAAATCCTTGTGTGCCAATTTCATCCATGATTCCACAACCATATATCTGTAATTTGTGGTCACAGAAAGTTTACTGAGCTTCATGAAGATTAAGTGACTTATTCATGATTACATAGTTATCAGAGAAGGAATTTACACCTACTTTTTCTGAATCATGTCTGGGACTCTCACTACTCTGCTCTGGTGCCTACTGTGAGTAATACATAATAATTTTAATAAATATCTATATATATTTATTAAACATGTATTAATTTATATATATATATATTACTGGGACTAGAAAGAACTGTAAAGAGATTCTGAATACTGACATTCCTTTGATTAGATAATTTAAAATACAGCTATAATCAAGGAGATATTGATAATTTGAAATTACAACTAGGATTTGTTGAGGTTCAAATCAGGACCAAATACTTTCCTTTTATTCTTTTGGTTCAATCAAGAAATAATGCAAACATTAGGAATATGTAAATTTATGATCAAATATTCCATGTTAAAGGGAACTCATCAGTTGTGAGAATGGAATTTTCTGACCAAGGGTGGAATAAGCCATCTAGAGAAATTTTATATTCCTTTCATTTACACTGTAGAGGAAAATGTATTAAATGTGGGATCATTCAATTAAAAGTATTTAATAAATGCTTACTCTGTCTTAGTCACTAAGCTAAATTTAGGGATACAAGGGAAGACAAAATAAGTTTATCCCTTCAAGGAGTTCACATTCAAATGGAATATAACATATAAATAATTTAGATACCTACAAGATATATTCAGGAAAAAAGATAATTTCAGAAGGAAAGAGAATTGTAGATTGGAGGGAAGGGTAGGAGCCCAAAAGACATACTAGAGAAGTAGGGATTTGAACTGACTCTTAAAAGAAGTAAAACAAACTCAAAATCAGATGGTAAGAAGAACATGTTGGGCATGAGGGACAGTCAGTACAAAGGCATGGAGGTGAGAAATGGAGTGTTATCTGAGAGGAACATCAAGTAGGTTTATATTGCTAGATGGAAGAATGTGTGGAGAGGATGGCATGAGAATAGTTTAAAGATAGAAAGGAGTTGTTATGAATAGTTTTAAACAACAAAGCATTTTACTTTTGATCCTGGAGGCAATAGGGGACACTGGAGTTATTGAATGAGAGAAGTGACATGGTCAGACATGTTTTAGGAAAATCATTTTGGCAGCTAAATGGAGAATGGATTGAAATGGGGTCTCCAAAAGGAAGATCAACTGGAAGATTAGTTCCTGCAATAGTCCAAGTACAAGATGATGAAGGTTTGATATAGTGGTTGCTGTGTACATGGAGATGAGACATGTACAAGAGATATTGCAAAGGCAGGAAAAACTAATACTCGGCAATGTTCTGTATATATGGAGTTAGTGAGAGTAAGGAGTCAAGGATGATACTAAATTTGTAATCTAGGACTGGTGTCTAGGACAATTATCTTCAACAATTATTAGAAAATTCACAATTGGGGAGATTTTGGTCAAATTCTAGCTCTCTTAGTTGCTCTCTGCATAACTTTGGTACGGGCTTTGGTTTCCTCATCTGTAAAATGAAGTCAGATAAACTCAAGGGTACTAATAATCAGGGTAATGATTTCTCATTTGACTGGAAAATGTGGAAAGCAATCTTGTCTAAATTAGGTATAGACAAAATTTCACAATAAATGCCAAATGGGATACATGACCTAAATATGATATTTGAAATAGAAGGATATACTTTTTGAAGTAATGGCTAAGGGAAAAATTAGTACCTGATAAAAGTGTGGAGATAGCTGTAAAAGATAAACATGGAAAATTTTGATCAGGTAAAATTGGGAAAACATTTCACAGTAAATTTTTCTAACAATGTAATAATATGACATAAAAATTGATATAAAAATATAAGAACAAGGGTCATTGTCCAATACACAAGGATTCTAAATATGAACTCCTCAAATGAGAAATGCAAGGTAACAGGAATCATATAAAAATGAACCAAATCACTGATAATAAGAGAAATTCAAAATGAAACAACTTTGATGTTCCATCTCACATATATCAGATTAGTAAGGATGACAAAAAGTAAAATAGCAATTATTGGAAGAGTTGTAAGAAGATAAATCCTGTGATAGAACTGTGGATTGGTTCATATTTTCTGGAAAATAATTTGGAATTATACCCCCTCCAAATCACTATATATCTACATTATATAGACATAAATATCTCTAAAATGAATATATCTTTATGTAACTATACTGTTAGACATATACTTCCAAGGAGGGAAAGGGTCTGTATATAAGGATATTTATTCTCATACATTTTGTTGTAGCAAAGAACTGGAAACAAAATAATTCTCTATCTTTGGTATATGAGGTAGTGTGCCATAAAATGGTGAATATGATAGATTTAGAGAAATATGGAGAAATTAGTATGAACTGATACAGAATGTAATAAGCAGAACTAAGAAAATAATTGATGTGATGACCAAATAATAGCCTGAGGGGAAAGAACTTTGAAAGATCTTTGAACCCCATGATCAATTATGATTTCAAAAGACTAATGATTCAAAAGATTATATTACTTCCACCTCTTAGCAGAGAAATGATGGACCAGAGGTATAGAATGTAACATTCATGCTTAAACATAGCCGAAGTATTGATTTTTTTATATGGCAAAATAAGGAGGTATTTCCAAAGAACAAACTGCCACAGAGTGATAGTAGCCATGGGAGGACAGACACCAATGGGAAAGAGCAGTGGCTATTTTAATCTCCTTTGTTCCACCAGCAGGTTGGTGGTTTGGATAATGAAGCAAGATTCATACTCCAATTCCTTGCCCCCCACCCCCAACACTAAAGACTCAGTGTATAATAGACAAAGAGCTGACATGACCCTAGTCAAAGATTGCCCCATCACTTGTAAGGAAAGGGTCAGAGAAACTTGATTGAATGACAGAAAGTACACAACTGGGGAGAGGGGCAATGCCCAGTCTCAGGATCACTTAAGTCATGGTAACATACATCTTGGGTGCTGGTTCCATACCAAGAGATTGGTTTTCATTTGTTTACATTTGTTTTCCTTGTCTATAAATATTTATTTCAAGAGAGTATTTCAACATGTATGGTGGGAATGAAGCTGTGGGTAGTGATAGTAATAAGAAAGAATATACATATACACATATATGAATCTATATGTGGTTGTCTGTATATGTATGAATAGAAAGATTAGATAGATAATTAGATAGAGGCAATAAATCTGGGCGTATGGGATGAATGATGAGTGAGGAGCTAAAGCTGACATCATAGTTGCAAACCTGGGTGCCTAGGACAGTGTCTGCTCCCAACAGTAATAGGCAAATACAGAAATTTAATTCTCAATCATATTGTGTATGTTTATGTGTATATGTGAGTATGTGTGTATGTTTTTAGTACTTTCTTCTTCCCAAATATGAGACAAATTTATTGAAGGACAGTCTTCTATTGGGTTTGCATACATGGAAGGAGATATGACTCCTGATAATATGTTGAACATGGTGGTGCATATCTACATAAACGATTTACTTTAGTTTGTTGCAGAAACCTTTGTAATATAGGTAGAAATAGGTTAAGATAGACTGTGGAATGTTAGATTACAGTATTGAAGGTCAAGAAACATAATGAAACTGACTTCTATACATGTTTCCCATTCCAAGGGACCACCATTCAATTCTCTTTCTTGACCAGCTCCCTTGGGTTTCTCCTCAAAGTCTTTGCAAAAAACTGAAATGTCTTTTATAGAGGAACTGAGCATCATGTTCAGCATTATCTCAGTCAATTAGGGGACTCTTGTTTCTCTGAATAGGAAGTAGATAGCATAGGAATATTTCTCTGCAACATAGCCTGAGAAACTGGGCAGAAGGATGGTTGTATACACACATATATCTTTTTTTAAAATTTTATTTTTATTTTTGTTTTTATTTTTTTTGAAGCAATGGAGTTGATTGACTTGCCCAAGGTCACACAGCTAGGCAATTATTAAGTGTCTGAGATCAGGTTTGAACTCAAATCCTCCTGACTCTAGGGCTGGTGCTCTATTTCCTGCACCACCTAACTGCCCTCACACACATATATCTTTTAAAAAGTTTAGAACTTTCTATATAGTCATCTTTCATGTTCTTTGTATCTGAAATGTTAACATTTGTTGATGACTAAGTTCACAATTTTTTAAAAAATGAGAGTGATGGAATAGATGACTTTTATGGTCCATTCCATGTCTCAACCTATAATCCTATGAAAATATTAGCCTCATATGTGCTAAAATGTGATGCATCTTGTAGCTCCAGATAACTAAGATTTGATTTCACAGGTCATATTCTTCAGTCTCTTAATAGTCCATAGTTAGCTAGGTCATACTGTCAGAATCCTTGAGTGGTAATACTACTCAGTGGTTCTCTAAGGGTCCCTATCAAATTCCCTCCAGAAAGAAGATATTTGCAATCTAAAGTTGCATAGAAAAAGTTCAAGAAGCAAACTGAGCAAAGAGAAAACATTTCAGTGGCACTGGAAGGAAAAATTCATTGGATGTTAGTAAAGGTTAGGATAACTGTTACAGGAAGCAACATTTGTTATTGCTTGATAAGTGACTTAATGTGATAATGCCTCTACAATGGAATAAAATCTCCTGACTCTCCTTTCTATATAGATTCAAGATGGGGTCAGACAGAAGGATTTGACCCAGAAAAGTAGCCTGCCAGATTTTCCTATTTTGTAAGTGGATTCCTCAGGAGAAGATGCATCTACCCTGGCTCTTTTTCATAATCGCCCAAACTGTGCAATCAATTCAGGGAACCAATAGGCCAAGCTACTTATTAGACCTCACACAGACTAACCTTCCATTTGAGTTTGCCAAGTTTTCACTTCTCACCCACTGGTTTGAGTGCCCAGCTGGCCTTGCCCTCATCAGTGCCCTGAAGGAGGAATGAATCAAACAGTGCTCATCCACAGGCCTGCCAGAGTCAATGGAGCTTTCATGCTGACCTCTAAGGGTCAACGTATGTCCTTGAAAAACCCAACTTAACAAACTTTTTCTTTCCACGCTGGTTTTCTTCTTCATACAACCATAAAGGAAAGGCTTCTTTTCCCAATGGAAAGCTACTAAACTCTGAGGTTGAAAATAATCTTTCTATGACTTACTTCTAGCCTCCATGTTTCTCTGAAAATGAACTAAAAATGATCTCTCTTTTTCCTTCTAAAGCATCTAATTGTTTTTGTTTTGTGATAATAGCACATCCTTATTTTGGTTTTGCATCTCACAAAGTAAATGCAGGCTCCACTCTTCATCATCCACTGTATCTGCATTTTCTTAGTATTCAGGTTGTGGAAACAGCTCATCATAATACTGTCAATTAAAGAAGGGGAAAAAAAGAGCTTTCTTGTTGAGGAGGAACTTTTCTCTTATTTCAGCTAAGCTAAATGAATATCTACTCCTACTTTTCAGACCCCAGCCTGACTGTTAACTTCTAGCTGAGGTTTGAAAGTCAACGCCTATCAGCCCAAGGAAATCTTGGCCAAGTAAAGTAGGCTGGCAGGAGATCACTTTTTACTTACCTCTGGAAAAGCCGAGTTCTTTACAGAGCCTGCATCTTTCATAGAGACAATAAACACTGTTGAAAGCTGTAACATTTCTCTGGCTCAATGCTAGGCTCGAGTACGGTCTCCCTTTCTTATGATGCTTTTCATCTCACCGATAACATCAGCTGCCTCCCAATCAGACCTTTGAAGTCAGTGGCAACACTCTCTTTTGGAAAGAGGGAAGGGGAAAAAAGACGTGGCTGGAGGAACAACTGAGACTAAAGAAAGGAGAAAAAAAAATGCTGCTACACTGGAGCCAAGTGTGAGGGGGAAAGAATGGCATTTCTGTAAGTGAGAAACACTCTTCCAGAACACAAAGGGCAGTATTCTAGAGCTCATTTCTGCAGCATCCATGAATACTAAATACAATTCTACTGTACAATTCTATTTTCTGCTATAAGGATGACATAGTGAAGAGAAAATTCTTCTTATAGCTTTGTAATCCAGTCATGATGTTAAAAAATAATGATCTCCATTCAATTTTTCCAAATATTTAATAATAATTCATAGTTCCATAACACTTTATGTATATATATGAAGAAATTTATAAATTAATTTCATTTGTTTTTTACATGTAAATTTTATATTACATTTGATTTACATATGTTACATTGTATGGTAGGTAATATTACTATACCTAATTAATAGTCATAATGAAAATTAGCATTTATAAAATCCTTTAAAGTTTGCATTTTGCATATTATCTCATTTGATCCTCACAACAACCCTGTGAGAGAGATACCATCATTACCCCCATTTTACAGATGAGAAAACTGAAGGTCACAGAATTTTAAGGGACATGCCCATGTCATATAGCTACTAAGTGTCTGAGGCAAGATAAATTCAGGTCTTCTTGCCCCCCAAGCCTATTGTTCCATCTTCTTTTCCACCTAGCAGCAGGAAAATGAAGGACTGTGAGATTCAGAATGATTAAGTGGTTTGCCCTAGCTCATAGAGTTAGATAGCAGTTGAGAAGGCAAACCTGTAACCATTCTATTAACCATTCTATCTGACTCCCTCTTGATGTTAGACAATTAACTTTTGCAGTCTCTCTGCTTTCTTCTTTCTGAATATCATAAGTTCTCAAATCTAGGGACACTTGAAGAAAGAAAAGATTCTTAGTTATGATCATTATACACATGATGTCGATAAATCTGCTCTGAAAATCCCATATGTCTCATTTGAAGTCATCGTAGATTTTAGTTTGTGTCAGATAAGTCAAGTGGGACCAATACATCATAACCAGTGTTTATGTGAAGACCTCATGTACACATCAACAATCAGAGGCATTTATAGGTTTGTTGTTCTCTTTGATTTATGTCTCCCAAAGGAAGTTTCCACAAAACATTATTTTTTACAAAATTGTCAGTTTCTCAGATAACTGTTACAAATGCTTGATCTGATAGTCTGGTCAATGACTATGTGCAGGAGAAACAAGGAATAAGTTCTTGCTAGGGCAAAAGCATTCGGAAGTTAGTATAAGGAGTTCATTGAAGGTAGAACTCTTGGAATCAATGGGGAAGAAAAGAAGTTTAATCAATAGCTAACTCTTTGAGAAAATTTTTACGTAGGATCAATGCCTCCTGCTAGGGTAACTGTAAACCTCTAACAGACGATTAAGCAAAAATCCAGTAAGGATAGTGAAGAGCTTGGGGGGGGGGACGACATTTAAATTTAAACCTGAATATCTGAAGAATTCAAAGTGCAACTTTAAAAGAAGCATTTAAGTACCTCCCCTGAGCTAGGCACTATTTTAGGCTTACAAATATAAAAGTGAGACAGGCCTGCCTTCAAGAAGATTACATTCAACTTACACTCAAAATACAACATATCCACACCTAAGTAAACACAGGATAGACATAAGATGCAAAAGTGTAAGAGTACTAATAAGAAGAGAAATCAAAAATGTGAAATTTGCTTATTGCATTTCTAATTCAATTGGATAAGTCAAAAGAATGAGGGTATCTAGAATAATCAAAGACCATCCCAGAAGAAAAAATCTGAGAGGCAATTTTCTTCTGCCATTTATTTACAAGTTATACATGTGCTCCTTAAGTGCTACAAATATTGTTTGAATGATGCAACCAACTTTCTTGGACAGCTAAACTATAGCTAGTCAGTTGATGACTCTGGTTAGATAGAACAGAAAGAGAACTGACTTTGAACCAAAAAGACCTTGGTTCAACTCATAGGAAATTCTGCCACTTATTCTCTGTGTGATCGGGAGCAAATCACAGGGTCTGTTTCTTCATTAGGGGAGCTGAACTAGATGATCTCTGAAGTTACTCTCAATTTGAAATCTTGATCCAGAATGGTGTTTTTCCTTGCTTAAATTGAAATTTAAATATAATCCTGCATGCTTTCTTGATTTCTCAATTACATCTAGAACATAGGAGACATTGTGTTGCAGTAGAAAAAGCATTTCAAAGCTGTATCATCATTGGGCAAGTCACCTTTCAGCTCTTTCATCTGTAAAATGGGCATAATAATTCATATATTGCCCACCTCTTACTGTTATTGTGAAAAAAAGAAACTGTAAAGTGCTATTAGAAATATAAACTCTAGTAGGTGGCTAGGTGGCACAGTGGATAAAACACTGGCCCTGGAGTCAGGAGGACCTGAGTCCAAATCTGGTCTCAGACACATAATAATTACCTAGCTGTGTGACCTTGGGCAAGTCACTTAAACCCATTGCCTTGCAAAAAGAAAAAAAAAAAGAAACATAAACCCTATAAATCTACCATCTACCTACCTGAACCTTGTTTTTCCCTCTCGGGACTTTTCTCTTTTTTTAGCTTAAATTTCCCTAATTCCTTCAACCATGTGGTTTTGAGTGACTACACTAACTTGGCTGCTCATTTTTTGAACCAGCTCTGATGTATCAATGTCCTAAAATATGGTTTTGAGAACTGAATACAAAAACTTCACTTTTTCAGAAAGCTGTGATTTTAGTGATGGGAGATTTCCCTTGAGAAACTCAGATCATAACCACTCCAAGCTTAGCAGATGGTCTTCATGGGTTACTGTTGAAAAAAAAATCATTGCCTGTTGACCAACCTTCTAATATAAACATTTCTAAATTTAACCAGGCTGGTCCTCAAAGGACAGAGCCTGCCACTGTGCCCATTTTTGAAGCTTTTCCAGCTTGGCAGGAAGTATCAGAGCTTATGCTCTCTATAGGTCTAACCTTCAAGGACTTAGAATCATTACTATGCCATATTGAAGCATGAGGTAATAAAATAATACTACCAGTTGTTATTATTCTAGCTTTGGAGTTCTAATTGGTTCTTCTCTTGGTTTTTCAAGTATTATTTATTCTCTCACTCCCTGGAGATTTTTTCCAGAGCTGTCAGAGAAGTCTGTATCCTAGTCTACATCTTTCTAATCAAAGACATCTTTCTTTGAAAAAAAAACTATTTTAACAACTTTTATCCAGTTCTGGACGTCTAGATTTCTTTGGTCTTTTGGACACTTTTAACTTTTCTTTGAAAGTGAACTATATTAAAAGAGTTTTCTCATAAGAAAAGGAAGAAATTGAATTTTCCCAAGTCCCCTCCAGATATACAATCATTCATTTATTCACAAAGGGGATCAGCTCACTGTGCACTCTTCCCCTAGACATTTTTTTTTGAGAATTATATGCTTCCTTTTCCCTCTTCCATGAACAACATTTACTTGACTTTTTCAGCATAGCTGGATTTGACCTTTTTACCATGTGAGACCAGAGCATCATCCCTCATCCTACAGAGGAGGAAAGTAAGGTCCTCAGAAGGGAAATGATAATAATTGCAGCTAACATTTACATGGCATTTAAAATGCAATTTGCACCTATTGCTTCATTTGATGACTTGCCCAAGGTCACACAGGGAGAATGGCAGGTAACACAGTGAGGTTGACATCCAGGTTATGCCTTTAAGTATACTATGCTATTTCTAGCTTCCTGTTGGTGGGCAGATTACTAGTATACAAATTAGGAATAAAGATGTCTTCAAAATATTTTAAATATATTTCAATGAAACTTAGCAAAAAACAATTGGAAAATATTATCTGATAAAATAGGCTTCTGATGAAATAACTAATTCTGAAACCTTCCCAAACTGAGATTCAAATAGGTATTTTACAGCAGCAGGTCAAATCATTAGGAGGTTGCAGGGAAGAGCTTGTGACTCCTTGAATAACAATTAATTTAAATCAATGTCTAAAGAGGGGGAGATTAGAAAGTGTTGAAATTTACACAGTGAGACCCAATTTGTATTTTAACCAAACACATTCTGCTATGTGATCTGAGAGCATCTGCAATGAGGCAGGCTTAATATGATGCAGGAGTCTCTCTCTTGATATATGGCATGAAATGACTATAGTTGAGTGGTTGTGTTTATTGATGAAAAGCATAATAAAATGAGGAATTTTATTACTGATAAAATTGCCATTAATATTATTAATTAAAAAAACTGCCTACCAAGAGCACTTACAGACTCTGAATTCAGAGGACCCGAGTTTGAATTCCATCTCCTATGTTTACTCCTTGTATAACTATGGGCAAATTATTTAACCTTTCTGGTCCTCATTTTCCTCATCTGTTTAATGTTTTAATTTTTTTTAGACTATGATTTGTGAGTTTTTCCAGTTCTGTATCTAAAATCCTATAAAATTTACATTTGTATGATTGAAATAATTTTACTTTCCCCTCAAAAAAATTTAACCCATCATTTTGCTGCAAAAAATTCCAAGAAATGAGCAGAGAAAATGTTAGCCAATACCCATTATACAGTTGCACATAGTGAACTAAAGAAGCATTAAATGACTTTCCCCAAGGTCATATAGCTAGTTCCCATTCAGGGCTAAAACAAGAATTCAAGTTTCTCAGTGTAAATTCCTATCAGATCTTGGATTATTTGATATACAAATGATAACGAGAGAATTTGTCAAGCAAGAACAAAAAATATAGGATGCAATATTTGTAAAATATATAAATGTTTTTACATTTTCAGTATTTCCTAAATCTAGAGACTGCATTCTTCTAGGGGAGAGTGAATAGAGGGCTACCCTTGGAACCAAAATTTTAGTTGACATGCTAACTCAAACATATAAAACTGTGTGACCCTGGACAAGTTGGTTTAACTCAGGGTCCCAGGTTATTCTCTAAGGTTATAAGTGACAGAGTAGTTGCTTTTATTGTTCTTTCTCCTTTGTTCTTAAAAAGGACCATGCCATCAGGGAGGTGATGCTAAGACATGCAAGTGACCTGAGAGCTGTGAAAAATTGCCAGGCTCACTTTCTCCTCTAGGTCCAGTGGACAGATATGGATCAAGATGACTGGAGATGGTCCTGGAGGCAATGGGAAACCTTGTGTTTTAAAGCTAAAGTCTTTTCCAGGTCACAGTTTGACTGAGAAAATGTCTATTCAGTGATTAAGACTAGGTAAAAAAGAAATGAAGCAAAGACTGACCTCTTTTGCTTAGTCAGAAAAATCAGGTGGGGAGGGGAAGACCCTTAGGGTTTCTGGCCAAAACAGAAACAATTTCTATTTATACTCACTCACTCTGAGCCTGTCAGGGCTCAAACAATGACCAAGTGGAGTTGACCTGGGACTTATTGTTGGTAAATCAATGAAAGTCGGAGTGATGTGAGACTGGTCAACCCCAAGATAGCTTGCTAGGTTTCAGTGATCAAAATTTACATTCCTTTGGGTAGAGCACCCACAGGTAAAGGTGTGATACCCTAGTTTAGAGAGAAGAGTTTCATACAGTGATGAAATCAAAGGTCTAGATGTCTCTCCATTTCTTCCAAAACATAAATACATACATAAATGTACTTATATATACAGGATCATTAAGAAAGAAATGTTTTGGAGGATATTAGACAGTTCAAGGTGTAGCCTTTATAGAATCACTTGGAGCTCCCAGCCATCCTCTCAAACTTATTTTATCTTAGGAGATGTTGTTATGAATATCAGAGTGTTCCTGCATAGCAATGCTCCTTTGGGATTGGTCTTAGGATCTCAAATGCTGCAGAATTTCATTAATCTGTAACTATTTAATTCAGGCAGACTTATGATCCTGCTTACACAATACTTTTGCCTGTGATATGGAAGATAGACACAAAGACTGCAGTATGCTCAGGAGAAACACAGCCAGCAGCTGGGAGTTCAAGGCAGCTTCTGAAAGTTTCAGAATTGTCTTACCAAGTCTGGAGACCAAGTTAAGCATTTAAAATGAATTTAAGTGAGGTAATATGCTGTCCTTTATATACAGCCCATCATTGATATAGTTTGCACTCGAACTGTATATCCAGTTGGATTTGCACTGAGATATTCAGTCTTGTCCAGAACCCATTGTGATGGATGATAGTTATCTCAAGGTAGTTGGATGGAAGATGGCTGGGATAGAGCAGAGGTGTCCTGGGTGATCATGTTAAGGCAATGTCCCCAAGGTCAAGAGCAATTATTTGTCTTCAATTGTTAGTTAACAAATCCTAAACAACTGACCAAAAGTACAAATAGTCCAATTTTCTCCATACCTTCTAATTCGATTAATTTATCAAAGCAATTATTCATGGGCTAGTTACTGGTGATTCAAAGATAAAAATGAAGTAGCACCTACTTTCTAATACCTTTATTGGGGGGCAGGCACCCTTACCCAGATGGGAAATACAAGGTAGCATGAGGGTATTAAGAACTCAAGCAACTATAGAAACTAAAAAATGCTCCCTATAGGAGGTGGAACCTGAACAGTCTTGAAGGAAGCTAAGGATTCTTGGAGGTGGAGAGAAAGAGGAAGCGTTTTCCTAGTCAGAAGTACAGCCTGGATATAGGCTAGATGATGGGAAATGGAATATTGAGTTCATAGAATCTACCCCAGTTGGCTGAAATAAAGAGGAGTAATAGGAAAAAAGACTAGAAAGGTAGCTTGAAGTTTTATTGGGGAGGACTCGATATGCCAATGAAGCAGTTTATCCTAGAAATAACAGAGTGGCATGAAAGCCTCTTGAGCAGGGGAGTAACATGTCAGACCTATGGTTTAGAAAGATTATTTTAGGATATTTGTGGAAGAAAGATTAAAGACAATTAAGGCTGGAAGAAGAGAGACCAGTTAGCAAGGCTGTTACATTAGTTCAGATAAAAATGAATGGGATATGAATTTGTATAGTAGATGTGTTAAAGTTGTTGTGGATATGGTAGTTGATTGGATATCAGAGAATAGGAGATGACTCTGAAAATGGTGACTAGAAAATGGAAGACTAGTTAGAGTGAAGTTTTCCTAATTGCAATAGGGAAATTCAGAAATAGGACAGGCTGGGGCAGAGTGGATAATGAATGCTGTCTTAACAGAGTTACTGAGTTTCAGTTGTCTAAAGGACATCCAGGTAAAGATGACCTACAGGCAGTTGATGATGAATGACTAGAATTTAAAAGAAGGGTGAAGTCAAAACATTTGGGAATCCATCCATCTAGAGATGGTAATTGAACTCATGGGAGTGGATAAGGTGCAGAAGACAGAGAATTTACATAAGGTTGGGGGGAGATAGGCCAGTTAGAGCCTTTGGGAACACTTAGATCTAGGGGTAGAAGATGGAATGATGATCCAGTAAAAGAGACTGATAACCAAGAGAGAATAGTGCCTTAGCAAACAAAGTAGAAAAATAGAAAGAAGGAGCAGGGAATGGTACAGACAACGTCAACATTTGCAGGGAGGTCAAGTAGGATGAGGACTGAGGAAAAAGCCATTTGGATTTATTTGTTTTATATCACTGGTAACTTTGGAGGGAGAAGTTTAGAAGTGTTGATAGATTTGGGTGTCAGACTGTAGGGGTTTGACAAGAGAGTAGTGTGGGGAACAAAGAGAGGCAATAAATAAAATGACTCTTTTTGCAACTTTAGCAATGAGAGTGAGAAGAGACATCAGACAATTGCTGGAGGGAATAGCAGCATTCATTGAATGTTTTTTGTTTCAAGGATGAGGAAGAGTTGTATGTGTTTGTAGGTAACAAGCAAAGAACCAATAATAAGCAGATATTTAAAATTAGGTGGGAAGGATAAGGGGGAAAAGGAAGGGAAAGAGGGAGGAGGAGGAGTGGGTAGGGGAAAAGGGAGAGAGAGAGGAAGGGAAAAGGGAGAGGGGGAGAGAGAGATAGAGATAGAGATAGAGATAGAGAGAGAAAGAGAGAGAGAGAGAGAGAGAGAGAGAGAGAGAGAGAGAGAGAGAGAGAGAGAGAGGGGGAAGCTAGATGGTATAGTGGATAGAGCAACTGCCTGGAGTCAGGAGGACCTGAGTTCAAATATGACCTTATACACTTAATAATCACCTAACTGTGTGACCTTGGGCAAGTCACTTAACCCCAATTGCCTTGCAAAAAAACCAAAAACAAACAAAAAGGAAAGAGAAAGGGAGAGAAAGGGATGGGGGGAAGAGAGAGAGAGAGAGAGAGAGAGAGAGAGAGAGAGAGAGAGGGAGAATATGATGGGGCAAGATCTAGAAAAATAAGGAATAGGATAGGTTTAGAGCACAACTAGAAGGGTTGAATTTGGCAAAGGCTTCTTTCTCAGAGGCTTCTTCCTGTAACAAAATAAGAAAGAATGAAAAAAAATTATATGAAAGTGTTTTCAGATGTGGAAAAGGAATTTCAAAATCACCTGTCTATATTTTCTCAGGAAAATAGGTGACAAGGTCCTCTGGTAAGAGGGAGAGGAAGGAACTGGATTATGTGACTTAAGGAAGGAAAAAAAGATTTAAAAGAGCTTCTTGGGGGAATGGGGAGGGAGTCAATCATGGAAGGGCAAGAGGATTTCTGTGGAGCAATCAGGGACCAGTCAAGATTAATGATCATAAATTTAGAATGAATACAGTGTGACTTCTTGCTGTCTTGAAAAATTAAGGTTCTCATTTTGGAAAGCAGTTTATAATTACACTAAAATTGTCTAAAATGTACACATCCCATGATCCAGAGGTCTCACTACTACTCATATATTCCAAGCAGGTCAAAGATGAAACAAAAATCAAGGTCTCATATCTCAAAATACTTATAGGGTTTTTCTTTTTCTTCTTCTTCTTTTTTTTGCAGTGGAAACAAAAGAGCTTCCTGTAGACTGGGAAATGGACAAACAAATTGTAGACTATTATTGTAGTCTAAAGAATGTTGAATAGGAAGATGTATGGGAACTTACATACAGTGAAGTAAGGAAAAACAGAACTGGAAAAACAGTAGTCACAGTGGCTATAATGAAAATTAAAAAAAAGCAAAAAAGTTGAAATGAAGACTATATGATAATGACCAATTTTTACCCTAAAAAAAGAATTTTGAGAATGCAGCTACCTTTGCAGAGGTGGTAGACTATAAGAATGGAGCACTACATATGATATTGAACCTAGGTGATGAGTCAGTTTTATTGAACACCTTATTTTTGAAGGGAGGTCTTTCTTCTTAAATTTTTACTATATGGGACAGTGCTTTGTGCCAGGTAGGGAGAAAGGACATATTAGGAACTGAAGGTGACATAAAGACAAAAGATAATCAACACAATATTTAAAAAAAAAAGAAAAGTTTCACCAAGTCCTTCCAGAACAAAGGTTGATATTAATTAGAAGAATGTTAATCTGTATTTGGATGGATAATAATGAAGAAAATGGATTACAATGATTCTGAAATCTTTTAAAATAGCTGTGGTGCCTGGAGCTTGGGCCAGAAGACCTCTGACCATCTCTCTAGTTAATCCTTTCAGTTTAGAATTTAGACATACTAATTTGGGTGTTTCTTAGCTTATATTGAAAGAGAAAGAGAAAAAACAAGTGGAAGAATGGCACCCTGAAAGTGAGAACTAGTTTAGTCAGTCAGTCGGGAAATGGTTTGGAATAGTTAAGTGGCACACTGGATAGAGCTCTAGGCCTGGAATCAAGAAGACTCCTCTTTCTGACTTCAATTCTGGCCTTAGACATTTATGAGCTGTGGGAACTTGGGTGAGTTACCTAACCTTGTTTGACTCAGTTCCTCATATGTAACATGATCTTGGAGAAAGAAATGGCAAGGTACCTTTCCCAAGAAAAATTCCAAATAGGGTTACAAAGAGTTGGACATGACTAAAACAAGTGAACAACATCAGCATTGCATAATATCCTTCCAAGAATCATTGGTAAAATTTTGTTTTTTTTTTTTCAAGAAAGGGTGGTAGGATAAGAGATTAAGATCTCAGAAGGAACTTTAGTGATCATCATATCCAATCCTCTCACTACATAGGTGAGAAAATGGGAGACCCAGGGAGGTTGACTGAGTTCCCCAAGGTCAAATAGGTGGGGAGTAAGAAATTAAATTTAAACTCAATTTCTCTAACTCTAAAGCAAGTGGTTTAAAAAAATTTTTTTTTGCTCTATAAGCATAAATTTAAATGCTGCCAGATCAATTCTCAGAGAGGGAGAAGATGAAACTCATAGAGGGAAGATCTTTTGGGGTTTTTGTAGATATGAGGATATTTGATTTCCTCCTTTCTCACTTCTAGGAATGATATGAGGCATCACATCCCTTCTGCTTCTCCAGATGGCACTACAGAGCCAGAACAAGGTGAAAAGGATAACTTGATTAATAACTTGATTGTTTGATGAATCTTAAGAAAGAATTTTCTGCCATAAATAAACCTGGAAGTATATTCTATCTAGAAGCAACACCAATGATGAACAATTGTTAGTCAAACACCGAGTTATTCTTCTAGTAGTGGGGAAGCATTGTGCTGTATATGTTCTCTTACCTGGGTCCAGTAATGATTGATAGTCTTTGCAAAATAACTGGGTGAATTTGGGCATGTATCCATGAAATAGCAAAGCTCTTTGATTTCATACAAACACTGAACTCTAATATTATAGTCTCAGTCATTCAGACCATAACCTAAATGGTGGTAATAACTAAATAAATAAAAGGCTGAAGTGGAGCAGCCTCAAGTAACTTTTCTATAGTTGCATCATCTTATAATAACTTTCAGTGTTTTCCAAAATATTTTAACTTATTTCATTCACTCCATTTCTGTGTCTTCCTTAGAACACATAATAGAGCAGCTAGGTGGTGCAGTGGAAAGAGCACCCGCCCTGGAGACAGGAGTACCTGAGTTCAAATCCAGCCTTAGACACTTAAAAATTACCTAGCTGTGTGGCCTTAGGCAAGCCACTTAACCTCATTGCCTTGCCAAAAAAAAAAAAAGGACACATAATATACAGGAGGGAAAATCATACCACATCTGTCTATCCTCATCTTGTCTTACTTCTGATTTTACATAATTGATTGGGACACTGTGAAGTTAAATGATATGGGCAGGGCAACACAACTAGCATGTATCAGAAACAGGACTTAAACCCAGGATTTTTTCTGATTTGAAGGTCAGCACTCTTCTCTGGGGAGTTCTTTACACCAACAAAATCATATATATGCCCCTCTTCTGTGAATCTCTCTTTTATCTATCTAGACAGTCTATCTATTTATGACTATCTTTCTCTCTCTAGCTATCTATCTGTGTCTATCTCTCTGCTATCTGTCTCTCTGACTGCATCTACTATCTATCTGTCTGTCTGTCTGACTGTGTCTACTATCTATATCTGTCTTGTCTGACTACATCTACTATCTGTCTGTCTGACTGCATCTACTATCTGTCTATGTCTCACTGACTGTGTCTACCATCTGTCTGTCTGACTGCTTCTACTATATGTCTGTCTGACTGTGTCTACCATCTATGTGTCTGTCTAACTCTGTCTACTACCTATGTGTCTGTCTCTCTGACTGTGTCGACTATGTCTGTCTCTGTGTCTACTATCCATCTGTCTGTCTGACTCTGTCTACTATTTGTCTCTCTGACTATATCTACTGTCTGTCTACTATCTATCTGTGTTTACTATCTATCTATCCATCTTTCTGTCTGACAGTGTTTATCTGTCTACCTTTCTGTCTCTATCTGCCTGTCTGTCTGTTTGCTATATATCTGACTGTCCAATCTATCTGTATCTATCTATTTGACTGCTATCTATCCATCTGTCCATCCATCCATTTTATCTATGACTGCTATCTGTCTATAGGCCTGCTTGTTTGTGACTGTCTATCTAGCATTTTCTTTGTCTCCCTCTTCTATCTCTTTCCACTTCTTTCTTTCTCTCTATTGTGTTATCAAACATTTATTAGAGCCTAGGGATTAAAAAAAAAAGAAGCAAAAATGAAACAGCTCCTGCCCTCAAAGAGCTTATGTTTTCTCAGGGGGGGGAGGTAATATGTACCTAAGCAGTTAGGTGGTATAGTGGATAGAGAGATAGATTTGGAGTCAAGAAGACCTGTTTAAATCCTACCTCAGATATTAAATGTGTAACCCCAGGTAAAGTTTGAGTTTCCTCATCAGCAAAATGGGGATAATGACAACTCTTCACTCAAAATTGTTTTGAGGATCAAACGAGATAATATTCACAACAGAGTTTCTGCAAACATTGTCATTATACAAAGGCTATTATTATAATAAAGTAGTTTTACTTTTTGGCCTAATTGCTATTCCTCACATTCTGGAACTCTGAATTGGTTGTACTCCATGCCTGGAATGCTCTCCCTCCTCACTTTGGCTTCCTGTAATTTCTGATTTCCTTCAAGACTCATCTCAGTTGTGTGACGTTGGACAAGTCACCTAATCCCATTGCCTCACAAAAACAACTATAGCTACAAAAGACAGTTTAAGGGCTATCTGCTGACTACAAAATGTTTTTTCCAGTCTCCACAGCTATCAAAACTATCTTTTTTCTTCTTTGTTTGTGTCTTGTACAATCTCAGGTAGTATATGTACATATCCCCTACCCTATGATTACTTAGAGGCAAGGACTGCATCTCTTGTGCCTTTGTACATACGCGATTTAATATGGTGCTTGTAATAAAGTCGATGCTTAATAATCCTACCCAATGGATTGACTGAAGTAGCTTCAAATTATATTTAAACAAATACTAGGCAATTTCAGGAGGGAGGACACTAAGAACTGAGGGTACTAGGAAAATCTCATGTAGAATAAGGTCATACTTGGGCAGATGTTTGGAGGAATGATGGGATTGATTCCAAGAAGGACAAGTGAGGAGAAAGTACATGTAAGGCTGGTGGGGAAAGTCAATGCAAAGTCAGACAGATGCAAGATAGATAGAATTCCATGTATGCAGAAAAACAAGAAGTTTGGTTACTCAGATCAATCTACTTTCTCTGTGTTTGCTTTTGTGTCTATGTACATATAAGTATGTTTATGTGGGCATGTGTATATGTATATGCTTTGATTTCATCTTTATTCGTCATGTTTATCTTTTTCATTTTTAATATTAGTGATTTGGTTTTCTTTTATCTTTTTAAATCATATGAACCAATGACTTATTTATTTTATCTTTTTTTCATAAAACCAACTCCTAGCTTTATTAATTCAATGGTGTGTTTGCATGTATGAGTATTTAATATTAGGGTCCATGGATGAAATAGAGGCAGCGTTTAGGTTGGATTGAATGTTGGGAAACTGAACAGTTCTTTCAATGCCCCAAATTGATCACTGCTATAAAAGTTCATCTTTTAACAGCATAATACTTACAGTGAAGTTTTATTTCACAAATGCTAGGATCTCAGAAGGATGAAAATTGCAGATAGCCCTAAAGGGCAATGGAAGCCTTTATAGTGAGTATAATTAGGTTGCAGCAGGATGTAGGATTATGGCAAGGGCTCAAAATCTCACTCAGGTCTATTAGCTCTTCACAAAGAAAACAAAACAAAACAAAAAAAGCCGTTTCCTCATAGAGAGAACAAACAAATCTATCCCATGCCATATGTGCAACAGAATCAGCCATCTTATAAATGGATATGGTTGGCTACACAGAGTCCTAACTAACTCTTGCTTTGGCAGGAGTAATCAATTCTATATTGCCATTGTTTTTGGAAAGGGTATAACATCAAATCCCCTATTGTTCCATTCTCACCATGGATTGGAGATGGGACTCTCCAGAACAAATCTTACTTCCCAGATCACCACTCTTTCCCCAAGTAGAATTGTACTCCTTGAAGGTAGGGCTAGTTCATTTTCTCTTTGTGGCCCCAAGGCATATTATAGGGCTAAATATTTAAAATATTTAAAAAATACTTTCCCACCCATTCATTTATCAGTCATTCATTCAAGGAGGTATGAATGGTATCATGATAATGTTCAACAATAGTAGGAAAAAATCCTCTCAAACATCTAAGGTCCTCATGGTAGTTTGACAGCACCATCTTGAATAATAAGCACCATCTCTGCTCAGCAACAGTCCCCTTTTTGCCTTCCCTAATTCTTTTTCTCATATGGTATCCTCTTCATACTTCTTTTTAAAAAATCTAAACTGAGGGGTGGCTAGGTGATGCAGTGGATAGAGCACCAGCCCTGGAGTCAGGAGTACCTGAGTTCAAATCCGACCTCAGATGCTTAATAATTACCTAGCTTGTTACCTTGGGCAAGTCACTTAGCCCCACTGTCTTGCAAAAACCTAAGGGAAAAAAATCTAAACTTTATCTATTTTTCAAGGCTTAGCTTAGTTTTCATTTCATCTGAGAAACCTTTGCTGACCTGCCTAGATCACAATGATCTCTTGTATTACACTCACTGGCTATAATGTTCATTTACTATTTAGGTTAGGTATTGCATTATATATTGTCTTGATTTGCATTGGTAGAGGAAGTCTTCTCATCTAGGAGTTTCCTACAACTGAAATCATGGGTTCAATCCCTATCCCTCCTATTATTCCACATATATTTATGTGCCTAGCATGTAAATCTGCTTCACCTTGACCTCTTGGAATCCCTTGGTCTCTTGAGGCTCAAATGAAACCTTACCTCACTCAACTCCTGCTCCCCTCTACCAATTCTGTATTTTATTGTATGTAGCTAGCATTTATCTGATGTGTGTAGACATGCGTATATATCACGAATCACATAATCATAGAACCTCAGCATTAGAAGGGACCTATAGCATCAACTAGAGTCCAACTCTTATCTGAAAAAGAATATTTCTGCAATATATCCAAACCAAAATCATATGGCTTGTTTGATGAATTTGATAAAAAATAATCTACCACCTTCCAAAGCAGCTCATTTCTCTCTTGGACAGAGATAATATCTCTTGGACAGAGATGATGATGATGATAATAATAAATAATAATAATAATAATAATAATAATAATAATAATAGATTTTTCCCCTTCTATAAAACTCAGATTTGTCTTTTTACAACTCCCACCTATGTAAACATTTTTTCAAATGTTTAGATCATGTCTCCTCAACTGGATTATAAACTATTTGAAGACAAGATTGTAGCTTATACTTTGGTGGATTCTGTATAGGAACTAACTCAAGGTTTGATAGGTATTCAATGAATACTTATTTAATTAAATTTAATTAAATGTACTTAAAATCAAAGGGAAGTACTTTGTTAAAGAATTTATTTAGATCACATGACATATTTTCCAGAGAGAAAGAAATCAGTTAATCAATCAAGAAGCATTTGTAAGGTGTCTATTAGCATGAGGCACTTTGTGAAGAAAGAAAGACAAACTGCATGATTTGTGTCTCAGAAAAACTTTTTTCCTTACAGATGAGTGTACACTGCCTATAATCATCAAATAAATCTATATAATTCAATAGTTCCCTTTTTTATTTTTTGATTGTCAGAAACAGTACCAAATTCAGTGCTCAGTTCTGGTAAACTGGGGCATGGGGAGAAGAGACAACATCTCTTCCCTTTGTTTCTTTCCCTTTACAAGAAATTAACTTGTATTAGTTTTGAATACGCTTTATTTGCTTATCTGTGATCATGTTGTTTCCTATTTCCCCACTACCTATCCATTCCCAAATTAATGTAAGCTCCTTAAGGGATTTGTCCCATTTTTGTTCTTATAAATACTGTCTTGTAACATGGTGACTAGTACTGTGCTTGTTGATTGAATACTCTCTATTTTATGTTAATTCTTAATCTCCCTGTTTTAACATTATGTCTAATCCTTTAAATTACCTCAAACCCCTTTGGAAGTAGACCTGGTGTAGTATGGCAGAAAAACCCTGACTGGGGAGTCAGAAGACCTGTGATCAAGTCCCAATTTTCTTACTTGCTGTGACCTTGTGTCATTTGACCTTCATGAACTTAGTAAAATAAAAAATGTGGATGAAATGACCTCTAAGGTCTCTCCTGGCTCCAAATTTCTGGAAATTTAAGGCCTTTCACAATCTGTCTCAACTTGTCTTTCTGGGTTTATTTATACACACACATATTTCATCTCCGGTTTACCTGCCTTTGTGCAAACTTCCTTAATGCCTGAATTATTCCTCTGCTTCACCTTGACCTCTAGGACTCTTGAGGCTCAGCTCAAGTCTTATTTCACTCAAGACTTTTCCTGCTCCCCTCCTACAACTCTGTATTTCTTTTGTGCATGGTCTATCTGGGAACATGTTGTACCCCATCCCTCTCTCCTTTCCTGTCCAGCAAACAGAGGTTAGGTGACTTATCTAGGGTCACATAATTAGTAAATACTTGAGACAGATTTAAAGCCAGACCATCCTGACTTCAGGCCTGGCACTCACTCCATTGTGCCACCCAGCTGCACTTAATTAATGAAGGGATGGATGGATAAATTAAAAAATATTGGACTGAATGAGAAAGCTACCCAGTTTAAATAGCCTACAACTTTAAATGGCTAAGCTCCTATAGAAGGGGTACATTGGTTTAATAAGTGAAGAATTTTTAGATATAGCTTTGATTGATGACTTCAAGTGTAAGTTGGCAGGACATTAGAGAAAACCGGGCTCCTTGTCTTAGGGTTTGTATAGTCTCTAGATATGCTTATAGAGCTGACTGATAACTCCAAATTTACAATAGTACTAGAAATTACTTTACCAACAGTTGTAGGTGACTACAATTTACAGTCACTTTTGATAAACTCTGGACAAAAACATATTGATTCCTAATTTATATCTGATGAAAAGAAAACTCTCAGCTGCTCATGGAAAGCAAAGCTATCAAATGCCATTAGAGATGGGAACCTAGCCTGAATTAATGAGAACAAATGCAAATATGATTTAGAATGCACCTGTCTTTCCTCATTGCTTGGAGAGGGTACCCATCTCTCTGTATGAAGATCTGGATTAAGCTGTTGGCTAATAAGCATCCCTTAGAAGAGGTACTAATATCAGATGGAATGGTTCCTAGGGATATACCAAAGATGACATTTTGGCCATATAGAAACTGATATAGCTAAGAGTATTTAATTTTTTTTTGTATTATGATTCTCTTTGGAAATCTAAAGGATGCCTCTTAGAATAATGTTTTTAAATGTATAAAATAAAATGCATAGAATTACAAAGGAAGTCAATTACCTTTATCGAAAATATTTTAAAAAATAAGTTAATTGATTTCAGGTTAAGAACTCTTGATGTAGAAAGATTTAAAAATGGAATTCTTTTGGAAGGAATAATTTAACTTGGAGAACCCAGGTTTGAATTCTAAACACTTATTAATTCTGTGACTTTGAACAAACATGAGTCTCAGTTTCTTCATCTTTCAAGTGGAGAAATAGTGATTGCCTTATAATTATAATTTATATTCCTTGAAAATAAAAATCTCATGTTCAAGGAAAGCAAAATTAGCAAATGCCTCATAGGGTTGCTATAAAATAATAACACATATATCTAAATTTAAATGTGCAATAATTATTTTATTACATTATAAGGTTGTTTAATTCACTTCAATAAACATTCATTAAAAACTATTTTGTGAAATCATAACTATGAGCCTTGCTTCAAGTTGTTTACCATCTAATGGGATGGGACTGTAGTGGAGAATGTATAGAAATAAGGAGGATATAAAGGAGTGTGAGATAAGGGCAATGTAGAGATTTGAACAAAATGTCAAGAAAAATTTGAGGAGATAATACCTTTTTAATATCACTCTAGAAATGACAGGGAGCAAAAATGTAGGTAAGGATTAATGGAGGAGGTAGCAGTTCAGGTGAATCTTGGAAAAAAGATACAGATACAAAGGGAGTGAGGAATTATATTACAGGTAAAGAGACAGGCAAGGAAGTGGGAAAAGGCAGAATGAGAACAGAAGTTAAAAAAAAAGAGTAGTCTAAAACTTGGAGTTTATCAAGAAGATTATTATACAGTGTGAGACTGAGTGAGCTGGTTGTAGCCAGATTGTGTAAGGCCTTGACTACCAGGATTTGAAATTTATATTTACTACATTAAGTAGTAGGGAAGTACTAAAGAATTTTCAAAAAAAAAGTGTGATGTGATCAAAATGGTTTATCAGGAAGATTACTGGGGAGTTATGAGAAGGCAGGACTAAAGAAAGAAAAGACTAGACCCAGGGAACTATAGCAAACTAAGTTCTTGAAGTATAATGGTTATAAATCACTATGATAACAGAACATCAGGAAATGAAATGACTGAGGGAGAGAGAGAAGGGGGAGAACCAGGAAGAATCTTGGTGGGGAGAAAAAAGGGTAAGGGGTCAGGAAAGGAGACAAAGGAAGGGCAATCAAAGGAAGCAGTATCATTAGCATCATGAGTGTCCCAGAAGTCAAAGGAAATGAGCACATTCAGAAAGAGGAAATGGTTATGTCAAATATTTCAAGAGAGGCAATTGAGAATGAAGGCTTAGAAAAGGCTTTATTTGATCATCACTATTGTTTCATCATTTCTGCTTTTAGAATCATCAGGCCTTCAAAGTTTAATTTAACACTTGAGGGGCAGCTAGGTGTTCAAATTTGACCTCAGAAAGTTAATCACTCTATAACCTGGGCAAGTCACTTAACCCTGTTTACTTCAATTTCTTCATTTGTAAAATAAACTGGAGAAGGAAATGCCAAATTATTCCCACATCTTTGCCAATGAAAACCCCAAAGAGGGTCACGAAAAGTTGAATAGAGCTAACATGCCTAAATAATAGCATCTCCTAGTTGAGGTTTTTCCCCAATTCTGAGAGAGAGAGAGAGAGTATGTATGCCATTTCTCTCTAAGCAGAAATCCTTGGGAGTTTCATTTTATTTTTGTTTTTCAATTCCCAGTGAATAGCACATAACAAATGTCTAATAAATGTGTCAAATAATTGCTAAACACTTAATTAATGAGAGCTTTTCATGGAGCAGTGAGTACAGAGAGGATGTAGAGACAGCAGGTATAGACCAGCCTTTCTATATGTTTGTAGTGGAGAGAGATATTGGAAGAAATAAAAGAGGGATATATATATGTATGTGTATATGTATATGTATATGTATATGTATATGTATATGTATATGTATGTGTATGTGTATATGTATATGTATGTATATGTATATCTATATGAAAAGATAAGTTTTGATAGGGTGAAAGCTGACCTATTCTATTTATTTGTATGTAAGGAGAGGATGGGGATGGTTAAGGACAGAGTAACTGAGAGGAGAGGAAGGAAAGGAGTTAAGAAAGTACACATTTAACAATATTTTAAGTAGTGGATTGATAACAGTGTAGGGAATTTAGGCCAAAGAAGTAGAACTGTACAAAAAAGAGTTGTTTTGGGGGTTGGGAGGAGCAGATGGTTATCTTGGGGCATGCTCTAGTGGAAGGACCACTAAGATTCAAAAGTGTTAGCCTAGCTTTCTCTGATTTATTGTGAGCTTGGGCTAGTCACTCAGCCTGAGTCTTTCTTTACTAGACACTATTTCAAATCTGAAATCCAAATCTCTGATTGACTAAAGAGAAATCATCTTCCTTTCCAATTCTCACTTTCTATTTTCTCATCCTTCATTCACCTCAACCCTATTCCTCATCCCCTTCTACTGTGCCTTCTGGAATTCCTCCTTCAGAGTTAATATAAATGTCATTTTAGACCCTTGAGTGAATTATTTCAACTCAAAACTGTCTTTTAGTCATAAATGCCTTACTCCCTTAACTTAATACATTAAATCATGCCTTATGAAACCTCAGTTGTGGATTATTCCTATAATTTGCCTCTGTTGTTTCTACTTGGCTAGGTGGCTAGAGTGGGTAGAGGACTGACTAGGAGTCAGGAGGACAGGAGTTTGAATCTGACCCCAGAGTCTGGAGACTTACTAGCTGTGTGACCTTGGGCAAGTCACTTAATCCTGATTGCCTCACATCCAGGGCCATCTCCAGTCATCCTGATTCAAATCTGGCCACTGGACCCAGATGGTTCTGGAGGAGAATGTGAAATTGGTGACTTAGCAAAGCACCTCCTCATTCAAATCCAGTTCATGCGCTTGTCATGGCATCAGTTCCCTGATGTCATGGTCTTCTTCAATAACAAAGGACAAAAACATCTTCTACTCAATTAGAATAGATGGAGCTAATGCTTTCCATAGAACTGTATTGGCTGGGTCCACTATAGATTTTTGTTAATGAATCTTAACTGGACCCTCACTGCAGCGAGCTAATTCTTTTACTTGCCCCAAACTGATTACCTATTGATTGACACAAAATCATTCCGATTTTTTCCTTCTCTTCGCAAGTCTCCACAAAATCCCTATCCCAACTATTTTAGTTGAGAATCTTGTTTCATTCTTTAATGAGGAAAATCAAGGCCATTTATTAGTTGAATCTTTTTCTTTTGACATAATTTCCATTGTATTTATCTTTACTAAAATCTCTGATGAATAGGTTGTCCTTACACGAAAACCAGTCCCTTGACTTGATCCTATTCTCTCTTCCCTTTTTCTACAAATCACCCTTTCAGTTATTTCCCTTTTTATAATCTTTAATCTATATTTATTAGTCTATTTTCTATTGTCCTTAAACACATCTCTATCTATCCTTCTCTCCCTACTCCCCTTACTAGACCCAACTATTCCTGTAAGCTACTATTCTATATTTTTCCTCCTTGTAGTCAAACTCTTTGAAACAAACTCTCTGTACTCATTGCTTCTATACTCTCTTCAAAGCCTTCTGCAGTAGGACTCCTGATCTAATTACTCAACTGAAATTACTATCTCCAAAATGAGGGATGATCTCTTAACTGCTAAATCTGATAGTTTTTCCCCTTCAAGCTTCATTTTTTCTTGCACTCTCAGTTTCATTTGGCAGAGCTGATCATCCCCTTCTCCTGGATATTCTCTCCCCTCTGAATTTTCATCATGTTTTTCTCTTTTAGTTATTCTCTTACCTGTCTGCCTGATTACTCATTCTCAGTTTCTTTTCTGAATCATCATCCATGTCACATACCTTAACTGTATGTACCAAGGTTTTGTCCCGTTCCCACTCCTTCATCTTTTATTTTCCTCTTGGTAACTTGCTTAAGCACTGTAACTTTGATTGAATCATTTTTGACTTCTAGATTTCCATATTCAAGCTTAGTTTTTCTCCTCAGCTTTAGTGTTACATCATAAACTACCTCTTAGATATTTCTATACTTAAAGACATCTCAAAATCAATACTTCCAAAACACAACTATCATCTTTTACCTCCAAGCTACCTTTCTCCTCACCTGCACTTCCTTATTTATACTGAAACAACCCTCATCCTTCACTACCTAGATATCCAAGCTCTTGTTACTGACTCATCAAGTATCTAGTCAGCTTCCAAATTTTGTTATTTCTACCTCCACATCTTTTACATCTGTCTCCTCACCACTTACCTGATCATTACCCTCTCACTAGTACTACTGTAATGGCTTTCATATTGCTCTCTTCCTCAAGGCTCCTTCTTCTCCATTACATCCTCCACAAAGTGTTTGGTTTTTTTTTTTCCTAAAGTTCAGATCTGATTATGTTACCTCCTTACTAAATAAACATGAGTGGCTCCCAATGATCTTGAGGAACAAATGTCAAGTCCTTTGTTTAACATTTAAAACCCTTCAAAATCTGGTCTCATCCTACCTTCTAGTCTTATTTTATATTAATTCTCCCCCCCCTTCTCTTTACCTCCCTATAAAGTTCAGTCAAATTGATCTTATTGTTCCTTAAATTCAACAATCTAGTGTCTACCTTAATACTTTTTCCTGGTATAAACTTCCTCTTCATACATACATATATATATATATATATATATATATATATATATATATATATATATATACACTATTGCCTCTTCTTCCATCCCTACCCCTGTCAAAGTGATATTATTTTATATATCTCTATTTGATGACACATTGCATCATTTGTTAGAATGAAAGTCCCTGAAGGCACAGACTTTTATTTTTGTCTTTGTATCTCCAGTGCCTAACATGATGATTCGCATTTCATAAATATTTAATACATTTTTGTTGATTAAATTGAAATTCAAAGATTTGATGAAATCATATGGTGTGGATGACTATTTTCTCCTTCAGTACCCAGACCTAGTCAAGAAAATCTTATAAGAACTTCAATAATGTCAGTGAATAACATGGTAATTTGGGGATCATAGGATACATGTTATAATTTTAGTACTACAAATAAGAGGCCCCAGAGATTGTCTATCTATCTGATGCGATCATCTTATTTTGTTGATGAGGAAACAAAATCTCTTAGAGGGGTAATATCTTTCTCAAAGTCACAGTTTAATGATAGTCAAGATTTGAACTCAGATCTTGGATCTCTTAGTTCCTTACTAGTCTGTTTCCCCCATTTTCCCTCTAGCAAACCATTCAGCATCCTTAGTACAAACAATAGAGATTGCTGCCAACTCTGCACTTCATCATAAATATGCTTGGAGCTGTGCCTAATAAGAAGAGGGACATGCATTAATACTGAAAAATTAATAAGCTTGGGGTGGAAAAATCATTGTCTTTGAGGAAGAAAAGCTGCTAGAGGAATATAGCAGAGGTTAAGAGAGGGGACTGCAGCAATTTCCTGACTTGAGGTATACCTGCTTTTGCAATCCAAATGCAATGCTTCACAAATTTCATTAAGTAGCAAATACAATGGTTTCTAAGATACCAAAAGCCTCTTTTGCTTCAAAGAGTTCTTCTAGGTGAGTATAGGTTCCTTAGTTTTGCTCAGGTGAAAAAGATCTGACTCTAGATTTAGAGAACCTGGGTCAAATCCTGCCTCTAGCTTATTACCAATGTGACTTTGGCCAAAAGGAGACCTTGGTTTGCTAAACTCTGAAATGAGAAGCTTGACTTGGGTGGGATCTGTGATGAACTATATAAGCTTCTTTATGTTGTGCCAGTTTGTTGTTGTCAGTTATTTTTGGCAAGGCAATGGGGTTAAGTGATTTGTCCAAGGTCACACAGCTAGGTAAGTATTAAGTGTCTGAGACTGGATTTGAACTCAGATTCTCCTGACTCCAGGGCTGATGTGCTATTCACTGCCTTTCCTAGCTGCCCCTAATTAGTTGTTATAAGTTGTTGTACTCCACATTTACATTCAGAGATGTTGCACTTCAGTGACAAGTGCTCTCTCCTTGGTAAGATTTAAATAGGATTGAGTTCAGTTAAGGAAAAAGACTGGATATGTGTATGGAATGGATATGTCTATTCCACTAGAATTGATTTTACCCCTAAGATATAATAAATCTGCAACCTGGCTTCCATTCCCAACACTTTATTCAAACTAATCTTTCCAATGTCACTATTGATCATATTGCTGATTTCAGTGGCCTTTTGTTTCTCAGACCTCATTCTTCTTGACCTCTTTACATCCTTAACTTTAAAATTTTTTTTACTTTTTTATTTTTTTTAATTCTTCACTTTTTAGGGAAGGACCTGGAGATGAAGTGACCTAATCATTGACACACAAGTGGTGAGGGTGCTGGGGTTCAATTCATGATTCTGACTTGAGAGTCAATGCTACTTCTACTGTACTATAATAACTCCCCTCCTCGTCTACTTGCTGACTTACTGGTTAGCCTTTTAAACTCCTGCTCTTTGGTTTCTCTGGACTTAACAGAGTGCCTGACACAGGGTTATTGATTGATTAAATGAGAGTTCCCTACTTGGGTCTTCCAGGTGCCCTAGATATTCAGGATTTTCCCCTGGAGTACTTTAGGAGTTTGCTTTGAGTACCCTGAAAGCATTATATGAGCATAGACACTTTTTATTTAAGTATATTGGGGACAGTTAGGTGGCACAAGACCTAGAGTCATAAAGAATCATCTTCCTGAATTCAAATCCAGTCTAAGATACTATCTGTGTGACCCTGTGCAAGTCACTTAACCATGTTTACCTTTGTTTTCTCATCTGTAAAACAAGCTAGAAAAGAAAATGACAAAAGACTCTAGTATCTTTGCCAAGTAAACCCCAAATGAGGTCATTCAGAGTCAGATATGATTGAAAAAAGTTACTGAACAGCAACAAAACAACTTATATTTCAGTCCTATCCCTTGATGTTGATAACTATTATTCTGGGCTGCACATTCTTTTTTCAGCCTGGCCCCCAATTATATCTGCAATTCTCTATCTCCATTTCCTTTCAACTCAGATCAACTTGTTGATTTCTAAAAGCCATTTCATAAAGTGCTAGGAAGCAAGGTCTAAGTGTTCTCCCACTGTTGAAAATGGATTTAGATGTTTGGACTTTCCAGTCCAATGAACGTGGTTCAATCAAACTGTCAGTGTGGTTTGTTCTTTAAACAATTAGAAAAAAATAACCCAAGAATTCAGATTTAGGTTATTCTCCCCCCTCCCATATTTTTATCACTTAAAAGATCGTGACTTGCGATTTGATCAATATGCAGAATTCCTAGGAAGAAACTTCCTAAACCAATGCAGATTGTCACCTTTGTGATACATTGTCTTAAAGGGCTGCTTGAGAGACTGAGAAATGAAATGACTTCCTAGGGTCATCCAGTCAATCTTTCTGACACTGAGACTATCAGCTATTCAACACTGCCTAAATTATTCATTTTTTAGGAAATTACCATTTTCTTTCAAAGATGTGATATTAAATAAATTACATTCTTCAGTAAGATTTTAAATCTGCCATCAAGTATTTGTTTTTCATTTTAATTTTTTGGAGGCAATCAGGGTTAAATGACTTGCCCAGATCACACAGCTAGTGGGTGCCTAAGGTCAGATTTGCATTCAGGTCCTTCGGATTCCAGAGCCAATACTCTAAATCAAGCATTTATTAAATACCTACTATTTTCCAGATGGTGTTAGGCTCCATTTGTGTTTGTAAAAATCTCTGCCTTCACAGAGTTTACATTTTATTGAGGTGATAGAACATGTGAAGAGACAAATAAATGTAATATTTAAACACATACAATATATACAGTGTATTATAGGGTGGGGGAATTAAGGTTAAGGGATTCCAGAAAGACATTCTATAGGAGATAGTCCTTGAGATGAGCTTTGTGATGGTGGTGGGGAACTGAGGGTTCTAAGGAGAAGAAGCCAGGAAGGAAAACATTCCAGGTCCAGGGGAAAAAATGTTTGCAAAAGCATTGAATGTGGAGATTGAATATTAAGTATAGATAAAAGCAAGTGAACAAGTTTAGGTAAAACATATATGTATATATAAAGTTCAGCATCATCGGAGAACTGTTCATAAGAAATTAGCCACTGTTTCCATTGTTATCATAATTGTCTCTTCTTGAAAGATGACCTTGTTATTCTGTCATATGTTGGAAAATACTATCCAGTAAAGACAGGTAGAAGCCACACTGAAAAAGATTTTAAATGCCATTGGAATGTGTATCTAGAGGGAATAGGGAACCATTGAAGCAGTATAAACAGGGAAATAACATGGTCAGAACTTTGCTGTGGAAGTCAGAGGGTGGAGTGGTTCAGAAAACTATATGTATAGAAGGAGACCAATTAGGAGGAGGATATGGCAACAATTCAAGAAAGAGGTTATAAGAACCTGAAATGGGATGGTTGTCATGGGGAGAGAAAGATGGGGATGTCTGTGACAGATGCAGAAGATGGGGAGTTGACAAGAACTCAGGAAAGAGATAAGGATGTATGGGAATCATCCATATAGAAATGATAGTTAATTGCATGAGAGCAAATGAAATTACCAAAGAGAGTGTAAAGAGAAGTAGCATGCTAAAGTACCTAACACAGGTACATGTAGCCAGTAGTTAATAGATGATGATCAAGCAAAGGAGACTAGGAAGGATCAGACAGACAAGAAAACCATGGCAGAGCAAGGAGGAGTGATGCTGTAAAGAGGTCAAGAAGAATGAGGTCTGAGAAAGAAAAGGCCACTGAAATCAGCAATATGATCAATAGTGACATTGGAAAGAGTAGTTTGAATAAAGTGTTGGGAATGGAAGCCAGGTTGCAGATTTATTATATCTTAGGGGTAAAATCAATTCTAGTGGAATAGACATCTAGTATTACAAAGAAATTCAATGGGGAAATTAGGTTTGTTATGTAAATATTTACTTTATAGTCAATAATTTTAGGCCCACAACCATTGCATAAAATGGGAGCCATTGCAAATACACAGACCACCCACAAACAAGTCAGGTCAGAGGTTAAACTGATACCTACTCCCAATCCTAGAGGAATGCAACCAGGTGAAGTGGGAATGAGGGGAAGGGTGGGAAGCCTTTTACCTTTGATCTGTTCTTGATACTTCAGAGAGGAGTAGTGGTTGAGAGTTGACCTTGGAGTCTGGAAGACCTGGGTTCAAAGTCATATGTCTGACACATTGACTATAATTCTGGACAGTGAGGACACTACTACTCAAAGATGAGTCACAAGCCTCCTAAACAGTTGTCCTGACATGAAATCTTCCAGGCCAGAATGGAATATGTTCTTGGGGAGATGTCCTTATTCACAGCAAATAAATTGAGTAATGGTTACAGTTCAGATTCCCTACAGAGCATGTCTTGAGAAAAATCAACCACTGTTTTTCTTGCAATGATGATCTTATAGTATCCTGTAATTTCCCTAATTACTGTCAAACTTTATAGAAGTCCTAGGTGAGTTGGATAATATATTTCTTAAATATTTTTCTCTTCATCTGAGTTTTTTTGGTTTTTGGCAGGGCAATGGGGTTAAGTGACTTGCCCAAGGTCACACAGCTAAGTTATGATTAAGTGTCTAAGGCTGGATTTGAACTCAGGTCCTCCTGACTCCAGGGCCGATGCTCCATCCACTGCACCAGCTAGATGCCCCCTAATCTTTATCCTAGTCTTTTCTTCCTCCTTTTCCCCTTCTCTTCTCTATCATTACAAGAATCTCTTTTCTTCTTTCTTTCCCTTAGTTCCTTTTCCTTCTTCCATCTTCTTCCTTTCCTAGTTTTACTCTCCCTTTCTTCTTTATAATCCCTCCTTTTATTTCTTCCCTTTCCAATATACTCATTTCTTCTTTTTATCTCCCCCTTCCTGTCCATTCACTATCCCCTCCTCTCCCTCTATTCTTCTTCCTTTCTCCTTTCCTTAGCCCTTCTCTTCTCATCTCTTTCTCCCTCCCTCTATTTTCAATCTCATTTCCCCCCTTCCAAATGTAACAATGCATGATAGGCCTTTAAAAAAGGTAGTGTTATACTAATATTATTTCTATTTCTCTCTTTCTTTCTTGGTTAACAGAAGACTGTCTTGGGCATAAATTTAGAATAAGAACAAACCCAAATGCAACCTTTATCATAAAGAAATGACTTTCTTCCCAATGAAGCCAACAATAAGGAAGTGAGTTCAGCTCAAAAAGTGGACATTTAGACTATAGACTTCTTGCTGTTTTGCAAGTCTGATTTGTACTTTGAGGATCAACAGACTATTTCAGAATAAAAGATATAAGCACTTTCTTATCTACAGTTGCAAAAAGCCCCAATTGTACATTTGTGTGTGTTTGTGTGTGTGTGTGTGTGTGTGTGTGTGTGTGTATGTGTGATTTGCGACAATCAAATAGACCTTTGTGCAAAGAGTGTTGGATTTGCAGTTAGGGAAACCATGGATTTTAATCCTGCCTCTGACACTCATTTGTTGAGTAACTATAGGAAACTCAGGTGACTTTTATTTTCCTAAAATAGGGACAAAAGTACGTTTCCTCTAGGGCTAGTAAAAGAATCTGACGAGATAATGTGTAAATAAGAACCTTGTAAAATGTCAGCTGTTATTGTTATTTTCACAAAACACATAAAAAATTGAGAATCTTTAAATGAATTCACAACTCAGAAAGAATAGTGTCCTCCTCCCCCACATCCCCATGCTCAATACTCTGTACTCAGAAAACATTTAATGCTATTGAAATGAATTAATTTGTATGTAAAGCCTGAAGTTTATACAGATTCAAACATCAAGTTTGTCATTCTAGTTTAGTAAGAACACTGAGTAAAAGAATTCTATTACTAAGACTGACTTTATTATTGACTTGCTGAATGACCAGGGGAAGATTGCTTTACTTTTCTGCTTCAGTTCCTTTAGATGTCAAGTTCAAAGTCAAAGAATTAATGTGAGCATTTCTGCAATTTTTGAAGTTTTTTGGCAATACAAAGAGAACTCCTATAAATATTTTAGAAAATATAGGTTCTTTTCCTTTTTTCCCTAATCATCTCTGGAAATGGACCTAGTAGTGGCATTGTTAGGTCAAAGGCTATATAGACAGTTTAATAACTCTGGACATAATTTCAGATTGTTCTCCAAAATAGTTGAATCAGTTCACAATTCTACCAACAATGAATGTGTTACAGTCTTTCTACATCCCCTCCAACATTTTTGAATTTCCATTTAAATCATTTTAGTCTAGTAAGTGTAAATGACATCTCAAAGTTGTTTTAATTTTCATTTATCTAATAATTTTTATGGATTTTTATGTAATTTTAAATCATTTTGATTTCTTCATTGGAAAATGGCTGTTTCATATCCTTTGATCATTTATCAATTGGGGAATAACTCATTCTTATGGATCTGATAAAGTTATACATATGTATATATACACATATATATGTACACATGTACTTGAGATATGAAACCTTTATTTAAGAAGTTATTTATAAAAATTGTTCTCTAATTTTCTGCTTTCCTTTTTTTGCTTGCCCAAGGCCACACAGCTAGGTAATTATTAAGTGTCTGAGGCCAGATTTGAACTCAGGTACTCCTGACTCTAGGTCTGGTGGTCTATCCACTGTGTCACCTAGCCGCCCCCTCTGCTTTCCTTTTGATCTTGGCTTCTTTTGTTTTATTTGGGCAAAATCCTTTAAAAGTTAAAATAACAGAAATTATACATTTTATACCTAACCTTGCTCGCTCTCTCTCATATATTCATAAATTGTTTACCAGTCATAAGTCTAATAAATAATCTGTTCTATGTTCTTCTAATTTTCTTATAAAATCTCTTTTTTTTCCTAAATCATGCACCCATTTTGACTTTCTCTTAGTAAATAGTGAAAGATATTTGTCTATGCCCAGTTTCTGCTATAAGGATTTCCAGCTTTTTCAACAATGTTTACCAAATAATGTATTATTCCAATAATATGTATGGGTAAGGATTAATTATAAGAGAAACCTGTGTCAAAACCAAAATTTTTTTTAAATCACATTTTATTTCATTTTCAAAAAATTTGATTTCTCCTCCCCCTAACCTTCTTTTCCATCCACACCTCCACTGAGAAAGCAAGAAAAATAAAACCTCTCTTACAAACACATATAGTCAAGCAAAGCAATCTTCATATTGGTCACCTTCAAAAAATATGTCTTAATATATACTGAGTCTATCACTTGTCCATTGGGAGATATTTCATTATTGAGTTCTCTAGAATTTTGATTGGTTAGTTTGTTGATCAGAGTTTCCAAGTTTTTCAAATTGGTTTATCTTTACAATTTTGTAGCTATTATATATACTATTCTCCTGGTCCTGCTCACATCAGTCTTCATCAGTTCATAGCTCATCATTTCACCAGGTGTCTCTCAAACCATTACCTTCATATCATTCCCTATGTCATATAGAACATATCTTATTCCATTATATACATATACCATAACTTGCTCAGTCATTCTAGAATTTCTAATTCTTTGCCATCACAAAATGAGCTGCTATAAATATTTTTGTCTATAAGAACTCTTTTTCTCTTTCTTTGGGGAGAGACTTTCACTAAATGAAAGTCTAATAATTTTTTGGGCATGGCTCCAATTTTTTTTTCAGACTCACTGGACCAAAAATTGAGAAATTTCTAAGTATCAGATGGGTTGAAAAAAAAAGGATGTCATTATTTTGAAGGATGTTGTGGGTAAAAGGAATTGAGATCACAATGGAGAAAAAAGTTTAATGATGTAGTTCAGAATGAAAGAAAAGTAAAAGGATTCTAGAGCAGAATGGAGTCAACAGGAAGAAGGATGAAAATAAACTTTGGCAAGGAAGAGTCTAGAAGCCATTTGAAAAGCTTATTATGGGAGAAAGATGTTCTCCTTTGATAACTAAGAAATCAACGAAGGCACTAAAATCAAAAGGTAGAAGAAAAAAGCATTTATTAAGCTCCTATTATTTGTTAGGCATAATGCTAAATGTTTTACAAATATTAACTTACTAGAACCTAAATAGCTAGTATTAGCTACATTTACAATTGAGTAAACTGAGGCAGAGAGTAGTTAAGTGTGTTGCCCAGGATCATGCAAGTAAATGTCTGAGTCTGGATTTGAACTCAAGTCTTCTTGACTTAAGGCTGAGTGCTCCGTCCACTGAATCACTTTGGTGTACATGGTGGGGCATTATAAACAATGATTAACTTTGGGAAAATTTAAAAAGTTAGTTGCAATAAATGGAGAAGGATAAGAAGGGAAGGTAACCTGTGTATTCAGGGAAATTGACAGCATACCTAAAGAGGGCAAGTATCCATTCTTGGCTCAGAGGTTTGCCCAAGTCTAAATATGTTTGATCAACTCACTAGAAAAAGTTTGGCTCAATTGTAAAGCAACTCAAAAAGCAGACTCTTTTGACATATTAATGGAAAATTTTCAGTGTGCCTTTGCATTTTCCTGTTCACTAAAAAGACCTTTGTGGCCACTAGTCTGCTGCAAATGAAATATTACAGAAGTCTTAATATCACTTTAATATCCTTTTTTTACATCCCATCTATCTTACTGTATAAAAACCAAGAGCATCATTCAAGAGGTTTCAGGCAATTGCTCTATGAGACTGAAGCTTGGCTGCCCTTTGATGGGCTGTGTACAAAGGAACTAATCCGAGAGCAAAATCTCTCTGAGGGTTTTTGTCTCTGTTGCTCTGTCTCCTTTTCAAAACACAGGAAAAAAAATGAAAATCATCGACTCTTTATCAAGCAAAGGCAACATGATTAAACATAAAAACACTTTGGTGGCAAGGTCAGAGGAGAGAAGAAGGATACATTTCAGAGACGTTGCAAAGTGAAATTGGCAACAGCTTGGGGTGAGAGTGAGGAAACCAGGTTGACTTTTAGATTGCAAGTCTAATAGAATTGGAGGACTGTGTTGTCTTCCTCAATAATAGGGAAAGTACAAGTAAATGGGGTTTGGGGAACAGATAAAGAGTCCAGTTTTGTGTTCATTGAGTTTAAGATGTCAACTGGAAATGCAATTTGAGATGTTTGAAAGGCAGTTGGAGATGTGAGATTGGAGGTCAGCAGTCAGCAGAGAGTTTGGGGCAGTAAAGGTGGATTTGAGAATCATCTGCATAAAGATTATAATTAAATCCATAGTTGCTAATAAGATCACCAAGTGAAGTAATATAGAGGCAGGCATAAGAGAAGAGGACCCAGGGCAGAACACTGAGGGTCACCTATCTTTAACAGGGCATGATCTGGGGGATCCCGCAAAGAAGAAAGAGAACAAGCAGTCAGACAAGAAAGAGGAAAACCAGGAGAGAGTAGTGTCTGGAAAAATTTAGAGAGTAGAATACTTAGCTGTTTATGTGTTGAAATGTCTCTATCTATCTATAGGGAATGAATGGCCCCAACATGAAAAACAAAAACAAAAGTTAATGGTAAATGGAATTACAAAATACCTCCGTCAAGGATATACCTAAGATAAAAGAAATTGGGTATTTCCAAGATCATATAGAGGGCTAGCAGAAACCTGGTGAACTCCATCCCTTTTTTCTATTTCTCTTCTTTCAGGTATTTGAAAAGAATAGAGTCCCAGGTAGAGTAGTGGTCAGCAGAGCCCAAAAGATGCCCTTCTTATGTGGTTCAGGGAACTTTTCAAGGTTATCATGATCAATCACAGAGCAAGAATTTATTAATTATCATCCTTTGGGACATTCTCTGTGCCAAGTATTGAAGATGGAAAGATAAAAATGAAACTGTTCCTGCCCTCAAGATCTTCTATTTATTGGGGAAAATATAATGAACTTAAATGAGTACATAGAAATATATATATATATATACATATATATATATATATTATGGTAAAGATGTGAGGAAATGAAAGCATATTTCAGTGGTTTGGGGGTATTATCACAGTCAAAAATTCCAAGTGCCACATGGAAATTTCTCGATAATTCAGTGACTTAGTAACTATATCTTTTATAGCCCTGATATTTAGAGAACAGTATCACTTTGACTGTAGTAGAGGACTCAATGCACTCAGTCAGGACATTGGTTTCTTTTAATATTGGAAATCAATTCAATAAACATTTATAACTTGTGAAAAAAAGCCAACTCATCTCTCAGCATTCTATTGCTAAGACTTCAGAGGGTACCTATTATAACTTGAATGAGGACCCTTTCTATGACAATCTCTGAAAATTGATCCATACAAGTTTTATGTGAAAACATCTACTTATTAGGAACTCAACAATTTTCTGGCAGTCATTCTACTTTAGAACAGCTTTAATTGTCAGGACATTTACACAACAACCAGCTGACATCTGTTTTTCTGCAACTTCTTTTCATTATGCCTGGTTCTGCCCTCTGGGGGCCAAGCAAAACTGGTCAAATTCCCCTTCCAGATAAAAGCCCTTCCAATACAGAAGAGCAGATTTAATGTCTTGGTTTTGAGTCTTCTCCTCTCCAGGTTAAACATTTCCTGTTTCTTCAACCAATTCTAAATGGCATGGTTTCTAGTTCTCCTCCTATGTTAGCTATCATTCCAAGGTTGGCACCCCCAGCTTGCCAAAGTCTTCCCTAAAATGTAGTGATATGAACATAATAAATTTCTCTGTGTTTTCCATGATGCTAGTTTCTTCTAGTTCTCTTCTTGTCCTTTGCTTTCATAATTTATTTTTTTTTTCATATTCTATGCATGAGTGTTCCTTTAGGGAAAGTGTTCTTGACTTTTTATTTTTTTTTTTGTCATGGGCATTTCTTTAGTAGTCTAGCCTATGACTCCTAAAAAGGTTTTTTAAATGCATAAAATAAAATGCATGAGATTACAAAGGAAGCCAGTAATATTTAAATATAGTTGTCAAATATAAAATAAACAAAAACCAAAATAACTAATTCAGGTTAGGAGCCCTTTGTTTTTGAGTGAGTTCTCAGACATCTTTTCATCTCTCTTTGTTTCTCTTAGTGATCATGTCTGCTTTTATGACCTCAATTATTATTCTTATGAAGATAGCTACCAAATTTATACAAGAACAGCCATAATTTTTCTTTTAGTGAGACAGAGTAGATGAGGGGGAAAAGGAGAAGATAAGAGAAGAGAGGAAAAGAAGAGGGGGAAAGAGAGAAGTCTCTGAAATTAATATTTACTCTAAATATATTTTGTATATGAAACTGTGTATATGAAAGTGAGTGGTGAAGTGATCTCTGAGTCAGAAAAACTTGGGTTAAAGTCCTTACCTTTGACATACTACTCATGTGACCTTGGGCTCCAAGAAATTCACTAAGACAAAAATGGTGCTGGATAGCATTGGTCAAGAAAGTTTAAAGTCTACACAAATTAAAGGTAATTTCAAGAAAGTTTCAAATTGTGAAGGCAAAACAAACAGGGCTTGACAAATGGTTGGATGGAGTGGGTAAAAGATAAGAAAAAATCATGTCGTAGTTGTTGTTTAATCATTTATGTTGTATGAGTCTTCTTGACCTTATTTGGGCTTTTTTTTTGGCAAAGTTATTGTTCTTTCCTTCTCCAGCATATTTTAGGAAAAGGGCATAGTTAAAGTTAACTATGCAATCCTTCACACAGTAGTTAAAATAATTTTCACACAAAGTTTAGAGCATGTCATTCTTCTATCCAAAATACTTCAGTGGCTCCCCATTGATCAGAAGATAGAAAGCAATTTCTTAGTCTGTTATTTAAGGTTCTCTACAGCGTGACTCTAACTTTTTTCTAAACTCATGTTGTACTAACCATCTTCTCATATTCTTCACTCCATCCATATTTCATCATTAGCTGTTTCCTGATTTTACCTTATTCTTTCATGCCCTATTCCAGTTATGAAGACTATGCTGCCAACTTGGAAAGTACTTTCACACCACTGCCACTAGAAAGTTTTTTCTACCTTTAAGGCTCAGATCTTCAAAGGCAACCCTTACCTACCTGAAATGACATTTCTCTCACAAGTTTTTGTAGAATACAGTTTGTCTGGATCATTTTTTTTCCATCTATCACATACTAACTTATATTTGTGGTTGTCACACATAAGTTCCTTGAGGTCAGAGAGTATGTTCTTTTTTTAAAAAATTCATATTCCCAATATTGAGCACAATATTTTGAATTACGTTGAATTAAATTCTACCTTTGTATCCCTTTGGGGCCAAGTAGAAAAAAATTTAATCTTTTTCACATAACAGTCCTACAAATACAAAGACATCTATTGTATCTTACTTAAGTTTTCAATTCTCCAGGTGAGAAATACTTGAAAAAAATCCACTTATTCACAAAGAACATTGTCCCACTCTGAAGACTACTCCCCTTCTTCATATCAAATCATTAGTTTAGAGGACTGTTCATTAGCTGAGCCAAGTCTGGTCTTGAATCTTTCTGGTTCCCTCTACCACCAGCCTTCTAAGAACTCGAGTTCAGACAACCAAATCTGAGTGCACGAAAGAGACAGCCTAGCAATCTATGCTCCCCAGCATTATTTATTTACTTTCTCTTCAGCAGGAAGTGTAGAGTCATCTGAAAGGCTTCTTAGTCAACTGAGAAGCCAGCATGCATATCCATTCTTTAGACTGGTTACTTTAAATCAAGTTCAAGAAAACTATCACCTTAAATAAATCCTCCTCCTCTAGCCAGTAATAGGAAGGGAATTCTCCTAAAAAAAGCATATTTCCATTCCTGCTGAGAGACAGGTATGTAACTGAGCAGCAATCAACCATCATGGATTTATTAAACACCTACTACGTGTTGAGGTGAGAATATAAAAAAGGAAAAATAAGAGAAGTTTATGCCCTTAAGAAGCTCACATTCCAGAAGATGATAGTATTTGAGAAGTGTTTCTCTGAAGGAAATTCAGAATTCTAAGAATCAGAGATGAGGAGAAGGTATATTCCAGGTATAGAAGAGAGGTTGTGCAAAGGCAGTGGAGTCTGAAGATGACATGTGAGGAGCAGTAAGAAAGCTGCTTTGGCCAGATTGTAGAATTTGTGGAATGGCAAATGAATAAGATTGGGAAATAGATATTTCTCCATGTATGAGGCGCACCTTAATTTTGGGGCCTGAAATTTGAAAAAATGTGTTTCATAAAATTATTGAACTCAAGTTTTATTCTTCATGAAATTCAAGGACCTTCTGTTCATAGCTTTCAGGCATCTTTGGGGCAAGTCTGATGCATGGATGCATGGTTAGCCTATTGCATTTCATGAACCTGAAGCACCAATTGTGTCCTCCTTTGAAATTAGGCACTTCTTTTTCATCAGCAAGTCTTCTTGCTTCTGCTGAACCATATTTGTGGACACAGGAATTCCAATGGCCCTTTACTCTTCAATTCATCTCTTCACTTTTCTCTCTAAAGCTGACATTTTAGCTGACTTGGCTCTCAAGGTCCTGGCATTTTCAGTGAGGTTTCTTCTTCCGGTAGCCAGTCCCGGAGTTCTCTCAGTTGGAGGAGGACCAAATTGACCTTCATAGGCACTATTTCCATTCACTTTTAACTTGATTAAGCAATGTATGAAAATCTTTTCTGAACCATTTTTGGGAAGAACATGGCAAAACATAACCTGTTATAGTGGTAATAAATGTGAAACAGTGAGCACAAAGATAACAAGTGTGAAAAAGTGGGAAATGCAAGCAAAAAAAAATTACAACCACTGTGTAAGATGTTCCCAAGTTTTTAAACCCCAAATTTTTTATAAAGGGGTGCATACAGTAGATAGGAGCACTGAAGGGTTCTATACTGTATCACTTCCTGCTTGCATGCTTAGGATAACTTCCTTTTTATTATGAAATCAAGTGTTTCTCTGTCCTTTAAGGTTTTGCATAATCTGACTCTAGACTACTTCTTTTGAGCTGATCTCTAATATCACCCTCCACTCTTAGCAAACCTAAACTATATTTTATCTATCTGTATTTGTCACATTCCATTGTGTCTATTTTAACATTTTAATCATTGAGTATCAAAGTTATATTGGCTTGTCTTGGGAATCTTGTCCAGGTCTTCACAGATTTTTTTCTCTACCTCTTCATTTTCTACATTAAATGCTACCACATAAGCTCTAATCATATTATAAGTTGTTTTTAACGTTATTTATCATAAGCCTTGCAAGTTGAAATGACCAAGAATCCTATGGAATAATTTTTTTTTATTATTACTGTTGGGTCGTGACAAAACCAACTCTGTTAACTCATCTGTTTTGGTTCTCAAAAGAGAACCTATGAGCCATTTTTCCATTTGTTTTTTGTATTATCCTTTGTCCTCTGATTTCATTTATTACCAGTATATCAGTATTATTATTATGGGTCATTTTTATAGTACTAATTAATTGACAAAGAGCTCACAGAATAACTACACTTAAGTTAATTTTAATAGCTGGTCTAAAAACTATGTGACTATTATTGAATTTCATCCCTTTTTGTCACTATTCCATTCTTACTGTGAAAACTAGAAAGACCACCAAGGATGTGGGGCCACTTAACATTTTCCTTGGATTCATGGGTTGCCATGGTCAAATAATTCAACATTTAGTTACAAGTCCATTGGTAATAGATCTCTTTGTGCTGCTGGTTAAGCTGGGTGAAGTTTTTTCTGCATGGTAGAACCTGTCAGTTCAACCTCAAGGACTTTATGGAGACTGTGGAGTCAAAATAACTCTAAAATCCTAAGATTCTTCCAAGAAGCCTTCTTTGATTTTTTTTGATGGATATTCATTATGCCCTTCTTTGATAATCCCATGTAATTTACATTCTGAACTTTGCTTTTTTTGCCCTTCAACAGAATATAAGCTTCCTGAGGGTAAGGACAGTTTTATTTTTGTCTTTTATCTCCTTTAGCAGACTTTTTTTTTTTTAGTTTTTTGCAAGGCAAATGAAGTTAAGTAGCTTGCCCAAGGCCACACAGCTAGGTAATTATTAACTGTCTGAGGCCAGATTTGAACTGAGGTACTCCTGACTCCAGGGCCCATGCTCTATCGACTATGCCACCTAGCCACCCCCCCTTTAGCAGATTCTTGCCAGACATGAGGAAATCAATATCTTTCATCTTGAGTGCATGGATATATTAGACAAAGCATGTTGTGGTATATACTTTTCTTCTACTCTAGTTGATTTCTGTGGAAATTAAACCTGTGTCCCAATGGAAATGGAATACTGACAGTTTTGAGAGAGGTTGATCTGAAGAACTGCTTGTATCACTGTTTTATAGCTTGGATACTTCAAAAATTAAAATTTAAATAACCAAAGTTTGCATCAATGAACATTTCAACTTTTTGTTGTTGTTTACAAATAGCTAAATATTGACACTTTGCTCTTCTCTAATGGGGTCGGGGGAGAGGTTTACACCAGAAGAAGAATTCCCAATGCAAAGGGTGAAAAGCACAGATTGTTCTCTCTAAACTTTTTATCAGCTTTACCTCTGAATTCCTGTTTTGGGGCGATGTGCTCCAGTGGAAAAAAACCCTGAAATAGTTGGCCAATGACCTGGATCCTAATCCTGGATTTAGAAAATCACTGTTTCAGTATCTATAAAAGAGGGGGATAGGCTTTTTAAAGGTTCTGTCATACTCATAGAATCATAGACTTACTGAGTTGGAAGACATTGCAAAGATCATCTAGTCCAATCCATCTTTGAATAACAAACATCACTTCAACAGCATTGGCAAGATATCTAAATTTGATGAACTATAATGAGTTCTTCCTCTTGAGGCAGCCTATTCCATTTTTGGATAACTCTAATTTTAAAGAATTTTTTTCCCTCACATGAGTTTTGGCAACTTTCACCTACTGCTCTTAGATCTTTCCTCTGAGTCCTACAGATTGAATTCATTCCTTGTTTAATATGCTTTCATTGTTCTGTCATTTCAAATGTATCTGACTCCGTGTGACCCTATTTGGATTTTTCTTGGCAAAGATACTGAAGTGGTTTGCCACTTCCCTCTCCAGCTCATTTTAACAGACAAGGAAATGAGACAAACAGGGTTAAATGACTTGCTCAGGGTCACAAGCAAGTAAGTTGGTAAGATGAGGCTTCTTGACTCCAGGCTCAGTATTTAATCCACTGCACCCTTATTCAATAAGATAGACCTTTAAACATTTAAGACAGCTCTCATATTCTTCTTAATTAATTTCTCTTCTCCATGCTAAATATACCCAGTTCTACAAACTCATCTTTATATGCCATGGTCTCAAGATCTTTCATTTTCTTGGTTGCTCTGATTTTTTTTCAGCTTATTGATATCCATACTAAAATGTCAGAGATAAATGAACAGAGTATGATAGGACTATTTTCTCTTTAATTCAGCATATCATTCTTCTCTCAGTGTGGCCTAGCATGTATTTGCTTTTTTGATCAACACATCACCATTTTGAGGTTCCTGTCTTCTAAAATCTTCACAGTTTTTCTTTCAGATGAATCGCTATTTAGTCTTACAGGGCTCCTCACAGATCCCTAGGACACTCCACTTGATATCTCCATCCAAGCAAATTCTGTAATCCTTTCTACCCTGACCAAGCTCCCCTGGTTCTAGAGAAGGATATCTATGTGGAATTTAGCCTTCCCTTCTTGACACAGCTTTTGAAACTCTTCAGGAAATCTCAAGTTTCATCTACAAGTCTGTGAGTAAACATTTATTGAGAACCTACTTTGGTCTAGACCCTGGGAATATAAAGATAAAAATGAAGTAGCTCCCTACTCTTAATCTATGGTGATATGTAGCCTGAAATAAATGGAAGAGATTTAGATAAAAAAAAACTTTGTAATAACTTCAGTGATGGGAGGAATTACTGAAGGGAGAACTGAGATTTTCTTTTCCTTGAAATTTTCAAAACCTCTTAATTGAGTTTCTACCTAGAGGTGGAAGGTATGAGTAAATGACTACTTAAGGTCACTTCAATGTCTAGGATTTGGTTTTAGAGCTTTGAAAATCCACTGAAGGTCCCCCCCCGCCCCAAGTGTGAACAAGTGATGAAGAATAAGATTATACATGGAAGGATGGACATCATTGTACTCAGAGAATCTCCGTGGTTTACCCCATGTTTGTCAGAAGGGTGGGTGATTCAGTGGATAGTGGATGGAGTCAGAAAGAGCTGAGTTTAAATTCAACCTCGGAACACTTACTAGCTCTGTGATCCTGGGCAAGTTACTTATTTGCCTTGAGTTTCTCACAGTAAAATTGAGATAATAATAACACCTACTTCACTACCTCCTATTGTTAGGATAAATTGAGATAATGTTTGCCAAATGCTTTGGAAACCCCTAAAGTGATCTATAAATGCTAGCTATTTGCATTATCTTTTATGTTTGCATATTGTCTTTCCCCTTAGACTGGGCGCTCTTTGGAAGCAGGGCCTATTCTTTGTGTCCCCAGGGCTTGGCAAGGGGCTTGGTATGTGGCAGACAATCATTCTAGAAGAATCATGAAATCAAAGAAATGTAGAATTTGAAAGAGAATTCAGTGGTCATTTAGTCCAATCCACATCCCCAAAGTAATTTCCACTTTGACTTAAGCATTTTTTCCTTGCAAAATACCTGAATTTGAGCTTTACCAATTCTATCCCACTGCTTCAAGTTCTGCACTCTAGAGTGAAAAGAAGACTTAAGGGTCAGAGAACATGGGTTGAAATCTGGTCTTTGACATGAGCTCCTGGTGATTGATAATCTCTTTGGTCTGAATTTCCTCAGTTGTGATATGTAGTGCTTGGAAGGGACCTCCCTTACATCCATTTTAGCTGGATCTTTGATCCAATTCTATAAATTGATTCTTTCTTCAAATATTTGAAGGCAATTAGCATGCACCTCACCAAGTCTTCTTTACTCTATGCTAAGCATAATAATAACTTTAGAACTAGAGCAGACTCCTTAGAGGTCATAAGAAGATGATGCTTGTCATTCCAAAGATTCCTGAGTCATTCCACTAGGAACTTTTCAATTTTATGTTTAACCATCAATGACTATTCTTTGATTCTAGCTACTTGACTAGTATAGAATCTATTTAATTTTACTTTATTGCAGTCTGCATTTTTCTGACAAAATATCTGTCCTTTGCACAGGCATCTTACATCTAGCATATCTCCCTATGGGTTAACACTACAGTTACAAGTTTAAGAAGGTTAAAGATAAATTGATGGCTAGTGATGTTTGGGGAGGACATCACTAACCTTCTGAGGTGAGAGAGCAAAACTCCCTTGTTCTCCCTAAAGAAGACAGAACATTGGTCTAAATGGTCCATTAATCTCCTCCAGCATGATGTATATGAGCAAGGTATAACTGAAAGTGTGCTCAGTAGACAGCCAGACAATTTGTGTCTGAATCCTGCCTCTGACACTTATTAGTACTTATTAATTGCTCCTCATTTGAAAATTTTTAAAGTCCATTTCATCCCTGTCTGTGATTATATGCTTTCACGTTCACATGGTTTCAAAGCCATTTGTTAAAAAAAACAGAATAAAATTTCTTAGAAGGTCAAAACACAAAGTCCTCTGCTTTGTAAAGGAGTTAGATAGGGAGTGAGGGGAGAGGAGGGAGATCCTTGGCTCTTGCTACTAACCAATAAGATAAAATTGGTCTCTTGTTTTAGTGTAACAGTCATGATGTTTTTAGATTGAACAGTATTTTGCATAATACAATAGTATTTTTTCCTTAGCACAATTAATGCCACTGCAGTATTTTAATCTAATGAAATAATAAGACAATGAATAAGACTTTATGGTGGACCTTCAAATAGTGGGAATAGCTGAGCCTCTGAGACCTCAGTGGATCAAGTAGACAGAACTAGAACTAAGAATATCTACTTAGAGAACTCAGCTTCCTTGGAATTCAAGTATTATGTATATGAAAGCCAGAATATAAGTGGTCTGTTTATTTTTTAGAACAATTCTCTCCACACACCACTATATAGCTTTTAATCCCATGTATCTCCCCTGCTCCCCATCCAGCCCAATTCCTTCTAATCTTTTCTTCTCAAAGCCTCTGTCCTTATTTTCTATGCTTTCCCTTCCTCTTGCTATCCCCTGGGAAACAGGATAAGGATCTCATGAAATTCTAAGAAGACTGAGAATTTTGCATCTTTTATACAATTCAGCAAGTATTTATTCACTGAAGACTATGTGCAAAGTTATATATTTGGTACTAAAGGAATGTTGATAACAGCAACACTAGCATTTATATAGGACTTTGAAAAGTGCTTTCCATTAGCTCATTTGATCTTCACAAAAACCCTGGGAAGTAGGTGCAAATCTGACAATCTATTCACTAGGTTGCCAAAATAGTCCTTACTTCCAAAGAGCTTACAACTTAATGGCAGAAATAATCTCCATGCCTAAATAATTATAGAACAAAGTAGGATGTGTGATAAGTGTCATAGGAGTATAAGATTCCAAAGAAGGAGAGATATTGAGTTTGGGATGGGGGCAAGAGAGATCTAGGAATGTTTCATAAAGAAGCTGAGTCAAAAAGAACAGGGAGGAACTCATCCATACAAGTACATTCTAAATGGCTAATAAAAGTCTCCTGACTAATTGTTCGGTGAATCCCCATGGATGATTTAGGGGACAACATGAACAAGAATTGTATAAGATGGGCAGAAAATGAAAGGCTGTTATCTATATCACTGGAGGGAATACCAGTAAAATCATAGAACCATTTAAGTATAATTATGTTTCTGGTATCTTATCATTATAGGGATGGGATCAGTCACTGAAGAGTAAAACATGGTATAGTGGAAAGAACATTACATTTAGTGCTAGAAGTGTTGGTTTTAAAGCTAGATTCTTAGCTTTTTTCTTTCTATGTGATCCTAAGCAAGTCCCTTAGTCTTTGTTGGCCTTGTTTTTCTTACCTGTAAATTGTTTGTAGAGGGGTGATGTGGAGACAGTAGGATTAAGTGGACTGGATAGCTAAGGACACTTACAGCTCTAAATCTATAAAATGCCATAATCCCAAATTTGACTTTGTATCTGGAGAGAGGATGGGGGTCACCTTGAGAACCAACATACTCTAGATCTGTGTGAAAAGTATTTAGGTTACTGAAGGGAAGAGTAGGGTTACTGACATCTGCATAAGAATTTGGTTGTGATTTAAATGGGAAGAGCAGAAGAAGGAAAGGCAAAAAGGGAGAGAGTCACAAGACTGCTGCAGCCCATCCCTGGGCCAAATATAAACTTGTTAATAATGAAGGGGAGGAGGGAGTATCCCACATGTAATTAAATTGTTCAGAAAATGTTTGGCACTGGATAGAAGATAGGGATTCTATAGCTCTCTGTAAGCTAAGGCTCTTGGACTCAATTTGATACATCTATGACAATAATACCAGTTGGCAACCAGTGCCTAGTGTCAATAAGGACCAGAATTAATAGTTATCTAAAAACAGACTACCCTGCTCCAGAAATATCTCTCAAAATTTGGAGCCCCATGTTAACAAAATCCATCAAGGTCTGTGTAACAAACCTGAAAAATGAATACTACAGACAAAAAGAAAGGTTCATTATGAAGCAACCTCATTTTCCTCTAACCTAAGTGACTCTCTTCTCCCAGTAACTTAAGAGTAGCAGGCGTACATACAGTTGGTTCCTAGCACAAGGTGAATAAAGAAGCCAGTGAAACTTCCCAGTCAATTCTTGGGAAGAAAAATGGCCTAGGATGGGAGGGTTACATAGGTTTAGAAACTTTAAGAGTTGATTGCTTACAATGGTGAAGTGATAAGGATGCTATGGTTTCAAATCTTTGCTTTGCCATTTCCAAACTCTATAGAGCTGGACAATTACATTTATCATCTGAATCTCAACTTCCTCAAATTTAAAATCAAGGGATTGGTTTAGATGACTTTTCTACCTGAGCTCTATAATTCCACATTTGGAAATTTAGGCCCTTTCTAATACATTCCTGACTTAATACTCCCCTTTCCTTACTACCTCCCTCTCTGAGCTTTAAGCTTCTCATTTCCTTAGCTCCAACCTATTAATCAACCTAGTCATGCTATGCCACTGAATTTGGCAGTACTTTTCAACTTGTGCCTCTTCTTACAGAATAGTAAATCTACTTTCAAACTGTGATCTCCAAATAGGTAAAACCGAACTGTTTCTGCCAGGACTTTTTTCTGTTTTCATTTATCCCAAGTTGCTAATAATACTGTATTTACTGCCTTTGGTTTTTATCAGGGCTGGCTAACCACAATGTTTCAGAAATGATTGTATTGATATGAGAACCTGGAATGAGATAGAAGAAATCTGTTCATCCATGTAATAAGGCTTCAGTTGTGCTTTAGAAATGTGTCAGATTCTTTTTTTTTAATCCTCTGTAGGAGAAAGAGAACTTTGGGGGCGGGGTTTGTTTTATGGAGGTTTTTAGAATGGGAGGAGAGTATAGAGGACCTTTGGTTGCAATTATAATGTAATGATTTTCATTTTTCTTTAAAACTGGCTGATCAAATGAAGAAAAATAACTATGTGAGGGAACTAAGAAACAGGACCTCCCTGTATTTCTATATCATAGAATAGTCAACTCAACAGGTATTTATCAAACTATGTGCCAGACACTTTGCTGATACCAGAAAGGTAAAACCAGTCCCTGTTCTCAAGGGGCTTACATAGCTATATATATACATGGTAGCATACAGGATAAATTGGAATGTACACAGAAGGAAGATGTTGGAGGAATAAGGAAAACATACAGGCTGATTTTCTTTTTTCAAAGATGGGCAAAAGGTTTGTCTCTAAATAAGAGGCATTTTTTCCCCACAATGTCACTTTCCCTGTCCAGAAAGAGACCATGCAGAATTAATGTTTGAAGATGTGTGAGGAGCAGAAGTCAAGAGATGAGATTTGTAGCATTGATCGGAAGAACTGAAAATGAGAAGACAGAAGTTCAAACTGAAGAGACTAGGAAAGGTCATCTGAATTATTGACTTCTGAAAGTGTAAGATAGAAGAGACGGGATTAATCTTGTGATAGATGCAGAAGAGTACTTGGGATGAAGCCCATTCAGTTTACAATTCTAAGAGTGATTAAAATTTGGTGTTCATGTAGCCAGCCCTGGGAACTCAGTCCATTTTGTTCTTTGGCCTCAAAGTGCATATCCCCAAATACTCACTGTTAGATGCAAGAGGGTTCTGTTTTCAAATCCAACCTTTGATAACTATCTGAGCCACTTTGAGAAAGAAGGCTCTTCATGTCACTGAACCTTAGTTTCTTCATCTGTAAATTGAAGAGGTAAGATCAGAGGCCCTCTGTGGTTTTCTCCATGTCTATGATCCTATTATCTCATCTTACTTGAAAAATATCTCAAAGCACATATAGATATGATGAATCAATAGCGTATTTCTAACATACATCAGCAATTTACATGTATTTTAAGTTCTCTCATATAGATGCCAGAATGCATAAGCCATTTCCCCCCTTTTCACTTAGCCTAACTAATCCCTTTCCCTCCCATAATTTTGATTATTTCTCAGCATGGAAAGGATTATCTCTCACTATTTATGTTTAAATTTGGTTATTTGTCAGATTGAGTTCAAAATAGAACAAGGAAACAAAGGAAAACTGAAGGTGCCCAAAAGGAGGTCCTTGACCTTTTATTTAGACTCAGAAGCAGAGAGGTGTTACTAATTGTATTTCCTGGAAAACCAATAAAAAATACCCCAGGTCTAGGATGACTCAACATGGAACTCACATTAAGAAGACATTTATTAGAAAAAAAGTAGCTATGCTTTGAATGAATCCATCTGTATTGAGATAAGTTGAAGCATTAAAAAAAAAGATTGACTCACTTGGGTTGAGACTACAGAGTCATGGGGAAAACAAAGGAGCAGGTTTAGCAACAACCTGCCACATGGCGCCAAACATCTGTAGCAGGCCTTGTTCAATTTTATACAACAAATATTTATTGAGAACTTATCATGAACAGATTGCTCGAAAGTTCAGGGAAATACTAAGAAGGAACTCACAGGTCAATGCTACATTCAAACAAGGACATATGAATAAGAGGAATAAAGCACAATGAGTGTTCATTAGAGGTGGGAATCATTTCTCCCTGGGGGTAGGGAAGGTTTTGTAGACCTAGTACCATTTGAGTTGGGTCTTGAACAATGAAGTCCTAGTATTTAAATAGGTAAAAATGAAGGGGAATATTATTCTTGGTAATGACCATGTGCAATCACAGATATGGAAAAGTGATGGGAAATAACAAATTGCCTAGTTTCACTAGAGTAAAGAGAATGAAGAGCAGTTCATATTGCCAGGAAGGCAAGTCGGAGTCAACTTGAGCAGGACCTTGAGTGCTATACTAAAAGTTTGTTTTCTAAGATCACTTCGGATAAAGGGTAACAATGACTACATAATGAATCATAGAAAGAGGGAAGTGAAGGATTTTATGGCTATGCGTTCCCTCATGGAGTAGAAAGACCTAGCGTCTACTTTCTTAGTTGCTACATGGATTCCCAGTTCATTTGAAATAAATAATTCACAGTTTTTGCACAAGACATAACAGAGACCATGTTGGGATGTCTCAGGTCTTTTTTTTTGATTATCCCAATGTGGTCCAAGCTAGACAATGTTAGCCATTCGTGGACTGATTGGCATAGAAACTTGGGATTGGAAGCATAGGACCTGCTTCATTTTTTTATAGGTTTTTTTTTTTTTTTTGCAAGGCAAAAAGTGGCTTGCCCAAGGCCACACAGCTAGGTAATTATTAAATGTTTGAAACTGGATTTGAACCCCAGGTACTCCTGACTCCAGGGCCGGTGCTTTATCCACTGCACCACCTAGCTGCCCCCGTTTTGTTTTTTTTTTAATGATCCAAATCACCCTTCTCAGGAAGCCTGGTGGCTCCCTGCTCCTGGAAGTTAACCATGTTGATGTTAGATTTAGTACAGGTAAACTGATTGATTTTAGTATATTTTTTAAGTTCAGAAATCTCAAATTCAAGTGATCCACTAGATTTAACCTCTTCAGTCCTATGGACTACAGGTGTCTGTCTTCGTAACTAGTAACAATGATTCTCAAACCATAGATTAAAAAAAAAAAGACTAGACCAGGTAGCACAGGAGATAGACTGCTGGGATGTCAGGAATCAGGAACATGCAAAGTCATATCAAGGATGAGACACTAACTAGTTTTATGTCCCTAAGAAACTTAGTCTCTGCTCCAGTTTTATCATCTGTAAAATGGATATAATAGTACCTATCTCCCAAAGTTGTGAAGCTGAAATATTTGTAAAGTACTTTGCAAACCTTAAAGCACTAAATAAATGCTAGTGATAGCAATGATGGAAATAAAGATCTTCAGTTGATTCCTCATGACCAAAAGAGTTCAGTTCTTAGGACAACTTTTCAGGTACCTCACAGAGATGCTAATCAAATGGATTTGAATCAGCATGTTCTATAGAATCATGGAATAATGAAATTATTGAATAGGAGGGGACTTTGAGAGGTCATTCAGTTTAGATTTCTGTCTGTTGAAGTCATTTCTTTATTTTAAGACAGTAAAAAGGGGGGGCAGGGAATTTGTCTATCACATAATTAACTGTGAAGAGAATATCTGCCAATTTGGTTTTCTTCATGGGTGCAGCCTATTAGGTATACAAGTGTTCTTGCTTAGATTCCCCCAGATATAAGCCTCACTCTTCCCCCTCCCCCTTGAATTTTCCTGCTACTTCACATATAATATCTATACATATGAGCAAATAAAAATATATCATCTTAGTAGAAAGAGCTTCCTGTAGACAGGGTAAGTGTTGTAGTTTTCTATGAATTCCTATGAATTTGCATAGAATAGTTACTTTAATGTTTGCTGAGTTGAATAACAGTAATAAGGGAACAGAATGATAGATGATTATTAGTGCTATTATCATGAAAAAGCTGATATAGAAAAAAGAAAGGAAGGGGAAATGAAAGAGCAGGGAGGTATACAGAGATTATTTTATATGTTGCATTTTTATCATGATTTAGAAATATCAGGAAATTTTAAGGGGGAGGGGGAATCTTCCTATTGGTGAACCACAGAACAGTCCTTTAAGGTATATAAAGCAATAGAATTATCTATGTTCCTGAGATTGAGATGATTTTTTTTTAAGTCACAGTGAAAAACTACACCTTCCTGATTCCTGGTTTAGTGCATTTTTGCTATAGAAAGCAGCACAACATAATGGCTAGAGAGTTGGCTTTGGAATAAAAATAAGAATATGCCTCTGACAAATACTAGTGGTGGGATCATAGGCTAGTCACTATTTCCCAGACAACTCATTCAGACTAAAAGTTATAGTCAAAATTTCCATTTGAATTAGTGGAAGAAGTTTCCACACCAAGAGTTCCACACCTCTAAAATCACAGGTCAAGATCCCAAATAACAACAATTTAAAAAAAAATCACAAACAATAGTTTGCAGAAAGAACTAGAAAGTGAGGCAGGAACTTATAAGTATAGTTTGACTTAGCAGGGCAGAGAAGCATGAACTCCCAAGACCTTCAAATCTTTATGAGCATGACAAGATCCTCAGGCATTTCTACAATCAACAGAATCTGTGTGTATCCAGAACAGCAGGTTTGCCAGAGTAATGAGACTGGGAGTTGCTTATCTCCATCAGCCAGTTTGGATTGCACAGTCAGGTTGGGTAAGTTTCACTGAATTGTGAGAGAAAATAAGCCTATATTTCCTTGGGATTTGATTATCCCACCTCTCCCCAGTTTTGGGGAGAACTGAATTAGTCCCTTCCAGAATTGCTAGTACTTCTACCCCTGTAAATACCCCTTCTGGAATCATTTGATATAAAACTGGGAAAAGAACTCATCTCCTAATTCTTCTATAACTGGGTTAATGGCCTATCCAAAGGCAATCTCTAGGTTCATAAAGTGTTATGACCTTTATGAAAAGAATTAACCTTTAGAGATCACCACTTTTGACAATCAGTGTGTTGATTCTCTCCCACCTTTTTAAGGGCTTAGTTGGGTACAATTTGCTTTGGATTCTACCTTTGACTTTATGAAGTCCCAGGGCCACTGACAACCTGGGAGGTATTTGTTGACAATGGTTTTTGTTTTCTAAAACAGAAAGTAGTTTAGCAGGAGCTATTGAAGACTGAAAAAGAAACATCAAGAAATAATTCTCAATACTTTTTTCCTAATTTGACCTCAGGAATCAAACTAAGAAGGATTTCAAAGTTTGAAAGAACCTCAGAAGACATATAGTCAAATTCTTACTTGAACAAAATCCCCTCTTCAATATATTTAACAATGTCATCGGGGGCAGCTAGGTGATGCAGTGGACAGAGGTGACACAGTGGACAGAGCACCAGCTCTGGAGTCAGGAGTACCTGAGTTCAAATCCAGACTCAGACACTTAATAATTACCTAGCTGTGTGGCCTTGGGCAAGCTACTTAACCCCATTCATTGCCTTGCAAAAACCTAAAAAACAATGTCATGTCTTTCCTTGAAGACCCCCAGTGAGGAGGAGGAAATTACTACCTCCAAAGGCAGGCCATTGCACTTTTGGATAGCTTTACTTAGTAGACATTCCTTCCCACACCCATTATTTATACCAACTCTTAGTTCTGCTCACCAGAAAATAAGTCCAAAACCTCTTCTATATGAGTATTTCAAATTCTTGAAGAATCATCATGTCCCCCACCTAAATCTTCTCTCATATGGGTTAAATAGTCACAGTTCTTTCAACTGATTTGTCATAGGGCATGAACTTGATTCCCAAACCTGGATGTTCTTATCTGAAAACTAGCCAAGTTAATCAGTGTACCTCCTTTAAATATGCTATTCAAAATTAACTCCAATAATCTCTAATTGTGGCCTAAGACAGGATAAAGTGGGATACTCACATTCTTATTAGTAAAAACTAGTTTCTCTTAATGCAGGACAAGATTATTTAGTTTGGTTAACTGCTATATCTCAATTGTTGACACATTCACTTTGCAATCCAGCACTCCTGCCCCCCCTTTCTAGACAAACTGCTGTCTAAACAATTCATCCTCCACCATGTAATTTTGAAGTTGTCATTTGGACTCATAAATAACAAATTTTCTCTATTAAAGTGGAATTGGGAGTTGGGGAGGGTATAGGCTTGATATTGCAGACTTTGTATGGCAAGGGGAAAAAATTCTTGCTTAGAGCTATCCTCATTATCTTTGTGTTCTTTCAGGCCTCTGAACCACCTTAAGTTTGAAAAGACTTAGAATCAGTGACAATTAAATCAGTGACTATTAAAATAAGTAGAGTTGCTTTATTTTCTTTACCTCATACTATCTCCTCCTTCCAACAAACCAACAAGCAACAACATAGCAGTTAATGCTGCCCAAGTTGGTCAAGTCAACTAGAAATAGATAGATTCTAAGTGTTATGGGAGAAGGCATAGAGTACCCTCTATGGAGTCATTCCTTCCTACTCCCCAAACCTGCTGTCACACATAGACAATAACCAACTTGCTCCCAAAAAAGCATTCAAAGGAGCTACTTGGCAAAGGGGCACTTCTGCTTAATAACATGCTGGATTGTAGACTCTTGGACATAGCTCAGATGGGAAGGTTTAATATTTAATATTCATTCACTTATTATGCAACATATTGTATTTGTTAGAATCAGGTTATGGTGCTAGGATCTGAAGAAGAAACACATTGACCCTGCTCTGAGGATATTTAAAAGCCAGTAGACTGTAACTAAAACCACCTCCATCAATCCCATTCCTCCTCTTCCTCCTCCTCCTTCTCAATTAATTTGCTCTATGTGAGAGACAACATCATTCCCAACCTTATTTTAGAGAATCATTTCTTTGTGAGAAAAGTTGCCCTGGATAGCAGAAATTGGTGCATCTAGAGGCAACCTCTAGCCAGATTCAGAGTGTTAAAGCTGGGAGGACCATTAGGGCTCACCTTGTCCAAGCCCCACTTTGTAAAAGCCCCCCCCCCTCCTCCAGAGTGGGGACTAACCTAGAGGTTAAATATCTTATCTAAGCCTACACAGATATTGAAAAGCCAAGTCAAACTCTGAACCTAGGTTTTCTGGACTCAAATCCAATGTTTTTCCCATTGCAGCAAGCTACCAGTTTAAACCTAAGATAATTAAAGTCATTTCAACTTGTGACAATAGTTCCCCTATTCTATACCTATTTCATTACCCAATGATAGCTTCTGGATTCCAAAGGGTTTTATGGGAGTCATTCTTCCAATTCCACTGTTTAGACAGGATAGTGTTACAATCCAGGGGAACTACTATGGTATCTAAAGGGAAAAAAATACTGGATTTGGGTTCAAATCCTAGCACTATTACTTGTATCCCATGTGATCTTTAAGTAAGCCACTTCCACTTTCTCTTTTTTCCACCTGTAAGACTGAGGAAGTTGAATGAGATGACCTCCACGGTCCCTTTGAGATTTAAAGCCTAAGAACCTCCATAGAAGGAAAAGAAGGACTCAGGGTTGTTAATTCTTCCAGGGGTTCCTTCCATTTGCAGGAATAAAAAAGACAAAGACATTCCCTTTCCCTCCCAATCCATTCCAAATACTCTGAGCTTACCTCCTTTGAGCAGGTGCACAGCTGTGACTAGGAAGGCCAGCAGTGTGACTCCCAGCTGTTAGGATGCTTTAATGGGAGAAGATGCTAGCTAGCAAGTTCAGCTGGTTATCTCACCTCTTTCTATAGAGTAAAGAGGAATGGGGAGGTAGGGAGGTGGAGCTCCTCCTCCTGGAGGGACAGGTCTAGAAATGTCAAAGGGAAAGGTGAGAAAAAACCAGGGTGCAGCTCAGAAAAACAGTCTGATTGCCTATCTAATAGCACAATCAGTCTCTCACAATCTATCACCACCCTTTTTTGTCCCCACTCCCTCTTTCCTTCATTTCTCTTTTTTTATTATTTCTTCTCTCCGTTCCTGGTTTTCTTCGTCCTTTCCACTCCCCTCCCCCCCCACTCCTCCTCTCCTGGGCTTCTTTCTTTTTTCCTTTCCCTCTTTTCCCCAGTTCCTAGGAGTTTCCTGTGCAACTGGTTCAACCAGCTTGGTTCTTCCACCCCCCAAGTCCCACACCCATGCAACTATTTTTCCTTAGAGAAATTTTCCTTCCAATCCATCTTTCCTTAGAGAAGCCAACTTTTGAAGTACCATCTGGTAGGTGGGTCAGAGCCTTTGCCTGAGGGCTGATGCTCTGCAGTTAGTCCCTATCCCATTATATACAGAGACTGGAATGCAGGAAGCAGGTGCCTCAACTTTCCCTCTTTGGGGGCCTTTCTAAACAGGCAAGGACCAATACTCTGAACTGTGATCTTCACCCAACAAGTCCATGTTAAATATACTACTATGTACAGGGTTGTGCTAGTGTCTGAGGAACCATTGCCCAAACTGAAAGCAGCGCCTGCCCATAAAGAGACTGTATTTTTTACTGAGTAGGGCAAAGAAGCCATAAGCAGATAAATATGTGACAGTCTGGTAGGATGGCTACATCTCAACTTTTTTCTCCTAGACCTGATGGAGCTATGGACGGAGAGGGAGACAGGGTCTTTTGTGCCTGTGATAGGCTAGTATCTTGAAGGAGAGGGGATGCTGACATTTTATATATCCATTTATGGTTGACAAAATGGGCTTTCCATATACTGTCTCATTTCTCTCATGACAAACCCTATGGGGTAGGCACTATTATTATCCTAGTTTTAGAGATGAGAAAACAGTCTGGAAGAATTTAAGTGACTGACATAGCTAGTTGAATCTGAGGGCAGAATTCAGGACTTCCTATGAGTCTATTCCCACTGTCAGGTCCCTAGTGGACCAATAACATTCCTCCAGGTTCTCAATCTACAGAACTGGAAACAGTTGAGGTGGTGGAAACAGCACTGGACAACTAGAAATTAGGCAACAACCAACTAAACCAGTCAAATAATCATCTAGTCCGCAAGAGCTCCACTGTTCTTGTCCCTGTTCTGCAAATAACTGATTGTGTGAGGCTGTCCATAGAAGAGGCTAAATGCCATATGTTGAGTCCAGAGACAGGAAATCCTGAGTTCAAGTCCCAATTTGGCAAATCCCTTAATATCTCTCAGTTTCCTCAATTACAACTGTTGAAAACAGTAGCATCAACCAGCTGTGTGACTGATTAAATAACTTAAATCTTTCTACCTCAGTGAGATTCTGGGATATAATAAAAGCATGTTAAAGATGGAGTTGAATAGACTGTTAGCTGTTGTCATCCCTTACAAACTATAAATTCAGCACCTTATTTTTTTTTTTTTAGTATTTGGCAACAAAGGTGTATTTTCAGGAAGAAAAGCTATAGTTCAATACATAGTTCCTGAAGGAAGTACAACAGGTATTTTTGAACTCAGTTGGGTGATGGGAAGGAAGTCTTTGGGCAGGTCAAATTTCCTCTGAACTTCCAGAGTGACAGACCATCTTATTTTATTTTACTGAAATTTTTTTTTGAGATCAACAAGGTAGTTTAAGCAATGTCTTTAACCTATTATTAAAAAAGCAATTAGCTATTCCAATAAATGACTGTTCAAGTGAACAAAAAGATAGTGCTAAAATATTAAAAGAGAAACAAGTTCTCTTTTCTCTCTCTTTGATCTCTAAGGGGCAATTCTGTGGTTCTTTTGTGAATCTCAGCTGATGAGGACTTCTGTGTTTGTGCCCATGGAACTGAGAACTCTGGGGGAAGATCTACTTTGGGAGATTTTGCTAAGAGGTATTTTCCATATTCTGTTATTCCTAGAAAGGATTTCATCTTTTTATTTTGGTTCATCTCTGATGAGATTCAAATGCTGTTCTAATACTCCATAACTCCCCTTGAGCTCTCAAGGTTCCCTCTCTTCTCCTAGGAATGTCCTAACTTCAAGTTTTCATCAGCATCCTCCTCTTACAAGTGATTTTCATGGGACAGCTATGGAGGCAAGAGAGAATATGAATTTTCTGTCTGTTTCCAAGTTCACCTTTCCTGATTTAATACTAGAATATGGTCCTCAAATTCTAATGGATTTTTTTTTAGGTTTTTGCAAGGCAAATGGGGTTAAGTGGCTTACCCAAGGCCACACAGCTAGGTAATTATTAAGTGTCTGAGGCCAGATTTGAACCCAGGTACTCCTGGCTCCAAGGTCGGTGCTTTATCCACTATGACACCTAGCCACTCCTGGATTTCTTAAATATAAATATATACATGCTTACACATATAAATACATATATATGGGTATATATACATACACATATATATAATTAGACAGTAACCTTGATTCTAAATATCTAATATGAAAGGGCATAGACCACAGGATTTTAGAAATTGTTCAAGAAGAGAGTATTGAAATAAACTAGTTCAGAGCCCTCAAGTTATAGAGAAGGAAGGAGGGAAAAAGATTAAGTGGTTTGCTCAAAGTCCCTCAGGTTTTATGTAGATGGATTAAGATTGGAACCCAGGTCTTGTAACTCTAAATCAAGTATTCTTTCAGAATTGGAGGCCATGAACACAGTGGATACTCAATTAATCTTAAAGGATGGGAGCATTGTAATATTAAGGAAATATATTTCCCTTTTCTCTCTCTGCTTATAGCTCTGAGATTCAATATGGAGAACAATGAAATATAGCAAAATAGCTGTGCTCAGAGTCTTGTTTCTTCACATCTGGATTACTGTAATATTGTTCTAGAGCAGGTTTCCCTGTGTTTTTTTTTCTTTTAAAGGTCAGGTCATCTTGTATTTTGCTGTCCTTGTATTGTCTTCATTATATCACTTTTTTATTCAAAAACCATTCATAATGACTTCTTTCTATTCTATTCCCACATTAAATCTACACTTCTAAGAATGGCATTCAAATCTCTAGATAGACTAGTTTGCCTTTTTTTTAAAATTTACTTTATCTTATTTCTTCCTGAAAGATATACAGCCTCTCTTTGAAAGCCAGAGAAATCTTGCTCTGGATTTTCCACCCTTAATTTATATCTGTTTTCTCTCTCAGGAACCATTTTGAGTCATTTCTTCCAAGAAGTCTTCCCTGATTAATCTCATTCCATTCTTGGTGTTCCCTTGCTTTCTTTGTATGTCCTCATGTCCTCCTAGGTCCATAGTCAGTGTTATGTGATCTTATATAGTTATTGTTCTACATCACAGGGATTAGGACTGTGGCACCCCCAAGATCATGTAAAATTTTTTGGTCCTCCCATCATATTAGAGAAGGAATCTTTATTTTTTATGAGTGTTTACAATACCTTAGTGTAAAATTTGGATTGATTTTACACAATGCTACACATATATTTTATGCATTTCTAAGTTTCTGAACTTTTTCTTTGTTGTCTTCAGGACTCATGCATTGTCTGTGACTTCTGCAAAACTCTCCCCAAATTCCCATTTAATTTCTTATGCCTACCTGCAACATATCAAAACTGCAAATGGGAATCTTGTGATATGGAAGGGATACCTGTTTATGCTATTGTTCTCTAGGGGTTGTGCCTATCCAACTGGATTATACCTTTGCAATAAAAGGGATTTTACTTTCAACTTCTCTATAGTATACATAATAGGTACTCAGCCCATGGTGAGGGTATTTTGTACCCTATCATTATTTACAACATTGATATCTTCAAGCATGGCTAAAATCTATCAAACACTATATGGATTGGGTCCTGGAGAGGAAAGATCTCTGGACTGTGAATCAATTCTTGAGCTGGTAACTTCTCTGGGTCTCAGTTTCCTCCTTTGCAGACTGAGGAGCTAGATGTGTTGGCCTCTTAGATTCTCATTTTATGGGTGAGGTGACAGAGGCCTGGGGACACAGAACAAGGATGCTGCTGAGCAGACTGCTGCATGGTGTTGGAAATGAAGGGAAATCACACCATTCTACCATCTTGCAGCTTGCTATTATCACTAATTATTCTTGCTAACTTGTTACTAAAACCTGCTGTTTCTAAAATGCTGAAGGAGTAAGTCCTGTTGTTTCTTTGATGCTGAAGAAATAGAAGTGCTCCCAGTGAACCTCTAAATTTGGTAACCTGTGACAAAACCCCTATTACTTCTCCTTCAATCTCTGAACAGGACATTTCTGGTTTGAGAAAAAGCCTATTAACTACTTGCTTTTTCCCCTCTGAATTTCTCTATGCAGAATTAAAGCACACCTGTCTATCTCAGAGGTATTAGTGGTTTCTAGTCAGATTTTCTTAAGAATATCCACTTGGTCTGGTTTTGGTCATGTTAATATATATATATATATACTGTAAGGTGAGCTTGATTATGTCCCTTGTGCCAACTACTTCTATTCCTTTTACCTCCTCCCCTTTCCTCCCATGCCCCCCCCAACATATGCTAGGGAAAGAGAAAACTATAACACACAAAAAAGCCATTAACTGAACATTTGCCCTTGTCAGTGGTGAAGCTGAAGAAAATGCCAAGGTTTTCATGTGGTCTTGCTTTATAGATCTGGGAATTAAGTGTTCCCAAGACTCCGACATCAAGCAATTCTGGTTTGGGTTGTGACTTTAACTCCATTTCACAGTCATTGTAGAACTTGTTTTGCCTTTTCCTCTAGACTTTCACACTTTCACACCATCTTGAAATGGCAGTTAAGAAGGTCTATTCATTTAAAAAGTCAAGATTTGCAGATTTTCTTTTTTTTTAACTCTCATTTCCTCAGACTTTTTTCTTGACACTGATCTCCTGCTGAACCATGGGGAACCTAAGAAGAAGAAGAAGAATATAAATCTTGAATAACTTGATTAACAGAAAAGCACATAGGTTCTCTTGGGTTTTGTGTTATGGAATACTGTAGGAGTGGCTTTTCCCTAGGTGTCATTGTTGGAAAGATTCAACTCACTGCTGAAGTGTATGTTGGGCCAAGAATGTCTAGGAAGAGAAGTGAATTGGGGCCATCTTATCCAACCCATCATTTTAGATGAGAAAACTAAGGGCCAAAAAGGTTAAATGACTTACTACAGGAGCTCAGCTAGCAAATGTATGAGGTGGGATACTAACTCATGTCAGCTACCTTTAGAGTTGAGAGGTCACATTGCAAATCTCTTGCTTCCAAATGAAATGTTTCCCAAACTGTTTCTTTTCTGTATTCTGAAGAAAAAGAAATGATAAAGAATAAAAAAAATGAGAGTGAGTAAATAATTTTTTATTGATTCTACAAATGTTTATCAAGCACCTACTATTTATAAGGGCAATAAATAAGAATAAGAATAAGACAATTTTTGTCATCAAGAAGTTTCCTTTCAAGTTGGGAAAGTTGACTTTTGTTACAATAATGGTGTTATTTTTTATACATTCTATATTGATATATTTTGATACATTCTATATTTTTAAAAAATATGTCACATGGGAATTGAGTCACAGCATAGAGACATATTATAGCAACTATCCTTTAGCTATTCCTTTTTTATTCTTTAATAATACACATTTTTCACTAACTAGGGAAAAAACATCATGTTAGATGAAGTATTTAAAAAAGTCAATATTTCCCAAATAACACCATAGTATACCTGAACAGGTGTTCTTCCTTTAATGCTTTAATTAACACAGCTCCCTACAGGGTTTTTAAATACTGGAGAAAAAAATAAAATGCACAGATTTAATTTTATGCTACTCCTTTACTGAATCAATGAGAAACAGCCTGGATGACTTCAACTAGGAAGGCTACACTATGAAAGTTTATCTGCTAGGATAAATGCTTTAGAGGATTTGCTGATATGGGGGGAGGAGGGGTGGATTGCTTTTTTCAAGGCAGTATGTAATTGGAAGTAAAAAGGCACCATGCTATTTGACCATAGGGAAGCTCTGAACTCACATAGAGTTTATTCTTAGGGGAGAGGGAGAGGGAAAGAGAAAACAGAAATTATGGGGGACAGGATTGCAGCCAATAGAAGCCATGGTAAAGGTGAGAGGGATGCTTAGCTGAAATGCTAGTGTTTCTACTGACCAGGACTGGGGGTTGAGTTGATTCACCTCTTCTAAAATAAGCTAATTCAGCTCAGATTCTCCACCTTACATCACCTGATGCACTCCTCCCATCTAATTCTAGTAGGTCTTCTTGATTCAGGGAGTGGTTCACTTCTCTGGGAGAAGATATAAGACACAAATTTGGATACATGAGCCCTGTATGAGCTCAGATTGCCTATGAGTAAAAGCTGAGACATTGTAGTGATTTGGCTTCCCAATTTCATGGTACCTGAAAGATTTGAAAAATGAGAAAATACGTGATGCTAATTAGGACTAGCCCAACCTTAGTATGAGAAATGGGGAAATTTTCTGAGCTCTATCACTTCTTTCTGTGCCTATCTTTCTCTTTCCATATCTGTAACTCCTCTCTACCAGCCCAGAACATTATGCTACTATCCAGCTGTCTGGGGCTTTCCTCAGAAGTTTTCCATCTACTTGTTATAGCCCCATTCTCCAAATCTCTCACTTCTTCCCTAATGAAAACATAAACCTCCTGTGTCCTATTCCCTTAGGACTTTGAACTAAGTGACCAGCTAGCTCTAATCTTATCCACAAATTGAAATAGAGCTAGGAGGGGCTGAAGCATAGTTTGCTATGTCCTCCCCCACCCAGGCATGTTTGATGACCTTCCTAAAGACTAGGTACTACCTCATCTAAAGGGACTGAATCCCTAATAATAGTATTTCATGACTGCAAAAAAAGACCCCTAGTGTTTCTTAAGTTACTTTGGTGATAGGACCTATTTCACCCCAAATATGACTGTCACAAATTTTAATATCCTGCCATATTCCATAGTCAGAGACAATGATACTTCCAAAGGACAGAACTAGGGTCTGGATTAATGCTTTTGAAATAACAGACTTCCTTTTCCCAAAAAATTTGGCCTGGTATGTGAAAACATTTGAAGTGCATGACATTGTTCTCACTGGCCTCCAACCTCTATGATCAGTCTGTCTGCTAACTCTTTGAGAAAACTGCCTGAAGATAAAATGCTTTGTCTAATGATTCAGTGGTGAAGTTCACAGAGTATATTTTTTCACAATCTGTTTTATGGATCATAAAACAATATATACAATTGGAGTAAATGATGAGGGAATTTAATTTTCTCCTAATCCTGAGGAAGTTGAGATCTTTGTGGAGAGATTTGAGTAGTAGGAGGAATGTAGCATGGGTTGGAAGGAAGACAAGCCCCAAAGTGAAACTACTCATAGACTCTTGTTTGTTCCCCCCCCCCAACGCCATTCAGCTTTTACTGGTTCCTTTTTCTTCAACTGGATCTTTGATCTATATCTCTAATTGTTGTCTGACTCTTTGTGACCCCCTTTGGGGATTTCTTGGCATAGATACTGGTGTAGTTCAGCATTTTTTGCTCCAACTCATTTTAAAGATGAGGAAACTGAGGTAAAGAGGGTTAAGTGACTTTCCCAGGTCACACAGCTAGAAGTGTGTGAGGAATGATTTGAACTCAGGTCTTGCTGATTTCCAAGCCCAGTACTCTGTTGATTCATATAATTAAACCTGGAAGGAAATCATTTGGTCTAATACTTTCATTTTCTAGATAAGGCAGTGGAAACCTCAGGTTAAATGACTTGCTCAAGGTCATAGAGGTCTATTAGATATGAGAGGTGGTAGGTGGTATATAAAACCTGGTCCTAGGATTCTTAGCACCAAACAGACCCAGAGTTTGGATTTCCTTCAGTTTTTCTTCTAGAGCCATCTGTTCCTTAATCACCCAGGCTCTCCTCTCTTGGCCTGCCTTACTTCAAATCTCAGCCAGAGGCAGGTGTTTGATTTTCCCCCTTGTCTTGGCTTTTGGGCTTTTCCCTTGCTAAAATGGGTCATTTGCCTCTGTGACTCTGATTCACCACCTGGTATTTGGTTCTGCTGCATTAAATAAAGGATATAAGAAAGAAAAACTCCAGGGATATCTGAAATCTGGAACTTCCCGGGAAAGTGAGATTATCCAGTTTGTCCTATTACTTACCCATGTGCCTTGGATAAATGCATTGAAATACACAAAACAGAGGGCTTATATCAAACAGCTGTTCATTTATGAGGATTCTGGCATAAGACCCCTGTACCATAATATTTAGAAATCAAATGATTGATGCTCTCTTTAATTCTTAGATTCCGTATGCCCCAGATAGATGCTTGCTGCTAACTAAAACTTAGATCAAGAGGGAATTATAATGATGAAGATACCCTCTTTACTGCCCCTCTCCCCACCAAAATTCTCCTCTACATAGAAGTATATGCCAGCTAATGAAATCAACAAAAGGAGGACTCGGTGTAATGGCTCCCAAATGCCTGGATTTTGAGCCTATAGAAAGTCATAGGTATATAATTAGATGAGAGATTTTTTTTAAGTTCCTAGAGGAAGCAGTTGAGTCTGAGCATGTGAATTGTGTACAATAGCTACTGACTTTGGGGTGTGTCTATAGACTAGTAAAGACAGCCCCAAACTGGGAGTGCTGCTCACAAATATGCAGTCATTGGCTTATGATAAATTTTCATTATGAGCATTTATACCTCAGAAATCAGCAAATGATATATATCAACTTGATTTATTATTTTTTGTTTGTCTAGATTTAAGAAAGTGAATACAGTTTGAGCATTAAAGTGCAATGTGTACATTTTTTTCAGAGACTTATTAGGCATTTACAGAACACCTTCTTGCAATGTAAGTACTTGCTCAATATACTTGACCTTATTCTACTCATATCTATGGTAATGACTGAAGTGTGGTATATTGTCAAACCATGTTTCTTTGGTCCATTCCATTATGCTATGTTCATGTAAAATTCAGTATGACCTGAGGATATGTATGAGTCCAGTATGAGTTCAGATTGCCTATGAGTAAAAGCTGAGACATTTTAGTGAAGATAACACTTCACACCCTTAGACTAATGAAATGAAGATTGCCACTCCCAAAAGAGGGGGACCAAGGGGATAGAAGTCATCTATTCTCCAAAAAATAAAAATGAAAACAAAACCAAACCAAAAACTTAATTTGGTATTTCCCTACACATCTTCTGGTGTTTGGTGGAATATATACCTCTGAGTTGAGCATGAGACTTTCAGCATCTAGACTACCTTTTATCTTTCTATAGGCAATACCCAAGAGCTCCCAGACATAATTCAGTTATGAGTGTTAATACTCAGACATTGTCATCAAAAAGTAAATTCATAACTTTCAAAAGAGTCAAAGTCCAGTTAGTTGGGCCTTTTCAACTAAGGAGCTGATTCATTCTTTGCGAATTATTTTTATTTTCTTAAATGTATCCTTCAGTAAACATGTATCTTGAAGTTCAGGATTCCATTTTTTTATTTGTCTTTGTGTCTTATGAACCTTACATATTCCTTTCAAATAATTCACAAATAAGGAATCATAGAGGAGAAGCCTTGCAAAATGCCTTTTATCAAAAATTTATGATTGAAAAAGAAGATGAGCTAGTCATTAAGATGGCCTGTGTTTCTGCTAATAACCCTGAAGTCAAGAAAAACTGAGGAAGGCCTCTAAGCTCATCGGTAGATCCCTTGAGACAAAGTTATGTGTGAGTCTACAGGCATGGAAGAGTTGTTTGATGCATCGTTGGAATGACCATCTACATGAATGATGAATGTGTTCATTGCTTTATGGAGGTTTGAAGTATACTCACTGTTTTCACATAGTAGGTGTTTAAAAATGCTTAATGAATTTGAGTAGAGGAGAAGGACATTTAAAGGTAAGATGGTAATGTAGCTAAAACAGTCTTTTCTTCTAGCTTCCAAAAATTTTTCCCTCCTCCCCCTTTTTTCTTTGTTGTGAGATAGCTGGATCTCAGAATTAGAGGAATTGTGAAGTAGTGGCTAGAGCACCTGACTTAAAATCAGAGGACTCCTTTTCCAATCTTGATTCTGTCACCTTTTAATTGGTTGACTATGGATAGATTACTTCTCTGAGCATCAGGTTCCTCATTTGTACATGATACTTACATAATTTGCATTTTCTACTTCAAAATGGTATTGCACGGAAAACTTTCTCTAAACTGTGTGAAACTTTGAGCTATGCCTGTCTGTCCTCAGAAGCTCTTCTTTGGTTGATTCAATGAATGCCAACTCTGCTGCTTAGAGTTAGGTCTTATTCAGTTTTTAACACTTTCTCTCTTAAAGTCAGAGTTTTTACATCAATTGGAGACAGAGTGATTGGATATCAAAAGGCACTCAGTGAATTGAGGAAAAATGAATTCTCCTAGCCTCAATAGGCTTGAATAAATAAAGGCTCATATACCCTTCTCTGTGTCACCCACTTTTCCTCAATAGATACACAGATGATGAACCCCAATATCTGAATAATTTACTATAAACTTGTAATAGCACATGCTCCTTAATCTTTGGGATTAGGGAGGATAATGAGGGTATATCCTTCTATGTACTTCCATGTACCCACACATTGGTCACTTAAGAGTTATTAAGGAAAAAGTTAACCAGTAAGTCATGGTTCACTTTTGGGCATATTGCTTCAGCACTCCATCAAAGCAGTTTGGTATGATAGAAAGCATTGTTATGATGGGTCAGAAAGCATTGGGTTTAAATTCTACCTCTAACATCTATGACCATGGGCAATTTCTCATCTGTAAAATGGTCTTAATATCTGAAGTACCTCTCTCAGTGGGTTGTTATGAAGCTCAAGTGAGATATTTTTAATATCTACTTTGCAAATTTTAGAGATACAAATATTCTGACACAGTCAGAAGACCTGTATTTGAATACTGCCCTACTTCATTTCACTAGTGATATAACCTAGGTAAGTAATTCATTTCTCTAAGACTCAGGTTTGCCTCTCTAAAATGGACATAATAATAATAATAATAATAATACTGACTCCAACCTCTCCTGTAGAATTATCACAAAGAAAGCATTTTTTAGACTGCAAAGAGCTATAGAAATATAAGCTACTACTAATTAATGGATTCTCTTGAGAAATTTGTACCCTATGAAGGTTTAGTCTTGACACTGAGTTGTACAATTTGTGATAGAGTACAAATCTATCAAGGCCTGGCTTCATGCATCAAGGTTAGTGAACCCTTTACTTTCTTTTCCTTTTTCCTCCATTCCCCTCTATATGTTTTAATTTCACTTGTCATTTGCCAGGGGTTTTCTTTTGTGAGAATCTGCCCAAGGGACTGCCTGGTGGTTTTCTGGGCATTAGGCCCAGCATATATTTTAGTTTGGTTTGACAATCTATAACACTATTATAATCATCATAGAAACAATATGACAGAATCAAAAGAACACAAGAGTTGGAATCAGAAGATCTGGCTTTATTTGCTATCAGTATGACCTTGGCCAAGTCACGTTCATCTTTTTGAGTCTTAACTTCATCATTTATAGTATGATGTGGCTTGAATAGATTGAAATAAATGCAAATACCATAGCCAGAGAAGAACACTTTGAACACCAGTCAATTCTTCAGTGGGAGAAGACATTTCTTCACTGATACAATATCTGAGGGTCTCACAAATAAGGCTTTACTGTGTGAGTGGGGTTTGACCCATATGCCCCCAGGTGCTCCCTAGGGAACAGAGGGAAGGCCTTCAGCTCTGCTGAGCATTTTCATCACTGGGTGTTTGCAGTGGGGAGTTGTTCTTTGCCTCTTCTGGTTGAGTGCTTTGTCGTGCTTTATGAAAGATGTGACATGAAAATAAATCTCTCCGCATTGCCGCGTTAGAAGCTCTTTCCTGATAGCTGGCTTCAGCCCAGTCGACTGCTTTTGTTTGGAAAGTGATTTAGCCTTGCTGCATGGAATATTAACTCTTCTCCCCCAAAGCTGCCCACGAGCCAGCATCTGAGCTGGTAAACACCCATGGATCATGCTCTGTTGCTTCTCAGGGAAGTCAGGAAAGATGAGAAGAGCTAGGGATGGGGGTAAGGGGGGAAAGAGTAATGAGGGAGAGGGAGTAAAGACTGGAGGAAACTGAAAGGCAACAAAGCTTAGCAGACAACAGCTTTGAATTTGCCCTTTGCAGCATTTTCTAACTAAAAGAAGCTTGTGTTTCTAAAGATGGAAGGCACTAAATGCCTTTTCCTACTGAAGAATTAATTGGTGTTCAAAATGTTCTTTTCTGGCTATGGTATATGCATTTATTTCAATATATTCAAGGTCTCTCATTTTACAGATGATGAAATTAAGACTCCAAAAAGGTGGAAGTGACTTAGCCAAGATCATATATGTAGCCAAAAATTGACAGCAAACTCCATACTTCACTCTACCATAAAAGCACATAAGTACAAACTCTACTCCTGAACACAACACTGGGGATGCAGGAAGGAACTCTGAAGAAATATTTCACCACAAAACTAAGAAATTAAGAGTAAAGGTGCTTTGTTGATTTTCAGTGACTTGAAATTTGGATAAAGTGAACATTTGAGTAAAGGGAAATCTATTGCAGCTTGTCATTCATGATGGTTCACTTAAGACAAACTCTGCTATAGCTTGCTGTCCTAGAAGACTCTCACCACTCATTGAACCTCAGAATCCTGGGATTCCAAAATTGTTTCATATAAGGGATCATTCAATTCCATTCAAGTCAATTCAACCCAAATCATCAGACACATAAATGTTTTTTAAAATAGCCAGTATTTACATAAGTTTTTACAAATATTATCTCATTTTATCTTCTCAACAATACTGAGAGGCAGGAGCTATTGTTATCCCTATTTATAATTGAGAAAGCTGAAATAGATGGAGATTTAAGAGTTTTACTAGCCCACAGCTAATGTCTGAGGATGGATTTGCACTGAGGACTTTTTTTTAAGGTTTTTGCAAGTCAATGGGGTTAAGTGGCTTGCCCAAGGCCACACAGCTAGGTAATTATTGGTTGAGTTTGGATTTGAACTCAGGTACTCCTGACTCCAGGGCTGGTGCTCTATCCACTGTGCCACCTAGCTGTCCCAGGACTTCTTAACAGAAAGTTCAACATTATCCTGTGGGTCATCAAAAAAGAAAATCCCCTCAGGCTAGTCTTGCCACTCTCTAGTTGGTATCTTCCCCTTCAAATCATTTTTAAGAAATGGTCATTTGTGCTCTGCTTAAATACTTAAAAATGCTGAGGAACTTGTTCCATACTTAGCTCAATTCATTTTTAGAAAGTTCTGATAAGAAATTTTTCCTTATATTAAGTCAAAATCTTTCTTCCTGTAATTTCTTTCTACTGACCTTGGTTTGGCCCTCATATGGCAAAGAGAATAAGTTGATGTCTTTCTCGAAATGGCAAACTTTCAGATTTTTAGAAAACAGTAATCATGTTCTTCTAATGCCCCCTTCACAACCACCCCCCCACTCTTTGTCCCATTCCATGTTGTAATCAAAGTGGATTGAAGAGTGTTTATTTGGGCAAGAATGAGGGTTCTGGAAGATCTCTGCTCCCATAGACCTCATACCAACTACCCTGTATTAGAAGAAGGTAGAGGCTGGCATATCTGGCTCTAAAGAGAGGACTCATCAGTTCCAGTGGGCACTTATTCCCTGCCAGGTAGTTAATTGTAGCAGTGTTGTCTACTGAGTAGCCAGCTGTTGGCTTGGCATTCCAGATGGAAATGGAGTGGATATGAAGAGAAGATAAACAGAGAGAGAGAGCTCATTTAAATCCCATAAGCTGGACAATTTCAAAACTGGGGGAATGATTTCTGGCTTCACCCCTTTTGGTAGTTTGCAGGATTCACCCAGCTTGTGTATATTTTCTCTCTTCACCCAACACAGCCAGAGTTGGTTTGACTCCCAGACACAGTACAATGTCCATCTGTTCAATTACTTTGTCTGATGTGGACTGGAGAGAATGAATTGGGGGCACTGGCAAGATTCCAATTTAATTTGGGTTTCCCAAGATGGCAAGAAGATGGCTCAGAATTCTGGATACCAGGAAAACTCTGAAAGTCAGTCAATCCATTGCAGGATTTCTTTGACCTGAAACATACCTCTCCTGAAAAGCAAAATGGGGCAACAAATTCTGAGTGACATTATGAGTCATTAAAATATCAACAATTCAAAGAAGAGATAACTTGCAATGATAGTTTCCTATGTCATTGAACCCAACATCTTTTAACATCATCTTTTTTCCTCTTCTATCATCCATAAATTTATTGGTAGTCTATAACTACTTCTTACTCCTCTAAGGCTATTATATATGATCCAGACAGCCACTCTCTCTCTTTTCTTAACCTCTTACCTCTACCACCATCATCTCTTATCAAATTGTGGAAAAAGGCATTAAGGCAAAATAAGATATTTTGTCCCAAATAAGGGGATGACTAAACTGTAATGTAGAGTAGAAATTCTTTCAAATTACTATATTAGCATTCTTTCAAATGCTAAATCTAGCCAGATCAACTGAATTCAGATCTCAGTTTTTGTGCTTATGGTGTAACATTTAACATGTATTTTAATATCTACTGCCCCCCTTCTCCTCTGTAAAAAGGGGGGTTGGATTAGATGAACTTTAAGGTTCTTTCTAGGTCTGAATATATTTTACTAATATAATCAACTCAAAGATTATGTGACAAAGTTAAAAGGTCACTCCATTTATAATAAAAACATTTGTGTCTTTATCTCTGACTTTGTTATTTACTATCTATATAATATTATCCAAATCATGGGTCTTAGTCTTAGTTTCCTCATCTATAAAATGGAGAGGATGTTGGAAGAAATTATTCACTTTTTGTTTGTTTGCTTTTTAGGCTTTTTGCAAAGCAATGGAGTTAAATGGCTTGCCCAAGGTCACACAGCTAAGCAATTATTAAGGGTCTGAGGTGGGATTTGAACTCAGGTACTCCTGACTCCAGGTCCAGTGCTCTATCCACTGCCCCATCTAGCCACCCCAATATTCACTTTTTAAACTAAAATGTTGAATTCCAAATTTTCTTCCTTCCTTCCTTCTCTTCCTCCTCCCAAAGATGGTAAGCAATTTGATATAGGTTGTATATGGCCAATCATATAAAACATATTTCCTTTTTAGTCATATTGTAAAAGAAAAAAACAAAAGAGAAAAACTACAAAAAATAAAGTAAGTGAAAATGGCATGCTTTGATTTGCATTCAGTCTACATCAGTTGTTTCCATGGATGTGGAAAGAAGCTTTTGTTTTTAGAGACCTGAAGTGTGCTTTGCAATCCACCCCCACTCCCCTCTTTCTGTTCTTAGTTTTAACTTTTGGGGTCAAGCAGAACAAGTCTGATTCCAATGATTATGTAAATGGTTTAAAATACTTGATCTCCATGAGATAATATCTGTGAAGCATGTAGATCAGAGCCTGGTTTATAATAGGTGCTTAAATACTTGCTCTCTCCTCTTCCTTCCCTCCCTGAATTTCTTTTAACTAATAAAATAAAATGATCTAAATAAGACTTTTGTCATCCTTTTTAGAAGGTCTATAGTTTATCATGTTTCCTCCCTACCTAAAACAATGTCAATTCTTTAGTCCCCTATAGAATACAGCTTAAGATTTCATTAACTTTTTTTGCTGGCATATTATATTATTTACTCATATTGAGTTTGTAGTCCACTGAAACCCTCAGATCTTTTTCAAATGATTCTCTAACAACTTTCATATCTTATAAAAATAATTGCAAAAATTGAATTTTGGAACTTGATGATGGGACTTCACATTTTCTCTATTACATTTTATTATATTAGATTCAATCAATCAAGAAATATTTATTAAGTATCCACTGCATTCTAGGTATTGGGCAAAAAAGATAAAAGAAAAAAATTGAAACAATTCCTCCTCTCAAGGACCTTGTCATTTTAGTCTGTGAAGACTTTTTTTAGACTCTGACTCTCTAATTGTTACAGATTAACTCATAAGTATGTTACCCTCTAGATTTAAGCATGCTATCTATGATTTCATTGAAGTCAATGGACCAATAAGAAATCCTTAGGGCACACCTCTAGAGAGATATGACAACACATTTCTTTGGGGGCTCAACCATTCAGCTATCTCCAAATCCCCTTTATTTGACTAGCATTTAGCTCATATCTCTCTATCTTTTTAATCAAGATGAATATATGTATTTTTGTCAAATGTTTAACTTAAAACAGATAAATTTGATCCCCTGCTATCCCCTGATCTACTTATTATTTCAAATAAGGGAATAAGATTAGGTCTCTGCTTAGAGTTTACTTTCCATCTGCATCTCTGTTTGGTTTCATGGAACAAATATCACTGAATGGGTGTTGCCTCAGATAAACTAAGACCTTTGGAAAGACCATAATTTTGACAGGCAAAGGTCAGCCACTGAATCCTGAACTTTTGTCTTGGACTTGAATGACTCTGGAGGAGAGAATGAGGCAGAGCAGAGCAAAATCGGCAATCATGAGCAAGTCAAGACTTGATGATGTCATTGGTACTCTTCCAGAATGAAGGGCAAACACTAACAATGAAACAAGATGCCCCACCCAGACCTCCTGCCTCTTTCCAGTTTTGTGTTTGTGTGCTTTATTTTCTCTCTTTAAATTATAAATTCCTACAATGTAAAGACTAACAAATTGCCTTCTGTGGGGGGTGGGGTGGAGGGAAGCAAGATTAGGGGAATAATTGTAAAATTTAAAATAGATAAAATCTTTCTAAAAAATTATAAATTCCTTGAGAGCAGGAACTACCTTTTTTCTTACTTATATTCCCAGATTAAAGCACAGTTCCTGGTGTAGTGGGTGCTTGATCAATGTTTATTGAATTGAATTATATACAAGGGGTTCCTACATCATGATCACAGATTTTCAAGGAGTCTGTATAGATAGATTTTAGAGTCCATGAATTTGCATGGGAAAAAAATAAATGCACATATATATTTAAATGACTATCTTTTAGTTTCCTTTGTAATTCTAAGTTTTTATTCAATTAAACATTGTTCTGAGGAGGGGTCATAAGCTTCATCAGACTGGCAAAATGTTCCTTGACACACAAAATTTTAAGCACCCCCATTATAGATATTATTGGAGCAGCTAGGATAAAATAGTAGATAAAATTCCTGGCTGGTCATCAGGAAGATCTGATTTGTGCCTGATTTTGGACAAACCCTGGGCAATCTTGGGCAAGTAACCTGAACAAATTTCCTCATCTGTAAAATGAGTTGGTGAAGGAAATGACAAACTATTCCATTATATTTGCCAAGAAAATATCAGTGGGGTCATAAAGTCAAACATTACTGAACAATAACGACATAGATCTTTGAAACAAACCCGATTGAGACTGTCCTTAAGAAAAATAAGAAAGAATTCTTCATGCTGACACAGTGTTTCATTGTTTTTAAAGAGCTTTCAAGAATATTAATTCTTTCATTTGATTACCACAATAATTTTTTGAATTTGATATAAAATATATGGTATTAATAAAACAGCAATAACAAAATCAGAGACCCAACACAGTTCCTTCTGACTTTAAGGTCAAAACTCAGTCAACTTTGTGGTCCTTGGGGTATCTATGCCCTAAGCTGCCTTTGGAGCCTTGCTGATCAGATAACAACTAGACACTGTCCCTGTCTAATAGATTTATAGGCCACCCCCCCAAATAAGCCCCTCCCCTCAAAATCCAACAGATAGACATAGGGTTTTCCAAACTTTGTTGCAATGGGGGTGGTAGGCATGGAGGGCTTTCTTCTGCCACCTGTGAGATTGATAGTGGAAGAATTAAAGCATTATTATTAGAAATGAGGAAATAGTGGTCAAGAATGGGTCAATAGCTTGGCAAATATTTTTTCAGGAGTTAGTCATTTAATTGTGCCTGATACATAAATGGTTGGTAATTGATTAATTTATTTGAACCTAGGTTTAAATCCATTAATCAATTACCAACCATTTAAGATCAGGCACTATACTATAATACATAGGGAAATAGGTGCTAATAGATAATGAGGGAGACAGAGGTTAAATAACTTGCTTAGGGTCACACAGCTGATAGATACCCAAAGCTGAGTTTGAATGCAGGCCTTCCTGACTCCTGGTCCATTGCTCTATTCACTGTGTTATTTTGCAAACTTTAGGACAACTTTCTGATTTCTCTTTGTTAAAATCAATATAGATTCAGGACTTGATCAAACTGGAGATGCAAAGAATGGATGAATGGAATTGAATAGAATTCTTGGGTGGGTTTCTAGGAAAAAAACAAAACAAAACAAACCCTCTTTCACTGTCTGTTGCGGTCCACTCTGGGCAGCGGGGTCTCAGTTTATTTCACACAGCTCTTCGGGGAGCTCCGCCGGACATGTCCCGCATGTTCAATAATGAAAGTCAGTCAGCCAGTGAGAGATAAGCAAGGAGTTTATTGCAGGTATATGCTACATCTCTGACTTACATAGTTGAAATAAGGGTATATATAAGCCTAGTCCCCTTGTATCAGCATCCCTCATCTCCAGGCCTGTGGAAGTATAATGGGTATGCCACAAAAGGTCTGTATCCTGGAAAAATGTGGAATCTTTAACAAGATAAAGAGAGATAAGTACCAGAACTCCTTCCTGGGACAGTTGAGCAATATGAGGATGAAAGGCAGAGGGATAAGGACAAAAGGTCCTTCCTGAGAATATTCAACAAGATAAGGATGAAAGGCAGGAGAACAAAGAGAGAGAAGGGCCAGAGCTCCTTCCTGAGTTCAGAGCACTCTGGTATGGACATTCCTGTTGTCCCAGGTCTCAATGACTCTCAGGATGAACTCCTCATGGCCACATACTCTGTCTATTATCCCCTTACAACTGTCACCTTCCTTATCCACTCATTAGACTTTTTTTCTTCCTTATCTGCTTCTTTGGTTGGGGGGGGGGGGGTGTGAGTATTTCTATGAGAATCAATGGATTGCCAAGATCTACCTGGACTAGGGCCTGCCCTACCTTTTACATGTATTTTTCCACCATTCTGTCCTCTTGGTGTTCTTCTGGGAGTGTCTGGTGAAAAAATCTCGGCAGCTGGTCTGACATGATAGTGCTCTTGGTTGTTGTGTAACTTCTTATGGTAAAATCCTTTCCTGTAGCTCTTCCACCTGACAGTGCTGACCCATGCCAGGTAGCACCAGGTAGAACAGATGGGACCAGTTCTCGCCCTGTTTCCTGGGTAAAACCAATCCCGCCCCCCCCCCCCTTGTCATATGTATTTGAAACAGCGTCTGGGAGTCTGTGGTCTTTAAATATGTTGTTTTCCAGCATGAACTCTAGCTTAAAAGAGAAAGTAGAAATTTGTTTCTAAAAGGAATAATAAGTCAACTGGATCAGAAGTAGTGAAAATGAGTTGGTTCTAAGCCACTTTTCCATCTTACAGAGGCAGTTAGATGGAACAATGAATAGATTGTTCCAGTGGTTCCAGAAGATCTAAATTCAAATCCAGCCTCAGGCACTTGCTTGCTGTATAATGCTGAACAAGTAACTTACCCTCTCATAGCCTTAGTTTCCTTACAGTAAAATATGGATAATAATATACCTACTGTATTAGACTATAAGGATCAAATGAAATAATATTTTTAAAGTACTTTATATACCTTACAACCATTTTTTACTACTGCCCCATGCCCCTTGTACTCCTTTCTGATTGACTTCATAATTACCTTTCCTTCTGTTTGCAATAGATAGAGAAATGAAGATTAGGGGTGGCACAATTAAATGTTTCTGTATCTGACTGGACAATGTAATACAAGTTCAATAACTAGTGAGTTCTTTAAAATTAGAATGTCCCAGAACTTAACTCTCAGAATTATCATCTTAAATAGTTTTTAGTGACTTAGATTATCAGATAAAAGCCCAAAGGGATACCTAGTATATGAGATGGCAAAATTGAGATCCCAAAAGATCCTAATGGCCTGGTAGAAATGAGGGACCCAGACTAAAATGCCAGAATTTAGCAAGGTTAAACATAAAGTCCTGTATTCAAGTTAGCAGTAACATTAACAATGGTAGAAGATTAGACTGAGGAAGACTTACCTTAACTTGTCTAGTGAAAAAACTTAAAGGTTTTAGTTAACCTTAAATAGACAACAGAAGGAAGAGAAAAAATAGTTAATGTAAATTTAGGCTCCATTAAAATAAATATGTTGTCTAGATAAAAGAAAATAATATCCTGAATATATTCTGCACTGATCAGCTAGAAATCTGGAATATTGTGTTCATTTCTGGGAAGAATATTTTAAGAGGGATATTGGCAAACCAAAGGCAGACAATCAGAATGGGGGGAAAAGTCTGGCAGTCATTTCTCATTAATAGACCATGGGCACCTAGGTGATACAATCGATAGAACCTATTACTGAAATCAGGAGTTCAAATTTAACCTCAGATACTTACTGTCTGTGTGACCCTGGACAAGTCATTTAATTCTGTTTGCCTCAGTTTCCTCATCCATAAAATGAGCAGAAAAAGGAAATGGCAAACTTCTTCATTATCTTTATGATGAAAATCCCCCCAAAAGTCCAAATATGTCTTGATTTAAAAAATTAACAATAAGAAAAAGAACTAGATTTTATTTAACTGAGAGAAGAAAAAACTTAGAAGTCTGAGAAGCTCTTGGGTAGAGAGGTTGGTTAATGTTAGGATGGATATACTGTGTTAGGTCAGAGATTAGACCAAAAGTTGATTTTCAACTCTCTTCTAACTCAAAATTTTACCAGTCTATACTTTACTTTTTTATAGCAACATCAAGATCCTTTGTCACTCATGCCTCAAACAATCCTCTAAAGGTCACATACATTAGGTTCCTATTATAGTTCCTGGGCTCCCTAATATTCCCTCCTAGAATCAAAAAATTAAAGCTTGGCTACTTCATCTCTCTGACCCAGGCTCTGGAAGGAGCCCTGGATTTGTAGTCAGAGGGTGTGGGTTCCAATCCTGGCTTTGCTACTTAATACCTTTTGAAATCCCATGAGTTTTGTAGGTTTTTAATTTGTTGTTTGGTTGATTAATCATGTCTGATTCTTTGGAACCCCATTTGGGGTTTTCTTGGCAAGGATAATGGAGTGGTTTGCCATTTCTTTCTCTTACTGATTTTATAGATGAGGAAACTAATGTATAAAGGGTTAAATGACTTGCCCCAGGGTCATATAGCTAGGAAATGTCAGAGGTCAAATTTGAACTCAGGTCCTTCTGACTCTAGAGTCAGCATTTTATCTAGTTTCTCTACCTAGCTTTTAATTTTATCATCTGTAAAATGATGGGGTCAAGCTGGGTGCACTCTAGGCTCCTTTCCATTCCAAATCTAAGGAAAGGAATATGAGTAAGAACTTAGCAAAATATCTGCAGTATGCTAGTACCTGTGTGACCTTGAGTAAAATCACTTCTCTATGGGTTTTAATTTTCCCACCTGTGAAACAAGATAGATAAATTCCCTTCTAGCTTTAAATCCTGTGATCTAGTATTCTTTATACTATCCTGTACAAGTCACTGGGGTGAGATTTAACTAAGATTTTTCTTTCTTTCCTGCCATCTTTTCACTGGATTTAGAATAAAAATTTCACAGGCTTAAGAGAAAGAGAGGGGATATGTTGCTGCAATTCTGAAATCAAGCTTTCTCCAAAATGTTGAAACTAGGCCATTCTAATTAGCCACCTAATTGCCTACAGTGTAATGATGCCGAGATGCTGAGAAACTTTTCAGAGCTCTCCTAACCACTTGCTATTAATGTCTATTCAGTGCCACACTTAGGATCATAAGACAGAGCTTGAAGAGGCCTTGGATGTACATCATGAAGTGCTATCTCCTCATTTGCCTGAGGAAACAACCCCAAAGAGAAGTAACATACTCATATCACACAAGTACTTGGAGGATGAAGAAATTTTCTTTTTCTTTCCTATTATTCTTTTTTTTTTTTAGGTTTTTGCAAGGCAAATGGGGTTAAGTGGCTTGCCCAAGGCCACACAGTTGGTAATTATTAAGTGTCTGAGACCGGATTTGAACCCAGGTACTCCTGACTCCAGGGCTGGTGCTTTATACACTTCGCCACCTAGCCGTCCCTATTTTCTATTATTTTAATATTATGTGACCATTACATATAATAAAGAATTATTTGACTTATGTATAGAGAAACAGAGAACCAGAAAAATGAAGTAATTTGTCCAAGCAAGGCCTTAAATGGCTCAGTGGATAAAATGCCATAAGAAGACTTGAGATTTGGCTTCTGGGCAAATCACCAAATCCTGTTTTCCTCGGTTTCCTCACCTGTAAAAGGAGCTGGAGAAGAGACAAATGGGCTCACAAAGAATTGGACACAAGTGAGATGAAAGAACAGCAACATATAATTCCTGTCTGATATACTTATTCACAGATCAGTCAGCTCCAAGGACTTCATCTTTCCCCTTTCCACAACTGGTTCAAAATACAAAGAACTTAGACAGCTCTCTGAGGAAGCGAGGTGTGAGCTAACCCTGACACTGTTTACCATACTTTCCCATGACATGAATAAATGGAAGAAAGGAGGGACTTCACCTTGGGGACCAAGTATACCTAAATGGGACAGTTCCTCTAAATACGACAGTATAGTTATGGCTCTGTAACTATATTTGGCCCTCCATCACGATGACTAAGGAGGCAAGAATGGATGTTAGGATAGGGAAAAGAAAAACCAAGTGTGAGAGAGCATGATGGAATGGAAAAAAACCCACTAGACTAGAATAAGAAGATCTGCATTCAAATCCAGCCCTACTAGGAAGAAATAAATTACTAAGCCTCTCTAAGCATCAATTTCTTCTTCTGAAAAATGGGAATAGTAAGACTTTTATTATTTACCTTAAAAGACAGGGGTGGTGGGGGTAACTAGGTGGTACAGTATATAGAGCTCTAGCCCTGGAGTCAGGAGGACCTGAGTTCAAATTTGAATTCAGACACTTAATACTTATTCAGCTGTGTGATCTTAGACAAGTCACTTAACCCCACTGCCTTGCCTAAAAAAAATAATAATAAAGTTCTGGTGAAAGTCAATTGAGGGAAAGTATATAAATTGCTTTATAAACCCTAAAATGCCATGTTATTATGTGTAGCCTAGAGAGACTTAAGAACAAATCTCAGAAGCCATTAGGTCCCAGAGAGATAGTCTGTCTGTAAAACTTGAGTATACTTTTAAATTGGAAGAAAAGAAGGAAACAAGAATTTATTAAGTGCCTGCTACAAGCTGGACCCTTGCTAAGCATTTTATAAATGTTATCACATTTGATCATTACAACAACCCTTTGGGATATCTGCTATTATCATCTTCATTTTACAGATGAGGAAACTGAGGGAGATAATGAATAAGTGACTTGGTCAGGATCACACAGCAATTAAGTGTCTAAGGCCATATTTGAACTCAGGTCTTCCTGACTCTAGGCTCGTGGTTCTAGAGTTCTCTGCACATATTAGGAGTCTTGAGGGACTGAAAGAGAGGGAGGTGGGGCTGTTCAGACCTTAGACTTGCTGTTCTAGTAGGAAAAGAAGTTTATCTTAGAATTTCCTCTATTTCCTAGGTAAAGTCTTTCATAATCTGGTTCCAGTCTAACTTTCTGAGTTAATTACATATTAATTCACTTCATAGAACTCTAAATTCCAAACTAATTTGGCTTGTTTTTTGTATGTGACATTCCATCCCTATGCCTTTGCATAGGGCACCCTCTCATGCCTTCATGAAATTCAATCTCTCCTTATCTACAGTTATTGAATCTCCATCTTCCTTCAGAGTTCACTATATGGTACCTTTCTTGATTCCCCTGATCTCTTCCATCCCATCTGAAAATTACCTGAAATCTATTTTATATCTGTTTTGTATATTCTCGTATGTATACATGCTATTGCCCCAGTGAAATAAAAGCTCTTTGAAGAGAGAGAACACTTTCATTTCTGTCTTTGTAACCCACAATGCCAATCACATGGTTATCATTTAATAAATGTTTTCTGACAGCTTCAGCATACCTGATATTCTGTAGTTTATTTAGCCAGAAAGTTCTCATTTCCCCATGAAGTGACTTTTTTTTTTTTTGGATACTGCTTCTTCTAATATGTTCTATCTATTGTCACTTATCCAGTGTCCCGGGTGGGAAGGATGATGGGATCTTTATATTTCAACTCTAATGTCCTTTTTCAGAGACTTGGACAGTTTGAGGGGTTGGTAATGGAATCAGTAATGGAATATTGATTCTTTGTTTCTCTTGTCCCAAATCACTAACTAAAATCAGAGAATCATAGATTCAAGGCTAGGGGAACCTCAGAGGTCATATCATCTAGTCTGTTTCCCTCATGTGACAAATTCATATAGGTAGTAGAATCAGAAGTGAAATTTGAGCCTTGGTCTTCTTCAATTACCTTTGGAGTTTTTATAGATTGTATTAAGCTCTACTACTGGTTGATTGTGTGACCTTAGGCAAATCACTTATATTCCCTGTTCTACATTTATACCCTCATTTATACTTCAGAAAAGGGAATGACATTTACTGGAGTAATGGGAGGCAGTTTTTGTTGTTCAAGTCATTTCAGTCATATTCAACTTCTCATGTCCCCATTTAAGGTTTTTTCAGCAAAGGTATTGGAATGGTTTCTCATTTCTCCAGTTCATTTTACAGATGAGAAAACTGTGACAAATAGGACTCAGAGTCACAGAGTAAGAGTCTGTGCCAGATCCAAACTTTGAACTCAGAACCTTTCTGACTCCTTGACCTGTACTCTATCCACTGTGCCATCTAACTGTCCCAGGGTACTAGAGTGCATCAAATTTGACAGTTACAATGCATCAAAATCAGTTCTATTCATTATCTGTTTAAGACTGTTTATTCATGCATAAAATGAGAGATTTGGACTAATTGATCTTTGAAGATCTTCCTGACTCTAAATCTTATGATTTTTCTTCATTCTAGTGGGAGATTTCACAGGTGAACTCCTGCTCTGACAATGTACAGACAAGGTCAAAGTGAAAGTATGATGAGAGAATCATGAAATGATCTCTTTGTTCAGAGACAGGAGATAACAATTTTAGCTTGCAGCATTTAGAGAGCCTTTGTGGAGAGGTAGCATTTGAATTCAGCTTTGAAGGGTAGATGGGAATTTGATAAAGAAGATCTGAAAGATGAAATTTGGGAAATGACATGATAGACCAAAGGAATAGCCTGAATAATTCAAGGAGTAGGAACAAGAAAAAAAAATGTTTGAGGGCCACACATATTCCAGGTTGACCGAAGACAAGGAGTTTGGAACATGACGCTAGAAAAACAGCCTGGGTCCAAATTTGAGATGATTTTAAAAACAGTCAAAGAATCATGGAACTTAGAACTGAGGCTCCTAGCTATCATGTATTTCTCTTTTCATGGATGAGGAAATGGATATTACTTTTCCAACACCATAAAAATAAATCAACAGAGGATTTAAACTGGGGATTTATGACTCCAAAGCCAGTCTTCATTTCACTATCATTGTTCACCCTTTTTCTCCTCAAAAATGGGTCTAAATTTTGGCATATAGAATCTCAAGATTAAAAAAAAGGTCCTTAGGGTATAATTCCTTCCTTAAACAGGTTTCCCTTGGAAATAAAACTGCTATCTATGTAACTGCCATTCTAATAAGCTCCCCTCAACAAAAATCTCTTTCAGTCTGGATACTGGTGGGTGGAGAGTGACTCAGGGAGGCAGTGGAGGTAGAAAGAGGGCAGAGAAGAGGGTGGCTCTTCCCATACTAAATTCTGTCGTATGGTTCACTTTTCCTACAGTATTCTCTGTTTCAGTGTCACATTTGGCTTGTGTTCATCATTTTTTTTATGATCTCGAGGGAAAGGGTCAATGGGTTTGTTATTTTAGTGACAGAATAAACTTTATCCTATAGAATGTCCTATAGAATCAACTATATATCCTATAGACCCAAAACAGGCAGAAACCTAGAAGTAGATTGTCTTTACTTTCATGGTGGTTCTTATATTTGGTTCTTACAAATCTTCAGTGAGTGCTAGGGAACAGAACCCCTTTCTTGGGGATCTCAACCTCAGCACAGACAGACTGAGAACTAGGAAAAGGTAAGCAGGCTGGGGGTAAATCACACTGTTCATGTTCTTCATATCCTGAGCTTATGAATCCAAGTGAAGTCAGATCCCAAAAGAATATGGAGCAGTATCGATGTTGTATTTGTAGAGGAAAGAGCTTTACTTTGGTAATAATTTATGGAGGGAGGAGGAAGGAATCAATCTCTTCTTAGACTGATTATGTGCATATACACTTTAGGATTTTTAACTTTTTAAGCATCAAATAATATGATCATCTTTTCCTTTTACCCACACAATTCTTAAGCTACAATCCCTCTATCAGCTTGAGTACCCTTGGAGGCACCTAGATTGCATAGTAGATAGAATGCTAGCCTCAGAAGGATATGAGTTCAAATCTGACTTTAAAGACTTACTGGCTATGTGATCCTGTGCAAATCTCAACCTCTGTTTGCCTCAGTTTTTGACTAGAAAATGGGAATAGTAATAGTATCTACATCTTAGGATTGTTGTAAAGGTAAAATAAAATAATATTTGTAGATAACTAAGTACCTAGTAGATATTTAATAAATACATGTTTCTTTGACACTCCTTCCCACCAAACACAGGGTTTTGAAGGTGGTCACACCAATTGTCTCTTCATTAAGAATGATATTAACAAGGAGCAATCACAAATATTCCAGTTTAAATGTCATTTTTTCCTTCTCCTTTATTAATTTTTCCTACCTCTTCCTAAACTTTCCCTCCACTTTATTTTACTGAAATAGAATTCTGACAAGAAAGGTTTATTTGATAATGAGATTACTGAATCACAGAATGATGAAAGAGACCATAGTTCTCTCAGTGGTACTATTCAGCTGTTTTTCAGGAAGCTCCCTTTGAAGTGTTTGATATCTTTCTTTTTCTTCTGAGTTGATAATCAGGTATGTGACCTTCATTTCATCCCATTCTATTCTGTTCATTTTGATTTGATTCAATTCAGTTTAATTAAATCCAACAATCATTTACTAAGTTCCTACTATGTCCCAGGCATCATGTTTTGTGCTGTAGATACAAAAACAAGAATGGAACAATTTCTGCCCTTGAAATGAGTAGCTTACACTCTACTCTAGGGGAGAAAACCTGTTCATGAATAAGTAAGATAGGGTCCAATTCACCAATTTCACTGATCAAGGGAGAACTTCCAGATGAAAAACTTCCCTTTATCAATGCAGAGCAACATTTCTCTACAATTATAATCTAGAGCACAGACAGTATGACCCCAGTTCACATAGCAAATGTATTAGAAAAGGAACTTGAACCCAGGTCTTCTTGGATTCCAGGCTGGCTCAACTGTCTAACACACTAGGCTGTCTTTTAACCAATAAGTAAATATAATCAAATATGTAGAGTCAGAGGTAAGAGTTTTTGTAGAAAGTGGCATGTGAACTGAACTTGAAGGGCATTAATGATTCTTAGATACAGGAATGAGGAGGGAGGAATCATATGCAATAGGTCTGCAAAGGTGAACTGGTGTCAGGTTAACCAGAGCTTTAAATATCAGCTTGAGAAATTTGTATTTTATCCTGAAAGCAATAAGCTTCAGAAGATTTTTGAGCAGAGTCATGATGTAGTCAGAGCTGTGCCTTAGGAAGATTATTTTGGAAACTTTGTGAGGTTGAAATGGAAAGAGGAGAGGCTAAAAGCAATTTGGAGGTGATTGCAGGAGGTTAGCTAAGAATTGATAAAGACCTGAAATACAATAGTGAGAAGATGAGGATTGAATCAAGGACAACAGGGGTTACTTATAAGGATAGTGATGCTCTCAATATAAGTAAGAAAGCCGAGAGGTTTAGCAACATTAAGGTGATCTATTTTAGAAATATCCAGATTGAGATAATGGAATATCAGAATTCATAAATGCATATATGTATCTATATATGTATGTATGGTATAGTAGATATTATACACCTATATATGTTGTTAAGTCATGTCCAACTCATTGTTATTTCCTTTTTTTTTGCAAAGATACTGGAGTATTTTGCCATTTCTTCCTCAAGATCACTGAGGCAACCAGGGTTAAGTGATTTGCCCAGGGTCATATGTCTATATATTCAATAGAATATATACATATATACATACATATGTATATGTATGTATATATATGTCTGCATATATTTATATATTGCTTTAAATTTTTAAAAATTTTTGTTAAATATTTTCCAAATACATGTTAAATAATTTTTAGTTATCATTTAAAAAAATTAGTTCCAAATTCTCTCCCTTCCTGGCCTTTCACCATCCTTGAGAAGACAAGCACTTTGATTTCATTTATACAGTTGAGGTCATGCCGAACATATTTTTACAAAAGCCAGGTTGCAAAAGAAAACACAACAAGGGGCGGCTAGGTGGCAAAGTGGATAAAGCACCAGCCCTGGAGTCAGGAGTACCTGGGTTCAAATCTGGTCTCAGACACTTAATAATTACCTGTGTGACCTTGGGCAAGCCACTTAACCCCATTTGCCTTGCAAAAACCTAAAAAAAAAAACACAACAAAATCAAACAAAAACAAAGTTAAACAAGTTTTCTTCAATCTCCATTCAGATCAGTTCTCTCTCTGGAAGTATAATTTTTTTCATTTTTTTTTTATCATGAGTCCTTTAGAATTGTCTTAGATCATTGTCTTGATCAGAGCAGCTAAGTTTTTTTACAGTTGATCACTATTACAATATTGTGTTACTGTGAACAATGTTTTCCAGGTTCTGTCACTTCACTTTTTATGAGTACAAATAAATCTGCCCAGATTTTTCTGAAATTGTTATTTGTCATTTCTTATAGTTCAATTAGTATTCCCTCACAATCAGTAATTGTTCAGTAATTCTTTAATTAATGGATATTTCCCCCTTGTTTTCCAGTTTTTTGCTACCACAAAAATAACTGCTATAAATATTTTTGTACAAATAAGTTCTGTTTTCTTTTATCTCTTTGGGATGTCTTTTAGGATTTCTTTGTCTGATATTATGATTGTCTTTTTTGCTTCTGCTGAATTAATAGATTCTGCTCCAGTCCCTTATTTTAGCATGGGGTATGTGTCTCTCTGATTCAAGTGTGCTTCTTGTAATCAACATATTGTTGGATTCTGGTTTCTAATCCATTCAGATATCCATTTTTGTTTCATGCGTGAGTCAGTCCAATGCACATTTTACTGTACTAATTTGTTCATTTCCTTTTTGTCCTTTCTTCTATTTATCCTTCTTTATCTCTCTTCTTATCCTGCCCCTTCTTTAAAGTCTTTTTGTTTCCTGTCCACTGTCATATTTTATTTGCCATCCTGCCACCTTCCTCTACTTTTAACCTCTTTCTCTCCTAGCCAGCTAGGTAAGATTAGTTTATTACCAATAGAATATGTATGTATGTGTGTGTGTACACATATACACATATATGTATACATATCTCCTTTAATTTATTTATTTATGTTTTTTGCAAGGTAATGGGGTTAAGTGACTTGTTCAAGTTCACACAGCTAGGTAAATATTAAGTGTTTGTGGTCACATTTGAACTCAGGTCCTCCTGACTCTAGGGTTGGTGCTCTATCCACTGCACCACCTAGCTACCCCCATTTCTCCTTTTTGAACCAATTTAGATGTGAAGTTCAAACATTGTCACCTCTCCCCATCATTACTGCCTCTGCTGTAAGAGCTCTTCCTTTTGTGCTTCTTTTGTGTGAGATCATTTCTCCTATTATTCTTACTCCTTCCCCCTTCCCCCAGGACATCTCTTTTTCTTGCACATCCTTGGTTAATGTGTCAGAGCACAAAAGTGAGCCCAGGATCTCTGACTCCCAAATTCATGGATTTTTCTATTATTCCATGTGACATCTCATCCCTCTTTATTTTCCCTAGACATCATTTCCTTATCTCTGATCTCTCATTTCTTCATTATCTTCACCTTACAATTGACCATTCACTATATGCCATCCTATACCTTTTACTCCTTTGTCCTCTTTTCCTAACAATACACATACCTTGCTGAATATTACCTCTGAGTTAGTCCCACTATTTACTTTTTCTAGATGTCTACATATTACCAAATACTAATTAAGGAAATCATACAATTGAACTAATTAGGTTCAGTATAGATTTATATTATAGATGTGCCCTCATTATCATATTGAAACCATTTTATTGTCCTGTGATTGATTATCACACTCCTTTAAGTAGCTGTTTCAAACTTTCTCTTCTCTTGAAAAATTTCCCACACCAGAATTATTAGCAATGAGGCTCAGAGCGCTGGAGAACTCTATTAAAATGTGGTTGGGAAATAGTTAAAATAAAAATATAAAACTTAGATAATTTTACATTTTAAAATTAAATCCATAGTTAACCCTCAGGGATTCTTTGCATGTCCCCTTCCAATTCATTTTTATTTGAGTTTGATTACATTCTCTCTCTCTCTCTCTCTCTCTCTCTCTCTCTCTCTCTCTCTCTCTCTCTGTGTGTGTGTGTGTGTGTGTGTGTGTGTGTGTGTGTGTGTGCAGAGTACCTCAACTCACTGAGAAAATCAGGGCAATAAACAATGTCCTCATTCTTTCCCCTTACTCTAGTCTTTGAAATCTTTGTGCATTATCTTTCCATTTCCTTCTCTTTTGCTCCTGTCTCTGAAGTTTTTGTTCTTTTGTTGCTAAGACCAGCTCCTCTTCTTGTGCCATTGATCATATTCTCTTCTATCTTCTTCAGCATCTTGCCTCTTCAATAATTTCCTCTCTCTCTTATGTTCAAATTTTCTTTAGCTATTGGCTGCTTCATTGCCTACAAAATAGGCCCACAATGCCTAGATCCTTAAAAATTTTTTTACTTAATCTTTCTTCTTAAGTTGGCATCTTTCATCCCATTCCTTTTATATCCATATTCCTAGAACAAGTTCTATATACTTATCACCTCCATTTCTTTCCTACCTCCTACTCACTTTTCAACCTCTTGAAATGATTCCACCATTCACCTGACACTTCTAGCTTCTCAGTTTCCAGCAGTCTTTATCACTAAATCCAAAGGTTTTCCTTAGTCCCTCTTTGTCCTATTTGACTTTTTTTTGCATCTGTGAACATTTCTAATGTCTATTTCTTCCTCCTAGATTCTCTTTTCCTCCTTAGTACCATCACATGGTTTCTCCTTCTATATCTCCTATCTGTCTGACCACTCCATAATCTCCTTTGTTTGATCAACACCTATCTCCCATCACTGAAGGATAGGTTGATTCTTCAAGGTTTCATTCTGAGTCTTTTTCTCTTTTGTTTCCTTACTTTCTTGGAGACTCTTATTCACTTCCATAGGTTCAATCATATCTAGGTAAAAATCTTTGAAATCTATTCATCTGGTCCTAATCTATTCAATAAATGTTTGTTTCATGCTGCCAACTACAACATTAAATACAAACACATTTTATATAAATAAGAATTTACATAAAATATACTGTAGAAATTTATATTTGAAATCACAATTTAAAATTTATATGTAGATATTTATGTCTATATCAGTCACACACTATATATATATATATATATATTTAGTGTACTCATACACATACATGCTGTCACAAAAATATGAATGTAGTTTGAAGCCAATATAAGTCACAATGTTAGTAATAGAATAGTATTTAAAAGATCATAGTTCATTATAGATTTAAAACTGTAAAGGACATCAGTCATCTAGAAAAGTCCTCATTTGACAGATGAGACTCAGAGTATCTAAATGGCTTGCTCAAGATTACTCAGGTAATAAGCAGCAGTGCTGACATTTAAACTGAAGTCCTCTGGTTCCAAATCCAGGCCCTTTTCAACCTTGATGCTCCACCTTTCTATTCATTTTTGCATAGGGTATCCTTTGCTGCTGTTCTCCTGGGACAGGAAAATCTTCAGTGTTATTTATAATCATTTTTTCACTTAGGGTGATAATTGTATTGATGAAAGTGTGATTCAAAAATGAATTTTTCTCTTAAGAGACACCACGAGATGGCAGTGTATCAAAAACAATCTTGCTACCATAGTCTTGCATTTTAAAGGGACAGTAGGGGGCTATTTTAGGTCCAGTTTCCCTATTTCCATTGTCAGGAGTTCTAATATATGAGTTTTCTTGCACTGTATTGTGACTGTTGTCTAAAACTAACTGTGGAATCTAACACCCTCACCTTACATTTTACTCATCTGTGCAGACAATTCCCTGGTTTCTTTATAACCTGGTCTATTATTGTATTTGGATAACAATGTCAATATTTATAATCGAGGTTTATTTTTATAATTCAACAGGGTCCTTAGGAGACCTTTCTATTCCACTGACTTTTAAAAATCTCCTTTTTTCTTTTTTCTTTGATGTGATAAAAACTTTAACCTCAACTAGTGTTGTGTTCCTTTCAGCTTAATGTGGGGCACTCCTTTGTAGCCCAGAGCATCCATCTGAGAGAGAATGCAAGGTCTTCACAGATAATTAACAGCATGGGTGTTATGGATGACCAAGGGCAAACTCTCTTGGCCAGTATTTGTAATAGAAGACTCCTTAAAACACCTATCTTCTAGATTGCTTTCACCTCAACTACAAAGGACAATATGGAACAGAGGCTAAAGTACTTTTTTTTTTTTTTTTGCCATGACACTTTTCCTCTATTTCTAATGTATTATGGAATTCTGGGCCATATTTTTTTTCAGATGTGAGCTATTTTTGGTTGTGAATTAGACAATTTTGAAAGCTTTATTAACTCTTTCAGGAGACTAGCATAAAGGCTAGGCACTGACCTAACACTCTAAGGCTACATTGCCTGTATGGTCTCTTTTGAAAATCTCATCTTTCAAAAAAAAAATCTCACCTCTCCTGTTGTATCCTTCATTAGTTCTTTGTTGTACCAGAAATTCCAACTGTAATCACTGAATAGTTCCGTATTTTTTTAATGCTCTAGAAAGGGCATTAGAGATCCTGGAGTCTAATGTACAAGCAGTGAAATCAAGAACCCCCCAAAAAGAGTGAATTGCCTAAGAATTAATAATAATAATAATAATAATAATAATAATAATAATAAAAACAGTATTTACTATGTGCCAGATACTGGGGATGCAAAAAAAAAACCCTAAGAGGGAAGTTTTTGCCATCAGAAGCCTTATGATCTAATTGGGAAAAGACTATAATAAGTAGGAGAAAGGTAGCTAAGGAGGCACACTTTGGTTGGGAAAATTCCAGAGCTGGAACCATTAATGTTTGTCCTTCACTTTTTTCTTTTTTTAGATTTTTCAAGGCAATGGGGTTAAGTGGCTTGCCCAAGGCCACAGGGCTAGGTAATTATTAAGTGTCTGAGGTCAGATTTGAACCCAGGTACTCTTGACTCCAAGGCCGGTGCTCTATCCACTGCACCACCTAGCCGCCCCTGTCCTTCACTTTTGAAGAAGACCCATGACATCAGGAAGGTGATGCCATGACAAGCACATGAATTGGATTTGAGAGAGGGGGATACTCTGCTAAGTCACCAACCTCACTTTCTCCTCCAGAGTTATCTGGGTCCAGTGATCAGATCTGTCAGGACAACTGGAGATAGCCCTGGATGTGAAGCAATCAGGGTTAAGTGACTTGCCCAAGGTCACTTGCTAGTAAGTGTCAAGTGACTGAGGCTGGATTTGAACTCCTGTCCTCCTTACTCCAAGACCAGTGGGGCCAAAAGGGAGCTCCCATCTAGGAACACTAGTAGAAGTAATTTGATCATACTAAGTCAACTAGCTAGTTAGTGGCAGAATTGTGAAGATGAAGGAAGCATCCTAACTTCCCTTAGTGTTTCATTTTACTAGTCTCTCCTTCCTTAATGTACATCTTTGAGTAGAAGGTTCCCTTTAGAACTTGGTTTTTAGATCCTTCAGGTTCAGAGTGGTCTTTCTCCAATTGTTTCAAATTGCCAACATTTTTCTTATTTGGCTTTACACTAAGTCTCTTTCTGTCATTACAGAAAGTCCCCTCCACAGTCCAATAATCTTTATTTCTGATCCTAGTCTTCCTACTAATAATAGAAAAACTGGAATAAGACCCTAGGAAGAAAGCTCAAGGACAAGCTTATTTTTATAAAAGTCTCTTCCTCGTTAAGTCACTTCCATCAATTTTCCATGACCATAGCCCTCTCTAAGAGTATGTCAAATCAGATAACTACCATAGGTATTGGCAAGGAGGGAGAGAAAGTTAATAGCTAAATTCAATTAGTAGTATGTTAAAAACAAATTAAATTTCAATAATTCATTCTGAATTATTAAATTAAATATCTACATTTAAGGTACTTCATAATGGTGGAGACTAGTATATATACTGCCCCTGATCTCAAGTTCCTTATTTTCTAGTATGTTACCTAGTAAAACTCTCAAAGTCACACTGTGATCTCATCTGTGTGAGTTTTCTCTTCATTGATTAGTCTTTTTTTAATATATAGTATGACTCTGTAGGGAATCCATAGTTTTCCCAACCTGCCAAATGAAGAAGACTCAAGGAAGCCAAGTAACCTTGTCAGTGTGTAAGAGTGGCAAGAATAGCTCCCTACATATATCCTTCCACAAATCCTCCATAGAAAATCCACCTCAAATGCTAGAGAACTTTCTCTGGTTCTTTAAATATTTTGAAGTATTAGGGGCATCTAGGTGACATAGTAGATAGAGTTAAATGCCTAGGGATCAGGAAGAACTGAATTCAAATCCTGCCTTATACAATTAATAGCTATGTGACCCATCAAATGGGGATAAATGATAACATCTACCTGGTGGGGCTGCTGTGAGGATTAAATCAAATAACACAAATTAAATCTTGAACACTAGGAATGATACAAATGCTAACTGTTATTTATTACTATTAGCTACCCAAGGCAGAAAGCCTCAGATGGCACCTCTCCACATAGAGAAGCTGGAAGCCTGCTTCCAAGAGTTTTAATGATGTGTAAAGAAAGTGTCTTGGGAGCTGCGAAGCTCTCTTAAACATCCTATCACTGTGTACAGTCTGCTGCCCTTGTGATGAATAGGAAACTCTTTAGCTTTGAAGGCATTCTAAAGATCTAATAGCCTCAACCTAAACCTTCTGGCCATTCTTGCTTTAGCTTGTCTCTGGTAGTGTGACCCCAACAGTGTTGTAAGGTGGGAAGCTTTGTGGGCTTTTCCAATTTGAAGTCTTTTGGTCCCAAGAAATTGGTTTGAGTCCTTGATTTCTAAAGTTGTTGAAGCGAAGGGGGTAAACTGAATTGAGAACTCATTCAGCTGTCATCTGGACTTGCATTTGGGGGGAAATGTACTAAGTTTTGGGATACTTTTTCCTTCCTGAGTAATTGATATGGGTGTAGAGAATGTTCAAGATGTGTGCTGAATAGGGGAGAAGATATCTGTGCATTTATTTCTGCTTTAGCTTTGAAGTTTAGCTAATTAATTGATCTTAATTGGTTAAATGGAATTGAAATCATAGTCCCTGGCCCCTAACTGTGGGAGGGAACACAGTAGGTTAGGGTTTAAGCCTACAGAAGTATTGAAGAGACACCATCCCAACCCTTCCAAGTGCACTAGAACCCCAAGGGGAAGAGGAAGGAACTGGGTTCTGATAGAGGGAGCTAAGGGCATTCTAGTGATTCATGATTTCCTCAGAATGTTTGTTGCTCTTCTGGACTTCATTTTCTTTATAATGCTAATTCTGATGTTTGTGCTCTTAGTCCCATTGATTTAGGTTAAATATTTAACTGAAGATAGCTTGGTATAGTGAACCTGAATCTGGGAATCAGGTCATCTGTGTTGGAGTCCTAATACCAATATGGATTCAATGTGGTCTTGAAGAAATCATTTCCTTATTCTGGGTCTTAGTTCTTCAATCTATAAAATAAAGGGTGAGGAGTGTTTAAGGTTGATTTGGACCTTTATGTCTATTACAATCCCTTCTTACTTTAAAAGTCTCTAGATTTTTTCCCCCTGTAATAAGACTGTCTTGGGCTATTTCCTTCCCTCTCTTCCTATTATCCATACAAAGAAGGGATTTCCAGGGAAGTTAAGAGACAAACAGAAGCAGGGAAAACATTTTAGACAAGAGGGTCAGTTAATAAAACTCCCAAAGAAATAGTAAAAAACAAACAAACACAACAAATAACTAATTAAAATGAAAATTTAAATAACAAAAATTAGCAATTAAAAAAAAGAAACAAAAATCTCTTTTATTGATAGGGGAAAACACAAAGGATCATGAGGGATTTGAATAATTCAATTTTTCTAGATCCCAACATCCTGGATATAGCTACTGATGTAGAACCTCACCTCAGGGTGATCGGCTTTTCATAAGTCATTCTCTCTTAAGCTTGTGTCTCCATTTATGATACCCTTTGGGAAAATCAAAAATGGAGTTTGTATTCAGCTAGTTCTCTACAGATAAAAATGAAAGGGCCCTCAGTTTTATATGCAAATACTAGTTAAAGAAACACTGAATATTGGGCAGGCTATGTGTTTAAAAAAGGCTTAATACTTTAACTTTGTCAAATCTGACCAAGATCCTCTTGTCTAGAGGAAAGTGTGATCTTTATACACTGTAAGGCATTAATCTTGTTAAGGATAGACTGATCATTGATATTTTTGGCAGGCAATGTGGTATACTAAACAAATTTAGAGTCAGAATAGTAGAATTTCAACTCTGTGACTTTGAACAAATCATGTAACTTTTTGAATCTTAGTTTCTTTATCTGTAAAATGAGAATATTTAACAACATGGCTTCTGGGGTCTTTTTTCAATTTTCAATTTTCTGATCTACTGATTTTTTCCCCCCTTCTAAATCTAGGATAACTTTCTTATATTTTGGCAATATTCTTTCTCTCCAGAGATTGTCAGAGTTTTTAAATGTACACTGATTTTAGAAACTAGCCTTTCAGTGCTGCAGACACAAAACCATAAACATTTCCTGTGAAGCCTAAAGATGGTTCAGGAGAGCTTTCCTTTTTCAGTCACTTCTCTCTAGGCTACTTTTCATTTCCTTTTAAAAAAATTTAATTGAAGCATTTTTACTTAGTTACTGAGGCTCAGCTCCTCTTGCATGCTGAGAGGTAAGCGTGTTCCATCTATTACTTTCTTTTCAGACCTCCTAAGGAGATAATTAGGCATTGCAATTGATTGCAATTTATTAATCAGAGCAGGCTGTTGGTGGATTAAAAAACAACAACAACATGTAGAACTATGGAATAAATGTAAGTGGGGAGGAGGGGCTGACATGAAGAAAATCACCAAATCAGTGGAATGATTGAACTTGCTCATTTATTGATCTTACTCTAACACACATTTCATCTCCAACCTCTGTGCATTTGCACTGGCAAAATTCTTTGAATGCTCACTCTCTTTTGCTTTCCCTCTTGCAAATTCCCTTCAAGGCTCTGCTCAAATGTTGCTTTCTTCAGGAGACCTTCCTGATTACCTGAATCAATAGTAACCCGGCCTCACCATCAATATGACTTTATTTTGCATATACCTCTTTAGTGGATTAAGGCAAACAGAGGTTAAGTGACTTGCCCAGGGTCATAGGGTCACTTTTCTGAAGATGGATTTGAATTTAGGTCTTCCTGATTACAGGCCCTGTGCTTTATCCACTAAGACATCTAATGGCCTATTTCACTTACATGACTGTTATAGCTTGATAACATTGAATATGAATATGAGCTTTTCTACTACTTTTTCAGTCATTTACAATTTTAATTCTTCTGGCATTGTGACTGATAGTCTGATAACACCCACTAACAAAATTTTCCATATATCAATATATCAATGGATTTGTGATTTCATCAACATGAGTATTCCTTTCAATAGTGAAAATCCCATCCCATCCATGCCTCCTCATTCTGCAGGAGTCCTTCATGTTCTCCCATAGAAAGCTCCATAAGAGGTTCATCCAATGTGCTTAAGTCTAGTGTTAAGTTTTTTCACAGCATTTATGTGTATGAGATTATATAGTTAAATATTAGAGGCAGTATGGTATAACCTGAATAGAGAGCTGGACTGGATTTAGGAAAACTGATATATACTGGATATGTATTTCTGGATAAGACATTTAACCTGTCAGAGGTCTAGGACTCCTAAATTGCAGAGTGGTTGTGACTTAAAATGGTGGATAGAATTGTCTGTCTTGGAAATTCTCTATAACAATTGGAACTATAGGTCCAGGCCTTCCCTTCTCTATAGATCATCCATCTGTAACACACATTATGTACATTGGAGTGATAGACAAATTGTTCTTCTAACCACATGTCATCATCTTAGTAATGGGCATTATTCATCTTCTTGGTTTTTCTTTTGTAGATGGATAATCAAACTTTTACAAGGTTATACATCTGTCAGATTATCTGCAGTGTTATAGTTTCTTTCTCATTACTATAAATTTAAAAGAGGAGATTTTATATTGTAGTTTAAAACATAATATTATTATTATGACCATGAGAGGGGATGTGATAAGCATCAATTTACTATAATATTCAGATATTGGGATAAGCACTTTACAAATATAATCTCATTTGATCCATTATAACAGCAAACCTGCCGGGCAGGTGTTATTAGACCTATTCTACTGTAGAAAATGAGACAGAGGAGCTTAGACTTAATGAAGTTGGATTTGAACTCAGATCTTTCTGACCAAGGTTCAGCACTTTATCTATCAAAGTACCTCACTACCAAGCTGCCTCATACAATGTTAGAGAATTAGACCATTTCTAATGGGTAACAAAAAAAAAAGGTCATATTCAACACAGAACTGCAGGTTGGAAAAAAAACCCTCTAATGTAATAAGTATTTCATCACAATAAGAGCTGACATTTATAAAACATGTGTAAGGTTTGTGAAACACTTCACAAATGCTATTTCATTTGTATCTTCATAAGAGGATAGGTTTTATTATTCCCATTTAGTATATTAGGAAATATAGTGAGATGGAGGTATGGGAATTAGCCATCATTACACAACTAAGAAGTTTCTGCAATAGGATTTGATTCTAGCACTCTTATCTACTAACCATCCTATGGCTCTTCTTAGAGAAGAGCTCCCCTAAGAGAAGCTTATGAAAAGATAGCTGGCTGTATGACCTTGAGAAAATCCTTTCCCAAACTAGAGCTAATTGCTACCTAATTCAAGGAATATTGTATTTTTTCTGTCTAGCTATTTGATGCATATCATAAACCTGTCAAAAGCATTTATTTTTGACATTTGCAAGGATACAGAAATCTAAGCTGAAGGTTGGGGATTAATTAGCATCTTCCAGATAAGGTGAAAATTTCCCTGTTCCCTGTCCATCTTCCTCCAGTATAAATCAGAGGTTGGGTAGAAAGATGAGTAGTAATCAGGATGGGGGAGGGGAACTCCTGTTGCTGGTACTGGTACTGAGGCTTAAATTGAGTTAAATGTTCTCATTCTGAATATCAACTGAGGGAACAGCAGAGGTCATCTTTGGAGAGTACTCTCTTGAGTATATTGAATAGTAGATTAGCAGACAGAAATCCTGGGTCTGAATTTCAGTTCTTTCCTATACTAGCTACAATATCTTCAGTAAATCATAACTCTTCCTTAGCTTATTTCCTTCACTATAAAAATGGGGGGATAATGTTTTTCCTATTTATCTCATATTTTTGTTATAAGAACCAAATGAGATACCATATGTAAAATTCTTTGTAACTGGGGCAGCTAGGTGTCATAGTGGATAAAACACCGGCCTTGGAGTCAGGAGTACCTGGGTTCAAATCTGGTCTCAGACACTTAATAATGACCTAGCTGTGTGGCCTTGGGCAAGCCACTTAACCCTATTTGCCTTGCAAAAAGCTAAAAAAAAATTCTTTGTAACTGCAAAATGCTATTATTATTAGTAAAAGTAACATATATATATATATATATATATATATATTCCCTTCTTCCACTTAAGATCTACATCTTATACATTTGCCATCTTAAAAAAATACAGAGATAAATTGCCTTTTCTCTGCAATATATATCTTACTTCTCCTCTTCCCTCCATTACATTAAAGATAAACAAGCAACAAACAAACAAAACTCCCTCACAGAATTATTGGCTTATTATCTCTTGAGCCTAATAATTAATGTCAGGGTTGTCCCAAGTTTTTCAAATCTTCTATCAGCTACTGCTACAACTATAATGTGAAAAATGACAATATGAACTATGTCAAGACACCTGGATGTGTTCCCCAGATGGGAATCACTAATTATCATGGTGTTGGAGACATTATGCTTCCCACTCCTAACTCAATTCAGATTTCATTGTTTGTTAATAACTTTCTTGGCATGAAAACACACAAAGATTATTGAACGATATAGCACATTAAGATTTTCCTATTAGAAAAACATTCCCTGACCTGGGTTCTTCCACCCTCCCCCCTTACCCCCTACAACTGACTTCCTCCTCATATCTAGAGGATTCCCTGAGATAATTGCATTTAAAAAATAGTTTTTTAGGACTGTTGTTATGCTTTGTCTCATTCAGTTCAAAAACTTTTATTTTATTCTTCCGCATTGATCAAGAGTAAGACAGGAACATTTTTATTAGCTTGATTAGCTCTTCCTCATGAGGATTAGCATTTTTTTTATCTTTCTCAGTAGTCCAAAAATTGATAATCCCATTGGTATGAATGCTTCTTCCACCAATCTAGATCACAACCCTTCTACTGTTTAGTCTTCAAGAATTTTATTTCAGATCCAAAATTCACCATTCTGAGGCCATCCTGGCAATGATTCCTTTCCAAAATTATCCAGGCTGTTCTGCAGATGAAAGGCATACAAATCCATTACTGGATTAATCCTGATGAAATTTTTACTGGGCAGTTATTAAAAAGGCACTGGGGATGCAAATAAAGATGCAAAATTGCTCATGTTGAGCCTTCTTGTCCCTAGTCCAAATATTATAGAACTTTGAAGTCAAAAGAGGCTGTGGAAATCATCTTTTTCAACCTTGTGGTGTTCTGGTAGGGCTTCTAGGTGGCATAGTAGATAGAGCACAGGCCTTGGATTAAGAAGGACGAGAGTTTGCATCTGGAGTCAGACATTAGCTGTATGACCTTGGGCAAGTCACTTAACCTTGATTGCCTTGTATCCAGGGCCATCTCCAGTCATCCTGCTTAATATCTGGCCACTAGACCCGATGGTTCCAGAGGAGAAAATGAGACTGGTGACTTAGCTCAGCACCACCCTCACTCAAATTCAATTCACAAGCTGTATTGGTATCACCTCCCTGATGTCATAGTCTTCTTTGAAAATAAAGGACAAACATTATTATTATTGTAGAGGTGAAGGAAAAAGACCCAGCAAGGTTAAATGATTTGTTTAAGGACACTATCATTAGTGGCAAAGCTGGGACATGTTCCTGGGTTTCCTGAATCACAGTCTGGTATCCTTTTATGGTTTGATAAATCCTTGTTTTTGAGGTTTAGGTTCTTTGAAATATGTCAATAAGTGTAGCAACAAATCTTTTTTTTTTTCTTTTTTTTTGAACAAATGCTTTGGTCCAGCATTAAACACAGGGAATGTCAATCAACTCAACTGGATTCAATTTCAGCATACATTTCTCTAGTGCCTACACAAGGTACCATGCTGGGGTAATTTAGTTGGATCTGGGCTGCTTTCTCTCTGGTTTTCCATTTACATCTCTGGACTCAGGTGAGGGAAAACACAAGACAGGATCGATAACACAGCAACATTTATAATCAACAGACAGAGGCCACAGAACTGTACAATTTTCCTTGCTCTTCTGGGTCTTTTATTTCCAAACCATTTCCACTTGAGACAAAAGAGCTAAATTAAATGTGAAAGCAACATATAGGGTCAAAGATTTAGTGATGGAAAGGACCTTAGCTATGCTGCTGACTGTGTATGAGAAGGAACTCTGATCCCTCCCTAAGAAGTCCTCTCATCCTTCCTTTTTAAGTGACAATAAATGTAGGATGCCTAAGACATTGAGGTACAGTAGAAAGAATACTGGATATATGACCTTGAGGCAATTATTTAATCATCAGATTCTTAGTTTTTCTTTTCCATATATAAAATGAAGGATCGGATTAGGATCATGTCTTTATAGCTGCAAAAGACCTAAGGGATAATCAGAACTATCTTTACATATTTTGCAGAAGAGAAAAATCAAGACTGAGAGGTATTAGGTGACATAGCTAGAAAGTATCTTAGGCATCATTTGAACACAGATCTTTCTGTCTCTTTAAGTCCAACATGTTGCTCACTGCACCAAACTATCATGATTTTAAGGACCCTTCTGAGTCAATTGGGGCATATGCAAAGAAGTGGGGTATGGGAGAATAGTTGGGTGAATTGCAAGCTTTTATCTATATTTGTAGGTAGTTTTATAGATTGTTAGAACTGAAAGAAATCTCACTTTGGTTGGCAGTTTGCCCAGGGTTATAAGTGAGCAGCTAGAGTGACAAAGTTGGGACTCTAGCTCCTATTTCTTAATACCTAGGGTCTACTGTTTGCAAAATAGTCTTGATACTTTGATCAGAAAATTTAATTCTAAGGAGAACATAGTAGAGAAGCCAGAGAAGAACTTATGACATGAAAGATTATGATCAGTGTCTAAGCAGATCTTAGCTCTAGATGCTTTTCTCCTCTGATCATGAATCTGTGAATATGAATCAGTGTCAAATTGGTCCCTAGAGCAAGGTCGCTGTAATCGACTTTTCTCCTCCTTGAAGCAGAGAGGGAAGAAGAGGCCAATCTTGGACAGAATTACAAATAAGGAGAAGTTTCAGGAAGATGTCTTTTCTGTCTCTCCCCCCCGCCCCGTGACCTCCCCCCCCCCCCATCTTTCTGGCCAAGTGAGTACACAGGGTCCTGCTGCTATTACCTAAGGGCCCAGCATCCCTGCATTGCAGTAGCTTTCACAATCAAATGCTTCCTATGATCCCTTTGCTCTAGAATATAGACCTTTACCTCCCTGCTCTCCTATCAAAACTGGTTTTTCCTGTATTCCATTCACCCATAGCCTTGCTAGATGAAAGTGATCTAATTTGTCTGAAGCTCTCAGACATGTCCTAGTTGATGCAGTGGAATCTCAGACAGTTCCTGTATGACACAGGTAGCTAGACTGTAACAGAAAGGCCTTTCTTTAATTAATCACAGGGCAGTGCTTCATCTGACAGTAGAATGAGGTATGCATGTGTTTGAGATAGCTACATGGGGTGTTCTGTCCAAGTGAGCCATCAGGCCATACTCTAAACTTGGACTGCTAACTCCACTAACTATGCATGCAAGAACTTGTCCTTGCCAAGTCTTTCCAACCTCTATACCTCCTGCATATAGCCTTCTTGGGTTTTTGTTTAAAGTTTTGGCAAAAGGATATTCAATAATAGTAATAACTCCCTTGGCTTGTTGTGTACTTGCTGAGAGAGAAGGAGAGAGAAAGAAAGAAAAGGAGAGAACAAACATTGAACTGTGTTGGACTTGGGAGTCAGGAAACCTGAGGTTGATTGACATTACTTAACCATATAACCTTGGATAAGGAGTCTAACTTTCTGATCTACAGCTTCTTTATTTGTAAAATGTGGAAAAATAATGCTCTATCTTGCTCAAAGGGTTTTTATAGAGATAAAAAATAAAGAAAAAATTATATATGAACTTTGGAGTTAGAAAAACTGGGTACAAATTCTGCTCTGTTGTGGGCCATGTAAATTACCCTGGGCAAGGTATTTAAAATCCCTAGGCCTCAGGGTTGGATAGATGACCTCTGAAGTCTCTTCTAGCTCTAGATATATAATCCTATGCATATTTTTTAAATGCCATGTGCTCATAATTCTAATTTAATTAAAATTAGAAAGGACATTGATAAATGGGACAAGATTTTTGCAACAAGTGTCTCACACAATAGTCTCCTATTTAAGATATGAGTAACTGAATAAAATTTATAAAAATTAGAGCCATTCTCAATGGATAGTCAAAAAATATAAACAGGCAGTTTTTCATTAGAAGAATTCCAAGCTATCAACAATAGTAAGAACAAATTCTCCAAATCACTAATAATTTGTTGCTATTTTTGATCAGTTGTGTCCAATATTTTGTGACTCTCTGGACCATAGCATGTCAATACTGTCCATGGGGTTTCCTTGGCAAAAGTACTCAACTGGTTTTCCATTTTCTCCTCCAGTAGATTAAGGCAAACAAAAGTGAAGTGACTTGCCAAGGATCACACAACTCATGTCTGGGGCCTATCAGGTCTTGACTCCAGACCCAAAACATTCTATACACTGAGTCATCTAACTACCACTAATAATTAGAAATACCCAAATTAAGCAACAAATTAATCTACTACTTCTGAATTGATAGAGACAACACAAGAAGGGATGAATTGTTTGAGAGGTTGCAGGAAAACTGGCACATTTTCTCACTGTTGGTGGAAATGTGAATTGATCTAACCATTCTGGAAAACAATTTGTATCTAGGCCCCAAAAGTTAGTAAACTGTGTCTACTTTTTGACCTAGATATTCTAGTTCTAGGCCTACAGGTTCAAAGAGATCAAAGAAAGGAGCCAATTACTTATCTGCAGAAAATATTCAAAGAAGCTCTTCGTATAGCAGTCCCCAGTTGGAAACTAAGAAATTACACTTTTATTGGGGGATGGTTAACAAATTATGGCATATAGATGCAATAAAATATAATTGAACCATGAAAAATAACAAAATGGACCATTTCAGAGGTACACTGGGATGACATGTACGAATGATGCAGAGTTTAGTGAACAGAATTGGGAGAACGATTTATACCATGAGAACAATATAGAGAAAAGCAATTTTGAAAAGCTTTAGAATTCTGATCATTCCAATGATAATGTAGGAATCTAAAAGACTGAACACGAAATATGATGCTCACCTTTTGTCAAAGAGGTGATGAATTTAATATACAGAGAAAGACATGCATTTTGGAACATGTTTTCTTAGACTATGCATATTTATAATGAGTGTTTTCTTCTTTTGCTCAATTGGGGGCAATGGGAGGGACAGATTATATATTAATGTAAAAACAAACTTATTTTGAAATATTCTCATTGGCTTGGCAAACATAAGATATTGGTATGTACTGAATGTACTGAACCTTGTAAGGGAAGCTAAGGATAACAAAAGAGATTTCTGTCTTGTTTTTTGTTTTTAATGCTATATTGGAGAAAAGAGAAAACTCAAAGAAGAAATAAGACCACACCTGAGATGGATGGATGGGACAATGATAACTGACAACAGAGACAGAAGAGTGGCTCAATTATTTTGTTTCTATTTTCTCTGCAGAAGAGAATGACACTTACATTGGAAATGACAGCACAGAAACAGGGAGTTCCATTTAGAGGTCATCTAGTCCAACCCCATTGTTTTGTAGGAAATTGAGCCTTGGAGGAACAATATCATTTGCCTAATATGATATTGCTTTTAAGGCTCCAGGAAATGAATCTAAGTTGGTAATTGAGAACAATTTGATTAATCTATTTGAATACATTCTAAATAAAGATTAAGTCTAGTGGCACATGTGTTTTCATAATTATTCTACTCCACAAATGAACCTTTATGCATGTATGTGGTCTCATGACCACATGGAAGATGGATTATCCATAGGTAGGTCCTATTTCTTCATATGGAGTTTTCCTGTCCAGTCTTGGCTGCAAATAGGAGCCAGCCTCTAGAGGGTCCCCAGTCATGCTCTAGAAAACAACTTGTTCATGGAGGTGGTTCTAGGCGGGGAGGGGGGGGGAGGGAAGATCAATGTCATCTCTGTCTTTTCTTTCATCTATTGATTGTGATCCCTCAGGATTCAGAATCTATCTGTTCTTCAGGACACAGTTTTTAGAAGCTAACTTAGGCATAACCTGAGATGACCAGCCTGGATCAGCAATAGCAGTACAAATAACAGAAACATTCTTGTTACTGAAGATCCGCTGCTGTCCTGCTGCCCAGGCTGTGGCCAACAGCAGCCTAGAGGATCAAGGTGGCCAGTGTCTTTCGATCCTGGTCTGACCATAACTGGTTGCCCAGAGGTTACCTATTTGAAGCAGACATCACAGGGATGGCAGGGATCTGGGGATGGTAACAGAGGGAAGGAGGGTCCAAGTCATAGTTTCTGACTTAGATAGCATAAGGGAAGGCATCCAGGAAATCAATCTCTGTATTCAGGACTCAGAGACCTCTGATTCCTGTCACTAAAGGTAAAGGACAATATTTTCTTCATTTGTCTATGCAGGACATGGGCAAGGAGGTACAGAGCAGATGAGCAACAGTCTGGACAAGACTTCCATTGAAGTATGATTAAGAGATGGATAGTGAGGAGTTACTGAGTACAGCTAAGGGAGGGAGAAAGGGAACTTTTAATCAGTTAGTGATGTTGGGCTATTTCAGAGGAGAAAGAATGTAAGGAAGGTTGGTAAATGTAGTTTGGGGTTTGTTCCTCCATTTTCAGGTTGGCAGCAGTAGCTACTTTCCTAGTAGCCTCCAAAGGCCTATTCAAAGTCCATGAATGCTGAGGTAGTAGTACAGATGGGGAAGGGGTTTCTCCTTCCACCTAACCTAATCTGCTTCAGGGGTCAGGAAGCCTTGTGTTTGCTCTAATCCTTGCTCCCCTCCTACTGTTCTGACCACTAAAGAGAACATCTAATTAATCTTGAAGAATTAAAGTTCCCCTAACCTAGGTAAATATTATTATTTCAGCTTTATAGATGAAGAAATTGAGGCAGAGGTTGATGACTTGCTCAGGGTCAAACAGCTAGTAAGTGTCTGAGTTCAGATTTGAAATCAGATCTAGATCCAGTACTGACTCTAGAGCCAGTACTCTACCCATGGAAACCGAACAAAGCTGTCTACAACTTTATTATGATGGAAAATTGACAAAATGCATTCTAGACATTAATACGATTAGAAGCATTCAGAACTAGTCAAATGAATAGAATCAAAGAGTGGTCATTACTGATTCAACGTCATCATGCCTGGAGGGGTCCAGTGGAGAATCCCAGGGATCTGTCCTTGATCCTATGCTGTTTAATATTTTAATTGATTGGATTAAAGCATATTTAATGTGATCATAAAATTTGGTTATGTCACAAAGTTGGGAGAGATAACTCTGGGTGGGATTCCCAAAAATTGTTAAAAGAGTTGAGCACTAGAATTTAATGAGATGAAATTCAATATAACTAAATGTCACCTCTGACTCAAGAGTTCAAAGAATAACCTTCAGAAGTACAGGATGTCAGAGGCATGGTTAGATAGCAATTTGATTTAAAAAATTTGGGGAATTTAGTGGACTGCAGATTCAGTATAAATCAGTGTGTTTTGTGGCAGCCCAAAACCCTAATAAATTTTGGACAGCAATAATAGCAGTTAACATCTATATAGCATGACTCTTCTAGGCACTGAAATAAGCACTTTACAAATCTGGGAGGTGGGTATTATTATTTCAACTTACAGATGAGGAAATTGAGGCAGATGTTGAACACCTTGTCCAGGTCACACAATTAGTAAGAGTCTGAGGTTAGATTTGAACCCATGTCTTTCAGACTCCAGGTCCAGTGCTCGATCCATTGAAATACTCAGTTGAACAGGCAGTTTCCAGGAGTGAAGATGATACTCCCTCTAGTACTCTGTACTACAGATGAACCACATCTGTAGTAAAAAGTTCAATTCTGACTTTCACTCTCTTTAAGACAGATATATATATATATATATATATATATATATATATATATATATATATACACACACACACACAGAGAGAGAGAGAGAGAGAGAGAGAGAGAGAGAGAGAGAGAGAGAGAGAGAGAGTGTGTATCTGGGTTCAAATCCCAGATATGCTCTTTACTAACTGCATGACTTCAGTCAAGGCACTTTACTTCCCTGTCACACAATTTGCTCCTGTATAAAATGAGGGGGTTGGTATTATCTAATGTCCTTTTTAGCTCTTGACTTTTAATCCTTGGAGAGGAGAAACAGGAGAAATGGATGGAAGCTATGAAGGGGCCATTTAAGGTTGATGTCAAGAACAACTTGCTAATTAGTTTTGTCTAAAAGTGGATTGACTGCATTGGGGGGGTTGGTGAATTTTCCCTCACTGAAAGTCTTCAAGTGGAGACTGGATTTTTTAAGTCTGTTATAGTGGAATTTTTTTTAGGTATAGGCTGACTGCTGAGGTCTCTTCTGACTTCCAGATTCTATTCATATGATTCTGCATTATTTAAAATCAGTTTTCTAAAGAGGAAGAGAGATGCTTTGTTCCAATTTACTAAGATGTATCTTTTTGCTCAGTTTCATGAGGTACCAACAATTTTACAGGTGCTGTTAAATAGTATCATTGGCATGACAGTGTTTCTAGGTGGGGTTAGTCAAATTTAATTGAATTCATCATGGAACACCTACTAAACATCTAAATGTCTTGCTATATGCTGAGACCTCTGATGCTTTGAGGTCCTTGACCTCCTGGAATTTTCAGTCAGGTTTGACATAAGATGGGTGTACTTGAAATGAATGTGTAATCAAAGCAGGTAATATATGAATCAAAAAAAAAAATAACTGCTATAAGGTATTGTTAAAGAAAAGGGAGAGGGGCCGCTAGGTGGCGTAGTGGATAAAGACGGGTCTTAGAGTCAGGAGTACCTGGGTTCAAATCTGGTCTCAGACACTTAATAATTACCTAGCTGTGTGTCCTGGGGCAAGCCACTTAACCCCATTTGCCTTGCAAAAACCTAAAAAAAAAAAAAAGAAAGAAAAGGGAGAGCCGAGGAGGCTGGGGTGATCAGGGACAGTATTTCAAACAAACAAGAATTTGAACTGAGCCTTGAAAGAAGGGAAAGATTTGAAGAGGTTAATAAAATCTAGAGGAGGGTGCCTTATATAGAGTTGTTTCATAAATCTTTGTGGAGCTGTAGCCTAAATATACATTTTCAAACCATTTTTTTTTTTCACTAGGAAGAAAGAACCAGGTTGTTGTTCTTGATCAATCATAATGGAGAGATTAGAAGCAGCTACTCAATTTGGGGATTATTGTTCTTTCTGAGATTGTGAGACCTGGAGTCAGTAGCCCCATCACTGATGCAGGACCAAAGTCATCCATCCATTTTAATACAATTATCTATTCAGCTTAAGGAGTCCTCAAGGAGTCCTTATAGAGGAGTCTGTCTCCAGTCCCTGGATAAAGGAAGAATTGGGCAGCCAGGAAACACTGGAAACATTCAATAAAAAGGCCTCTTTGAAACTGAGATGCTTAAGGGTGTACAATGAATTAATCCCGATCTCACAGTTGTCTGACACCTGACCCAGAGACAGTATTATAGAATGGGAGAAGATCAATGAATTTTGTTGTTTTTGTTTTGTTTTATGAGACAATGGAGTTAAGTGACTTGCCCAAGGTCACAAAGCTAATAAGTATCTGAGACAGAATTTGAACTCAGATACTCTTGACTCCAAGGTGGTGCTCTATCCATTGTGCCACCTAGGTGCCCTGACCAATGAACTTTGAATCAGAAGACATGAGGTCAAGTCTTGGTGTTATTACTTCTTTGACCTGGAACCTCAGGCAATTTTTTCTTTTCTTTTTTTTTTTAAGATTAGAATCTTAGTTTTTTCATCTATAAAAAGACAGAGTTGGTCTAGGTAATAAGAGCTCATTTATGTGATGCTTTTAAAATTTGTCAAATTTTGAGAGTTGCTGTGAATGAATACCCATTTTATTTTAACTTTTTGGTTTTTGCAAGGCAATGGGGTTAAGTGACTTGCCCAAGGTCACACAGCTAGGTAATTATTGTGTCTGAGGACATATTTGAACTCAGGTCTTCCTGACTGCAGGGCCAGTCCTCTATTCATTGTACCACCTAGCTGCCCCTAAAATATCTATTTTAAAGAAAAGGAAAATAAGACAGAGCAGTTAAGTTTCTAAATAGAGTCATATGATTAGGAAATATTGGAACTGAATAACAAACTTGGGTCTGACTAAAGTCTAATTTCTTCCTATTACATGCTGATACTTCATATAACTGTCTAATTTCTAAGGTTCCTTCTGTCCCTAAAATATATTGATTCTAAGATGACCTCCTTCAAATTTTCTTCTTCTCAATCTTAATCTACTCTTATTGTAATAAAATACAGCAGAAATTTAATCACTACCCAATGAAGAATGTCCGAGCAGAGTGCGTTCCACAGAAGCACTGTGAGTATGCCAGTTTACTGGATACAGTGATTTATTGGATGCACACAGATGTGTTCAAGGTAGCCCTGATGGACCAACATAAATCACAGGGTGTTGTTTGAGCTTTTTCCCCAATGAGATTTTCTCTGAAGATCTATCCCATTTCTTTTCTCTTTGGTGTTTGTATCCCCCCCTTTCCCATAATTAGAAAAAAAAAGGAAGATTGAATTCTGATAGGAGTTGCTCTAAACCTTTGGTGATCATTTTGGGGAGGTAGGGTTGTAGAGTAGAAAGGAGCATTGGATTTAAAATCACTTCACCTATTTCAGAACTTGTTTCTCATTTGCTGAGTGATAATGGGAAAGGCACTGAATCTCTCTCTAGCCTTCAGTTTCCTTCTTTGTTAACTAAGGGAACTGAATTACCATCTAACCTCATCATTTTATAATTCCATCAACAAAATAAATATAGTTTAGTCTTCATACTTTAAAATATTTATTTAGTTTTTTCCCAATTAAATATAAAAACAATTTGTAACATTGGTTTTTAAGATTTTGAGTTCAAATTCTCTTTTCCTCCTCACCCCCCCTCATTAGAAAACAAGCAATTTGATATAGATTATACATGTGCAGTTATAAATATGCTATAGTTTTGAGTCTAAAACTTCTAATCAGACAGGGACCATATGTTAAGGCTAGTCCTGTTTGTAATGGGTTATATAGTTGTTATGATATAACGAATCATTGAAAACTCTCTACTTCTCAATTTCTTCCCCAAATTTACCAATCAGCAATGATTCAATCAAGCAAATGAGCAAGCAAATATTCATGAATTACCACATATATCTACCAAGACATACACTTCTACTCTACTGAGTAGAAACTCAGCAGACAACTCTACATCAAAGACAAAAATGAATCTGCACCTGTCCTCAAAAGAGCCTACAGTATACAAAAATATGTGTGTGTGTGTATATCAAAATTATATAGGTATATTCAAAAGATAACATAATAGACAGTTATAAGGAAAACTTAGGGGCCATGGAGGAGAAGGTTCTTGGGGTGAGGTGTAGTTGGAGGGCAGGGTGAGAACAAGAAAAGACCTCAGCAAAACTTCCCACAATTGCCATTATCCAGGTAAAATGTTACACAAATGTAACATAAAAAAAGATTATTGTAAATTTTTTTACCTTTTATTTTCACCTGATTGGGATCTATCTTCAATAATTCATAGAGGGGAAGAAGTGTCATTCTTGGAAATTAAGCTCATCTTTACTCTTGTCAGAAAGAGCTAAAATCCCACAGCACCTGGGCTTCCTGCAACTTCGGTCTGTCTCTTGCATCTTTCACCTCAGGTGTTTTTCCTATCTGAATCATAACCTTATCTAAATAGATTGTCAACTGGCCAGCCAGGGTGGTTGGGGAACTAACTTGAAAACTAGGAGAGATTGGTTTTGTGCTTCCTGGTTTCCCCTGCCCCTCCCATACATTTTTCTACAATTCTCATTCCACTCTCTACAATAGCTTGGCTTCTATCATTTTCTTCCATCTAATCAATGGATCAGTCATTTGTCAGCCAAGCTACAGTAAGCTTTTACTTCATGTTATCCAGATTACATTTTAGTAAAAAAGGGAGGAAAAGAGGGGGAGAAGGAGGACAAAAGATCTGAAGGGAAGATGAATGTTGCTTGGGGAACCGGAAAGTAGTATAAGTCAATAATCTACTTCCCCAGAGGACTTGTCCTCTGAACCTGAAAAGCAACTCCAACTCCATAGCCTGTAGCATAGAATCTTTGGGGCCAGAGCTTGACCATTTTAGTCAGTTTGATGTCAATTCTATTTTTTTTCCTCAAGATTTCTTCCCTCTGGGGTTCTTCCCTCTATTTGGTTCTGATCTAGCACTCATTTATTTATTCATTCATTCATCTCAGCAACTTCTAGCACTGAGCAGTCACCAAGGTCCCAGTTTCTAAATTGGTTCATGCTAATGTTTCCCAAGAGGATGGCATTTTAAAGCAGTTATTTTGCTGTTTTCCTTCTTCTAGGTCCTATTCAGAAGCTTTAAGATGGAAAAACACTTATTTTTTTCTTAATAAGTACCTTTATATGGTAATTTATAGCTTACAAAGCACCTTACTCATTGCCATTCTGTAAGGTATACAGCATAATCATTATTAGGATCATTTATTATCATCATAAAACATTTACCATTATTAATATTAAAAATTAATAGCATAATAATATCATCTTGTTAGTATTTCCCAAGGTAAGCATTACTAGTATCATTTAAAGTCCTTAACAATTTTGTTCCAGCATGCTTTCCAGATACATTACACCTTTTCACAAACTCCCCAGTCCAGTCAAATTGGTCAAGCTACTGTTGCTCCTTTATAACATTCCATCTCTCCTGTCCATGCAATTGCATAGCATAGATTGCCTGGGATGCTTTGCTTCCTTATCTCTACCTTTTAAAAATCTTAAATTTCTTTCAAATCTCCTAAATTAGGCATTTCCTGATACTCTAGTCTAAAAAGCTTCCAACTGCAATTCCTCCCCTATATCTCCCCACCCCACTTGGCCTCCAAAATATCATCCTGAATTTATCTTGTATTTTCTTTGTATAAGAAACAGCATAGTTCAGCAAGAGAGATAGATTTGACCTTTGAGTCAAAAAGACTACTAATACTGACTAAAATGTGACCCCAGGCAACCTCTCTTCCTAAGCAAACCTTTAAGACTACTAGCTGCAAGGGAGGTAACAGCATACATTGGTAAAAGGAATTTCCACATTTGGAATTTCTGTGTATACTTTAAATTGCAAGTTCAGTCACTATCCTTATTTAAAAAAATATTTATGGGTGTATATTTTATTTCTCCTGATAGAATGCGAACTGCTTGAGGACAAAAGATTATTTTATTTCTGTCATTGCAACTCAGTTGCCTAGCATTACATCTGGTATTTTAATAGGTGACTAATTTAAACTTATTGATTGATCATTTCACAGAAGCAATAAATTTGAAATGATATACCAATAGTCATATAGCTAATAATCAAAATTTGAATGTATGTCTTTTGACTCCAAGTTCAGGAATCAATTCATTAAAAAAGATTTATTAAGGGCTTACTATGCCTTTTTATATCATTATCAAAACTTCATTATTGCCTTGTAATTTCCCTTATCTTTCCCAAATACCTTGCTTCAACTTACCCCATATAGTCTTCTCCTTCACAAAGAGCTCTTCTAAGAAAGGGAAAAAATGTCTTTGGGACCCTTTTAGGTAGACTTACAAACAATAAATTCAAATTCACCAAGTATTTATTGAATGCCTACTTTTTGCTCAGACTTTACTAGTTATTGGAGATAGATGAAAAATTAGACGATTCTTGACCTCAAGAAGATTTCTTTCTCTAAGTGGTGGGGACGAAGATACAATGAGTATTTAAGGATCAGCAAATGAGTTCATGACTGAGAAATAACAATTGGGAAAAAATCATACAAGAAGTGGCACCTAAGCTGGACTTCAAACATCTATGATTCTATAATGATAAGGGAGAATGATAAGGGAGTTCCTTATGCAAAATAATGGAGATGGAAAATGACATTTTCATTTTGGGGAATAACCTGTTTGACTGGAACACTGACTATGTGAAGGAGAATAAAATATCTTGAAAAGTAGGTGGAGGTCTCTGACAATCAGGCTAAGGAATTTATGTTTTATTCCAGAGGGAGCCATTGACAATTTTTGAGCAGGGGAGTAATGTGGTCATACCTATGTTATAGGAATGTTAAATTGGCAGCTATGTAGAAGATAACTTTTAGAAGGGAGAGACTGGAAACAGAGACTGAAATCCAATCAGGAAGCTATTAAAATAATCAAGCCAGAAGTGATGAGGTCCTGGCTTAGGGTAGTGATTGTATAAGCAGGTAGAAGTAAATGTATGCTAGAAATGTTATGGAGCTTGAAACAATAAGTTTGAGATATTAAAAGGATACGAGGTAAGAGTGAAAAATCAAGAATGATTCTGAGGTTATGAACTTCTGTGATTAGAAGGATGGTGGTATTCTAATTCTAAGTAGATCTAGATAATTTGAAGAGTAGGTTTCAGGGAAGGAATATAATAACTTCTGTTTTGACAGGGCTATAGCATAGCTAGCTAGAAATGTTCCTTCCCTTATCATGATGGGAAATTGTCTGTGTGTGTGTGTGTGTGTGTGTGTGTGTGTGTGTGTAGCATTCAAGTGTAACAGTGGCCACCCCATGGAGGTTAAAGAGGGTTAGGACTATGCCTTGGCCACTTCTGGAATGTGTTTGAGCTGTGACACTTTCCATGGAGTTCTGGGTCACACGTATTGGTCAGAAGTGGCCAATATAAAGCTCTTTCCACATAAATGTGTTGTTGTGAAGCTGGTGAGCTCCTCTCTTCAGAGGTGTAAGAAAAATAATGCATGGAAGTGATTGGAGTCTTGCTGATTTGGTCATGGGAAGCCCTTGCCCTAGAATGTGGGAAATGAGAGCTAATATGAGATTTCATGAAAAGTTGTCCGTAATGAGTTTGTAGTAACTCTTTGTGGAGGCTGGGCTAGGTACTGGTCAGTATCCATTGACTTAGATGAATCTTGACTTTGTCACTTGTTCTATATGAGACTTTGAAATAAATCTTGTATCTCTTTGGGCCTCAGTTTCCTCATCTGTGAACTGAAGGATATGATCTAAAGAACCTTCTTTGTTCCTTCTAAATCTAAACTTAAGATCCCACAATTGGGAATTGAGTATTCATATAGAATGCTATCTCATTTGCTCCACATTACATTCCTGTGAATAGATACTATTCTTATCTCCATTTTACAGCCGAAGAAACTGAAGCTCAGGTAGGTTAAGATATTTGTCCAATAGTAATGCAGCTAGAATTTGAGACAGGGTTTGAACTTGGATCTTCCTGATCCTAAGTCCAGAACTCTAACAGCTATACCACCTAGCTTTTCCTATGATATTATATCCATTATTCTGTGTCCAGAATAGAGAAACTTTAGCATGGATTCTACCTGGATGATTTTATATACTCCATAAATTTGTTACAAGTTTCTTTCTATTTAAAAATTTTCTTTCAGTTAAAAACTTTAATTACCCTATGTTTAGTTCAAGTATTGGGGAGCAGAGATTTGGGGATATACTTACAAGATAAGTGTGTTTGGGTAGCGGAGAGATAGCAAATAAACTAGACTCTAGTTGCACATTGTCTAACCTAGATTGGCAAAGTACCAAAGAACCCTGGTGTTCTGATCTGTCTGCTTCCTACTTGGTGCCATGTTTCTTCACACTTATCCCTTTACCATTCAGCAGGGAATAAACCACTGCAGGGGGTTTTTCAATAAATTAGAGTGACTTGCATGATTCCCTGCTGTTGCACAGGGAGCTATTTTTTGCTGCTGCAAATTGGTTAAAGAATGTGATTTTCCTACGTCAGTTCACACTGAATTATTTGACAGCAAGGTTATTAGTTTGCATGGGATTTGGTCTACCTATGCTGAAATAGGGATTGGAGCAGGTTTCCTGGATGAAAGAAGCAGTTCATGGCTGGGAAAGAAATTGGGATACCTGGGTTCTGGTTTAGTTTCAAGTCACAGTTCTACTACTAGGCAGCCATTTGACTGGATATGGGCTGGCTAAGGGGTCCCTTTCAGGTTTAAATCTGTGAGGTTAGGATTTTATAATTCTATGTAATTCATTTCTTTCTTTTCCCTCTTTGTAACAGGAATGAGAGGTATCATGGTTTAGTGACTTAGGGGCCTGGCTATGGAGTCAGGAAGACCCAAGTCTATGTTCTGCCTTTGACATATATTACAGAAGCTGTGTGACCTTGGGCAAGTCACTTAAGGTCTAAAAGACTTAGTTGTTGTTGTTCGGTCATGTTCAGTTGTGTCTGACTCATTGTAATTGTAATACCATTTGGGATTTTCTTGGCAAAGCTACTGAAGAAGTTTACCATTTTCTTCTCCAAGTTCATTTTACAGATGAGGTAAATAGGGTGAAATGACTAGCCCAAGGTCACACAGCTAATAAGTGTCTGAGGTCAGATTTGAACTCAGGAAAATGACTTTTTATGACTCTAGGCCCTGTACTCTATCCAGTGTGCCTCCTAGTTGTCCCAAAGAGCCCTAGACAACTCCTTAAAAATCTATTTTGTGGGCAAGTTGCTAATTTGTATCAGTTAAGGGAATTTCCACACTACAAATTCCTTACACTGATGATTTCAGTGGAGAAATAGGGATCACTTTTCATTTTCTTAGAAGTAATTTTGTGTAGTGAAATGGATACTAAATGGATCTAGTTCCTCTCATACCTGCACTTGAACTAACAGGTTAGAGTTCAGCTGACTATTACTGCTCATGGGGAGATTTTCTAATGCAATTGTTCATAAACTGCTCAACCCTTCCTCAGTGTTTTCTCCCAGTGATTATCAGTTCATATAATTTGGCCACCAGATTTAATTAGTTGTTAGAAAAAGGGCATTTAGAAAGGACTTTTAGTTCAAAACACCTCCTCTCTCCCATTCCCAAGTTGGGATATACTTTCCCATAATTACATAGAATATAGAGAAAAGTGAAGTCAAGCTAGGAATGCATGAGGTGGCAAAGGTAGTAACTCATAGCTCCTGAAAGATCTTTCTGCTGGAAGTTTTTTTTTTTCTCCTTGTTGGGCTCTCAGGAAAGGTATACTTTTCTTCTGGCTCCTCACAGTGTCCTGAATTTATTCTCAACTCTCAATGCAAGATATTCTCACAAACTCTTTCTGGAACATTGCTGGGAAACTCATGGAAAGTCCAAGAATTCTAGATTTTAAGAAATTCAAAAGATTTTCCTCTGGTCAAGGGAGAGAAGGTGAGGATAATGCTCACCTCCACCTCACTCCTAGCAATTTCTTTTAGGGGCTTGATTGAAATTGTATATACTACTTTGCTGGCCAGTGGGTTTGAAATTGGTTTGTTCTTCTATCCCAAATCCAAAGTATATAACTGGGACTCTTCAGCAATCCCAATATACTTCCTTTGTAAATCATTTTTCATTCCATTCAATGCCTTGAAGCATTTTCCTCCTTTCCAATCTTATTACCTGAGTTGTTTTCACTTATTTCAATGTCCTTGATTGATTGATTGAGAGGTGTCCTCACGTGAGAAAGTATGAGGCCTAGAGAATTCTTTTAGTTACTTTAAGTGGGCTGGAGCAATTACTTGATTGGTTCAATTGATCCCTATCCTTATAGAAGGGTCAACTCTTGAAAAAACAGCTGTATGGGCTTTACAACTTACTTTACCTCTATAGATCTCTATTTTCTTTTTCCATAATACAAGAATTATAAATAATAACTGCTCTGTCTGTAACAGCAAGGTTGTTTCATGAAGATAAATGTGGCAGATAAATAGATGTGAAGGGAACTTAGAAGTAAAATTACTACTTAAATGGGAGAGAGTCCCATGATTATCCTTCTGTGACAGGGATTTAAGACAATCAACCTGGCTGAACTTCATTACTCAGGGTTGGATCCTGCAGTGCAAAATCAAGCCTAGAAAAGCCTTTCTGGCCTCCCTTCAATATAAACATGGTCAAGCTTCATGCAGAGTAATTGGGATTAGTCATTCAGTAACCTACAGTCAAATTCCATTTCCTTATCAAGAGAAAACAGTTCTGTACAATTGGCTGGCATGCCCCCTTTCCTCTCCTCCCCTCCCCCCAACTGTCATTTAAGATTCCTATAATAACATAGAAAAGCAAGAGAGTATTGTACTAATTTTCTTTGCTTTGCAAAGGTCAGTGCAATAAGAGGCATGGGACCAAGACTTGGAAGATCTGTATTCCTATTGTGGCTTTTCTGTGAGCTCCCTGTATCATTCTGACAAGTCACTTCCCTTTTCTGGGCTTCAGTTTTCCCCATTTATTAAATGAAGTTACTGTCATAGACAATTTCATGGGATCATGGTTTTGGGACTTTGATAGGATCATAGTTTTTCTGATAGGCACCATAGAGGTAAACTAATCCAGCCCCCTCATTTACAGACAAGGAAACGAGGACCCCAAGAGGTCAAATGGCTTGCCCAGGGATACATAGGTATCAAGGTCCATAAGTCAGAATTTGAACTCAGGTCCAACTACAAATTCAGTGCAATTTCCCAAAAGTTCATTTCATTTCTTCTATACTTTCATGACGTTCTGTCACTTACTGCTTGTATAACATTGACTGTCACTTCACTCAGTCTCAGTTTCCTCATTTATAAAATGACAGAAAAGGATTAGACGATTTCTGAGATTCCTTCCAGCTGTGGACCTGAGTGTCTGTCAGTGCTTGTGCTTCTTTCACAGAAAAGAAATGAAACTAATTTTCTCTTTTTTTATTTCCTTTTGCCTTATTCTTACTCTGTATTATTATTATTATTATTATTATTATTATTATTATTATTATGTTCTTGCAAGGCAAATGGGGTTAAGTGGCTTGCCCAAGGCCACACAGCTAGGTAATTATTAAGTGTCTGAGACCAGATTTGAACCCAGGTACTCCTGACTCCAGGGCCTTTGCTTTATCCACTACGCCACCTAGCTGTCCACTCTGTATTATTATTATTTTTAATGTTTTTTGCTATCTCTCTCCTTAACTGACTGTGAAACAGATCTCAATTATATTTTTTATTCTGCCATGGAAAGAAGTCATGGCAGTGCATTAGAAGACCTAAACTCTTGCCCTAATTCTGCAACTAAATAGATAATCTCCTCAACTCTGGGACTTAGTTTCCTTCTTTGCAAAATTGTCGAATTATACTGTCACAGATTCCTATCTATTTATTTTTGCAGCCTCTGCCTTCAGGTACTCTGGTAAACCTATTGACCCTTTCTAAGAAAAATGTTTTTTAAATACATAAAATAAATTAAAATGCTCAGGATTATAAAGAAAACAAATTATATCGAAATATATTTATCTATCATCCAACCATCCATCCATCCATCTATCCATCTCTCTCTCTCTCTCTCTCTCTCTCTCCACACACACACACACACACACACACACACACACACACACACACACACACATATATATTCCTGGATTAGATAATTTCCCTAGATCAATTTCAGATGGAATATTTTATAGTTTAAAGATAGGCATTTTATTTTCCTTGAAGCTTCATTTCCAAAGCTTCCTATTAGCTATGCATCAGAGATTAGAAGGTGACGGGCAATTATTGCCTAATGCTGTGGTTAGTAATCTGATGTATTTTTTTTTCCTCTCAGAAAGCTACATTTTCACAGTAACTCACACCACTGTCAGCCAGTGTTTGAGTTCAGGCTATTTTTTTTAAGGCATCAGAGAACATATCCATACACCCATACATCCATATAAATTCTCCTTTCCTCCCACTGCAGCCATATTTCACTAAATGGATGTTTCCATAGCTAGTCAGGGGCTTTGTATAATGTATGACATCAGGCTGGGGAATCTATTTTATCCCTAGGGTACTGAAGGCACATGACTAGAGAGACCATGCATGTGTTTTTTCCTTAAAAACCATCTCCTGTTGGAAAGAAATGTTGTTTTGGCAAAATTATTTTATTTCAAGTTCAGAAGGTAGGAACACTGTGATCTCAATCCAGTTGAATTATGGGTCATAGATTTAGATCTGGGAGGGACTTTAGAGGTCACCTAGTCATTTTTTTAGACAAAGAAGCTGAGATCTCCAGAAGCTTAGTGATTTATACAGGATTTAAATCTAATCCCCTGACTCCAAATTGCTCTTTCCACTTTTTTAATATTGCCTAACTATGCTCCCTTCCTAAACAGTATCCCCCATACCTGGAATGCTCTCCCTTCTCATCTCTACCTTCTAGCTTCCATAAAATCTCAACTAAAGTCCTAGCTTCTTGAGAAACCTTTGCCAGTTGTTATAAATGAATGAAAAGAAAAATCTGCTAGAGTGAGAGAAAATTGTACATTTTATTCATGAACCTTGCAAGATACATCTTACAAGATACGGATACCTCACCTAGGCATGAGGCAGGAATTAGTCTTGGAACTTCAGGTAATTAATTTGTGGTCTTCAGAAACTCTTTCCCCTCCCTCTTGGATGTTCACAGGCTTTCAGAGTTTGTGTTACAATCTAAGAGGTCCACCCATTCCATGACATGCCCCTAATATGATCCCCCCCACATCATACCACGTGTGATATGCTAATGAACCCCAATTTTCACAGGGAGTTTGTGAGTTAATATTCAATTACCTAGTTGTAAACTCAGTTGCATTAGGTTAAGATCTCTAGCTCACTCTTGACTGGTTGAGAACCAGTTTGGGGTTTGCTATCCCGGGAATGGGATTAGGAAAACTCTTCCAGTCTTGTGATTGGCTGGGCCATTCCTCCTTTGTAATGGATTCCCTAAGGGCTCCCCTCCACACCCAGTGAAGACCAACACCCTACGTTCCTCACACTGTCCTCCTTAATCTTAGTACCCTCCTCTGAGGGTATCCCCATTTTCTCTTATACATCTCTTACTTGTGCAGTTAAATGTATGTTGTCTCCTCTATTAGACTATGAACTCCTTGAGGACTGGAACTACTTTTTTACCTTTAGTGCACCATCTGGTTTAGCATAGTAGGTATTAGTTGACTGACTGTCTTTGTTTAGTGGGGAAAAGATCATCTCACCTCTGTATTTAACAGAAAGGGCACCAAGATGAAAGGAGCAAACTGTTGCCTATCTTCCCTTTTAATTATTTTATTTATTTATTTTATTTTAATTATTAATCCTCCCTTTTAATTGTTTTGTACTCTTCTAAGGGAGAACATTAAGTTGTAGTGAATAGTACATGTTTAGTATTTTTATCCCCCTCCCCCTCCCAAGAAGTTTCCAAAAGAAAACTGATGAGACTTGGGAAAGGAAAAAGCAAAATCCTACTTAACATATGAATACAATATTACAGTCCATCCCATTGTTTATGACAGTATTTACTTTTTAAAACTAAGACAATTCCTTTGTTGCTATCCACTCAAAACCTTTCTTTCAAGTCAGAGGCAAATATATTTGAGAACTTCCTCGATTTTACTGCTATGCCAATGGATTGTACTTGGAAAAACTCCTGTGACTTGGGAATGCTCCTTTTCCTGAGTCTCAATTTCTTCATCAGTAAAATGTGGCAGCTTTATTAGGTGATCTCTAAAAGCTCCTACTATTGTCTTTTATATCCTAAGATTTCTTACTGTTTTGACTGAAATAAAGATAGTGAGTAAATAACTGAGTATTGTCCAATATCATGTAGCCTCCAAGTGAGTTCACTCAAGGAAGAGATCCATATGGACTGGAGACTGATGACAGTATTGGACAATAGTTAGGAGAACATCATCCACAAAATGCTAAATTGAATAGAGTTTGCAATTATAGAAGGCTAGGAAGAATGGTTCGTTCTGGATTAATTTCCTTTCCATCTAACAGATCCCAGACTTTCTGCTTAATCCTTTTAGATGGAACATTCTGGACAGATGACCAACAAAAAAATTACAATGGTTTTGGGAGAAGGACCTAACTTTTCCAAATGGGTTATAAGCTTATTGTATTAAAGGGATGTCTTAGCACTTACAATTTTCTCCACAAAACTATTTGCCAGAAAATTTCACTCATTTATTTATTTTACCTATTACCTATTTTAAGGGAGGAAAAAGAGATTGAAGGGGGAACGGGGGAAACAAATCAATACTTCAAGGAATTTCATCAGTAGGAATATTCCCTCCATCTCAAAGTCACAATCTCTTTGTGTCCTCCAAGGTAGTCTTAAGGATTTATTAACTGGAAAACAACAGAATAAAACAAAACAAATAAAACCTCAAACCCAAACAGAACCAAAATCAGCAAATGATCTCCTGTCAAACTTCTGGAGATAAATTAGTGACTTGAAATAGACCAAAAAAAAAAAAAAAATGAAAGAAAGAAAAAAAAGGTTTATTATAAAATCCCAAATTGGCTTTTTCATGGCCTGGAGGGGGTGTAATTAGACGGGAAACCTTTCTAATTTGTAATGATCATATTATGCACCATTTCTGTTCTGAAATCCCCCAGGAAAACATGAGCTCATGGTGCTTTCTTCTATTTCTGATTTATTATAGCAACCCTTGTTACTGAAAAGATTTAAAGCTGAAAAGGATTTAGAGAAACTCTAATCTCCTAATCCCCTAATTTTATAGATTAAAGATACTGAGACCCAGAGAGATGTATGTATTTGTCCAAGGTTGTACATTTACAAAAGGACAGTGTCAGAATATGAATCCAGTTGCTTTGATTCCAATTTGGGTATATACAATATCCATATATAGATGACATAAAATACATATGATTCCTATATATATATATATAGAGTGATAGATAATATACATATATATGTATATTATCTATCACTCTGTCATTCTATGTATCTAGCTATCATCTGTCAATATAATATTATTCTGATTACAGATGTTGGCATATCTCAAGAGTAGAATCCTGTTGTCTACTCTGCAACATAAGAGTATTGGGAAATTGCCTTCGTCTCTAAAGAATTAAGAGTCTAGGATCAAACAGAGACAGAATGTATTAGAGGGGCAACTTAAGCCAAACCTTCCTGATTCTGAGGCAAACTCTCTATCCTTATAACAAGCTAACTCTCATGTTGCACTTGATTCATGCTTAATCAATAAATGGATGGATGGATGAACTAGATGAATGAATATATATCATATATTGGCTTATATTATATGCAACTAGAAATCTTTGTTCCTAGGAAGACACCATCTGCATTCAGAGAGAGAATTGATAAATAAAAGTATGTATGGAATGGATTTACATATATATGTAAATACACACATATATATTTATATCTGATGGGACTGGGACTTGGTGGGGAGGGAAGGAGGGGAAAAAAAGTTACATGACAACTTTATTATATATTTAAAAGGAATCGCAAGATGATCAAAGTGGATTTGCAGTTTCAAGTACAATCTTCCTCCCTTCTATTATTTTAGAGAAATTCTTGTTTTATTTCCTAAGTTCAGAATAAAGTAAATAAAATTGAAATTCTCTTCAAAAATCAACTCAGTTATTACCTTCTTCATGTCATCTCATCTTTTCTGATTCTTCCTGATGTTAGTCCCCCCCCATTATTGTGTCTATTTTAGTTATCTATGTACATGTTGTGTTTTCCCAATAGAATGTAAGCTCCTTAAGCACTAGTACTATTTTTTTTTTTTACGTTTTTGCAAGGCAAATGGGGTTAAGTGGCTTGCCCAAGGCCACACAGCTAGGCAATTATTAAGTGTCTGAGACCGGATTTGAACCCAGGTACTCCTGACTCCAAGGCCGGTGCTTTATTCACTACGCCACCTAGCTGCCCCTGGGTTAGTACTATTTCAAATTTGTCTTTGTGCTCCCAACTCCTGGTGTATAGTATTAGCTTAATAAATTTGTTAAAAAAAATGATTGATCAAGCGCCTTGTCAAATTTTCTAAGACCTCAGAGAAGGGAAAAAACTAGCATCAAAGAAGTAATATTCTCAGTCAAAAGGTAGCCCAGGTAGGTCTTTTTTTTTCAGTTTAATTCTGTTTTTTCTCTCTTTTTCTTCCCTCTTATATTTTCCTTATAAACTTTGGTGTTTTTCAGGTCATTGAAGTTAATGACTGTGCATCAGAAAGACAGTAAGTGTTACTAAGGGTCAGAAGAAAAGGAATGTGGTTTCTCATTCAAAGTTTAATGCACTATGTGTTGGAAAAGGCACAGAACCAGGAATTAGAGGAGTTTTCCCTTCTATTGCTGATTTAACCTTCAGCTAGCTGGGTGTTCTTGTCAATTCTGCTCTCTAGTCTTCAGTAGCTTCTGAATAATGCAACTGTACTTCATTAACTCTAAGATCCATTATAATTTTAGAACCAATTTTTGTTCAAGTATAATACTTTTAGGTTTTACTTATATAGCAAAAGCCCACTAAGAATCAATAAAGGAGAACTCCTAGTATGATAAACTTAGAAACAACCACTAGTCAATAGGCAAAAAACTCAAGTTCTTTTTATATGTATACATGAACAATATCTGGCTTGGAGCAAGCATATTTGGTAATAGGAAAATCATTAAAAATCCAGGCTTGCTCCCTTTTTCCTAACAAAAGCAAGGAATTGTGATCTTGCCCAGAGGATAAGCAGGGTCTGACAAACAGTATGGAGAGCATTCTTATTGGCCCCTGTCCTAGACAAGAAGGAGAAGGTTGAAATGATCCCCTAGGTGAGCAGGCTCACCAGTAAATGTCTTTGAACATCATCCCAGCAAAATGAATGATTTTGACTATATTAAATTAAAAAATTTTGTACTAATAAAATCAATGCTGCCAAAATTAGAAAGAAAACAGAAAACTAGGATACAGTCTTCACAACCAGGAGTTCTGATAAAAGTCTCATTTCTAAAATATATAGAGAATTGCATCAAATTTATAACACATCATTTTTCAATTGATAAATGGTCAAAGGATATGAATAGACAGTTTTCAAATAAAGAAATTTAAGCTATTTATAATTATATGAAAAAATGCTCCAAATCACTATTGATTAGAGAAATGCAAATTAAAATAACAATGAGGTATCATCTCACACCTATCAGATTGACCAAGATAAGAAAAAGCAAAGATGATTAATGTTGAAGAAGTTGTGGGAGGATTGGGATATTGATTCATTGCTGGTGGAGTTGTGAACAGATTCAGCCTTTATGGAGAGCAAAATGGAACTATGCCCAAAGAGCAATAAAACTGTTCATATCTTTTGACTCAGCAATTCCAATTCTAGGTCTATATCCAGAAGAGATTAAAACAAATGGGAGAAGTCCTACATATCCCAAAATATTCATAGCAGCTCTTTTGTATTGGCAAAGAATTGGAAATTGAGGGGATGCCCATCAGTTGGGGAATGGCCAAACAAATTATGGTACATGAATACTATGGCATACTGTTATTCTATAAGAAACCATAAGTGGTTGGACTCTAGAGAAGCATGGAATGAATTGCAAGGTCTGATGCTGAGTGAAGGGAGTAGAACCAAGACAACAATGCACACATTGACAACAACATTATGAGATGAACAACCTTGATGGCATTCCAGAGAGCTAGGACAACTGTATTTGACTGATTATGGACTATATTATCCCCATCCAGAGGAAGAAAAACAAAACAAAACAAAACAACACACACACACACACACACACACACACACACACACACACACACAGAACCCTTCAGAATCTGATGAATACTTTATAAAAACTATCTCATGTATCTCTTTCTCTTAATCCTAATTCCTCATGCCAAAAATTACTAATTTGCAAACATATTTATCAAAATATGTATGTAAAATTCTAACCTGACTGTTCCCTGCTGAGGGGAGGGAGGTGGGAAGGGAGGGTAGAGGGAAATTTTGTAACTTGGAAATGTGTGTGTACATGTGGATGAAAATAAATGACTAAATATTTTTAAAAAAGAACATTATGTCAGAGGAAATTCAATTTTGAATATGAAAATGCAGTTCAGATAGAAGCCATAGGACATCATTATCCTGACATTATTAATTTTTATATTTATTGTTCTGTGGAGAGGTAGATAAAATGATGACTTTTTGTATTCAAATACAAATATCAGGAGATAAATTCATCTTCTATAGACTCAAAGCATCTTTGAATATTATAACCTGCTCTGTTTCATCATGGTTTTAGGATTTTATATTTTGAAAGCTTTTCAGTTTATTTAGTTAGGAGATTAAGTTTAATGGATCAATGTTATTAACAATAATAAAATTTTAGCATATATTATAAAACTTAAATATATTAAAATATATGGATTCATATAAATTTATTATTGTGTATTATGTAATATATAATTATATATTATTATAATTTTTCATTATTATCATTATTGTATATTTATAAATCATTATATAACATTTCCCTTTCAACATTGTGAGGTAAATGCTTAAATACTTCAAAAGATCTGTGATAAATTCTTCTTTATGGGCACTCCTTTTACCAACATATTACTTTGATGCCTTAGAATATGATTTCATGAAAAGCTGTCACCAAAATAAAACTCTTAGAACAGTCTTCTTATAGTTGACCCTCTTGACAGTTATCCAGGCTGGACTTTGGAAGACAGATACAGAAATACCTATTATATGAATATACAAAATCATTCCGCCTGGTAGGGCCTACTAGAGTTCAGAATGATGCTTTCGCTTTTGAGAACTCATTATTGTCTCTGTTACAATGAGGTAGGGCAATTCCTGTTTCTATTTTATAGAAGGGGAAACTGATGTCTAGAGAGGTTAAGTGACTTGTCCAAGGTCACATCAAAAATAAATGGCTGAGTTGGGACTCAAATCAACATCAATGGTTTTTCACTGTAATACTCTTTCTTTTGGAAAAAAAAATTAGATGAACTATACAACTGTGAAGAATTATCTTTACAATATTTCTCAAAATTAGGTTGTAAATGTACTAAGTAGAAGTTGAATTAAATTCAGCAAAAAATTCAGACTTGTTACTTTTTTGAGTGCTCATATGTTTCAAACCTACAAGCAACTTAGATGTTATCAAATCCAACCTCCACCCCCCCCCCGCCCCCTTCTGCAAATAAGCCCACTGAAGCTTGAGGAGATTGGAGGCAGCAATCTGGGAAAAGTTTGGAGTTAAACCCAGGTTTGCAGACTTTAAATCTAGTGCTTCACTGCTATAACATACTGTCTTTGCTGTCATAGTTATCTGAGAGGTGTAGTCTGAAAAGGGAGGCAATGCACTTAGTGTCAGATTTTGAATTAGACAGAGTGCAGACCATTCTGGTAGCTAAGGTATCCAATAGAGTAGCTGCATTGAATAGAGATAATTGTTCTGCTTAAAGAGTCCTTGAGGAATGACCCAGAAAATTATCCCCATCACCCACTGGAAGGCAATTATTTTTCCTTCATTTGTTTTCAGATGAAAAAGAAATGGAGATGGACATGACTTTGTACCTTTGAAAATGTCATGTAAGAGAAGACAATTTGGACTCTGGGCTCTCTCAGAAGTGCTGCTACTAGAATTTTTTTCAGAGAGTAACACAAATGCACAGCATTTATATCTGTGTTTGTGTTATGTGTGTTAAAGTTGACACGATGTCAGCATGGCATCCACCAAACAAAAGCTGAACTCTTCTAAAGAAAGTAACCTATTTTAAAAAATCAGATAGGGTACCTGAAGAAAAACAAAAAGCTCCTTTGATCTTTTTCTGAATCATTTTTGCTTTCTTCCTCTTTTTCTGATCATTTTCTATTACTATATTCCCAATAGCTAATTTAATTCTTTGACCATATTTGGTGCTTAATAAATTTTTATTAACAGAAATTAAATTTACTTCCCTCTCCTTAGTCTTCCCATGAACTACAGTTTTATTTTATTTTAGTTTTTTTTTTTTTGGGTTACTAAGATTCCAACTAATCATAAACCCCTGGCTAAAAACATGATCTAAGATGACTCTACATGGCATGTACAAGAAGATAAGAGAATCATAACATAGATAAAGAGATGATAGATAGATGGCTAAAGTATTATTTACTCCATATCTGGCATTGTATTTGCTAAGTTCTGGCTGTTAAGCAACTTCACACTTTTTACCCTTGAGGGGCATTGCTAATTACTAATTACATACTAATAGAGGAAGACAGCACATAAAGGGGAAAGGTAATTGTCAAAGTGTTGGGGACCTGTTGATGATGTTTGCCCTTCATTCTTGAAGAAAATCATGACATCAGAGAGGTAATGCCATGACAAGCACATGAATTGGATTTATGTGAAGCAGGGCTGTGCTAAGTCACCAGCCTCACTTTCTCCTCCAGAGCCATCCTTCAGGATGACTGGTGATGGGGATGTGGAGCAATCAGGGTTAAGTGACTAGCACAAGGTCACACAGCTAGTAAGTGTCAAGTGTCTGAGGCTGGATTCAAACTCTGGTCCTCCTGACTCCAAGGCCAGTGCTCTGTCCACTGCACCATCCACTTGTCCCTGGGGTGTGTTGGGAATTACCTGAGCTAGGAGTGAAATGGGAATGGCTGGGCTCCTTCCTGAAATAGTTGTTCAAACTGGAAACTCACCAATACTAAAATCGAATTTCAGAGTGGAAATATCTCTGAGGGGAGAAAGGGTGTTGGTGAAGAGGTAGAGAAGTCTAGTTTGAAGTGAGCTGGGGAAAGCAGTAAAAAGCTGTGATTTTCCAGTCAAGTGTGACCTAGATGGTGAAAAGATTGAAGATCATGTCACAAAGGATGAATAAAGGAATTGGAAAAAAATTCTTTGTTACTTGGGATGGTTCTGTGTAGGGAGGATGAAAAGAGTTACAGGAAGAAATCAGATGCTATAAAAATAAAATTTATTAATAAAATTTATTTAAAAACAAATAAATGACAACTTGGGATATTTAACAAAGAGAAAAAAGGAGAAAAATCTTAGATTTCTTTTAAGTATTTCATGGATTGTCATTTGTAAGGGAGATCAAACTTATCATAGGATCACAAATCTGAAATTGGAAAATCAAGTCCAACCCTCTTGTTTTACAGATGAGGAAACTGAGATCCAGAGATTTTAAGTACCTTGTCCAAAGTCTCATAGGTATTAGATTGTGCAACTGGGATTTGAATTCAGATCCAGGAATATAGAAATTTACCACTCTTCCCACTGCACCATAATGATTATTTTCCCCCAGCCTCAGGAAAGTAGGAGCAAGAGGTAAAAGTTATAGAGATGTATATTTCAGCTCCAAAGAAAGAAGGAAAAAACAAATAAACAAAAAAAAAAACAGCAAATGACCTTCCTAACAATAAATCTAAAAGTGTCTAAAAGTAGAATGGGTTTTCTTAGCAGATAATGCGATTGTCACCCTGGCCTCCTCCTTCTAGGGTTAGGGCAGACTATGGTCTGAGATATGATTCCTGTTCACATAGTGGTTGGATTAGATGGTCTCTGCTCTGAAATTCTCTAATTCTGAGGCCAATGAATTGGAAGCTGAGACCTAGGTTCTAAATTCGTCTCCTCAATTTTAGGAGGGTTTTGAGCTTCCTACTTTAGGATGCCAACTTAAACATTCTTACACAAGAGAAAGATGTCCCCTCAAAGTAACTTATTTAAAAAAAACCCTCAGGCATATTTTATGAAAAATGAGTGACAAGTCAGTTTTGGTTGAATGGAGAAATGGGGGTGGGGAATGGTTCCTTTTAGGTGATGGCTTCTTCCATTTCCTGCCCTCTTCAGGGCTAATTAAATGCTCACTGCCTTATTCTGTGCTTTGGCGACTGACACCGGGCTAGTTATCTACTCTCTTGCAAAATTAAGAGAACAAAACACATTTACCGGAGTGTGGAAGGTCAGCTCTGCCTAATAAAGGGTTTGTGACTATGTGAAATTGGAAAAGAACTGATATATGCTGAAGCTATTTTCATCCCATTAACTCAAGTCAGAAAGAATAAAGGCAAATGTAGTTTCAAAGATTAGCTTCAGAATCTGATGTGCATTGAAGGACTACGACTGGCCTTACCGACCCCCTCCTGCCTCTCTCTCAGAACTCCATCAATCTTTTCCAAGTTGGCATCTTAATGTGGAGCAGTTACAAATGTCTAAAATCCAAAAGAACTTTTCAGGTCAAAAGATTATCATTAATAAAGGGTGGTGTTTACTAATCCCATGGTCTCTTATCTTCCTTTCCATCAAGTAAGAACTTCAGTAGTAAATAGTGTAGGCAATGGAGTACAGTAGAGAGGGTACTGGATTTGAAGTTAGTACTTGGGCTGGATTCCTAGTCTTCCACTTAAGAGATATGTGACTTTAGGCATTTTCCCAGTAATTCTTCTTCCATTCCTCACTCTCACTTATTTCACGTTGCTAATTTATTATTGTCTTCTCATTTTTACCTCACAGCATCACTCTAAAATATTTCCTCCTCTCCATTCTCACAGCTACCACCTTGCTAACTCTCATTACCTTAAATATGGACCATTTCAAAAGCATCCTGGTTGGTTTTCTTGCATCAAACCTTCCTCTACTTCAGTCCATTTTCCATTCAGTTACCAAAGTGTATTTCCTAAAGTGATTGTTTGATCACATCACCTCTTCACTCAATAAATGATAGTAGCTCTCTATTGACTCCAAGATTTAAATATAAAATGCTCTGTTTTGTTTTTAAATATTTTTACAACCTGGACCCTTTCTAAACTTCCTACATGATTCCCTTCCATGTACCCTATCAGCTATACTGACCTACTTTTTTTTTTTGCCCTGTTTTTCTTTGACTGTCCCCATGCTTGGATGCTCTTCTCTTTCTCTGCCTTCTGGATATTTGGCCTCCAAGATTCAGCTCAATTCTCACCTGCAGGAGGTCCTTCTAGTCCATTTTGCTGCTAATGTTTTCCCTTTGAGACAACCCTCTAGTTATGCTGCATATATTGAGAAATTACCTGGTTATTTAGGTTATATTTTAGGGCAACTAGATGATGTGGTAGATAGAGCTCTGACCCTGGAGTCAGGAAGACTCATTTTCCTGAATTTAAATCTGGCCTTAGATGCTTACTAGTTATGTGTCCTTGGGTAAATCGCTTAATCCTCTTTGCCTAAATTTCTTCATCCATAGAATCAACTAGAGAAGAAAAATGGTAAAACTATTCTAGTATCTTTGCTAAGAAAGCCCCAAATGGAGTCAAAGAGAGTTAGACTGAAAACAACTGAATACCTAGATAATTATTTTTTCTACCTCATTGAACTGTCAGTTCCTTAGAGAAGGACTGTTTTATTTTTTAATTTTAATTTTTGTTTTGTTTGTATCCTCAGCACTTTGCACAATGACTGGTGCCTAGTAAATTCCAACCCATACTTATTGACTGCCTTACTGATCATTTTCTAATTTTTCTGTAGTACAGAGAGTATGAAGGGGCACAATTTATAGGAATTCTGGAATATTAGAGTATGGTTTGGTTTTGAAGGACCTCAATACTAAATAGAAGAGTTTAAACTTTGCTTCATAGATGAAAGAAAGGTTGTGGAGCAGAGGAACAATGAGCCAGATCTATGGGTAAGATAACCTATTATGGAGGTAAGTATTCTGAAGAGAACATCTTCAGAATAGAAAGGTTGATAATGATGATGATGACGATATTGGTGATGGTGATGATAATGTTTGTCCTTCATTCTCGAAGAAGATCATGACATTGGAAGAGGTGTTGCTATCACAAACACATAAATTAGATCTGAGTGAGGGGGATGCTGTGCTAAGTCACCAGCCTCACTTTCTCCTCCAGAGCCATCTGGGTCCAGTGACCAGATATGAATCAGGATGACTGGAGATGGCCCTGCATGCGAGATAATCAGGGTTAAACGACTTGCCCAAGGTCACACAGCTAGTAAATGTCAAGGGTCTGAAGCTGAATTCGAACTCTTATTCTCCTGACTGCAAGGCCAATGCTGTAACTACTGGGCCACCTTGCTGAAAGTTGTATTTAGATTTGAAGAAGATGAGAGAAAGTAGAGGTGATAAGTCCTGAAAGGAAGGTATTGAGTTTCATAAGTTCATTTGGGGATTAATTATTTTAGTTTGGTCTAGAATAGTTGCAGTAGAAGGAAGAAAGGATGAAATTTAGAGTAGTTTTGTTCATTAGATCCTGTTACCTGAAGGTATGTAAAAGGTATAAAAAGGGAGAGAAAAGTTATGTTAAAAGTGATTGATGTGATTAATATGGATCTATGGTTAGCATGCTTATAGATGTAGAGTCTATATTATATTGCTTTCTATTTGAGGGGAAGGAAAGGGAAGGACGGAGAAAAATGTAAAAAAAAAAGTTTGCTAAAAACTACCATTACATGTCATTGGAAAAATAAAGAAAAAAAAAAGCAAATGAAGGTTGGTATCACAAATAGAATTATTTGGAAAAAAAGGCTTTTAGGGGAAAAATAATGAACTCTACTTCAGACCATGGAGTTAGGAATTCTTGTTGAATCAAATAAAGAAGCAATTTTCTTTGTTCCATGTGCCATGTGCCAGACACTGTGCTAAGTACTGAAGGCACAAAAAAGGCAAAAGCATTTCTTTTCCTCAAGGAGCTTACAATTGAATGAGGTTATAGTAGTCACAGGAGGAAAACATCATTTATCTAAGGAATAGTCACACTGGTAGAGAGGGCAGCCCTTTCCTAAAACATTTGGGCCTGTTCGCTAGTTCCTTGATCTAATGTCTCTGGTCTTCCAAGCTGAAGAAGAGATGGGGTAAGGGAAAGGAGAAGGCAAAGGCTTTCCCTGGGACAGAGAGAGCGAGAGAGAGAGAGAGAGAGAGAGAGAGAGAGAGAGAGAGAGCGAGAGAGAGAGACAGACAGACAGACAGACAGACAGACAGACAGACAGACACAGAGACAGACAAACAGACAGAGATAGAGACAGAGACAGACAAAGGCAGAAGCAGATGAAGACAGAGAGTGAGACAAAGACAGAATCATATTTGGTAATAACCCCAAACTTGTGAGAGAACATCATGTTTCATATGCTGTCTGAGAATTTTGAAAGATATTATACTTATCATTATCACTGTCACTACAGGGAACTAGTATGCTTGGATTCTATGCTTTGAGACATTAAATCTACTCCCTTGGGACCTATAGTCTCAAATGCTTGTATATTGTATGTATGTGTTTGTGTGTATGTGTGTATGCAGATGTGAGTAATTTGGACTTATTTGAATTTTTTTCCACTTTGAAGCTGTACCCCACAGAGGTTATCTCATCTCCCTCTCCTATTATTCTCTATATCTTATTCTTTCTTCATTGTCTGCCTTCTCTTCTCATTCCTTTCTCCTCTTCCCTCACAAATGCTTCATCCACCACATTCCTGAATTCGTCATTCTCTACTTTCTCACTCATCTCAGTATACTAGCTCTATCTCTGGAGTTCTACAGTTTTGGCATCTTCAGTAAAACAGCAGTCAAAACATAGAAGTAAGAGCATTGTAGTTGGAGAAATATCTCTCCTTTGAGATCAAAAGAACAGAGGAGAGGATTCATGAAGACATAGAAAGTAGAAGGGTAGATGAGGGAGCTCTTAATTGATGAGTTCAATCTCTAAATCAGAGCTCTTTTAATTTGCAATTCTCTAATCAGTAGAGATTTGGAACATTTTTTATGTGACTATTGATAGTTTTGATTTCATGTTCTGAAAATTGCCTGTTCATTTCCTTTGATTTTATCTAGTGGGGAATGACTTTTGACGCATATGGATATAAAAGAGGTTTGCAAAGACCATTATGTCCAATGTGTTAGCAAGTCAATTGTTCATTTATGTCAGTCGTGTCTGACACTTCGTGACAAATATACTGGAAAATATACTTGAGGTTGTTGTGAAGTTCAGATAAAGTAATATTTATGAAACAGCACAGTGCCAAGCACAGCACATTCTAGTTGTAAGAATTATTACATTTATTGTTATTTATCCCTATTAGAATACAAGTAATTTATTTTTGTTTAGTTTCATATGATTTGTTCATGTTTATCTTATTGTGTTTTTCTTGACTCTTGCATTGATACTTAGTCTAGTCTTTCATCTAGGATTCTCAGAAATCCTATATTTCATTTTTTCAATATATTTTTATCTCATTAAATATTTTTCAATTACATGAAAAATTTTTTAACATTCATTTAAAAAAGTTCCAAATCCTTTTACTCCCTGCCTTTTTCCTTTCTTGAGAAAGCAAATACATCACAACTTGTTCAGTTATTTCCTAATTGATGTACATTCCTTTGATTTCCAGTCCTTTGTCATTATAAAAAAAAGCTGCTATAAGTATTTTTATGCAAGTAGGTCCTTTTCCCTATTCTTTGATTTCTTTGGGAGACAGATCTAATTGTGTTATTATTGGATCAAAGGATAATTTGATAATTTGATAATCTTTTGGGCTTAGTTTTAAATTGTTTTCCAGAATAGGTATACCAGTTCATAATTCTACCAACAGTGCATCAGTGTCTCAATTTTTCCACATTCAATTCAGCATTTGCCATTTTTCTTTTCTGTCATTTTTAGGCAATCTGATAGGTATGGGCTGGTGTCTCAGAACTGTTTTAATTTTCAGTTCTTTATTCATTAGTGATATAGAGCATTTTTTTTCATGTGGCTATTGATAGCTTTGATTTCATCTAGTGAAAACTGCCTGTTCATATCCTTTGATTTTATCAGCTAGGGAATGGCTTTAATTTTTATAAAGTTGGCTCAGTTCCCTATATGTTTGAGAAATGAGGCCTTTATCAGAGAAACTTGCTTTGAAAAATCTCTCCCAGTTTCCTGTTTTCCTTCTATTTTTGGTTGCACTAGATTTGTTTGCTTTTTAATTTCATGTATAAAATTATTCATTTTACTTCCTATGGCCAACTCTATTCCTTATTTTGTCATGGACTTTTTGCTTAGCCATGGATACAGTTTTCTGTGCTCCCTTAATTTACTTAAAATATCACCTTTTATGCCTAAATTATTTGTCCATTTTAACTTTATGTTGACGTGCAGTATGAGATATGATCTTTGCCTACTTTCTGAGAAACTGCTTTCCAATTTTCTCAGCAATTTTTGTCAAATAGTGAGTTCTTAACCTAGGATCTTTGAGTTTATCAAACAACTAGATTACTATGGTCATTACTACTGTGCTTTGTGGATATAATCGATATCACTAAACCATCACTCTATTTTTAGTCAGTATCAAATTGTTATCATGATTTCTACTTTGTAATATAGTTTGAAATGTGGTTCTGATAGACTGCCTTCCTTCACATTTTTTTTCATGGATTCCCTTGATATTTTTTATCTTTTTTGCTCTTGCAGATATGTACCAGTATTTCTAGACCAGTTTCCTTTTACCCCCTATGCCACAGATCATTCTTTCCAAATTTCTTAAGTTGTCTTGTACATGAAGAATGTATTACTGTGACATTTTATTGGTGCTTCCAATTCAGAATTTGATTTGAGGCATCATTTTAAAGTTTTTTGGAAGGAAATGTTAGGAGAACTCAGTTGAATACATTCTCTTGTCTGCCATTCTGGTTCTCCTATGTTTCATTAAATGTCCATTTTCCCCTCTTACAGGATTATATTCAGTTTTGCTTAAAAGTTATTCTTGACTGTAAGTTCATATCCTTTGTCTTCTGGAATATCATACTATGGTTTTTCTACTCTTTCATAGTGGTGGCTGCTAAATTATGTGTGAATCTGACTGATTTATATTTATTTTTGTTTTAGGTTTTTGCAAGGCACATGGGGTGAAGTGGCTTGCCCAAGGTCACACGGCTAGGTAATTATTAAGTGTCTGAGACCAGATTTGAAGCCAGGTACTCCTGACTCCAGGGCCAGTGCTTTATCCACTGCGCCACCTAGCTTCCCCCAATACTTATATTTATTTTTTTCTTCTATCTGGAAGCCCTAGAATTTTGTTTTAATGTTCCTGTGAATTTTCATCTTGGAATTTCTTTCAGGAAGCATCTGGGGAATTTTTTCTTTTTCTACCTTGTCTTCTGTTTCAGAGAAACCTGGGCAGTTTTCTTTTATAGTTAATTGAAATATAATGTCTGGGTTCCTTTTTGGTCATTACTCTAGGAAGTCTAGGGATTTTGAAATTATTTCTCCCTGATCTGTTTTCCATTTCAGTTGCTATTTTTACTTTTTTACAGTCTTTTGATTTAGTTGTTATATTTCTTGTTATGATTTAGAGTCATTAATTTCTTTTTAATCTTTTTTAACTTTCAGATGGTTTATTACTTGGGCAAGGTTTTGAACATCTTGCGTCAAAGCCCTAATTCCCTTTCCAGTTCTTTCCTCCATACCTCTTATTACTTTTTCATTTTTCTCTTGCTCTTATTTAATTTATAAAACAAAAAATTTTTAAACTTTTTTAAAAAACGTCTTCCTTATCTCTTTTGTGACTTTGTTTGTAGGTGTATTGGACTGATTTTCTTTTTTGAGACTTTTGCCTTAAGCATATTGGTCAACTTATCCAACTTATCCATTAATAGCTTTTTTTTTAATGACTGAATTTGTTTGTTTTCTCATTTTTGCAGTATATTTCCTGACTTTTAACTTGATTTCAGGATCAGATTTTGTATACTTTTGGAAGGAATATCTGAACTGGTCTGCATACTTCTTTCTTGGGGTATAGAATGTTAAGTTATTCCAGAATTACAGTGATGCTCAGAATAGGGACCTATAATCTCTCAAAAGTGTTGTGATCTGAGAGCTGTCTGTTACTGCTTTCCTGGTGCAAGGTCTCTTAGTTCTTAATATGAATTAGGATCTGAACAACATGTCTCTGGGCTTATCTCTAGTAGGAAATTTCATTAGATTGGTGTTAGACTTAGTCATATCAACTAGGTGGAAAGCACTATGAGTTTGGTTGAACTCTAGACCAAATATCCTATTATCCTATACACATATGTGAAATGCATCATCTAGACTATGAAAAATAATCATATATATATATATATATATATATATATATATGTATGTATTGAAAGGGGCTACTAATTACCCTGGTGACATACAGAGAAATGGCAATAGGCATGCACTTATTGTATGGGCTCAATCAAGTTTGTGAGGGATTGCACAATCTGAGGTGGGGCATATCACATATATAACACAGATCAGGGAGCATGTATTAATATCTATATTATACTATCATCATTACTTTTTTACTTTTCATGATGCCAGGGGAGGCTCTGCTTCTCTGCCTCCCCTGACTGCACCTCCCTAAATCTGGTGAAACTAGTTAGTGATAGGATTGAGAGTCATTGGATAGAGACTGGACTTCATGTGCAAGAAGATCAGGGTTCAAACCTTGTCTCTGATTTTTATTAGATGTGTGATCATAAGAAAACCTTGTGCCTTTATTTTTGCCTCTATAAAATAGAGGTAATGATACTTGTAGTATTTCAAAATTTTGTGAGATTTAAGGATAGTCCGTGTGAACTATTGTATAAACTTTAAAAGCTAGGTGATACAGTGGATAGAGTATGGCAACTCATGAAGACATGAGTTCAAATCCTAACTCAGATACTTACTAATTATGGGTCAGTCACTTAACCCTGTTTGCTTCACTTGTAAAATGATCTGGAGAAGGAAATGGCAAGCTACTTCAGTATCTTTGCCAAGAAAACTCCAGTGGAGTCACAGAGTCAGACATGATGGAATAATAGCAAGAAAACAAAAAAATCATTATTAATAGCATTTAAATAACTCTTTAAAGTTTGTAAAACATTTAATGTATTAACTCAATTTAATGCAACTCAAGTATTATAATATTTATTATAATTATATAATAAAGAACTAGTTTATATGATTCTAATTCTAATATGACATGCACATGCATATGTAAAATAAAATTATATCATCCAAATTATGATCTAAAAGCTAGCATTTGATTCTCACAATAATCCTGGAATGTAAGTGCTAATTATGATCCCCATTTGACAAATTAGGGAAATTAGACAAGCAGAGATTAAAGTAACTTGCTCAGAGTCATGTAGTAAAGAGTCTAAGGCAGGATTAGAACTCAGGTCTTCCTGACTCCTATCCTGTGATCAATCCACTGACCTACCTTGCTGCCTCAGGTCAATATACTGAATTAGTGCATCAGTATATAAGTTACTAATAGTCACATATCAATATATATATATATATATATATATATATATATATATATATATATATATATATATACACATATATATATAGTCACTTATCAGTTTGAGGAAGTCCCTAAGATTTTTATTACTTTTCTTCTACATTATACCCCTTGTTAAAGACTTTTCATTTCACATTAGATGCATATGCAGTATGTTCATATGCATTATATAGCATTCATGATATTTCCCCTAAATCCAGAAAATATTATAGATCATATATAGCTATGAAAATGGAGGGAAATGTCATAAAATTTATTAGGGAATTCTTTAAATTCTTAAAGGAGTCCTCTGACTCATGCCTTCTAGGTTATAAATACATGTCATTCTGGATAGGATTTGAAAGTATACAATTAACTGGAACCAGAACAAATAGGACTGGGCAAACAGGCTAGATTGCACTGGGCTTTCTCCTTAATTGTTTACAATTAAGGCTAGCATTAATATAGAACTTTAAAGTTTGTGAAGTACTTGAAATCCTACTTCATTTGATCCTTACAACCATCCTTGAAGGTAGGTATTATTATTTTTTCTAAGAGATGAAGAAACATTTTCAAGGCGATTAAGTGATTTACCCAAGGTCAGATTGCTAGGAAGTGTCTGCAGCAGAATTAGAACTCAAGTCTTCCTATCTCTATGTCCAATGCTCTTTCTGGAAGAGGACCTGGACAATGCACTAGACCTAGAATTGAATAAAATTATGAGAATAGGTCAATTGATTTGAATTAGAGAAATTTTGGGATTTGGAAGAGATTTTTAAAGCTGAACCCTATGATCTAGAATTAATTTTTTTATGACATGAGGAATAGTTTGAATGTGATTAAAATATAACATTTTCTGGTGGGTATCCTGCAGTTAGCAAGAGTTGTGCCAAACAAATAGAGCTGGAAATGTGACATAAATTGGGAAATAGTAGATGAGTTCTGAGTTTGCTGGTGAGTGACTTAGTGATTCCTTTTTCAAAGGCTTAGACAGCATTGAAGAGAATACACAGATTGAAAGGACTGTCCTGCCCCAGAATTATGAGAGTGGTTGTCTGATGTTTGAATCAGTTTGATTATTTTTTTCTAGGAAGATCTTTGGTTAGCCATGAGGTGATAAATAGTTTCAGTCATAAAACCCAAGGAAGGCACCAGGGGATAGACCTCTGTTTTCATGTGAGTAATAAAATCATAATTCTTTTGAAGTATTGAAGTAATAAGACTTCATATAGATCTGGGGCTATGTGCACTAAGGAGATGTTCTTCAACCAGCAGACCACACATATGTTTAATCTTTCTCATCTCCCAAAATTTTCCAAAAATTTTATTTGGGAGAATAACTCCAAGGTCATTCTTCCAAATTAGACAACCCACTCCAAACATTTTTATTGTCTGTCAGCCTGTCAGCCTTGTCTGGAGTGCTCTATCTCTTCAACTTTACCTCTTGCCATCCTCAAAGTCTCAGCTAAAATCTTACCTTCTGCAAGAAGTCTTCCTCAATTCTCCTTAAACTTAGTACCTTCCATCTGAGATTGCACCCATTTTTTCTATACATATTTCTTTGCCCATTGTTATTTGAATATATTGTCTCACCTCTCAGACTGAGATCCTTGAGAGAAGGAATTGATTTTGTTTTCTTTTTCTTTTTCTGCTTTATTTGTTTTTCCAGTGATTAGAACATAATAGGTGATTTATAATCCCACTGATTTTTGATTCTCAAAAAATATCTATCAAAGAATTCAAATGCCACCTTTAACACTGCATAAATATTCAGATCCGAGGACATAGAGATAAAATACCAGACTCTTACCCATTTGCTGCCCATTGTGTGGTTCTCAGACTATTTTTTTAGAAAGATTTTATTTATTTTGAGTTTTACAATTTCCCCCCATTCTTGCTCCCCACCCCCATAGAAGGCATTCTGTTAGTCTTTACATTGTTTCCATGATATACAATGATCGCAGTTGAATGTGATGAGAGAGAAAGCATATCCTTAAGGAAGAAAAACAAAGTATAAGATATAGCAAAATTACATAATAAGATAATGGGTTTTTTCCTCTAAATTGAAGGCAATAGTCTTTGGTCTTTATTCAAACTCCACAATTCTTTCTCTGGATACAGATGGTATTCTCCATTGCAGATAGCCCAAAATTGTCCCTGATTGTTTCACTGAAGGAATGAGCAAGTCCATCAAGGTTGATCATCACTCCCATGTTGCTGTTAGGGTGTAAAATGTTTTTCTGGTTCTGCTCATCTCATTCAGAATCAGTTCATGCAAATCCTGGAATTCCAGGCTTCCCTGAATTCTCATCCCTCCCGGTTTTTAATAGAACAATAGTATTCCATGACATAAATATATCGCAGTTTGTTAAGCAATTCCCCAATTGAAGGATATTCATTTAATTTCCAGTTCTTTGCCACCACAAACAGGACTGCTATGAATATTTTTGTACAAGTGATGTTTTTACCCTTTTTCATAATCTCTTCAGGGTATATACCCAGTAGTGGCATTGCTGAATCAAAGGGTATGCACATTTTTGTTGCCTTTTGGGCATAATTCCAAATTGCTCTCCAGAAAGGTTGGATGAGTTCACAGCTCCACCAATAATGTATAAGTGTCCCATATTTCCCACATCCCTTCCAACACTGATCATTGTCCTTTCTGATCATATTGGCCAGTCTGAAAGGTGTGAGGTGGTATCTCAGAGATGCTTTAATTTGCATTTCTCTAATAAGTAATCATTTAGAGCAATTTTTCATAGACTAGAACTCTTCAGAAAAAAATTTGCTCTGTATAAAACCTCTTCTTATCCTATGGATCACTTTGATTTCCTCAGCTGTAAATTGTCTTTGCATATCCTTTGACCATTTGTCAGACTAATTTATTAGGCTAGCAAATCCTTTTCTATGGCAATTTGCAGTCTGAGAGATTATTTCTATAGAAAATTATTGAGAGAAATATTATTAATAATCACTGATTTGGGGAACCCCCCCTTTTCCCCTAAAGACCTGATTTTAAAAAGTTTGGTCTCTTGAAGGACTGATATTGCTGATAACAAGATTATTCATTATGCTCTGTTCAGGTTTGGATGAGGCATAGATTGCCCAAGGCTAGGAATTGTTTAGGTATAGAGTTTAGTCTTTCTGTCCCAGGGGTGACTTATTGGCACTCTCAGCTCCTCTTTTGTTGTTTTGTTTTGTTTTTGTTTTTGTTTTGCCATGGCAGGCAAGTCCCTTAACCCCCTTGCCTTGCAAAATAAAAACAAAAACAAAAGAAAACATCAAGGTTGATTTCCACTGTGGGAATAGCTATTTTTCAAAGAGCATATAAAACTGTGAGCCCATCACCATAATGGTCTTTGAGACTTAGAGAGATGGCCAAATGACTATTGTCTTATTAACAAATGTGCTGGCATTATTGATAAAATGATTTAATTACCCAGAAACTGTTTCTTGAATCTTTTCAAAAATCACAGTATCAACCCTCTCATTAAATCATCAGCTCATATTAATGATCTGCAAAGCTTTTTCTGACTTATGCCTCTAGCTAGGCATAAGGGAGACAACTAGAGAATCTTCTGCTTTAAGTGACTTGTTCTCTGTATCTCAGGAATTTATCCTATTAACAAAGCTCAGAGTAGGCAAAGCTTGCTTTTTCTCTTGTTGCCTAAAAGCCTTGAGAGATGAGTTGCAGGAGAGGGAGAATGATGAGGAACTCTTTTCACAGTTGAAAAGCAAAGTGTCTCAATCCCAGTTATGACACCACTATTGAACAGGCACTGAAATGTGAGTGAAATATTGAGAGCTTGCCACTCTAGGAGTGATTGGTTTTTCAGAGGAGATGACTGAAGACTCTTCTCTTGCTTCATGGATCCTGATTCAGTCAATAACTCAGTTTATAAAAAGTAAGTTACTTGACTTCTAAAACCACATATTTTCAAAGATAAGTTTAAACAATGCTGTGCTTTGAAACATATTCTCTGTTTTTATGCCCTTTGCAACATCAGAGGTTTTTTTTGACACATATTAATAGCTGTTGAGGGATAATTTAATGTTAGTGGATAGAGAACCAGCCTAAAATTCAAAATGATCCAGGTTCAATTATCTACCTTTGATACATACATTTAACTTGATATAACTAATTGTCTTCTCAGTGTCTCAGACCTATCTCTAAAATTATAAATTGCAGAAAAGGTATTTACATGCATTGGTAAGAGTTTTCTGTACCAATGAAATCACATATCCAATTCCAATTTCCTTTCTAGCTATTACATGATGAATTTATCCTTGTCTATCTTTTCCTATTTTCCCTGGGTAGTTCCCTTAATTCTTATGACTTCAGTTATCTTGTCAATGAAGATGACTTCCATTTGTTTCTCTTCATTTATATCATTCTTAATATCAGAGTATCATAGACATAAAGCTGAATGAATTCTTGAAGATCTTCCTATCCAATCCCCTCATTTTATAGATGAAGGAATTGACATCTAGTAAGTTTAAATGATTTCCTCAGCATCATAGACATCATCAGTAGCACTTCCACGATATAAATAAATATCCAGATCTCTTTCCACTGCACTACGCTCCTCTCCATTTCTATTCCATATCTCCAACTATCTAGAAGACACCTCCACCTGAGGAGCTTTTATTTTTTTAAGGATTACTATGAGTAAAAGTGACCTTGCGTAGTTTCATCAGTTGGAGAACAGAATAGATGGAATTACAGAAATTACAATTTGCTCAACTGGAGAGCAGTGAGGACCAGAAAGGAATCAGTCACAAGAGAAGAGGTTTTATACAGGGCAAATTTTTTTTTTTCTGAAGAGTTCTAGTCCTTCTAGTTTGCTTTTGTGAACTGCTTTAAGCATGCAGATTTTTATCACCAGTGTATTCCATGTGAAATTTATATGTGTATGTTTGCTTTCCCATGTAGATACTGTATGTAGAGGGAGAATGTGACATTTCTTTTTGTGTGAACTATAATATATTAATTATTCTTTCATTTGCCTTATTGTTAAGATGCTTTAATGGATGTGATCTCAGTTTTACAGTGATTGATTTTATATAAATGAGAAGTCCAGTGGCTTATAAGCTAGTTTAGAGTGGTGGAAGCACATTTTCACCTTTCCCTATCCTGTACTCCTACACAAGTGGAAGAAATTTTGACTTATGATCATATTGTGGTGATCTGTCTCTGAGCACTCAAGACTGACCACTATAAAGGCAGGTTGGGATGAAAAGGCCAGCCTAGAGGAAAAGAAAGTGACTACATTTTAAATTTCAGGTGCTATACATAGCCACTCACATTCTTATTAGGAAAGTGCTACAGATATACCAACTGAATCCAGATTTGAATAGGAGGTAAATTGTTCTGTACCACACTTGGGAAACTGCAGTGTTTTCAGTGTTCTTAAGCTACTTACTGGCACAAAACTCATCTCTTTGATACCTTTATATTCCTGGTGCTCCTTTATGGTTGTCAATCATGTAATAATTCCAAACTATTAGAGAGAAGCAATGTGATGCAGTAATAGAGTATTGGACTTGTAGTCAAGAAGAATTTTGTTCACATTTTTCCTGTATTGCTTAAACTGTGTGACTCTAAGTAATCGTCTCTTGCCCAATTTCTTAGTCTTAAACTTCCCTTCCATACTGCCCAGGATCCTACTGCTATTTCTCCCAACTGGACTTTCAAGTCTCACCTTGGGCTCCTTATGCTTAACTGGCTCCATGGCAGACTCTATCATGTTCCATGGAGGTGTTCTGAACCCTCTCTTCTCAGTCCCTCTTTTCCCATTCTATTTCTTGCTCTAGGAACAAGAATAGCATTCCTTTTGAGAAGGCACTTCAACAACTGAATGCCTCCATTTATCATCCCATCAACTTAATCCTCTCATGGTTACCATTTTTCATATGTGTTGCCCCAGCCTGTTAGAATTTAAGCTTCTATAGGGTAAAGACAATTTTGCTTTTCTATTTGCATCATTAGTGTTCAGAACAGTGTCTTCTGATACATAGTAAGCATTTAATGTTTATCATTTATTTTCTTTAATTCATTCTTTTATTCATCTGCTAGATGGAGATAACAATATCTGTATCATGTAATTCATAGGGTGATGAGGTAATGTCTGTAAAATGTTTTGCTAACCTTAAAAGCACTATAGATGTCAGTTGTGGTTAAAAGAAGAATTATAGTGACCCAAAAGCCATTACAAAGATGGCAAGTGGGCATATATACTGGATCAAATGTTTAAAAACATGATCTGTTCAAGAGCGGTAATATAAAAGGTTTCATTGAGAAGATAGGTGACCTTGTGCATAATTTAATGGCAGAGTCTCTACAAGGACCCCCAGGCGCATGCCATAAATAGCTATTTATTTCCTGAAACTCCAGGACTTTATAAAATGACAATTATGTTTATTTGCATGAGTATTATGAGGAGAATAAAGTAATGAGGAAACATAAGAGGAAAAAATATATCTGTATACCCTCATACTTAGTCATTACATCATATTTTGGAGCTAAAAGACCTTAGAGATGACCTAGTTCAATTCCTTCATTTTACAGATGAAGTAATGGTGTTCTTGGAGAGGGAATGTGACTTGCCAAACATCACAGAACTATTAAGCACCAGTAACATAATTCAAAAGCTGAATCTCCAGGTGACATAAGCTCAGGCTCATTAACCATGGGTATCCTAGGAGAATATCTTGGTGCATTCCACTAAACAGAGAGAAGTCATTTCCTAGGTAACAGAGTTGTTCAATGAGATCATGGAATAAGAGAAGGATCAAAGGACATTTATTGTGTCCTCTTTTGTCTTTAGTTCCCAAGGAGAGATGGGATATGCTTTCTAAATAAGTTTAGTGCTTTATCTACTATAAAAAAATAGCCTACTTGTCTCTGAACTTCAGGATGAAAGGGATATGACTCATGGGGAGCAGTCCTCTCTGTTTCTATTGATGAGTTTGCAGTCTTTAGCATTCACATTACATATCCTTCAAATAAAGAAAATGGAGAGAGAAAGGAAGGGAAGGAGGCAGGACTAAGGCAGCAGAAAGACCAAGACTCAAATTCTACATCAAACTCCTATAAATTGTATGAACCTCTGTATGGCAGTTAATTTATTAGCCTCAGGTGTATAATGGGGGTGGGGTGAGGAGGGAAGTATGTCTATGTATATTTGTGTGTGTGTGTGTGTGTGTGTGTGAGAGAGAGAGAGAGAGAGGAGAGAGAGGGGGGAGAGAGAGAGAGAAAACAGAGAGAGAGAAAGAGAAGAGAGAGACAGGAGAGAGAGATGAAAGAGAGAGAGAGAGAGGAGAGAGACAGGAGAGAGAGAGATGAGAGAGAGAGGGAGAGAGAGAGAGGGAGAGAGGATAATAGAGAAACATATAGAAATAGAGAAGTCAGTCATAGAAACAAAAAGAATTATAGGCACAAAGAAGATAAAGAAACAGAATCAGATATATAGAGAGATGGATTGAGAAAGAAACAGACATAGAGAGACAAAGAGCCAGAGAGGTGCACATGTGGAAGCTTATTGGAAAAAGGGACATCCTTGTCTATTTTCAGGATCTTCCTTTCAGCCAGGACAGTAAGTAAATATAATCACAGTACTGTCTCAGTACACCAACCTATTCATTCCTCAACTGCTTCAACTTTTTGTCAAGAATTCATTATAAATTACATGTTCTATCCTGGCATCTGTTTTTTTCCATTGAAAAATCACACATGCTTGTCATATATAATGCTACCTTAAACTGCTAAATTCATATTAAGGAATGTAGTTTAGTACATCACCATCACACCTATTTTAGAGAAGACACTATGTAACTTCAACTTCCAGTATTTCTCCCCAAATCACATTTCCTACTGAAGAAAAATGACCAATATAGTCAGTCAACTAGAATTTATTAAGCACCTAGTCTGTGTTCCATGACTGACACATCATAGGTGCTTATTAAAAGTTTACTAATTGATCACTTGATTCCAATATCTTACCTCCAAATTAACTAGGACCAGAGCATGAATTCCTATACACAAAATGATTTGAACATACCTAAGTTCTGGAACTATATACAAGTTTAAAGAGACCAGAGTCAGAAAAAGTACAAACTTTAGGATCATTCTCACCTTTGTGTCTCTATTGAAGGTAGCAGATCAGTTTGACAAGTATAAAAAGTAGGTGGGGGGGATATTAAATAAGACTGGAAAGGTTTGTGGGAGCCAGTGAAGCAATAAGTATATGTGAATCACTTATGTGACAGGCACCAGGCAAATAAAGGTTTTGATATGCTAAGCTAAACATTTTACATTTTATCCTAGGGATGATAATGAAATCATTGAAGAAGTTTGAGCAGGGACAGGGAGAGTTAACATCTGTTAACAGTGAGAGTAAGATCTGCATTGTAAAAATATCAATTTGGCAGCTGTCTAGCTATGGATTTCAGAGGAAAGATACTAAATAGATAAGCAAAGAGATGAGAGATAGATGCTAGATTAGATAGTTCAAAGGCACAGAGATAGAATTTGAGATGTCATGCTCCTAGACCTTCAGCTTGTGTCTGATTTCTCTTCCCCTTCCTTCTAGGGCCTTGACATAATCCCAGATACTCTTCTTCCTGACACCCACCCATCTCTTGTTTAACCAGATATATCCTACTGTAATAATTTTTCCAAGAATGAATCCATTTGCTGGTCACCATTATTGTCACATGGCTATTTTGACTCTTTGATGGGGCAAATATCTAAGTTCAGGTTATGACTTGAGAGTTACCACAAAACTCATCTAACCAAGACAATTTTATACTTCAAATTTCTATTATTGATTTTACTGTCTTTTAAGAAATTTATTTAATTTGTAATTTAGGGAATAAAACAAACATTTCCAGAGCATAGTATAGTAAAAATATGATCACATAGAAACTGTAAATCTATTTATTATGTACGATTTGCTATTTCTTTTAAGCATATAATAGAATTATCATGTAAATTTATTTTCTCCTTTTTTCTTTTCTCCCCCCCCCCCGCCCCAAACAAGAGATGGTTACCATTAGACAGGAAAAGAAGAAATACAGTTTAATGGAAAGTCCACTGGATGAAGAATCAAGAGAAATGGATTCTACCTCTGACTTTGCCAATAACTGAGTAGGTAACTAATTATCTCACCTCTCATATCTTTTCCAATATCCATTCCACTTCTAATGTTCTACGAATATATTTGGTAAATTTGATTTGTAATTGAGTTAAGGTGTTATTTGGGAGAAATAGTGCATTGGCTAACATGAAGTCATCTGTTTTAATGGTGATTTTTGAAGACAACAGGACACAGAAGGAATGGAACTCAGGCTTTATGGAAGGTAAAACTATGGTATATTGGGAACAAGGATAGCTACCCAGGAAGGCAAGGACTGAAAGTGAGTTTCTGCAGGAAATCAGATTCCACAAATACTCAGGGGTTCAGAAGAAGAGTAATGGTGGCATCGAGGGTATTTTATACATAGTATGTACTGAATATATGCTTATAATCTTTTTACAGGTACAGATTTTGGTTTTAGTCCAAGGGTCTGGATGGGAGGATGAAGAAGGGGATTTCTTTTCATTTTATATAAAGTTTCCCTAAGGATGTAGAAAGAACACATTATATTCATGTGCTGGAATTTTCTATGCTAGGTAATGTTTAACAGTGAGCTCTCCCTGAAAAAAATGCATGCAACACAAAAGGAAATTGTTAAATTTAATCTGTATTATTAACATCTTTTCTATCATTTTGTTAAGTTTAGAATATTATTAAAACAATAAGTCAAACCTTGATTTTTGTCATTTGCCAAATCTAAGGTGTAGTTTGCTCATTCTGAAAGCTTAATAGTTAGATCTCATACCAGTTCAGCTGACTAAAAACACCCCTTTCTCATATGCTTTTGCCATTGGAAAGGAGAAGATTGTATGCAAAATGAGGTAACCCAACATAGAAATTAGGGAAATAGAAGAGTGCAGAGCACCACCATCTTCTGTATCCATATGTGAGCCTCAGCAGGGGAAGAAGAACTTCTCTACAGGAGCCTAGTTTATGAAAGAAGAACAAAAGCCCCAAGCGGCTCTCATTTGAATAACAATTGCTTGTTCATCCAGGGCCAATCAACAATGCCTCCAGTTCCCAGCTGTTTCTATCTATAAGTATCAATCCTTAAGCACTACTGAGTTCTCTTCACCAGCCGAGTCCTAGAGCAATATTGGTTTTCCTTCTCCAAATTGCTTCCTTCCACCTTAACTTCAGCAGAGTTGTCTTGAAATCATCCTAGGGTTCACAGTGTGTGAAAAAAAATGATTTGTACTCACTCTTTCATATTTCTTGCCCCTGGGACCCCTCTCTGATTGGAGAGAATGTAGAGGTAGACATCTGGGAGCTTTTCTTCAGGAAATTCTCCCCATCTTTTCCATCCGGTTGATTTATCATCTCTAGTGATTCCACATTCTGTAGGGTGAAATTCTCAACTCCTCAGATTATTTCCCACTTGACCTGGAGGACTTCTGGGTAACCTTCCTTCCTCATTCTCCCTTCTTCAATGCTTTTTTTCAGCTTCTTTTTTATGTGATGTCCCCTGGAGATTGTAAACTCCTTTAGGTCCCCCCCCTTTTTTTGTTTCCCCAGAACTTAGCACAGGTCCTGCAAAATAGTAGTCACTTAATAAATTTTTATTAACTCTGAATCTGATTTTCAGCAAACTATGTTAGGGGCACAGGGTAATAATGTTCCTCTTTATCTTTTTATCTTTATCTTTTATCTTTTTAGTCAGTCAATCAAAAAATCATTTATCAAGCTCTAATTATGTCCTTGGCACTATACTAAACTCAGAAGATACAAAGACCCTCAAGGAGCTCCCTTTTTAATAAGTGGGCCAACATGCAAGTAACCATATCCAACTATGTTCTTATTAGTATGAATAATAAATCCTCTGAAGTGGTCTAGGGATTGAATTCACTCTGCCGATTTCCACTGAGCTGCAACCAAGGACCATGGTTTTCATAATTATTACTTTAAATAGTATGAATTTGAATAAATTTGACTCCTTCAGGAGATTCATGATTTTTACTAATCATGATCTGGCTATATAGGTATAAATGGAATGTACTGTCCGAGAGTCCTAGTTGAGTCTTGAAGGAACCAGGTAAGCTGGAGGTAAAGTTAGGGAGGAGATGGGGTATAGCCAGGGCAAAGGCACAGATCTGACAAATGAATTTTCCTATGTGAGGTAGGTATAGATGTATCATGGAGTGTGATGTGAGAAGGTAGTAAAGTGTAAGAATATTGGAGAGCTAGGAAAGGACCAAGTTACAAAAGACTCTAAATATAAATACATTTTAGCATGTACGCAAAGAGTAAAAACACTGTACTGACTCTATTTGTATCCTAAGGTTCATTCAGAGTGTAGTGAAAGCCCAAGGGCCTAGTAATAGAGTTCAGACCTGGATTCCTTGGTGCAATGGGGAAGAAAATGAAGCAAAATTGATATAGAAGAATCCAAACCTCTAAGGCAATTTCAGTTAAATGAAGGACATAAAAAAAGGGTTGGAGACTTTTGGATGCTCAAGACAACTTCTAGCAAGAAAAATTTCATCTACTTCAACAGACCTTGTTGTGGATAAAGCCTTCATAAATGAAACTGATCTCATGGTCTGTCAGAATTTTTTTTTTTTTTCCTCAAAGAGTCCAGGTATATTTTGGGGCATTTTCTTTCTCAGTACAACTGAGAAAATATATCTTTGGTATTCTTCATCAAAGAAGGTCAGTCCTAGGCTTATAAATATTTAATTCATAATGTTGCAGGATTGAGTTATAGTAAGAAGTGAAATTCTTCCTTGTCCTCCCCTTCTTCTCTTTCAGAATTCATTCTATTTTTCTTTCTCTCCATATGTCTTCCTCCCTCCCTTCTTTCCTCTCTCCTGCTGTCTCTTTGATTGTCTCTGTCTCTTCTACCTTCTTTCCCCATTGATCTAATCCTCAGATATTCATAGAACAGTGTGCTAGTTTCTTGGTTGAGACTGGTGGTTCTCTGAGGAGTCTTTGAATTCCTTAATGCCATCTCTATGGTGAGAAATCAAGACAAAACCTTATTTAGTTCTTTTTCTCCTCTTTATATCTACTCACTCATTGATGGTCCTCTTCCTTTCTTACTTCTTGGGTGAAATATCTCCTTATTACCATGCCCGCCCACCTAAGGGAGAGCAGATGGATTGGAGCCATTTATGCATTCCCTCTGAGTACAGAACTTCTTGGAAGGCAAAGGGATGCAACATTTTTCAAACTAGTTATACAATTAAATTCAATAAACATCAATAAATTCCTTCAGTATGCAAGCTCTAGGTGCTGTGGAGATAAAGTTTAGAAAATAGTTCATGCCCTCAAAGACTCTATATTTGGGGTGGCTAGGTGGCGTAGTGGATAAAACACCAGCCCTGGAGTCAGGAGTACCTGGGTTCAAATCCGGTCTCAGAAACTTAATAATTACCTAGCTATGTGGCCTTGGGCAAGCCACTTAACTCCATTTGCCTTGCAAAAACCTAAAAAAAGAGATCCTATATTCTATTGAAGTGTATAGCACTATTCCAATAAATGTACATACACATTTCTATAAGATATAAGATATATGATAATGTATCAAGAGTACTAACTCTACCCTTTGAATTTCAATTTTATTTTAGTATATATCTTTTAAAAAGTTACTTATTTTCTATTACTTCTTTTCTATTTCCTTATGTTGGGAGGGTAATAATCATGATTTCACCATAGTTGAAGAAATTATTGAAGATTTTAGATATGAAGTTTGATTTTTAACTGGCACATGTACTTTAGATCTCTGCATAATGCATCACTCTCAGAGTTCGGTTGTCACTGAGACCCTATTGAGATTTCTTAAAAGTATCACAGAAGGAAGTTGTGGATTATGAGTCAAAAAGAACAAAAACAAAAAACTCCTGCCTTCTTGAGATGAGCTGATACAGGAAAAGGAAAAGGAATAAATATATGCCATTTTTCTCCCTGAACTGACATATTATAGAAGGATGGATAGCTTCCATGAATTCAAGTGAAAGACAGGAAAAACCTAACTGAAATCTTTTTCTCCTTTCTTTGACAGTTGAATAAGTTTAATCTTTTAGTCTTTGAGAAAATACCTCTCCAGAGATCAAGGGTCTTCTAGGCTACTCCTTTAACCATTACCTTTACATAATAGATAAGCCTAGAGATGTGGGGTCAGTTTTTCCACCTTACTCTTCATTTCTCTCTTTTTTTTGCAAAAAAAAAAAAAAAGAAATGAACAAGTATAGCTTTAGATGATATGATGAAGAAAAGTTTGGTTGAAGTGAAGAGTTAAAACCACCATCAAAATCTTCCAAAAGGCAATGGAGAAATTATGTGGGTGGATGCTATTTAGGTGGGGTATAGGAGTGGGGAGAAGATCTTTTATCTCAGAGTCAGGGGAGACCTGATTTAAAATAGCAATGCCAAACCTCCTAGCTATATGTATTTGGGTTAGGCACTTAAAATCTCTGACCCTCAGTGATAAAGTCAGGATAACAATTGCATGCCTTTATTTCATAGGGCCATTAGGAAGATCCAATGAGTATGTGAAGTGCTTTGCAAATCTTAAAGCATTATGTACATGTCAGCTGGCAGCAATAGCAGCAAAGTAAATTGCTTTGTGGAGAAGCCTAGCATAGTTAAGCATAAACTCTTAGTAAAGGTATAAAACTTTAGACCTGGATCTGATCTTAAATATCATTTTGTCCTTATTTAATAGAAAATGTAATGCAAAAGTAGGTGAAGTGACTTTCTCAAGGTCATTCAGCAAGTTATTAATTGAATGAGGATTTTGAATGCAAATATCATAACTCTCAGTTTAATTTTTCTTGTGATATATGCCATTCCATGCCTTCTGCTCAATAGAGCTATGAGCTTGCTTCTCTTTCCCATAGCTTCTTGGTGGCAATTTCCCAGGAGCCTTTGTTACTAGAGAAATTAGAGTATATTTGCTATGAGTCTTCATGTGTCATTTATTTTCAACCATCAAAAGGCACTGCATGCATTTTGGCATAAGACATTGTCAGCATAACCATCACTCTGGTGAAAGATGTTACAGAAAATGCCAGATGTGTTCTGTTGTAATACAGCCTGGGAAAAAAACGAGAAATACAAAGATCATGACCTAAATGTTTTAAAAACTTGAAAACAATGTTTGAACTTGTCCTTAGGAGGTAAGAAAACCCAGGAAAATTAAAGACATTTGTTTGATCCATTGGACAGAGGGAAAGATCATGGGTAGCCTACAGCTTTGCCAAGAACAGATGAACTTCTGAATATTAATGGCAATAGATGCCTGCAGCAACACATGTGAGGTTTATTGAAGGGGAAAGGTTAGGGTGGTGTCAGTCCAGGAACAGCGCAGAATAGGGAGACTAGTTTTGTATATCTGTATAACAAAGTCTAATTTAGAAAGATAGATGAATTCATAGCATTTAGCTCATTTTCCATTCAGGCTTTAAGATACATTTTGGAGTGCTATAGGTTCCATTTTTTTAAGCCTAGGGATTATCTTTATAGTGCCTTGTCAGACCCTTATTTAGAATGAATAATGTTCAAGACAGACTTCAGAGATAATTTAGTCTAAACCTCTCATTTTAACATATGAGAAAAATCTAATGTATCCACTTTGATGTAATAGAATGAGAATTTGAATATTTAGAATCTGGGTCTTGCTCTACTCTTGAGAAGTTGTGTGACTTTGGGCAAATCACTACCCTGGAACTTATTTTCCTTTCTTATATGACAAAGGAACTAAATTATATGCTCTTTTAAGTCTCTTTCAGGGCTAGTATTTTATAATTCTATGTAAAGAGCTGAATGAAGCTTTTTGCTGTTGAATCAAGAAGTTGCTGGGTATCTTCTCAGCTCCTAAGAAGATGAGTAAGGTGTTCCTTGCCATACATTTAAAGTAGATCTGTTGCTGATATGAGTTCGATTACTGCCTATGAGTAATCATGATTCAGACCCAGGAATGCAGGTGTAGAAAGAAAATAAAGATTTATTAAAGGAGTTGCAACATATAAAGAAGTGATAGGAAAGGTAAGAAGATTTTAAAAAGAAGACCCTGTGAGTTGCTGATTGAAGAGAGAGAGAGAGAGAGAGAGAGAGAGAGAGAGAGAGAGAGAGAGAGAGGAGAGAGATGGATAGTGTCAGACAGAGAGACTGAGCCTGAAATAGAAAGAGAGAGAGAAGGAGAAAGAGAGAGGGTAGCCATGAGGTTTGGGTTAACCAGGCCACATGGTAAAGTCTATGTAGCACCACATGGTTGTTTAAGGAAGAACCAGAGGAAAGCCAATCCTTCTGGATGGTAGATTGGAAGAAGCAAGAGAACTGGAAGGGGTGGCCCTTCCTTTCCTGTTAAGTACCCCTCCATTGTAGACTGGACAGAGGGTGACACTTGGAGTGTACTCTTTTCACTTTGGACCAAGTAACTTTTTTTTTAAGTTTGTAAGACAGTGGGGTTAAGTGGCTTGCTCAAGGCCACACAACTAGGTAATTATTAAGTGTCTGGGGTCGCACTGGAACTCAGGCCCTCCTGACTCCAGGACTGGTGCTCTATCCACTGTGCAACCTAGCTGCCCCCAAGTAACTTCTAATGCAATCTACATGCTGGTCCTTCCTGTCTCAGGGTACTTGAGGTCCACTTTTAACATGTCATTTCCTACTAACCAGTGTCCAGGTCAAAGTTAAATCAAGGTGGAAACGGAGAATGAGATACAACAGGGTCAAGAGGAGATAGGTTACAATCAATAGTGTCCAAGGGAGGCAGATTCTCAGGAGTGGGAACTTCCACCCAGTTAACAAATTTTGCTTCTGCTACATTCATGATTCTCTAAATCTTTTCCATGCATCAGATCTAGAATATGAACTGAGTGCAAAAAATTTGTTTATCTGCCAGAGAAGAGAAGTTTATCACATAAAAATCCTATGGGCAACTAGGTGTTGTTAGGGAAAAAAGGACTGAGTTTAGAGTCAGGAAAATCTGAGTTCAAACCCAACAACCTTAGCTGTGTGATCATGGGAAAGTCATAACCTTTATTTGCACCAGTCTCCTCAATTATAAAATGCAGATAGTAACAACACCTATCTTATAGGATTGTAGTGAGGATAAAATAAAATATTTGTAAACTACTTAGCATTGCTAATATATAAAACATGATATATACAGACATAGTCCCTTCTTTTCCTAAGACCTTTAATACTATATGATACAGAGATGAATGAGATAGTATGTTGAATGGTGAGCACTGGGTTTGGAGTAGGAAGACATAGGTTCAAGTTATGCCTTTAATGCTATGAGAAAATAACTGACTTACTTTCAAACTAGTTTCCACAGCTGTAAAGTGAGACTAATAGAAACATGACATACTTTATAATTACCTGTAAAAGAAGCTCAATTGAGGCATATGTAGAAGGTGTTTTGTTAATTCCAAAGAATTAAATTCAATTCAGTTTAATTCAATAATCAATTATTAAGCACCCACTACAGTGCTGTATATAAAAATAAAGATATTAACAGTATTTACCCTCTAGAAGCTCATATTCTCTTTTGGGGGGGTAGTTGTAAAGAGCAACATATTTGCAAATATTTGAGTAAATGAAAAATATATACAAAGTAGGGTTAGTAATGTCACTACTTAACTTGTTTCCTCAGATTGCAACTTGATTAATTCCCATGTTTAAACATCACCACAAGCTCTAGGATAATGTAGGGGATTTTTTATTTTTATAACTCTATTATTAATTATCACTCCATTACTCAATTATTATTACTCTATTACTCAATATTATTAATTATCACTCTATTACTCAATTAACTAAACTTAGAACCTTAGTTGGAGTAGGATCCAATTCATCAAATTTTTATTTAATAAAATTCAGAAATCTCTTTTTATCTGCCCATATACCTATTTTTAATAAAATTTTCTTATCTCTTAAGGCTTAAGTAAACATCATAGTTGCTGACTTTATAATTTACTAATAATTATTATTTATAATATATTAGTTATACCTATAGATGACTACTCTTTAATTCTGAAAACATATTTCCACCATTCAATTCACTCAAGATGTGAACTACATTCACTTCCCAACAATTCTCTTCATCTTTTTTGTAAGATAAAGGTTAAAATTATTTCATAAAGAAAGTTCTCTCTATCTTATTTTTTATCTCAGCTTTTCTCCAGCCCTAATATGACAAGTCTCTTCACTTTCTTTTCTTTTCTTTTTTACAAGTGACTGGTAGTATTTTCACTTTAATATTTTTTCTTTTTAAAAATTTAATATTTTATTTTTTCCCAATTGCATGTAAAAATTTTTAATGTTTGTTTTTAAAACTTTGAGTTCAAAATTTTTCCCTTCTTTCTTCCTTGTCCACCTCATTGAGAAACAAGAAATCCTATATAGGTTATACATATATAGTCAATAAAACACATTTTTATAATAATCATGTAATAAAAAAGCATAGATAAAAATAAAAACCTCATTAAAATAAAGTAAAAAAATATGTTTCTATCTGTATTCAGAGACCATCAGTTCTTTCTCTGGAACAGTTTTGGATCATTGTGCTGCTGAGAAAAGCTATATTACTCACAGCTGATCATCCTACAATATTGCTATTACTTTGTTCACTGTATGTTTCACTTTGCATCAGCACATGTAAATCCAAAATTTTAAGAATGCATCCTACTTATCATTTCTTGTTGCAGAATAGCCTTGAATAATAATCACATAACACAATTTGTTCAACCATTCACCAATTGATGAGCATCCCCTCAATTTCCAGTTCCTTACTTTTTCCTTTTTGCTTTTCATCTCTTTGGGATACAGACCTAGTAGTGGAATTGCTGGAGCAAAGGGAATGCATAATTTTATAGTCCTTTGGGCATTGTTAAAAATTGCTCTACAGGGGGCAGCTAGGTGTCACAGTAGATAGAGCACCAGCCCCAGAGTCAGGAGGATCTATGTTCAAATCCAGACTCAGACACTTAATAATTATCCAGTTATGTGACCTTGGACAAGTCACTTAACACCACTGCCTTGCAAAAAAAAATCAAAACAAAAAAAATTGCTCTTTAGAATGGTTAAATCAATTCACCACTCCAACTACAGTGCATTGATATCTCCCTTGTTCCTACATCTCCTCCAACATTTGTCATTTTCCTTTTCTGTCCTAGTAGAGTAGCACTTCAGAATTGTTTTAATTTGCATTACTCCAATCAATAGTGAGTTAGAACATTTTTCTGTGGCTATACATAGCATTAATAATGTCATTTTCAAAACAGTTCATATCCTTTTATGATTCCTCAATTGAGAAATGCTCTTATTTTTATAAATTTGACTGCAAATGTTTGAGAAATAAGTCCTCAGTCACAGAAACTTGCTTCAAAATATTTTCACAGTTATTATTGCTATTCATACTATTCCCTCATTTATTTTATTCTTTTTCCTTTCAGCCTGTCCCTCTTCAAAAGTGTTTTGCTACTGACTATCCCATCCCTCAATTATCCTTTCTTTCCTTCAACACCCCTTATCTCCTTCTCCTCCTACTTATCTGTAGAATAAGATAGATTTCTGTTCTAATTGAAAGTGTATGTTATTCTCTCTGAACAAATATTGATGAGAGTAGCTTACTCATCCCCTCCTTCTTCCCCACCATTGTAAAAGTTTTTCTTACCTCTTTTATATGAAATAATTCACCCCATTCTACCTCTCCTCTTCCCTCTCTCCCAGTACATTTCTCTCTCATCCCTTCATTTTATTTTTTAAGATAGCATCCTTTTATATTCATTTCACACCTGTGCTTTCTCTCTTCTCTTCACACACATGTGTATATATGTATATATTTACACACATGCAAGCATATATCTATGTATCTATTCCTTCTGACTACCCTAATAATGAGAAAATTGTTATGAATTATCAGTATCATCTTCCAATGTATGAATATAAATAGTACCACACCATTAAATCCCTTTTGATTTCACTTTCTTAAGTTTTTTATGTGAAGATCCAATTTTTTGTTTAGTTCTGGTCTTTTCATCAGGAAAGTTTGAAAGTTCTCTATTTCATTGGATATTCATCTTTTCCACTGAAAGAGTATGCTTAGTTTTGCTGGGTAGTAGATTCTTGGTTATAATCCAAACTCTTTTGACTTCTGGAATATCATATTTCAAGCCCTATAATTCTTTGATATAGAAACCAGTAGAACTTTGGAATTTGACTATGATATTTCTCAGAGTTTTCATTTTGGGGTCTCTTTCAGGAAGTAATTGGTGAGTTCTTTCAATTTCTATTTTACCCTCTGTTTCTTGAATATCAGAGCAGTTTTTCTTAATAATTTCTTGAAAAATAATGTCCAGATTCTTTTTTTTTTTTTGCTAATGACTTTCAGGTAGAACAAAAATTTTTAAGTTATCTCTTGATAATTTGATTATCTTGAAAAATGATTCCTAGGCTACTTTTTTGCTAATGACTTTTAGGAAGACCAATAATTTTAAAATCATCCTTTCTGAATCTATTTTACAGGTTTAGTTATTTTTCTAATGATGTATTTTATATTGTCTTCCATTTTTTCATTGTTTTAGTTTGTTTTATTGTTTCTTGATTTGTCATAAAATTTTCAACTTTAATTTGCTCAATTCTAATTTTCAGAGAGTTTTTATATTTCCTTTATCCATTTGGTCAATTCCCCTTTTAAGTCATTCTTCTCCTCATTGGCTTTTTGGACCTCATTTACTGTTTGACCTAGTCTGTTTTGCAAGGTGTATTTTTCAGTATTGTGTGTGTGTATGTGTGTGTGTGTGTGTATGTGTGTGTGTATTTATGAGTGCATTTGTTTGTGTGTATGTGTGTGTGTGTCTCCTTTACCGAGTTGCTCACTTATTTTTCATGATTTTTCTGCATCACTCATTTTTCTTCTTAATTTTTCCTCTATCCCTTTTATTTGATTTTCAAAATCCTTTTTTGAGATCTTTCATGACCTGAGACTAGTTCATATTTTTCTTCTAGCCTTTGGATGTAGGAATTTTGACTTTGACATCTTCTGATATGTGTTTTGAAATTTATTGTCACCATAGTAACTTTCTATGGTCAAAATTTTTTCTATTTTCACATTTTCTCATCCTGTGACTTGATTTTTTAACTCTTTGCTAAAGTAGGGCTTTGCTTCTAGGGTGGAGGGTACACTGTCCCAAGCAACTCTGTTTTCAGAGATTCTTCTGGGCATCTGTAAGTTTTCAGTTCTTCCAAAGTGGTATGATCTTAGGAGGTGCATTTACAACTCTCCTGACTTGTGCTCTGGTCTGTGAGTGATACCAAACATTATTTTCTGCCTTGGAACTGTGAGGAGGGTCCCCATACTCCTGGGATGCAGGTTCTTGTGTGCTCCTCCTCTAGGGGACTGAGATTGCCAACCCAGGACTGTGACCAGGATCTGAGTATGGGAAAGACAAAAAGTTCTGCCTTCATGCTAGTAAAGATTATCTTATGATTTCTTTTTGGCCTGTTGTTGAGACCCAACCCCCCCCCACCATCTGTGGGCTGAGGGCTCTGGAAGCTGCTGCTGCTGCTGCTGCTGCTGCTGCCAATGATAATTCTGTGACTCTCAAACTTGCTTCTGGTTTGTTGTGACTTCATTTACACTAATGCAGCCTATTCTGTACTGTGCTTCTCTCTCATCCTGGTGTGACAGGCTGTCTTGGGTGTCTCTGAGAGGTCTGGAAACTAATACTGTCATCACTGATTCAGACTCCCAGAGAACTGGTCCTGGTTGACTGGACCTAGGACTGTGCTGGCCATTCTCTGCTAGATTGCATTGCTCTCTCACCTTGGTACAATGTACCTTCTTGTGGCCCATCTTCCACATGGTCTTGGGCTGGAAAATTATTTCACTTCATCTTTTTTTGGGTTCTGCCACTCTAGAATTTTTTAAAGTCATTTTTTTAAAAAAAGTATTTGGAGAGGGGCGGTTAGGTGGTGCAGTGGATAGAGCACCAGCCCTGGAATTAGGAGTACCTGGGTTCAAATCCGATCTTAGACACTTAATAATTACCTAGCCATGTGGCCTTGGGCAAGCCACTTAACCCCATTTGCCTTGCAAAAACCTAAAAAAAAGTTCCCCTAATTTACTTACCCTATAATTCTCTTTATTTTTTCTTCATGTAATAGCTAAATAATTAAATGACAGTTTCTCAAAGAAAGTTTTTTCCTTATTTTTTTCCTATAGCTTCTCACAAATAATTTTCCTTAATTTTCTCTTCCCAGTTTTCTCCAAAACCACCAGCCTCAACTGCCAAATCCTAAAAAGTCCATCTGTTTATTAAAATGATAATATCAATAACTCTACCCTCTCTAGGTGAGACTTTTGAAGAGTAAATACAAATAAAGGATTGAACTGGAGGGAACAAAGGCAATCTCAAATAGACGTCCCTACTTAAGGTAAATCTTGAAGCCAGATAGAGCTTCCAAGAGGTAAAAGTGAGGAGTAAGGGCATTCCAATCCCAGGGGATAAACAAAGCAAGGACATAGTTTGGATTGAACATAGACTGTGAGGAACAGGTAATATGAAGTGAGCAGAAAGATAGGTTGGAGTAAGATTGTCAAGAGTTTTATATATCAAGAAGAGAAGTTTATATTTTGTCTTGAGAAGGCTGCACTTGAGAAAAATTGCACTTTTGGAATATTAATTTAGTAATTTTGTAGTGGATGTATGGTGGACTCTAGAATCAAAGGGAAAAAGTCAGAAGGCTATTTCAATAGTGTAGTGAGAAAGTTATATATAAATAAGAATTACTGTTTCTATTAGCAATTTTTAACAGTATTAATATGAGTAGTAATAATATTTTACTATTAGTATCATTATTTCTATATAAATGACTTAATTATCAAATCAGCTAATGACAGGAGGCTGAGAGGCCAGAATAATATTTTGGAAGTTATAGTTCTCAAAAATATCTCAGCAGGCTGAATGGATTGAAGCTAACAAAATGAAATTTTAATAGGGACAAAATGAAGTCTTGCATTTGTGTTAAAAAGAAATAAACCATGTATGTTGAAAAATAGATTTGGGAGAGTTTAATGATCTGCAAACTAAAGAAAAGTCAATACTGTGATGTGACAGCAAAAAATGTAATGAAATTTTGGGCTTCATTAATAAAACTATAGTATATGGCACAAGGGTTATAATAATCCTACTATACCTGTCTCTGATTAGACCACATCTGCAGTCAATGCTCAGATTTAGGTACCATATTTTTTAGGTTACTGAAAAGTTACTGTATAGAGAAAGGTACTCTGAATGATTGAATATGGAAACCATATTCTTTAAAGATTGGCACATCTCAGGGATATTTAGCTTGAAGACAAGAATACATAGAGGAATTAATGTCTTCAAATATCAGAAGGGTGGTTTCAGAAGAGGGATAAAACATTCTTTGCAATTATAATAAAAAATTTGAAAAATATCAGTAATACAAATTTTGACTTGAGAGTGGAAGAAGGCAAATAAACACAGCTTCCTTATAATCAGTTGAGAACGACCTGAGTTCAAATTTGATGTTAGACATTTACTATGTGTTGTCAAGCTCAAACAAGATATTAATGATATAGCATTTAGCACAGTAAGTATTATATAACTAATAGTGATTATTTTTGTTAGCTATTATGACAATTTTTTTTTCATAGTGAATTCCCTGCCACTGGAAGTCTGCAAAAAGATATTGGATAACTACAGAATGGGGTGCTATTGAAGCTAGTATAGAAGCTTATAGAAGCCATAATTCCTCCAACCATATACCCTTTTTGCATGTATGAGATGATGTGATTATATGTTTAGTCTACATTTTCACTGAGATTTAAAATTGTTTCATTTTTGTCTTCATTTGTGAAAACTAGCATGGTGCTTAACACATTATAAGTGCTTAATGCTTATTGATGGATTGATTGCTGAGGGATGATTAAATAGGAACTGTTAGAATCATCATGACTTTGATTGGACTAGGATCACAATCACTAAATCTCTTGCCTTCATGGGGGCTTCTAAATGTCACCAACATATGCAATACTTGGATATAAAGCTCTGCTGTTAATGCATTATAATTACAGATGCAATCAAAAAGTGAAGTTTGATTTTTATCTAAATGACACCTTTAATCACTCCTGCCTGAGCCATAACTCCAATTAAAAGAATCTGTAGAAAATCAGTCCTAATAGCATCATTTATAAGAGTACTAAACAAGGCCTTTTATTCTAGCATCAGCTACCTTTGATTTTTTCCCCTTGATAAGTATGCCCTTTCTAATATTCTTAAACTCTAAATTTTGCAAGGACAATTTCAAGAGGTTAGTCAATAATTAATGACTAATATGTTTTCTTCTTTGATATCTTACCCAGATGTTAAGCTCAAAGGATCATAATACATAATGTCAAAATCAGAGGTCTGAAAAGGTCTTAAAAGATCATCTAGTCCAATCTCTTCATTTTACAGATGAGGAATCTAAGGCCCAGTAATTTTAGAAATGTTAAAGTCAATCAAGTAGGAAGGAGCATGTTATATTATATTTCCATGGGTTCAAATATGTATGATTTTGGTTTTGTTTCTTTCATCAAAATAGAGTATAGCCTTTAAATTATATTTTTAAAAATAGGTTTGTGAGTTGTTAAGGTAAAAAATTCATTAGATAACTATGACCTTTGGTGCTCAAGGCTCTTCTGTACATCATTTCCCATCTGACTAAACTTTGGAATTATTCATCATGCCACTGGGAGAATCTCCCTGCCTCTTTCCCACCTTTGTTTGCTTTTGTGTCATCTTTCCCCATTAGATTGTAAGTACTCTAATGGCAAAGACTATCTTTCTTTTTTGTACTTGTATTCCCTGCACTTAATGGTGTCAGGTATATATTAGGGAATAAATATTATTTATTGGCTTAGCAAAATTAGGCCTTAAAAAAGCTAACTAACAGAAGAGTCTTTCTCTGTGTCAGTACTCACATCTAGTTTGCTTGACTCTGTCAGAGTTCAGACCCTGCTATCATAGTCTGAAGGTCCAGGTTTACTATTTTCCCCTTTCATTACATTGTCTCCTCAAGATAATACTTTATTGGAGGAAGAAGTTACCCACAGTTCTAAAAGGAAATTGATCCCTTGGCACTTGAAAATAATATTTTTTCAATCAATCAAGAAGTAGTAATTGAGGACCTTCTATATTTAGCTCTGTTTTTCTAGGTACTCTCTGTGGGTAGGAGTAGTGTGAAGAGCGTAGGGGAAGAATATAAAATAACCTAAGATTTGGTTCTTTTCTTAGAGGAGTTTAAGTGGGGAAACAGATTATGGGGAAAATAATAGTGAACAGGACTAAATTATCTGTAACTCCCTTTCAGTGAAAAAATCTTTAGTTAGTTAAGGTGCTACTGATGAGATACAGAAGATTAAAATGAAATTATTCATTGCCTCCACATGTTTGTGATATCACAGATTTAACATTAGACACAACCTTAGAAACCATAAATTAAGCAATAAGTGCCTACTATGTATAGGACATTGTAGAAGTAGAAAATTAGAATTAGTCTCTGCTTTCAAGGAACTTATATTTTGAAGTTAAGTAAAATAGCAAATAACATGTTCAACTATAAGGAAAGCACAAGAAATATCTTTAGTGAGGACTGGAAAAGAATTCCATTGCTCAAAAGGAGTTCTTTTAAAAAAATCTCTAAAAACTTCCCCAACCAAAAAAAAAGTATTTTGAGTATGGAAATGCACAAATTCATCTGACCATTCATTAAGGACTGTCAAGATAGTTTGAGAGATTCAGAAATAATTCACTTAATTTTCATTTCAGGGAAAGGGGCTGATAGTTCACTAATTAATCTAATGAATTCCTCCTAATCAACTTGATAAAATTATAAAATGTAGGCCTTAGTTTAGAGGTATCTGAAGGGTAGCTACATATGGAGGTAAATGAGTTCTTTGGCACCTTCCTTAGAGGACAGCTTAGAGGCTGTTCAACGACTATGTCTAATGGGGAGGACACAGTGGGGACTGAATTCCCTAGTTAGAATGATCTAACTAAAAATCTAGCTTTCCAGATAGTGCAAAAAATTTTTTGTCAGAACCTCATGGATCACTCAAAGTTTGAGAGTGCCCAAGTTTGAGAATTTGACTATTGACTTTCTAGACAAAGAAATTTATGTGATAATATTCCCCTTGGAGGAAGAGATGATTAATCACCTATATAGGTCCTGTCTAGGATTTTATTTAGAGAACAAAATCACTGAATCATTTGGATTGTGTGACATGAGGATTGTTCTGAATCTCTCAAAGACTGTTTACCTTTCAGTCAGATCCTTTAGCATAGTGTAGCACTGTTAAGTCTTGGAGGGACTTGGGAAAGAGGGAATCACCAAAATATCAAAGAATTGTTCTGACAGCAGCTACAGGTTCTTATTCAGGGAAGTAGATGGATTATTTGAATGACTTGTGATTTCTATATCTTTTTGGGACTCCTGAGGATATTTTGTATCCCTGTGTGTTTTCTGCTGGGTGAAATAAATATTATCCTCTCTTTGATTTACACTTGCTACTTTGAGTACTATACATGAGCTGGAGACTTGGCTGTTTTCTACATTTTCTACATTTCTACATTTCTACATTCTACATTTCTACATTCTACCTCCTATAAGGTACTCTAGACGTAAGCTATATCTTTAGATATTAGAAAATGTTCCTAGAGTACCTTATAGGAGGAGCAATGGATCAGAGGGCAAAAATGATCCTTAAGGGGTTAATTCAGGATTGGATATAGTATATGTGAGAATCTAGGGAATCTAAGCTATAAATTGTGTCATGAAGACTTCTTTTTTTCTTATTAGAGCACCATGGGCACTTGATAAAATTTAGAAGGTACAAATGATCTATTTCTCCTTCCCCCTAACCATTCCTTTGTTGGGGGCGGGGGGAAGAGGCTTGGCGGTCGCTTAGAGGGGGAAACATAATCACCTTATAAGGGAATGTTACAGAACTCGGCCCCTCATTGAGTAAGAGTTCATGGGAGGGAGGACAGAGGGGATAAAAGTGTCTGCTGAGAGGTGGGGGGAAGCGGGAATGTGATCACAGAAGAATAAAGACTCATTACCCACCTCAGGCGCTCTGTCTGGTTCTTCCCCCATCAAAGAGTGGGGGCCGGAGGTACCCCGAAGACTCATCACGCGTTGGACTGGTGAGTAAGAGGACAGACTAGCATAAAGAAGCCGGCGTTGTGAATAAAAACCCGGCAAGTGGCGCCCGAACAGGGACCTGATTTTGCTAGGGAACGTCTGAATCCGCTGGTCGGATTCTCCAGACAGCCTCGGTCGTTTCTGACCGGGAGGAAGGAGAGGGCGTTTACTCTCAGATATTGCCTGAGGGACATATCCCTATTGTGTTGACTATGCTTCCTTTCCCTTCCTTTTCTCCTTCTGCTCTAATCAGGCTCCTTGCCGTGCTGGCCTGTCTGATTGTGCCCTGCTGCCTCCTTCTCTTTTGCCGAACGGGAACTTTCCAGTTCTGCCACCTGTTAGGATTGCAGCCTCGGCTAGTAGACAGCATGGGGGGCCGGAATAGTATTCCCGCCTTTGAGCCGGAGGAAAAAGAGGCCGTTGCAGTGCAGCTTTATAAACTCTGCGCTAAGCATGGCCGTAAATTACCTATCAAGACGTGCCGTGCTTTTGTTGAGAATATCTGGAACATCTGCCCTTGGGTGCAACATAGTGGGATCCAACCAGATAAATGGAAGGTGGTAGGGCAGCAGATGGCCTCCTATAATGACACCTGCCCGGGAAAACTGACCCCCAAGGATTTTACAGTGTATAAGATAGTGGATGCAGCCCTGCATCCCCAGAAGGTGACTTTGGCACGAACAATCAGCACTCAGGTGGGTAGCTCGTTGGCGGGATCGGATTCAGAGAGCTCAGAGGAAGAGGGAAGGCCACCCCCTCCCCTGTATCCGTGGGAGGAACTTAGAAGAAACAATGGGGGAACAAGGGGCCCCCAGGGAGAAGAAAATGCCGCATGCCCCTCCTTACCGAGACAGAATGAAAAGGGGGAGGGCAATGAATGTGGCGCACTTAGAGATTCAGGGCCGGAAGTTTCCGAGCGCGGGAAGGGAGGGGTGCAAACAGTCCTCAGGGGTGGCAGGAAGAGGAGCATGAGTAGGTGGGACCGGGAGGCTGCTGACGAGGAGGGAGAAGTCCGCGCTGATTGGACAGCTGCCGCGCCCCAGGCTTGGCGGCCCAGCCAGGAAACAGAGGCAAAAAATCCCCCATGTTCCTTGTCCGCCCTTCAGAGATCCCCTCAAGGGCCCCGCCCATCCGGCCTACTTGCCACCAGTGCCTCCATAGCAATAGAGAAAGGGGAGGAGGTGGACTGGGATGACTGGGGCCTCTACCCGGTATTTACGGACCCCCTTACCGGAGCCCGAGACTACCGCCCTGTCCCTTTTAAGATGCTTAAGGAACTTAAGGAGGCTGTGACTAAATACGGCCCAAGCTCCCCTTATGTAAAAAGACTGATGCAAAACCTCTTTGCTACGCACCCTTGGACCCCTGCTGACTTTGACGAAATTGCAGCCGCGTGCCTAGATGCCTCCTTATATTTAGCTTTTAAGGCTCAGGCCCGCAGAGAGGCCTCTAAGCTGGCAAAATCCCGGGGTTATACTCCCCTGGATTTAGCCATTGCCCTCCTGTGTGGAACTGGAGCCTATACTGACCCTGCTGTTCAGGCCCAGTATGGCCAGTTTGAGCTAGAGACTGTTAAAGAAACACATGTTGCAGCTTGGGATAAGATTGGAGCCATGAAAGGGGGGAGAGCCACACAGAAGTTGGTTGGGCTGAAGCAGAGAGCAGATCAGACACCCCTCTCATTTGTGAACGAGGTTAAAGAGACAGTGACTCGTATAATGGGAGACACCCCGGGATCTGATCTACTTATGAGACAATTGATTAAAGAGGGTCTTCGCCCCAAAGGGATCGCAGCCATTAGCAGCCTTCCCCCCGACGCTTCATTAGAAGAAATTGTTGACAAATTGCTGGACATGCCCAGCGAGGATTCAATTCAAGCCTTAGTGACTGCCATGGAGAACCGGGAGGATAGCCTCCTGACCGCCCTTCACGGTATGCAGGTGAGACCCACCTGTTTTGGGTGCGGAAAGCCAGGGCACCTCAAAGCACAGTGCAGGCAGCGGCCCCCCTCCACTTCAGTTCCGACCTGTTATTCCTGTGGAAAGCCAGGTCACATAGCCAGGTTCTGCCAATCCAAAGGGAAGTCGGGAAAAGGGAAAGGGAGGGGCCCGGCCGCGGGGCCCCCCCCCCCCCCCCCCCCCCCCGTGCTCGAAGACAGCGGCCCCATTACTGTGACTATCCCCGTGAGGGTTGACTATAGAGAAGGGACACAGCAGAGAGAGATCGGGCCTTGGGAAACCTCGATGATTCCCATTGAGCTAAATATTTTCCCAGCGCTCATCACAGGGGCTGAGAGATGTGTGGACTTAGTCACCCATACCCAGGTCATTTTTGGTCCAGGAAGTCCCACATCCGTAAGGGTCACAAACCCCCACCCCTTTCCCACCTTGGTAAAACAGGGCCAAGAGGTAGGAAAGGCGCTGCCCTTGCGGGCCCCTCCCGCTCATGTGAACTGGGTCCACCCGGTCAGCTCTGGGCGACCACTGTTAACCGTCACGGTGGAAAATCAGAAGCTCGAAGGGATAATTGACACTGGAGCCGATTGCTCTGTCATAAATATGGGACAGTGGAGGCGCGAGTGGCCACTCCTACAGAGCCCTCAAGCAGTGACGGGGGTGGGGGGCAATAGATCTGCCATGAAAGCAGCACACGCCTTACGGTGGTCAGCTTTGGAAGAATCTGGACTCTTCACCCCACTGTGCCTACCCGACCTCCCTTATGCATTATGGGGTAGAGATATCTTAAGCCAGCTTAACCTGACACTTGCCACCCCTGATAGCCTGCGGGGAAATTAATTGGGGCCACTCTAGAGATGAGCTTTTCCCCCAGAATAACATGGATTAATAAGAAACCTATTTGGGTTGAGCAGTGGCCCCTGACAAAAGAAAAGCTCATCGCCCTCACAGACATAGTAATGACCCTCCTGCGCGAGAACAAAGTGGAACCGTCCCTTAGCCCGTATAACTCCCCCGTCTTTGTCATAAAAAAGAAAGGGGGGAGTTGGAGAATGTTGATTGATCTTCGGGCAGTAAATGCCAACATGGTACCCATGGGGACCCTCCAACCTGGTCTCCCTATGCCCACTGCAGTCCCGCAAGGGTGGACTATTATAGTGATTGATGTTAAAGACTGCTTCTATAGCATTCCCCTCCACCCGGAGGACAAAGAAAAATTTGCCTTTTCCCTCCCCGCGATCAATTTCCAAGCCCCCAGTAAACGTTATCAGTTCACCGTCCTACCTCAGGGAATGGCCAATAGCCCCACCCTGTGCCAGCTTTACATGGATACTCTGCTACATCCTATCTTTTTAAACAGAAAGGGGGAGTTGGCAGGTCACTGACCCATTCAGACCTGTCTCAGGTACTATTTACCATGAATTTCCTACAAGTCAGGGATGACGGCACTACAGCCGCCCAGAGATTTTTCTCCCCAAAAGGACATGCTAAGAAAGAACCAACGCTCCTGCCCTCTCCCACCAAGGCCCTACCAGGCTCTAAAGTCATGTGGAGAGATGAAGAGGGAGGTTGGCATGGCCCTGTAACGGTAAAGAACAGAAGACAGGGCCACCTGTCATTTCATCCCGAGGATAAGATAGAAGAGCCAGAAAGATGGCTCCCTGTTTACAAGATAAGAGACCTTGATTAATGCCCAACCCTACGGGGTGAGAGGAATTTCTTTCTTTTTCAGGCCTTCTGATCATCGTAGGGATCCTTGGAGGTGCTCCATCTGAAGGAAATCCGACATGGGGAATACTCCGAGTTATTCCCTCTCCCCTTCCGGTAGCACGGAACTTCCCGATCTACCCTCGCCTGCTAGTGACCAATACATCGATGGGGCTCCCTTCTGCCTCGGTGGGGCCCCTCATGTGTGGCCACAGGGGAAGACATCGAGGATCCCATACCATGGAGGGATTGCCAGATGGCGGGAGGATACCCCCTTGAGGGTGAACAAGGACGCTGATTCTGGGAATCACCCTACTTGTTGTCTGTTTCTGCCGCCTAGCTAGGCGACAGAGGGGCTATATGCTTCTTACTCAGAAAGCCTTCATGGCCATGGAGACGGGGGAGGATCCCCAAGTCTGGCTAGCCGCCATGCATGACACCTAGGGGTAAGATGAGGTAAACCCCAAGACGGGCAACTTCTCCTGACCCAGCCACCTAAGACGGGCAAGGTCCTGGGTTGAAGGAGATGACCTAAGACAGGGTTCCTCGCCCCCGGCGGATCCCCAAGTCTGGCTAGCCGCCATGCATGACATGTGACACCTAGGGGTAAGACGAGGTAAACCCCAAGACGGGCAACTTCTCCTGACCCAGCCACCTAAGACAGGCCCTGAGGGTGTCGGGCGCCTAGGACGGGCAAGGTCCTGGGTTGAAGGAGATGACCTAAGACAGGGTTCCTCGCCCCCAGCTATCAGAGGCCAGTAGAAATGACACCGCTTAAGGCTAACCTCAGCACCGCTTAAGGTCACACCAAGTGATAACCTTGTAAAACAGAAAGGGGGAGATGTTGGGGGCGGGGGGAAGAGGCTTGGCGGTCGCTTAGAGGGGGAAACATAATCACCTTATAAGGGAATGTTACAGAACTCGGCCCCTCATTGAGTAAGAGTTCATGGGAGGGAGGACAGAGGGGATAAAAGTGTCTGCTGAGAGGTGGGGGGAAGCGGGAATGTGATCACAGAAGAATAAAGACTCATTACCCACCTCAGGCGCTCTGTCTGGTTCTTCCCCCATCAAAGAGTGGGGGCCAGAGGTACCCCGAAGACTCATCACGCGTTGGACTGGTGAGTAAGAGGACTGACTAGCATAAAGAAGCCGGCGTTGTGAATAAAAACCCGGCATTCCTTTATCTCTCCTCTCTTCCATAGTTAGAGGCACTGCTCAAATATACCCCATACCCTTATTTTTTCATCTGTTCCAGAAGCTTCATCAGACTTGTCCTTCCTGTTCTTCCTTACACTCATTCCCCTGGAGCACTTGAATACCTCTTGTTATTTCCCTAAGACTCTGCTTTTAACTTTGAAGTTTGCTAGCTAGTGAGAAGTGCCTCTTGCCTTCTCCCTTGACATTTAACTTCTATTTCTATTCCCTTTGAGTTCACTTAGAATTGCTAGAGTGCTCTCAGCTAAAAACAAAAATCATTTATCTTGGTATCCAGCTGCCTCTGGCTGGTGATTGAACCTCTTAGTCCAGAGTCTCAATTCATTAGTAACTTACCATCCTCCAGACACAATGATGGAAAGAACCTTGGGTAAAGCTGGTTTAGAAGTCTATGACAATAGACTTCTGTTGTCTCACCTCTTACTAGCTTCATTATTTTTGTTCTAGAGAGCATATATTTCTTCCTCTAGAATTTAGTTAGAAGTAATCTTAGCCCCAAGAAAATAAATGGGGAAGAACAATCCAGAATGCACAAAGTCCTCACTGCCTTTTATCTTAAGAGTAATAACCTCAGGAAAATATAACTGAATCATTCCAGAAGGGACTGAATAGCTTGAACAAAAGGAATTTTATTCTAATGTGACTGTAGCTCGAAAACTGAATGTTTGTGGTAAAAGGAAAATCCTCAGTAGAAAAACATACTGATTTGGTCAAAAAGAATCTGGGGCTAATGACCTGGATTTATTTATTTATTTGCAATATCTTAGGCAAATTGCTTAATCCTGCTGGATCTCATTTTCTTATCATTAACATGAATTAGTATGACTAGATAACATTTCCTTTAACACTAAATTTCTGATTACCCCAATCTTATAAATTCATATTTGTATACATGTTCTACCTATGGGGAAAAGTTCTCTCTCTCTCTCTCTCTCTCTCTCTCTCTCTCTCTCTCTCTCTCTCTCTCTGTAGTAGAGACCTGGAAATATTTAACAATCAGTTCTGTGGAAAATATGTACAGACATAAAATATAACTCCTAATCTTTATATATTAATATTCATAGATATAAGAACAGTACATTATATGTATAGTTGTATATACGTATATGTGTATGTGAATACACAAGATGAGTCTTCCTGATTTCCTTATTCACTGCACAATCAACTACCTGCTTTGAATTCTAGTTATACTTTAATAAGCTGTAACTTGTAACATAATATATATATATGATATATAAAATACATATACATACATGCATGCATACAAGAATAAATTAAGTTTACTGGTTTCTAAAAACTTAGAATTGACTCCACATACTCTTTTGTATTCTACAAAAGGAGAGTTATGTTCGAAAAATAACTAGAAATCTAGTTAAATTGGAGTATAGAGTGAAAAGTATAACTTTAAATGTCTGGAAAATTAGATAGCTCAAATTGCAGGGGCCTTGAATGCCAGACTAAGGAACTTGTATTTGAATTTGAGACCTGTTCATTAGCATGGATTATTTCAACAGTTCTGAGAAAGGTGCTGACTAATTGCCATCTCAACAGGTGATTTAACAATAGATCACACAGGTGAGAAGTTACGGAACCTGGATTTGTGAACAAGACCTATTCTTCAAAATTCATTGTTGTAGAGATAGCCTTTCTGTTTCTTAATTTTAGAGGAAAAAATAAAAAAAGACTTGGGTGTACCAAAAAAAGCAATCATGTAGAGATAGATAAGGGGGGAAAATGAACATCTTAATTTTAAAAAAATCTTGTTTTCTTTTCTTTTTGTTATTATTTAGTTATGTCTGATTCCATTTGGGATTTTCTTGGCAAAGATATTGGAAAGGTATGCCATTTCCTTTTCCAATTCATTTTATGGATGAGGAAATCGAGGCAGAATTAAGTGACTAGCTCAGGGTAAGTTTCTGAGCACAGATTTGAATTCAAGAAGATGAATCTTTCTGATTCCTGATCTGGCTCTTTATCCACTACACAATCACTTGCCTGCTTTGAGTTCTAGTTATACTTTAATAAACTATCACTTTCAGCACTCTTATTTCTGTACACATCATGAATTAAATGAGTCTGATCATGGGCTTCCTGAGAGCACTTTGCCTAAGAAGTGGATATTCAAAGATGGTGTATGGATTTCCTTCATCCTGTCCCCTTTTTTCCCTCACTTATGGTCATTGATAATGAAAGATGGAGTGCCAACACATGTTAATGGTTTATACTATGCTATACCTATATATTATATCTTCCTATGTATCTATGTATCTATGTATGTATCTATGTATCTATGTATCTATCATCTATCTATGCCATATCTACGTTGAAAAGCTTTACACTAGGATTAAAAAAATCTATCATTAAGCCTCAGAGAATACTGAATGAAACTATTCCATTGAGGGTACTTGGAATGACTTTACAAATTCTGTTTATACAGAATGTCTCTGATGCTCTCCTCATGAACAACAGATAATAGCTTGTTTTTCAAAATGTACCAATTGTTATGGCATTAGCAGTTTTCAGTTATGCAAACCCTGCTTGACTGATGCTACTTGAAGAATGATTATAAGACTTGGGTATTTATAATTACCTCTGTACACTCCTACTCCTTCCCTCCTGTTAACTGGTAGCCAAAAGAAGAACTTCTCAATCTTAGTCAGTTAGGATCCCTGTCATGTATTTGACCCTACATTTTATGGCAAATCTCAATGAACTAACAAAAGGAAGAGTCTTCTGGCTGGAAGTCTGAAGAGATCTGTAATTCTGCTGAAGCTCATTTATACTGAATTTATTAATCTGGTCTTCCTCTGGGGTCTCTGAGCAGTCTATACTTGAAGAAACAAGCCCTAGACTTGACATTAAAGAGATAGGTTTGAATCCTGGCTTTGTCATGCCCACCTCTGTAATCTTTGACAAGATGCTTCACTGCTGAATGTCAACTTTCTAATCTGTAAAATGAAGATTTTTGCTTCTTACTGGTATGGAAGAAGCTACAGTCTGCAAGAGTTTATTTCAGATGATTGTTTTGAGCAAAGCACTTGGTAAACTATCATTTTTATTGCACTTTAATGTGTGCAATACATTACTGCATAATATGTGCAATATAATACTGGGCATAGTTTTTTTTAAATAAAAGAGAGACTTGTTAGGCATGAAATATACTCCATAAAGAGAGACAACAAGAAAATTTTGATTTAATTCAATTGAGTGAACTCCTTTTCCTAAGTTAACCATCATGATTCACCAAGCAATGATTAGAATTCTTCTTGGAACTCCTTGTGGTCACTTTGAACCCAAGCTATGAGAAAACAACTTCAATAAGTATAAGCCATTCTTATGAGTCAACTTCCTGAGGAAGGGCCTAAACATTTTAAGAAAGAGCTAATTTAACTTACATGGGGCAAGAAGTTAGAATATTATTTCCACCACACTATCCTTTGATTATCTCTTGGGGAATATTTGTCTTCTAATACATTTAATTCAGTGTAACAATAGTAACAACTAGCATTTATATAGTGTTTTAAGGTTTACAAAATTGAACATAGAATTTTTTTAAGAAAATGAGGATCTTAGGGGCAGCTAGGTGGCACAGTGAATAAAGCACCGGCCCTAGAGTCAGGAGTACCTGGGTTCAAATCCGAACTCAGATACTTAATAATTACCTAGCTGTGTGGCCTTGGGCAAGCCACTTAACCCCATTTGCCTTGCAAAAAAAAACCCTAAAAAAAAAGAAAATGAGAATCTTAGTTTTGTTGTTGTTGTTTTTTACAAGGTTAAGTGACTTTCCCAAGGTCACACAGCTAGGTAATTATTAAGTATCTGAGTTCGGATTTGAACCCAGGTACTCCTGACTCCAGGGCCGGTGCTTTATTCACTGTGCCACCTAGCTGCTCTGAGAATTTCAAATGTTGTTGATCAGGTAAAGAATTTTCTTGGGACCATGCTAGTTTTCCTAAGTGTAAAGTGAAGGTTTTGGCCTCAGACAAAACAATTGTTGGGCAGGAGCTCTGGAGGTTTTTATCCTGTCTGTTAGTTCCTTAATTTAGAGAGACAAAAGAATGCTGTCTTGGAGGAGATTTAATACCTTTTTATTGTTAAGCCTTGGTGGCAGGAGGCTAGAGGGTCAAGTTCACATATAAATCATTCTGTATGTCCACTAGTCCCAAGTCTGCAAAATCTGCCCACTAGCCTGGGTATTTATAGGGGCATAGAACAAAATTGGCATCTGACCAGCTTTGAGAATTACATAAGTATCATAAATATAAACAATATTGTGTAATTAAGGCTATATCCAATTCCATATAAGGGCTTTACATCCGGTCAAGTTTCATAACTGTGAGTAAGAGAAATTATGAATTTCTCACATCTGGCCAAATGTCTGGCATTGCACTAGATTAATGAAAGAGGATTTAGAGAATCACAGAATGTTAGAGACCATGTAGTTCAATTCCCTTCATTTTACAGATGAAGCAGGTGAGGTTTAAATTAGTAAAATGATTTATCCAGTGACAGAGCTGAGTGCCCAAGTCAGATCACCCTCTCAACCTGATTTTTAAGGCTGCTCCTGTGAGCAGGAAATTTAATCAATCCACAAGAATTTACTATTTATCTGCTAAGTTTCAGAACTGTGCAGGGCTCTAGGCACCCCAAAATACAAAAAAATGAAACAGTCCCTCCTCTTATGAACCTTATACTTTGTTGTAAGACACAATATATGTGTGGACAAAATAAGTGTTAATATAATTTTTTAGGGATAAAACATTAACAGCTGAAATGATCAGAAAAGATTTCACATGTGAATACATTTGAAATGAGTTTTAAAAGAAGCTGGAATACTAAGAGACAGAGATAAAGGGGAAGAATGCTTCTGACATTATACAGAAAAGTGATATGACCAATTTTTGACTGTAAAATCTTATTTTAATGATTTTAATTTTAATGATGTCAATTTTGTGAGTAGACATAGCATAAAAATAAAATTGAAAAACCAATCTGATGTGTTTGCTAGAGCATACCTAATAATTCTACCATAACATTGTTAAAGTGGACATGAATGGGCTTTTATACATTTCCAACAATGGACTACAAAAAGAAGCAATGTAAAGGATATCACAAAGTGATTATATATTTGAAAAATAAGGTTGAAGATTATATTTCAAGACAAAAAGGTCCAAGGTCCTATCAGTCCATAGTAATGATATCAGATTATTTTGACAAAGATACTCAGAAGGTTGAATAAACACTCAGTGGTGAATCATTGGGAAAACATGGACAAGTCTTACACAGGTTAAGAAGGGATGCAGTAAATGAATACTCATATAAATAATATCACAGCTCAGTTGGCATATTGCAATAGAGACATCTTATTGTTGATAAAGGGAATGAGAATGAAATGATTAACTATTCTCCATAAATTATCTATATACTTCCCAACTATATTTACCAGTAATATTGCCAATTCCCAAATCACTTCTCTCCACATTCCCTATTTTCCTTTCCTGTTATAAAGACCTAAATAAATAGGTTTTTTCAACTTGACTATTTTATTTTTTAACTATATGTAAAGATAGTTTTCAATATTCATTTTAATATTTTAAGTTCCAAGTTTTTCTCCTTTCCTTTTCCCTTCCCAAGAAGAATCAGAACAAAGGAGGAAAATTGTAAAAAAGAGAAACAAATTTAAAACAATGAAAGTAGTATGCTTCACTTTGCATTCAAACTCCATAGTTCTTACTCTAGAAATAGATATCATTTTCCACTGAGAGTCTTTTGTAATTATTTTGGATCACTGTAGTCCTGAGAAGAGTTAAGTTTATCATAGCTGATCATCATCCAATGCTGGTGTTATTGGTTACAGTGTTCTCCTGGTCCTATTCACTTCACTTAGAATCAGCTTATGTAGGTCTTTCTAGGTTTTTCTGAAATCTACCTGTTCATCCTTTCAAATTGTAGTTTTGTCTTCTTATGGCAAGATGATAATTTTCTCTTGCAAAGTGTTAATTTTCTCCCATGTTTATTTTACCAATTTTTTCCAATTGATTTTTTATTGTCCTTCTTGATATCTTCTAAGAAGTCTTTCTGAGCTAGAGATGTATTAATATTCTCCTCAAAAGTTCTAGATCTCTCTGAGTTAGGATCTTTGTCTTCTAGGTAATTTTCAATTGAACCCCCTTTTTGTTGGCTTTTCTTCATTTTCCTAGGATCTTGTCTTCAGGGAGAGACTTTGATGTTGAAATCCCTAGAGGCTTTGTTCGCTGACTTTAGTGACTCCAAGTGGGCCAGTTGCTTTCTCTGGAGTATCTGTAACCTTGATTAGTGGCCCACTCCCTAGACCTCAGAGGTGGGAGCAACAGCAGGATCCAGATTATCCTCACACAATGCAGGCAGGCTGGGCCCTCTAGCTATATAGTTAATCTCCTCAATCCTCACTCAGCACTGGGGGAAATGTGCTGCCCACACCTTAACCCTGGGGGAGTGGGGGAGCTATTACTGAGTTTGTTCTGGGAAGAATCACCTTCTCCCATAGGAATGGGGGTAAGAGACTCAACTGGAAACATGGGGACTCTGCTGAAAATATGAAGTATGTGGCTGGTCTTCCAGATCAGCAGAGCTGACTGGATCAATGTCTAGCCATACTCTGGAGCTCTCTTGCCTGGTAGACTGGAACTCTCCCTCCAGCCTCACTGGATCTCTCCCACCCATTGTGCACATAGACAAAGCTACCTTGGCTGTTTTCAGGTTAGTTTCTGGGCCTCACTTCTCTGCCCTTCTGCTGGCTCTCTGCTCTCTGCCTCACTCTCCTTAGACAGATCTTGATGATAGATACTTTTCTAGGTCCTTTTCTGGGTTTTGTGGATCCAAATTCTGTTAAGAGGATTGGTTCATGTTAGTTCTGAGGGAAAGCCAGGAGAGTGCATGACAGCATCTGACTTCTCTCCACCATCTTGCCCAGAGCTCTGCTTATAAGTCTTCCTTTTTCCATTCTTTTAAAAATGGGACTTTAATTTTCTTTGAAATTCTAGAGAGTGGAGTTGCATTATTTGATCCTTTTTTGTCCTTTTCTCCCTAGGAAAAAAAGTACAGAAATTACTTCACTATTAGTACTTGGCACTTACACAAAATTACATGGCACTTAGACAAAAATTGACCATGTACTAGGGTATAAAAACCAAATAATCAATTGCATAAAGGCAAAAATAGTGAATACATCTTTCTCAGATCATAATGCAATAAAAATCACATGCAATATTTTGCCAGGGATATATAGATCCAAAACTAACTGGAAACTGAATGACCTCATTTTAAAGAATGAGTGGATCAAACAACACATTATAGAAAGAATTATTTTATCCTAAATAATGGCAGTAATGAAAGAACATACCAAAACCTATGGGATACACTCAAGGCAGCTGTGAGGGGATATATTATATCTTTAAATGCTTATATGAATAAATTAGAGAAAGAGGAAATCAATGAACTAAATATGCAACTAAAAAATTAAAGAGCAAATTAAAACCCCCCAGGTAAATACCAAATTAGAAATTCTAAAAATTAAAAGAGAAATTAATAAAATTGAAAGCAAGAAAACTATTGAACTAAAAAATAAAATCAAGAGCTGGTTTTATGAAAAAACCTAATAAAATTGATAAAGTTCTGATAAGTTTGATTAAAAAAAGAAAGAAGAAAACAAAATTACTAGTATCATAAATGAAAAAGGTAAACTCAACAACAGTGAGGACAAAATTAAAGTAATAATTTGGAATTATTTTGCCCAACTCTATGCCAATAAATTTGATAATCTAAATGAAATAGATGAATATTTACAAAAATATAAGTTGCCCAGGTTAAATGAAGAGAAAATTATTAAATACCTACATAACCTTATCTCAGAAAAAGAAATTCAATAAGCCATTCAGCCAATGCCAGATTGAACTCCCTAAGAAAAAATCTCCAGGGCCAGAGGGATTCACAAGTGAATTCCATCAAACAATTAAGGAACAACTGCTTCCGATTCTATATAAACTATTAGGAAAAATAGGTAAAGACAGAACTCTGCCTCTTTCTATGACACCAATATGGTGCTGATACCTAAACCAGGAAGAGTTAAAACAGAGAAAGAAAATTATAGACCTATCTCCCTAATGAATATAGATGCAAAAATCTTAAATAAAATCTTAGTAAAATGACTACAAGTTATCACTCGGATAAACATTATGACCAAGTAGGATTTATCTCAGGAATGTAGGGTTGGTTCAATATTAGGAAAACTGTCAGTATAATTAATTACATCAATAACAAATCTATCAGAAATCATATGATTATATCAATAGATGCTGAAAAAGCTTTTGACAAAATAGAGCACCCATTCTTGCTAAAAACACTAGAGAGCATAGGAATAAATGGATTGTTCCTTAGAGTAATAAACAGTATCTATCTGAAACCATCAACAAACATTATTTGCAATGTGGATAGGCTAGAGGCATTCCCAATAAGATCGGGGTGAAACAGGGATGCCCACTATCACTACTACTATTCAATATCATATTAGAAATGTTAGCTTCCACAATAAGGGAAGAAAAAGAAATTGAAGGAATTAGAATAGGGAAGGAAGAGACAAAACTCTCACAGATGACATGATGGTATACCTAGAGAATCTTCAAAAATCATCTAAAAAGCTACTAGAAATAATTAGCAACTTTAGCAAAATCACAGGTCATAAAATAAACTTATAAATCCTCAACATTTCTACATATGACTAGCAAGATGCAGCAGAAAGAGCTAGAAAGACAATATAAAATGCTTTTTGAAAACAATTACAAAACACTTTTCATGCAAATAAAATCAGACTTAAATAACTGGGCAAATATCAACTGCTCATGGATAGGCTGAGCTAATATAATAAAAATGACAATTCAACCAAAATTAAACTACTTGTTTAGTGCCCTACGAATCGAAATTCCAAAAAATTACTTTAATGAGTTAGAAAAAATTATAAGTAAATTTATATGGAGAAATAAAAAGTTGAGAATCTCAAGAGATTTAATGAAAAAAAGTTCAAAAGAAGATGGCTTAGCCCTACCAGATCTAAAATTATATTATAAAGCATCAGTCATCAAAACTGTCTGGCATTGGCTGAGAAATAGAGTGGTGGATCAGTGGAATAGATTAGGTGTAATAGCAGGAAATGATTATAGTAATTTGCTGTTTGATAGACCCAAAGAGTCCAGCTATTGGGATAAAAAATCTCTTTGATAATTGGAAGTTAGTGTGGAAGAAAATTAGACTAGACCAACACCTCACATGCTATACCAAGATAAGATCAAAATGAATACAGGATCTAGACATTAAAAACAATTATTATAAGCAAACTAGAAGGTCAAGGAATGATTTGCCTCTCAGATTTATGGAAAGGGAAGCAATTTATGACCAAGGAAGAGATGGAGAACTTCATTAAAAACAAACTGGACAATTTTGATTACATTAAATTGAAAAGCCTTTTCACAGACAAAATCATTGTAACCAAGATCAAAAGAAATATAGTAAATTGGGAAACAATTTTTACAACTAGTGTTTCTGAAAAAGGAATCATCTCTAAATTATACAGAAAACTGAGTGCATTTTTTAAAAAAAGACAAGGCATTCTCCAATTGACAAATGGTTAAAGGATATGCAAAGGTAATTCACAGATGAAGAAATCAAAACAATCAATAGTCATATGAAAAATCGCTCCAAATCACAAATTACTAGAGAAATACAAATTAAAATGTCTCTGAGGTACCACCTTACACCTCTCAGACTGGCTAATATGACCAGAAAGGACAATGATTAATGTTGGAAAGGATGTGGGAAATCTGGGACACTAATACATTGTTGGTGGAGTTGTGAACTCATCCAACCTTTCTGGAAAGCAATTTGGAATTATGCCCAAAAGGCAACAAAAATGTGCATACCCTTTGATCTAGCAATACCACTACTGGGTCTATACCCTGAAGAGATTATGAAAAAGGATAAAAACATCACCTGTACAAAAATGTTCATAGTAGCTCTTTGTGGTGGCAAAGAAATGGAAACTGAGGGAATGCCCATCAATTGGGGAATGGCTTAACAAAATGTGGTATAGGTATGTGATGGAATACTATTGTTCTATTAGAAACCAGGAGGGATGGGAATTCAGGGAAGACTGGAAGGATTTGCATGAACTGATGCTGAGTGAGATGAGCAGAACCAGAAGAACATTGTATACCTTAACAGCAACATGGGAGTGATGATCAACCTTAATGGACTTTCTCATACCATCAGGGCAACAATCAGGCCCAATTTTGGGATATCTGTGATGGAGAATGCCATCTGTATCCTGAGAAAGAATTGTGGAGTTTGAACAAAGACTAAAGACTTTCTATGTACCTTTAATTTAATGTTTTTAAAAAAATTGTCTTATTATGTAATTCTGCTGTATCTCATACTGTATGTTTCTTCCTTAAGGATATGATTTCTCTCTCATCACATTCAACTTAGATCAATTCATACTATAGGAATGATGTAAAGACTAACAAACTGCCTTCTGTGGGGGTGGGGGAGGGAAGCAAGATTGGGGCAAAAATTGTGAAAAATGAAGATTAACACCTTTCTAAAAAAAGGAAATTACTTCATTATTACAAAAAAGATAAACTTCATGTAATTTTTTCAGATTCCAAAAAAAAGTTTTTTTTTGGTTTTTGCAAGGCAATGGGGTTAAGTGACTTACTTGCAGTCAGTCACACAGCTAAGTAAGTATTAAGTGTCTCAGGCCAGATATGAACTCAGTTTCTCCTGACTTCTACTGCACTACCTAGCTATCTACTGCACTACCTAGCTGCCCCCTTCTTCCTCTTTCTTGAACATTATCTCAAGTCCTTTATTGTTTTTGTTAATAGGTGTTGTCAATTCTTCTATGAGACTTTCACCACCTCATTTCTATGAGACTTTCACCTTGTTAGTACCTTATAACCTCAACTACTTTCGCAACTCTCTTTTCCTTCTCTTTTCCTTCTCCTTTTCCTTCAAGTCCTTCTTGAATAATCCTCAAATGTCTTTATTCTTCTTTTGTTCCTTATTTTATTTTTCAGGATCTTTTTCAATTTTATTTTTCTTCTCCTTGGTTCCTTATGCTTGAGTACGTATCAAATTCTTATTCTCTTTCAGATCAATTGCTTCTCCTCTTTCAACTTGAATTTTTTCCCTCCTGTTCAAATGTGGATTCTTATTCTTGTTAAGTAAGCCCCAATTTTACCTCCTTAAATTCAGTCTCTTTCTTCAAAATTTTCTGTCTCCATCATCATAATTTCATCTCCTTTCTTTCCTTCTACCTTATTTATCTTAAGGCCTTGTCTTGCTCCTCCTACCTAATACTTTTTAATGCTTTAAACTACTAAGAGAAATAGAATTCCTCTGTGCCTTTTCAAATTATTTTTTTCTTTCTACTGTTTTCTTCTTTACTTCCTCCTCCTCATCATGATCACCTGGAAAGTTTAGTTGTGTTCTTTGAATCTCTTTACTCTTTTACTCTATCTTTACTATTTTTTAACTCCATAAGCCTTGTGCTATGGCAATTTACAATATTGGTTACTACGTTTTATACATTTATAAATCTAGGATGGAGATAAATTGAATTTTTGGATGGGAAGCCATTTAGAATACTATGAAAAAAGTATCAATCGATGATAATATTTGGCTAGGATTCTCTTTCCCTCACAGAATTGACTTGAAGAGCATTTACTATGTGAAGATTGTCTTTTAATGTATGTATTTATATGTATATAAACATATATAAGTACATATATTTCTACATATATTCACACTTATTAATATGTGAAACATAGTAACTAACATTATAAATTACCATAGCAAAAGTCTTATCATGTTAAAAAATAGTATAGCTATAATAAAAGAGTTAAGAGGCTTGAAGAACACTACTTAACTTTCCAGGTGATGATCATGATGATGATGATGAAGGAGGAGGAGAAAGAAGGAGAAGTAAAGAAGAAAACAGTAGAAAGAAAAAATAATTTGAAAAGGCAGAGAGGAATCCTATTTCTATCAGTGTGTTAAAAGATGGAAAAGTATTAGGTAGAAGGAGCAAGATAAGACCTTAGGCTAAAGTAGGAGGAAAAAAAAGGAGATGAAATTGTAATGATGGAGATAGAAAATTTTGAAAAAAGACAGAGATTGAATTTGGGGAGGGTAAAATTGGGTTTATATAAAGAAAAATTTAACAAGAAGATTAAGAACTCACAACTGGAGGCAAGAATTCAAGTTGAAGGAGGAGAAGCCATTGATCTGAAAGAGAATAAGAATTTGATGTGTACTCAAACATAAGGAACCAAGGAAAAGAAAAACCTCTAATGTCAAACACGAGAATTTGTATTTTTTCCTGGAGGAAATAGGCTCTCATTGAATTTTTTTGAGCAGGGAAGCAACTCCATCAGTTCTGTGCTTCAGGATTACTGATTTTGCAACTTTGAAAATTTCCTTAGGAAAAAGTAGTTTTTAGTTTAGATGACAAACCATGATGCAATATGATGATAGGAATATTTCAATTGGTAGCACTTTAGCTTTGGTAAAAGATATATTTAAAAAAATAACCAAATTCCATAACCTGGTCCATTTTTTTAAAAAAATTATCAATATCATCATCATTATATTCAACCTGGAAATATTGTAGCTAGTTATCCTGTCTCACTGTTCTTGACCCAATAATTAGAATAGACAACTATGTGGGGTCATGTTCTCCTGGTGCAAAAGAAGCTGGGTTAGCCTGCTACCTGCCTCAGGGCTCACCCTCAGCTAGAACAGTCAAAGAACCCACCTGCTGTTGCATGTTAGGCTGGCCAGAAATGCTGATGCAGCATATTGCAGGAACAGGTGGCCCTAGCAGCCATTGGGAAACATCCAGAAAAAGCATTCAAAAACAACAGGGTGGGCTTAAAGGAATCTAAAGAATATAATTTCAGTGTATCTATTTTTTTTTCAAAATAGGAGCTGCAGAGAGCCATGGATACTGGTTTGGGAGTTCAAAAGTTTGAACTGAATCCTGACTGTTTTAGAAATTAGTAAGTATTTTTTCAGACCTGAGATGATGAGATGCCATTCAGATGGGCAAATTTCACAATGCAGGTTGCATATATTTCTCACATTACCAGACCTCAAAGAGGCCACACTCCTGAACCCTCAAACTTACCTTTAATAATTTCAACTGGAATTTCAATTTCAAGTTATTTTTACAACTCATAAAGAGCCCAAAGATTCTTTAGGTCAGGGATTTTTATCTTATCATATACGAACTTAGTTTAAAAATTTTTCATAACTTTTCAATTTATTTTTTTCTTTGAAATCCTAGTATTTTATTTTATGCATGTAATTTTTTTCCTGAGAAGGTGTTAATAGACTCCACTTTTAAATGCTGAAGATTAAGAATCCTTGATCTATGAAGTAGTTAGTGGTCATGAACTCTTTGAGTATGAATATTGCCTTTTCTATCTGCTTTCTGTTTGTCTTCCTATTTTTCTTTTTCTATCTCTTTTTCTCTTTCTGTATTTCTTTCTCTCACATAGTAGATCATCTCATAATCAACTTTTCCTATACATTAATTTCAATACTAGCTAGCATTAAAGATATGAAAACTATAAATCTGTTTCTTGAAGAAACTGAGGAAATTATCTTAAATTATGCAAATATTTTGCATGTATCTACTATTTTCCAGGCAGTATATGGGGCAAGACTAATGAAGGAGGCTTTGTTTTTGCATTCAAGGAACTAACAGTTATGTATGGCATTACAAGACAATAATATCAGATAGTAAATGAGGCAACTTGCTTCAGGGGAAAGAGAGTTGAATTTGAAATCATGGAAAGTAATTCTGAAGCCTGATTTTACTGCCTAACACCTATATGATCTTGGGCAGGCAATTTAATTTCTATATTTCTTATTTTATTTGTAAAATGATGTGGGTATATTAGATGACATCTACAATGATTTCTAGTATTAGATTTATGATATCACTTTTAATTACCAGATAGTTCTAACTTTCTTTTGGACAGCAAGTGCTTGTGGGAAATACATTTTAGGAAACTGCATCTTTTGCTAGGATTTTGTGGATATTTTTCCACCATCTATTCTTTGGGAATCAGGTTCTGAGTTGGGGAACACATAAATGAACTGTCAAGCTGAGCATATATATGCTTTGGCATGGGTCAAAACTCAGGAAAGGAGTCTGGAATTCTTTCATTTCTGATTCATAACAAAAGGGGTTGTACCTGACTTTGAGCAAGACACCAATTCTCTTGATGGGACTATTGTGTTTTCTAAAAAATAAAAATCATGGTACTTTATTTATCTCACAAGGTTTTTATGAGGAGAAAAAGGAGTATGTTGAGTGAGGTACTATAGGAAGGAGGTCAATATCATTGGATCACCATGTACAGAGCTGAGATTTTAGAAGTTCATTTTGACCATTGAGTGGTTGACATGGTATCTAGCTCTATCCCTGAAGATTAATCAGATGGGTGGTATAAACAATCTGTGTCTCAGTGACCATATGGAAAATAGGGGAGAAGAAACTTGTCCCTTTACCTTCATAGGGTTCTTGTGAAGATGAAATGACTTGATAGATGTGAACATGATTTGAAAAGTTAAAAATACAACACAAATATAAATAGTTGTTATTCTCACCTTGGCTCCCCAGATACAAAGATCATTCTAGTTCCAAATCTTTTGATTTTAGGCTTGGATTTGTAAGCTTTTATCTTATTTTTCTGAATCTCAAACCCCCATTTCACTTTCCCACAATCTACATCCTATGGTGTCATCACGTACAGGCCCCTCTTGCCTTTTTTCTAACTATATAAAGCCAACATTACTACTTCTGGAATGGATATGCCAATCATTTGCCTTTTAATTTCAATTATTATTCCCTCTTCCTTGCACAAAATATTCCTCTCTGACCATGATGTGTTTTCTTTCTTTGTTAGAATATATACCTAGGGGTAGCTAGGTGGTGCAGTGAATAGAGCATTGACCCTGGAGTCAGGAGGATCTAAGCTCAAATCTGACCTCACATACTTAATGCTTACTGAGCTGGGTGATCTCAGGCAAATCACTTAACCCCATTGCCTTGCAAAAGTCAAACAAAACCAAACAGAATATATGCCCCTTGGGTAGAGTCTTCTATTTATATCTCTGCTAGTATATAGTACCTGCCACATAGGAAAAAGTTAACAAACATCTTCATTCATTCATTCATTAAATGAATTATACATATCCAGTTACACAATTACACATAAATTAATTTGATAAATACATCAGTAGCTCAATTGAGGATTTAGAAAAGTATTATAGTCATGTAGAAATAAGTAGTCTTTCATTTGGAAAGTTTTTGGGAAGGGTAAAGGGGGGAGAAATATATAACTTGTTTTTGAAATATATTTACTTGTTCTCTTTTGCTTTTTTTTTTATCATACATACATATATTCACCAGTTTGTGCCTTCTCTCTTCTAACAATAGGTTAAACAAAAAAATAGTTCAACAAGATTTCCAATACATTGAAAAAAAATCACACGTTATCCATGTTGTTATTCATCCTTAGTGCCTTATGTCTGGAAAGAGAGTGGAATGCATCCTCATTCCTTTTCTTTGTGGTCAACTTTGATCATTATATTAAAACAATATTAAATATTGATAGTTGCTCTATTTTAGTTCATATTTTTATAATTGTACATATTGCTTTCCCCATCCTCCTTATTTTATTTTGCATCAGTTCAAATGTTTTCTCATTTTTCTGCATTCTTCATATTTATCATTTTTACTACATAGTAATCTTTCATTGTATTTATATGGCATGATTAATTGAACCATTGCCCAAGTGATGAGCAACTTCTTCAATTTTAGATCTTTGCTATAACCAAAAGTGTTACTATAATTTTTTTTCTGTATATTGGACCTTTCTATTTTTGACCTTTTTGGGGTAGCAATGAATAGCAAGAAATTCTCTGCATCAAAGGGTATGGATATTTTATTCATATTCTTTGCATAATTCCAAATGAAATCATCAGTTCTTAATATAAAGAAAGATGAGAGCATTCTGGGGGAAAGATAAAATCACAAGACCTGAGCAAATTAATTTAGAGAGACATTTGCTTTTTAACATCTATGTAATAATAAATAATAACTTTAACATCTAGATGGACTATATAATAATAATAAATAATAAAAACATGTTCTGAGGAGATTCTCTCATATAGGATAGACATTTTCTTTTGTAAAAAATATGTTTTCAAATTCTCTTTGTCTTAAAATGAATTTTATATGTAATAATATTTGCTAAATATAATTCCAAATTTTACTAATGCCCTTGCAGGGGGTGAAAAATCTCTCAGTGCCACCATTCACTCAGTCCATTAAGTCAAATTTGTTTCTAGATTCAGAGCATCACAAGACTGCTGCTGCTAATGTACTTATGTGTTAAATCCATTCCTTGTTGAAATTGTGCTTGGAATAATAAGGCTATAACATTAATTCTTATGGAAATAGAATGTCTGCTGTCTATTCTTCCAGTACAGATAAAAAAGGCTTAATGATTTCAGAAGCTTTAAATGTAAAATTTATTTCTGATGAAAATAAGTAGGAAAGTTCCCCTTAAAATGCATTTGTGAATAGATATTATTTCTCTTACATTTTCTTTGGTTCAGTACAGAAAGTTTTTTAAAAGTTCTTAAAACTTTTCAGAAGTTTTGTCACATTGTTTGCTTGCTATTTAGAAGCTGGAAAATTTTATAGTCCTTTGATGGGAGATTCCTATTGATCTGCTTTAATCTATGGGTTTATTATTTAGTCATTTTTTAATTCTGTATGACTTCTTGTGATTCCATTTGGAGTTTTCTTGGTAGAGATACTAGGATGGTTTGCCATTTCCTTCTCCAGCTTATTTGGCAGATGAGGAAACTGAGGCAAAGAGGGGTCACACAGCTAGTGACAGAGTCTAGATCTGAACTCACAAAGATAACTATTTCTGATGTCCAGTTCAGTTTATATCTACTATGCCATCTAGATTTCAAATTCCAGTCATATTCCCTAATACCTATGAGCCCTTGAACAAGTTTCTTTACTGCTATGGGCCTCAGTTTTCACCTTCATAAAACAGAAGTCTAAATGACCTCTTACTTTTCATCTATAAATCCTCTGATTTTATGAGCTTTTCCAGTTACACAAAGTAAGTAGAGGAAGGCACAGAGAATGCACAAATTGTGATGGTAAATGTTGTGGAGAGCATCATCAACATTGATCCTTCCTCATCTCCTTAACTTTCAAGCATAGCCTGCTCATTTCTATTCACTCCTATGAAGGTGACTTTGGCTCCTTTTCAATGAAGGAATAAATTTTAACCTTCTTGAAAAACACAGCAGAAGTAAGATATCAGAACTAGCAAGTAAACTAGCAAATCTAAATAAATCTTTTAAGTCAAATTCCCCTCCTCCCCAAATTTGGGATTCACATATCCTGGGAAATGAGGAAGCCTATTCTTTACAATTCCATTTTCCCCCTGTGCTTTTTGTCTGTCCCAGTTAAACAGCAGTTATTTTCAGAAGAGGCAAACAGTGAAGAGTTGTTTTCTGTTATCATTGTATAACCTAGAATCAAAATGATGTGGATTTCAGAAACCATATAGAATCTCACCCCCATTTTAGGTAGGAGGAAACTGAAACCAAGAGCATCAGAATTGGGTCTAGAACCCAGGTTCCCTGTTCAGGAATTTTTCATTGACCCTAAATCTCAAAATCTCCAAGAAATATTTACAAAGCATTGATGGCAAAAATGTGATCTCTTTTTCTCAGTTCTTAACTGTACTATTATTTCTAGCAACAGTATCAGTTACAAAGGTGTTTGAATATGAAATTTGTGGAAATGTTAGATTTGAAACAGTTGTCTCTCTCTCACACACACACAGACACACACACAGACACACACACACGCACACAGACACACACACACACACACACACACACACACACACACACACACAAACACAAACACTGCTTCATCTGATTTCTTGTATCAATGAGGGCACTCCTGTCATAGCTTGAGAAATGCTGGGTGAGCTCCAGATCTGAATCATACTTGGGTTTGTTTAAAAAAAAGTCATAAGAATCTTTTATGTTATCAAAATAAAAATTCCATAATTACATCATTATTAGTATCTTTTTTCACCATTCCATTTACATAAGTGTGTCAGTTTTCTTACTCTAATAGTGTTTATAACTTTATGAATGATGAGATGAAAATAATTTTCCGAGTAACCTTTATTTGACTCTTTGCTGCATTTTCTACCAGTCATCTCTGTTTGAGTTGGGTCAGTCCAAATACTGACATGACGCATCATTCTTGATTCACAGAGCTATGTTTATTGGCATAGTTATTTTTGAGTTCACTATTTATCCTCACAAGGTTTTAAATTTTATGAAGGTGGGATTTATTTCTTATCAAAGATTTGCATATTAACAAGTGCAATGTTCTCAATGCATTAGATGCTTAATAAATATTTGTTGAATTAGACTTTGGAGATATATCAGAATATATATATATATATATATATATATATATATATATATACATATAATAGAATACTTGCTGTCTTGTGGAGAGGGAGGAAGAAAGAAAGGGAGGGAGAAAACTGGAATTTAAAATCTTACAAAAATGAATGTTGAAAACTATCATATGTAATTAAAAAATAAAAAATAAAAGTATATTCTATAAAAATAGTCATTTGATAGCACAGTAGAAAGAAGGATGGATTTCAAATCAGAAGACCTGGGTTAGAATCTTCACTTTGTCACTAATTGTCTAAGTCAACTTGGACAAATCATTTAACTTTGAAACTTAAGTCCCCAACTGTAAAAGCAAGTTGTTATGTTAGAAGGGTATAGGTAAGGACTATTACATCTCAAATTTATACTTCTATGTTTATTTTTGTTTAGTGTTACCAGGTGAACATGCTGAATCTTTCAATTTAATCATTGTCAAGAAAAGAAAATATTTGTGCAGTTTCCTCTAATAATAGGAAATTTAGTTGCCTAACATGAGATTTAGGGGTAAGGATTCCCTGTCCCAGCACTGACTTACCTCAATACCTGAAGTTTCTACAGCATTGAGAGACTTCTTTTCTTTAACCTTATAATATATTCTCTGGAAAGTGCCAGTTCAATATGTGAACCTAAAATCAACACACTGATAAATACAGGGGTTTTAACTGACAATATAGTTTATCAGGAAGAACATGAAGTCTTGATATATATAAGGTCTTAGAAAAATTTTGCTAATCCAAGAAGAGCAGGCCCCAAATAAGCTTCCATTGCAGAAATAACCTGGGTAATCAAGGGGAAGCTTACAAATATCTGGTGCCTAAACTTCTTTTTACCTTGGATAGTATGTCATTTTGTATTCTGAACTGCCCCAGGACATGGTTATATGTCTTAGTTCCTTGGTAATTTCCCTTCAACTCTATTGGAATGTCCAATATGTCAAATACTTCTTTAAATTGCTATAAATTTTAGCCAACATTTAAGTTCTTAAAAACTCCGATGTGAAATTCTAAGGATGCAAAGTTGAAATATAGTAAGAGAGATAGATCATATAGACAAGTGACTTTCAGGCAAATTAGGTAGGATAAGTGCAAAGGAGAGACCAGATTAGTATTAGAAAGATTAAAAAATGACTTTTGTTTATAAGGCATCATGGAATGTTCCAATGAAAAGGCTACACCTGGACTGGCACCAAGATGACCGAGTAAAGGCAGGGACTTACCTGAGCTCTTCCCCAAACTACTTCAAATAATTTTGAATAATGACTCTAAAGAAATTCTAAAATGTCAGAACCCACAAAAGACTCAGTGAAATAATTTTCCAGCCCAACAGAACATGAAAGATCAGAGAGAAGTGTCTGCTGCACAGGGGTGAGAGTGGAGTGGCAGCTTTGGTGATTTCCACCAGACCTTTCAACCCAGAGACTACCAAGAACAACTTGGAAGGTCAGCAGGGAAAGTTTGTCGTACTAGGGTAAGAGTGGAACACAATCCAGTGCAGACCTCAGCAGCACAGACCCGATCCCAGATGATCAGTAATAGGTCTCAGGAGCCACTGTTCCAGCTTCTGGAACTCTGCTCACAGATGGTAAAGGAGTCAGAAAGATATTACAAGCATCTCTTTGTTATCACTGAGGCAGAATTCTGTTGCTTTAATCATACTCAGATCTGATTGTGGTGTAGGGCCCCAGTCCCAGGAAGAGGAGCAGAAACTCAACAGAGCTTATTATTGTAGCAAAGCAGGGATTCTCCTCATAGTTCCAATGCAAAAAAGAGTGCTTGTGGTCACCCCCCAGACCATAACACAAGCTAGGAGAGTATTCATAAACTCTCCTTAGATCATAAGAACTTGGAAGAATTGAAAACTTGCAGGTCCCTAAAAGTTTTTCTGAAAACAACTGCAAACCCCCCCCCCCCAAAAAGCTTGGCACAGTATATCCTCCATCCTGGAAGCAGAACTCCACTTTAACAAAAAATTAAAATCAAGTCTTAGGCTAGGGAAATGAAGAAAGAACAGAAGAAAAAGAATATGACCAAATATAGTTACTATGATCATAAAGAAAATCAAAATATACACTCAGAAGAAGATAACAAAGTCAAAACTTCTACATCCAAAGTTTCCAAGAAAAATATGAATTGGTCTTAGGCCATGGAAGAACTCAAAAAGAATTTTGAAAATCAAATAAGGGGAGAAAAATTGAGAATGAGAGTATTGAGAAAAAAATCTTGAAAACTAAGTCAGCAGCTTGATGGAGATTCAAAAAAAATGCTGAACAAAATAACATCTTAAAAACCACACTAATCCAAACAGGTTCAAAAAGCCAATGAGAAGAATGCCTTAAAAAGCAGAATTGTCCTAATGGAAAAGGAGATACAAATACTTCCTTAAAATATAGAATGGAGCCAAGGAAAACTGATGACTTTGTGAGAAACAATAAAATAAAACCAAAAGAATGAAACATTAGAGGAAAATGTGAACTATCTCATTGTAAAAAAAAACAACTGACATGGAAAACAGATTTAGAAGAGACATTTAAATATTATTGGTATACCTGAAAGCCAGGATCAAGAAAAGTGCCTAAGGAATTCTCCAGGAAAATTGTCCTGATGTTCTAGAAACAGAGGGAAAATTAGAAAAATGAAAGGACCCACTAATCACTTCCTAAAAGATATTCCAAAATGAAAACTGCTGGGAATAATGTAGTCAATTTTCAGAGCTCCAAGTTCAAGGAGAAAATATTGCAAGAAGTCAGAAAGAAACAATTCAAACATTGTGGAGACACAGTCAGGATAACCCAAGATTTACCATATACATTAAAAGATCATAGGATTTGGAATATGACATTATGGAAGGCAAAAGAGCTTGGATTATAATCAAGGATCAACTACTCAGCAAAACTGAGTATGCTGAGTACACTCAGAAAAGATGGATTTTCAATGAAAAACGGGAACTTTCAAATTTTCCTGTGAAAACCAGAACTGAACAGAAAGTCTGACCTTCAAATATAAGATTCAAGAAAGGGAAATCATAAGGAAATTAATGATATTGAACTATTCCTATTCCTACATGGAAAGATGATACTAGTAACTTATATGAACTTTCTCATTTATTAGGGCATTTAGATGGAGCATACATAGACACGGCATGAGTGGTAGGTGAATTTGAAGGGATAATATATTAAAAATATGTGTGAGTATCATGAGCAGATTGTTAGTGGTCTCAAATAGGAGGTTAAAGAATTTGTACTTTAATTAACAATGGGGATCACTGAATGATTTTAAAGGGAGAAATGAGATCAAATAGTATATTGGAAAATTATGCAGATAGTTTTGTGAAAGGATAGATTGAAGAGGGTAGATATTTGAAAGCAAGAAAATCAGATTATAGGCTTTTGAAAACTTCTAGGAGAGGAGATGCTAGTCCTGGTTCTTCTGTCAGAGGTAATAATTCTGAAAGTAGTTTTCACAGGTTAAGTTGGTGAGACTGGTGCTAAAGGCTTACAAGTCAAATGTAGCATTAAGATTTTAACTTGAGTAACTGGGGTGATCCTAATACAATTGGTGGTAATAACTGAACATATGGTATATATGAATGTGATGGAATACTCTTGTTCTGAAAGAAATGAGGAAAAAAATGATTCTAAAGAGAAAAGAAAGGACTTGTAGGAATTGATGCTGAGTTAAATGAACAGAAACACAGGAACAATTTACATTTTGACACCAATATTATAATAACATACAATTCTGAAAGACTTAAGAACTCTAAAAATGGAATGATTTTTTGATTCCAGAGCATGGATTAAAAATGAACATGTAAAATAAAAAATGCAATTTTGTATAGGCTACAGTTTTTTCTATATATAGTTTTAGAGTATAGAAAAAGATGATAGAGAAAATGAATACTTCAGTGTTGGATAATTTGACTTCCTTGCTTTTTGAAAAATATTTGTTTGGTAGAAAAGAGGTATACATTTGGTAAGGAAGAGGAATATGTTAAAAATCAATAATGATATAAAACCAAAAGATAATAAAATAAGATAAAAATTTAAAAATCATATAAATAATTAAACAAGAAAATATATAAAGGCACTAGGAAGAGAGGATTCTAGATTACTGGGATACAGAGACCTGATATCTTATTAACTCCTTCCTCTAGGTCTCAACCTTGGATTTGAGTGGCATTTGCTTGGTCAGATACTCTTTTTTTCTTCTTCCATTTGGCTGCTACACTTTCAAGTAAGACTTCCATTTCTTTACTCCCTTCCTGCCTGCATTTCTCTGTTTGTATGTGTGTATGTATGTATGTATGTATGTATGGAAAACAATGGTAGCAATCCAGTTCCTTCCTATGCACTAAGGGTAAATACCTTTCTTTCCTTTATCTAGGCAAAAGATCCCCATTCTGGCCTCAGTGAATCCATAAAATATTGTTAATCGTTGAGTATCATGCTCTCTCAATTTACTGTAGAATTCCTAGACACATTTTTCTCTGGTAAATTCCCATGTTCCATTAATTTTTCTCTCCCTCTCTAGTGCAATGTTACTATCTCCCTCTATAATAAGGATTCTAAGGGTCTACAGACCCTAATGTGACTTTGGAGTTGTTTAATTACACAATTTCCCTTTCGTTTATTTTTCTCTTAGATTCATCCAAAACTTATAAAGAGATGTTGAGATCTCCTGTCATTATTTGTGGTGTAGCCTATGTCTTCTTAAAACTCAGGCAATGTTTCCTTTATGAATTTTTTCCTTTATGAGATTTTTGAAACAAATAAATTTATTGTTGATATTGATTTGTTGTCTAACACTCCTTTTAGCCTAATTTGGTTTCCTTGTTTATCTCTTTTTATTTTTTGAATGTTTGTCCTGCTTTTCATAAGGTCTTTGAACTTTTATAAAGGAAAATGTGTTATTATTTTCACTAATCTCTAACTTAAATTTAGCATTTCTTTAAATTATTTAATGTTTTTGAGAAGATGTCTTCATTAGACTGCCAAAGGCTTCCATGATACCAAAAAAGGTTAATAAATCATGGTCGATTATAATTCCCCCCTCACAAATCATTCTTCACACAATTAGAAAAAATCAGGATCTAGTCAATTTTATCTAGCTTACAAATTCACACTACTTAAGTGGAAATTATTAAGGTCACTTTAAAGAAAAAGAGATAAACTTTGCTTTGGTTTTAAATTTAAAGAAATTAAAATCATTAATTTAACAAACAGCAAAAATTTAAGCATTTTTCAGATATATATAGAAGAGGACTTAACATGAAACTGCAAATCCCTAATATGTATAACTTTTTTTAAAGTATATAATCAGTTCAATCTATAACTTTTTAAACTGTCTTACTTGTCCAGTTTTTCCTGTTTCTAATTTCTTCTATGAATTTGAAATTTGTTTCACTGCACTCTATTGTTTCTAAGTGAAGGCAATGTGGTAAAGAATGCAGTGGGAAAACTGGCACCCACTCTCCAGAGTTCAAAGTCAACAACCAGTTGCAGGTTCCATTGATAGTCTTAACTGGTTACTGATACCGACCTAGGAGGCAACTACAATGGTCAGGGAACTTGTCTCTCAGGTCTCGATCTCTTGATCTGATATCTATCATTCTACATAGTCACTCTCCCAAACTGAAAAGCCACACTGCTTACCCCAGCTGCCTCAAAAACACTTAGTCATATATCCTATGTCTCCAGTACATTGAGTTGCCAGAGTAACATAAATAGTGACCTTCAGTGGCAGCATTGGTAGCCTTTCCCTTATGCCTTTTCTCACATTTCCCTCTCTGAACGTATGGCTTCTCTATGCGCACTTTCAGTTATCCTCCAGAGTATCTCCTGTTAATTTGAATTATATTGTTATCTCTTCTAATTTTCCAATTTGCTATACTGTCCATGAAGCTAGATACACTAGTTTACAGGAGCTTAGTATCCTAGCTAGTACTTAGCATAGTATTCTATACACAACATGTCCTTAATATATAATTGTCGAAAGAGGAACAAAAGATTTAATTAGTTATTGTCTCTGGGGAAACCACTTGTCCTCATAATTTAATGTAGCTTTTCTCCTAAAGCTGGACAAACTTTGTCATCCTATCCCACAGGCAAAATTGATTTGCATCTTCTTTCATCTGCCTCCAGATGTATGCCCCTAGTAAATATAAACTTTTTAAGGACAGTGACTATTTTTTATTTCTTTCTTTGTATCCTCAGGGCCTTACACGATGTATATGCTTAGTAAGCCCTTGTTGAATGGAATCCAGCCAAACCATAATGCAGTCAGAGTTTTTTTTTTTTTTTCGGGAGAAGCTAGGTCAGAGGATATTTCTCTCCAGTTTCAGTGTCTCTGCTGAGTCTTTAAAAAATTATCTGCATCCCATTTCTTTCCCCTTTTATTGCGTTGCCCTCAGATCTAATATATGCCAGGTGAAAGATACACAACTATACCCTACCTCCTAATTGGATTAACTGATATTTGGATTTGTTGGCTTCTTTCATCATTTTGCTTTCACAAACCATACCCTCATGTGTTATTGGATGATGGATAAAGGTCAAGATTTAGAGAGCAAAGCCAAAGCTATATATGAAAGAACTTCAGTTCACTGATTTGTAATTTTATTATTTCCTAGCCTGTCTTAGCAAACATAGTTTTCTTTCAGACCTGAAACATCCACAAGAGTATCACCAACTGTTATTATAGTCCAGTGCTTAGCCCTGCTGAGCAAACTGAGAGCTGTAAAATATACTAAAGTCAAATACTCTCCTAGATGTTCTAATATAGTAAATATTTATTAAGCTCTTACTCCGTGTTAACCATTATAGTCTGAATGTTAAGAGATAAAAAGATTGGATAAATTGCTACTCTCTTCAAAGCTATAGTCTAATAACCTATGTTTCTTCTGGTTTTATTTTTCCCCTTCTGTCTGCTAAACAAATTGTCCCATCTTCTAGATTGGGAAAAGGAATTTGACTTGTAGGGAAGCTAAAGAAATCTTCTAAAAAGCCAGAGCAAGGTAAAATGCAGTGAGTGCATTTATTTATTTATCTTTAATTTATTTTTAAAATAAATAAATAAATTTATTTATTTTCCAATTGCACGTAAAGATATTTTTCAAAAACCAGTTTTGTAAGGTTTCAAGTTTCTTACTTTTCTCCCTCCCTCTCCCTCAACAGAGAACAATCTAATATAGATTATACATGTATAATTATGATAAACATATTTCCATATTAATCATATTGTGAAAGAAGAAACAGAACAAAAAGAAAATAAAACATGAGAGGGGGGAAAAAGCCATAAAACATAAAAACTGAAAATAGTAAGCTTTTATCAGCATTCAAATTCCATAGTTCCTTCTTTGGATGTGGATGATATTTTCTATGACAAGTCCTTTAGAATTGTCTTTGATTATTGTATTGCTGAGATGAGCAAGTCCATTATAGTTGTTCATTACAAAATATTGTTTATGTGTATAATGTTCTTTTGGTTCTGCTCAGTTCACTCAGCATCAGTTCATGCAAGTCTTTCCAGACTTTTCTGAAGTACAACTGCTCATAAGTTTTACAGAACAAAAGTACTCCTTCACATTCATATACAATAATTTGTCAGGCCATTCCTCAATTGATGGAAATCCCCTCAACTTCCAATCCTTTGCCACTATGAAAAGAGCTGCTATAAATATTTTTGTACATGTGGGTTTTTTTTAACCTTTTCTCATGATCTCTTTGGAATATAGATATAATAGGGATATTACTAGAATAAGGATATACAGTTTTATTGCTATTTGAACATAGTTCCAAATTGCTCTCCAGAAAGATTAGTTCAATTCACAATTCCACCAACAATGCATTAGTCACAGTTTTCCCACATCCCTTCCAATATTGATCACTTTCCTTTTTTGTCATAATGATCAATCTGATAGGTATGATGTAGTAGGTAGTAGGTAGAGTTGTTTTAATTTGCATTCTCTAATCAATAATGATTTAGAACATTTTTATATGACTATAGATTCATTTGAAAACTGCCTGTTCATATCCTTTGATCGTTTATCAATTGGAGAATGACTTGGATTCTTATAAATTTACAGTGTTGGTAATAGAGATGGGTGTATTTAATTAGATTTAATATTGGCCATAGAAGAAAGATGGCATAGTAAAGCAGGAACTCTCTTGAATGCTTCCAAATTCACCTAAAAATGAATTCTGGAGAGACAGAACCAACAAAAAATCAAAGTGAAATAATTTTCCAACCTAAGAGAACTCAGAAGGTTAGCAGGAAATGCCTGTCTTACTGGGGTAAAAGAGAAGTATAGTCCAGGAGAGGCAGTATCTGGACAATTGAGCAGTTAAGGTTCCAATCATCAGGACAGGTACCAATGGAGAGATCCCCTGGCCCCTGATACAGCCCAGGAGAAGAGATTCCAGACTCCCAATTCATTCCAATAGAGACGCCTCTTGGTCCCCCATACTGCACTCCAGTCAACACCCCACTCCTGCACACTCAGAAAGAAAGGATCCTTGGGCTCAGTGCAATACATCAGTAAGGCCCTATGGTCTATGGCTCTAGGCACTGACCAGCAGTGAGACTCCACAGCCCTTGGTGCAGGCTTTTGATAAGGGTCCATGCCCTTGCAAGTAGTTTGGAACAGTGCCCTTTCTAACACAGGAACAGAACCCAACTTTATCATAAAAGTAAAAAAACAGATTTGGAAAAATGAGCAAAAAATGAAAAAAAGAATGTAACCACAGAAAGACAGGAAAAATCAAAACACAAACTTAGAAGAGTATAAGAAAGTTATAATACCTACATGTTTCAAAGAAACATGTGAATTGATCTCAGGCCCCCCAAAAGACTCCTAGAAAAGGGCAAAGAAGATTTTAAAAATCAGAGTGCTTGAAGAAAATTGGGAAAAGAAGGAGAAGGTAAATAAATTATAGGAGCACACCAGTATAGTAAAACTATACTAAAGGGGAACCACAGCTTTCTCCTCTCAGAACTCAATAACCCTAACCATAAAATAAAATAAGAAAGAAATTAATGAGGCGAATAGAATTTAAGAAAAGTTAGATATGATGAACATATGTAGAAAATTGAATGGCAATAGAAAGTAATATACTTTTTTTCTCAGAGCTACATGATACATACACAGAAATTGACTATGTATATAAAAACCTCACAATGAAATGCAGGAAAAACAGAAATATTAAATTCATCCTTTCCAGATCATAAAGCAATAAAATTGCATTCATTAAAGGGTCATGGAAAGATAGATGAAAAATTAGTTGGAAACAAAATCTAATCCCAAAGAAAAAATGGGTCAAAGAACAAAACAGAGACAATCAATCATTTCATTGAAGAGAATGCCAACAATGAGAGTCAAAAATTTTGAGGATTCAGCCAAAGCAGTGCTTAGGGGAAAATTTTATATCTCTATATGATTATATCAATGAAATAGAGAAAGAATAGATCAATGAATTGGGCATTCAACTAAAAAAGATTAGAAAAAAGAACAAATTACCCCCAATTAAATGCCAAATTGGAAATCCTGAATATCAAAAGAGAGATTATTAAAATTTATAGTAAAAAATCATTGAAACAATAAATAAAACCAAAAACTGATTTTATAAAACAATAACTTCAACAATAAAAGAGATAAGTCACTGTTTAATTGCATATTTAAAAAGTAAAGAAAAAACCAAATAATCAGTATTAAAAATAAAGGGTAAATTCACCACTAATGCAGAGGAAAATAAAAGAATCATCAAGAACTTATATGCCAACATTATTGTAGTGGAATACTTTTATGCTATAAGAAATGATGAACAAGATGCTCCCCTCTCCCTGCCCTACCACCACTACCCATCCCAAACCAGGAAAAACTTTTATGAACTGATGAAAAGTGAAATGAAGACTAATAAGAGTAACTATAATATTGTATAATCAAAAACTGTGAAAAACTTAGCATTTCTAAGCAATACAATGATACAAGGTAATCCCCAAAATTTTATGTTGTAAAATGCTCTCTACCTCCAAAGAAAGAACTGATGGAATATGTATAAAGACTGAAACTTACAAGAACTTAGCTCTCTCTCTCTCTCTCTCTCTCTCTCTCTCTCTCTCTCTCTCTCTCTCTCTCTCTCTCTCCTTCCTTTCTTCTTCTTCTTCTTTTTCTTCTTCTTCTTCTTCTTCTTCTTCTTCTTCTTCTTCTTCTATTCCTCCCTCTTTTTTTCTTTCATAAGTTTGAATCTTCTTCTACAAAATGACTAATATGAAATGTTTTTTCTAATCATGCATGTATAACTTAGATTACTTACTGTCTAAGGGAGTGGCATGGAAAGAAGTGAGAGAATTTGTGACTAATTTTTTAAATATTGCTAAATATTGATTTTACATATAATTGTGAATATTATTTTTGAAAAAGTTTCATTTGTTGTTTAGAAAATTATTAATTTACCTTAACAACCGATAGCAACCAAAATGTTACCAAAAGATCATTCTATTTAACTTAAACATGTATTTACTAAGCACCTTCTGCTAGGAGTACAAAGAGAAAAATGGAAGAAAGAAAGAAAATAGAATTTTCAAACCATACACTGATGAGATTGAAGTTGGAAAAATTCTAGAATCTATTAAGTGCTTGTGAGTCCTTAGAAGGGTAAGAAATGATTTCTAAAAGCTAACAGATTCATCAAAAACAAGTCATGTTAAATTACACTTTTTTATTAGACAATTAGGTAGATCCAAGGAATGTTACAGATATAGCAAACTTAGATTTTGGTACAGTATTTGGTAAATTTTCTCTTGATAAGTTTGGAAATAAGAAGAGATATTGATTGGATGACAGTTCTGTTAAGTGGATTGGACTAATTGAATGATTAGGCAAAATGCTTAGTTATCAGTAGATAATTTTCCACTTGGCTAAAGATCTTTAGTGGATAATCCCAGGGACCTCTCACTCAATGCTTTTAAGTAGTTTTTGTATTGGTAACTTTGGTGAAATCACAAATGACATGATTGGTATTTTCCCCCAGAATATGCAAAGTTTGAAAGTATAATGATCATAATTTTGATAAATTAGAACAATGAGTTGACCTTAATAATATAAAACTATTTGGAGTCAATAGAAACCTTTACTCTGAATTGGCCAATACAGGATGAGAGAAAAATAGTCAGATAATTATTCCTGTGGAAAAGAAGTTGAGGTTTTAGTGGATAATAAGTTCAATGTGAGTCAATAAAATGGTATCATAGTCTACAAAGGTAACCATACACTGGTATGTTATAAGAGAAAAACTAACATCTAAAAAAGAGTTGTTTCCACTTCCATTTCTTAAGCAAAACTTATTTGAGAAATCATTGTGTTGGGTTTAGAAAGCATCTTTTGGGAATAATATAATAGCTTATATTTATATGATACTTTATATGTAGTCTCATTTAAAATTCGCAATAACTATAAAATAGATACTAGAACAGGTATCCTCATTCTATTTTTGAAAAAAAAATTATGAACATCTGCCTTCTCTTTCTTCCATACCCATGCCTTCTTACTGAGAAAGCAAGAAAAAAAATAAACCTTATTATAAACATCTATGGTCATGCAAAACTAACTCAAATATTGGTTTCTTCCAAAAAAAAATATGTCTCAGTATGTATTCTTAGCTCATCATTTCCCTGTGAGCAAGTGGTTATTATGTTTCATAATGAATTATTTTGTTATTTTGTTACCTTAACTCCTTCAATGACTCTCCCATAACACAATAGAAAATGTGCCAAACTGAAAGTCAAGGAGAAAATACTGCAAGGAACCAGAAAGAAAGAACAGAAATACTATAGTATTTTGGTTAGGCAACTACCAATTTAAAGTCCCAGAGAGACTGAAATATTATATTTCAGAAGGCAAAGGATCTAGAATTACAGCCAAGAATAACCTAACTAGGAAAACTTAATGTAACCCTAAAAAACTTAGTAAATTATGGAATATAATAAAGGACTTTCAAAAGTCCTGATAAAAAAGATTTGAGGTGAATAGAAAATTTGCATTCAAACATAAGATCCAAGAGAAGAATAAAAGAATAAATATGAGTAAGAAAACATAAGGAACTTTAATAAATTTAAGCTGTTTACATTTCCAATTGGGAAACTGATATCTCTACGCTCTGAGTTTTATCACCTTTGGGGCTCTTTGAGAGAGTCTACCTAGAAAGAATGGATGTAAGTTTAATATGTTAGGATTATCTCAAAAGAAGAATGTAAAGGTGAGAAAAAGGGATACATAGGGAGAGGAGAGAAGGGAAAAGAAGACTGGGAAACATTGTCTTACATAAATACGGCATGTAAGGAAGAATTTATCCAATGGAGGGAATAACAAGAGGGAGTAGGCAACACTTGAACCTCATTGTCATATGAAATGATTAAAGGAGAGAAGAATACACCTAAAGACAGATGAATACAGTTTTTTCTTACCAAATAGGGTATCTGTTATGTCAACTATTATTTAGTGAAATGTTTGATGATTCTAAAAGTATTTTCACAAAGTTTTGATCAATTTTTCAACAACGCTAACAATCTCCACCTCTCTTCTTCCTCCTTTTTGGTGAAGAGCTATTGGTACTTTTCCATAGTTGCCTTAGGATTCTGGATCTTGTGCTTTTATGTAAAAGGCCTGGATTCAGGAAGACTTGAGTCTAAATTTGGTTTCATACACTCACTAGCTATATCACCTTTGTTAAGGCGCTTAACCTCTGTACAGTTTTTTCAATTGTAAAATTGTAATGATAATAATAGTACATATCTCCAAGGGTTGTTTTGAGGATCAAATGAGGTAATATTTGTAAAGTGCTTAGCACAATACCTGGCACATAGTAGGTAAATATATAATGCTAGTTTTATTTATTGTTATGATCGCTATTTTTTGTCACTGTTTCTGTTAGAATACTTCCTAAATCATGGATCATTTTTGCAGTTCCAAATTTATATTGAGACTTATGTAGGTGATAATTGCTTTAAATCTATTCTTTTAATTCAATTCAGTTTTGTTTTCAGGTTGCCAATAAGTTTCTTATTTAGCTACAGCATTTTCTTTGAGTTTTTTTTTTATGTTAGATATGCTACCTGGAGGTGACCAAGCTATTTGTAGGTTTTGTCTTCATCCACTGATTCAATATAGTTTTCAGATTCAAGCACAAAGCACATAGACTCTTTTCATGATGTTTAAAATTTCACAATTACTAAGGTAAAATTGCATTTCATATCTAGGAAGAAAGATTCAACAAGATAAAGTATCTGTTTAATGTCTTTTTCAGTGGAACTATATATCTTGATGTCATCTGTGTTTTGGTTTGACTCCCTCTTTAATTTAGAAACCATACTTCATTTCATTTAGTTGGGGATGATGGATTTAAGGACAGATAGAATCAAAATAATTTTAAACCGTCTCCCAGAAAAATGTTACTATCATTATGATCCTCATTAATAATATCATGATGATGGTGATGGTGATGCTGATTGATGCTGATGTATGGAAATATCACTGATCAAATTGTGTCTCCCCAAAAAGAAAAAGTTTAGCAAAACTTAAGTTAAATGGTGAGTATCTAAAGGCATTTTTATTAGATGGGTACAGTTATTGTTTATTAAAAAAAGAAAAGAATGAGTTTACAAGGGAGCTTTCCAAAATCTCTCATTATTTTATAATTTTTTGTGTGTATACATATTTTCAATTCTATATTTTAAAAAGAATAGGCAGAGTAGAACAATTTTATTGCCCTTCCATCCAACACCATTCATTGAGGCTGTTATTCTGTGATCCTCCAGTACAAGCTACTGGAACATTGACTTAAGTTTTGTTTTCAGCTAAAAAAAGCTATTGAAATATTTCCTTTGAGTACAAAAGATATAAAAAGAAGGAAACTTTTCCAAGAGACAAATTGGAGAAGAAATGGGACCAATTTATTTGATTTCTTCCTGTGTTTCTTTTAGAAACTCTTAGATTGGATCGAGTGATTAAGAGTCAGCTTCTTTTTTATAATTCTCCTCACAATACCATGGGAATGAGACACTGTTCCAATTATCCTTCAGTTTCATTCTCTCATTGGAAGAGGACTCCAAGAAACTTTCAAGAATGGTTTCTAATATCTTATGCTGGGGAATTATTCTATTCCTTTTCTTGTTCCATTTTATAAATGGGAAATTCCTATTTTCTTAAATTAGATTCAATTTTTCTATATGCCAATTCATTTGTTAAAGTTCTTCCTTATAAGGAAGCTTAAAGAAGCTTCCTTATAATCATGTCAGTTGATGAAAAGAAATGTTTTTTTAATTTTAAGGAAATAGTAGAGAAGGAATAATGTATGAATTAATTCATATAAACTCCACTAAAACTGTCTCTCTATCCACTATATCAAATACTCAAATGTTAGATAAAACTAGAAAAAAAAAGAAACCCTCCCCTTCTCAATCTCAATCTCAATCATTTATAGAAAAGGTGAATAAACTCTGGCTTTGGAATTCCAATTATTTAAAATTCTGGTTTTACATTTAACACCTTTCTTACCTTGGGCAAATTATTCCATCTCTTTGATCAAGGCTTAGTTTCTTCATCTGTAAACTAAGGGCTTTAGACTAGGTTTTAAGGACTTTTTCCCCCTAGTTCTAAACTCCTATGAAGAAAGTATTTTCTGAGCCCTACTATTGATTCCTTTCTTTGGTGGGCCCTCCTTGTCTTTCATTTTTTCTTTCAGAAATAGAAACAGAATTGCTTCTCTTTCTCAGAGCCTTCTCACCGATAAACTTTCACATATTGATATGTCCTTATGCTTAACATACATGTTTTCTTAAACACATGAAGATTTTTCTGTTTTATCTCTTTGACAAAATGTACAACACATCAGGACAAAAACCCATACTATCACATTATTTATGGTTTTTACCTCCTTTGCTCCCCATAAATTGCCTTTCTGTTCTGTTTCTACAAGAGCAAGTGCTCCCAATTTGTCAAACCCTTGTCTTTTTCCTTATCTTTCACTGTAAAGCATTTGAGACACTTTGTAGAAGAGACACAAGATAAAAATAAATTAAATGGCATCTACGTGAATGGCACTGTGACTTTTAACTCAGGAAAGACAAGGAGACATGTTGGCAAATTGGAGTGCTAGACAAGCAGGGGAAAAAAATACCCAAACCTTACTCAGATATCTCACCTCTTGCCTCCAAGTTCTGGAACAGAATTAATGAATTCCAATGAATTATCTATTACTAAGATATTTTGCATGATGAGATCATGTGGTTTTTTTAAATAGAGATTTTATATTACACACATGGAAAACAAACTAAAAGGTCATGGATTCACAGTAGGAAGATATTTTCTTAATTTTACAGAGGAGACTCACACCCAGGGAGGCTGAGTAAGTTACCCAAGGTCAGTTGGAAAGTTATTGATAGAACCAGGTCCTCTTACTGTTTTGTCTGGAGAAGAGAAGACATAGTGGATTCACTATAGCTATCTTTAAATATTTGGAGGGTTATTGTGTAGAAGAGAGATTAGATTTGTTTAGTCTCAGATGGCCCAATTAGGAGTAATATGTAGAAGTTTCAGAGAAACAGATTTAGATTTTGTGAGAGAAACTTTCTAATAACTGCCAAAGTGAGGCAGTTTGGGTTTGGCATACTGGGCAATATACATTCACAATCTAGAGCTCTTTAGCTATTGGTTTTGTTATACAGTGAAAAGAATACTGGAAATCATGGGGAGCATCTAAGGATTCAGAAGACCCACATATGATACAACTTAGCCTAACGTTAAGTCTCTTAACTATCATAGTTAAGAAAATGAGCTGGATTAGGTAGGTGACCTCAGAGTCACTTTTAGCTCTAGTTAAATGAACTTGTAGAGGGAACTTTTAAAAATTCAAGTTGGACTAATTCCTTCTAACTCAAAGATTCTGTGATTCTTTGATCTTCTGAATTCAAATCCAGTGCTCTTTGTTCCATAACAAGGTGCCTCTAGTCAAATCTAATTAGTAAAGCAAGTCTATTGCAAACAACACACATAGTATATAATGTATTCTGGAGTCAAATGTGAAAGATCCCCTCCAACAGTGCATGTAATTGAGTGTTCAACATATTTAATTTAGAGAAGAAAGAGTTGGTTCAACTTTTATGGGTGAAAGTGTAATTTTATGATTGTGACCTCAAAGACAAATGGAAGTTAAAACACTCATTGACATTAACTTTGTCCAAAGACTGCAGGAGTTAATAATAATGGTGGAATGGCAAATTGAGAGAGTTAGTAATGACCTCAAAAAAGAAGGTCATTATAGTAGAAAAAAGAATGAAAAATGAAGAATTAATTCTCAACTCTATCATTTCCTACCTATGTGACCTTAAGTCATTCTCTTCCTTCAAATCTCAGTTTCTATAACCTGCAAGATAGGGATAATGATACTCCTACTCCCTATCTCATAGGTTTGTTGTGAGGAAAATTTCTTATTGAACTTTTTAAAACACAGATTATTATTACTATCTAGAAGAAGTGATTTAGGAAACCACACAGCTTGGTAAAAGGTGTCATATGAAAAATATACAGCCATCTCAGCTCCACCACTGACATGTTTCTTTTTCTTGATGTTGCAAAAACCAAAGATATAATATAGAGACAAACCCTTAAACCTAAAGAACCAGCTTTAAATATTTAAAAGGATTAGCCTTCACATTTGAAATGGAACAAAGAAAGGAGAGCCTGGTGTCATCCAAATTTATTTTAGCTGCAAAAACTTTATAGATCTAAGTATTGGAAAGAATATCAAAAGCCATTTAAGTCAAACCAATATGCCAAGAAAAAGAATAATATCTAGAGATGGGATAGGAATGAGAGGGTAAGAAGTCCATTACCTCTCAAGGAAACATATTCCACTTTTGGCTAATTCTAATAGTTTGGAAGTTGTTTTTTATCCCTTGCATCAAGATTCACTTTGTCTATATGGGATTTCAAAATACTGCTTCTCATTCTGTTACCTGAATTCAAGCAGAACATGTCTAATCCCTCTTGCATGAGGTGACAGCTCTTCAAATACACAAAAGCAGTTGTATTTAGAGAAGCTGCCACCTAGTTCTGCCTCTCTTTTCTTTGTTAGGTGAATTTTGTTAGGTGAATATTTAAGTTGTTAATTTTTTCCCCTCGTAACTCTTATTAGATTATGAGCTCCTAGAGTACAGGAATTATGTTTTCTCTCTCTCTCTTTTTTGCTTTTCCTTTTTTTAAAATCTCTAACACAGCATCCTGTCTGACACAAATTAGGTCCATAATCAAAGTTTATTGTTTGATATTATTGGAGATTATCTGAAATTCCAAACTGTCAAGATCTATTTGTACCCTGACTTTGTCCTGCAGTGTGTTAGTTATTGAAAAGTTTGCCATTTGTGTTTTCTTTCATGTGATTGATAACAATGCCAAACAGGCAAGGCAAGCACAAGATCCCTGGGGTCCTCCCCCAGAGACTCCCTTCCAAACTGAAATCAAATTATTAAAGACTATACTTTTAGTTCATTCAAATTCTGAATATTCCTATGATATTAGCTAATCTACTTCTCTCCATTTCTGTCCATTTTATGATCTACAGATCATAAAATATTATGATTTTGTCAAATATCTTTCTAAAATAGACACATCATATTTTCATCATTTCCCTTATGTAGCATTCCAGCATGTTATGGGTAGGGATAGTATCTGGAACTAACATCTATCACAATTTGTCTGAGTAGATTATCTTGACCTATAGAGATAGTTAGATCATCTCTTGGTAGATCATTTCAATTTTCCTCTCCAACAAACAAAGGAAATGAAGTTAGATTGTCATTCTTGATTAAGCTATGATTTCTTTTTGTGATGACTGCTCCCATTTCTTGACATTATTTTTCTTTTAAGTATACATTATAGTTTTAAGCTAAAATATTATTGAGCTATAAGAAATAACAGGCAGAATTGTTTTAGAAAACCCTAGAAAGTTTTATATGAATTGATGCACAATGAAGAGAACAGAACCAAGAGAATGTTATACAGTTAACAGCAATTTTGTTCAATCAATAATTGTAAATGATTTAGCTATTCTTAGTAATACAATAATCCAAGACAATTCCAAAGGACTAATTCTGAAGCATACCATCCTCTAGAGAAAGAACTGATGTTAATTGGACTGATGCTTGCTATTTTTCACTTTTTTCTTTCATTCTTTTTCTTTTATTTGAGTCTTCTTGTACAAGATGGCTAAAATGGAAATGTTTTACATGATTTGATGTGTTTAACATATATCTGGTTGCTTACTATTTCAGGGAGGGAAGGATAAAAGAGAAATAGAAAATGACAGAATTTGGAACTAAAAACTTTTAAAAATGTTTAAATTGTTTTACATGTATTTGGGAGGGGAAGTAAAATCTGTTTATAAAAGGAATACATTATAGTTTTGCAAGAAATCAAAATAAGCTGCTTGATTTATAGTTTAGAGTTTGACTTTCTTCCATTTTATGAAAATCAGAACAATATTATCTCCAGTACTCATCATGATCACCACTCTTCACAATCTTTTAGAGATAGATGATAATGTCTCAGAAATCACAACCACCAATACTCAAATTATATAGTTAAACTGAGCCCAGTGACTGAGATTTATCAAGGCTATCTAGGTATCTTATCTTGGATCTGAAAATCTGTTAGGTATTTTGCATTGCCGATTTTTAGTATAAAAATCATTCTTCTTGGTATAAAATTGAAAGCAAAATAAAATCTAATTTTTATCTTCTCTCATTTCTTAAGAATGTTTGATCCATTCTAAGCAGAGGTATTTTTCCTTCTTTGATCTTATCTCTTTTTCTTATAAAACACCACTAAAAACAAAATCCCACAACTCCACCCTGTCCTTAGCAGCAAAATATTCCAACAGTGGGTCTTATTCCAACAAATTTAAATTATATCCATAGTAATAAATATGCCTCTTTGCCTGCAGGACCTCTGGTTCACCTTCATCGTTATTTCTCTGATTATTCATTTGGAAGCATCTCCATACACCTGACAAACAAGCTGACATGAAAGGAGAAAAAAGACTCAGCAGTTTTGGTGGAGTGCTTTCAAGATAACCTGCAATCAGAATAATTAATTCAAATGCAAATGTGATATTAGTTCTTGGAAAAGCTTTATCTCATGAAATGAATCACCTAATTATAATTTTGAGCTTTGCCAATAAATGTAAAGGTAAGAGAAGTCTTTCCCAATGAATCTCCATTTTCATCAGTTCTCTCCAATTATTTATTTGTATTTTTCTCCTTTAAAACATATTATTGAGGCCTTTTGTCTTTATATAACAGACATTTTCGGAAACTCTTTTTACCCCATTTTTCTTCCTCTAACTTCTTTTTAAAATTCTAGGTTTTGTGAATTCACATTGTGTCAGCTTTTCCATGTTCCATTGTTCAAGATGTTTAACTCAAAATATTTCTAAGTCTTCACTCACTCATTCATCAAATGTTAATCAACAAATTTAATAAATACCTACCATGTTCCTTTGTGCTAGGCATTTAGGATAACCATTCAACTTGATATAGAGGGAAAAATAACCTTTGAGCCAAATTTATTAACCAGAAAACATCTGGTTAATAATTCTCTGAATAAAGTTTTACTTATAAAATATATGAATCCTTATAGCTAGAAAGAACTTTCTAATTTATTCAGTGTAACCTCTGATGTTCTAGGTAACTAACCCAAGTTCTATAACTAGTTTGTATCAGAGCTTATCAGTCAGGCAATTCAAGTGCCTTCAGTAGACCAGGTACTGTGTTATGCTCTGGAAACAAAATTTTGATCTTCTGGGTCCTTTTCTTATGCTTTTCCCACATGTAATACTCCTTCTTGTGTCTTTTTTTGTAAATAATGTTTTGCCAGTGAGAGAAACTATTCTAGTAGTTATGCTTCTAAATGATTTCCAGAATAGGAACTTTGGTTTGATTCATTTTTTAAAAGTCAGTGTATATCTATCTCTATCTCTATCTCTATCTCTATCTCTATCTCTATCTCTATCTCTATCTCTATCTCTATCTCTATCTCTATCTCTATCTCTATCTCTATCTCTATTTCTATCTCTATCTGTCTCTATCTCTATCTCTATCTTTATCTCTATCTCTATCTCTCTATCTCTATCTCTATCTCTATCTCTCTTTCTCTCTGTCTCTGTCTCTATCTCTATCATCTATCATCTATCTATATCTATATCTGTGTATGTATGTATGTATGTATATATATGTACATAATTGTGTATTTATTTATGTCTAAACCAATTTTCAGTTAGGTAGTGCAGTGGATAGAGCATTGACCTTGGAGTGAGGAAGATTGGAGTTGGAACCTGACCTCAAATACTTACTAGCTGTGAGATCTTGGGCAAATCACTTAATCTTGATTGCTTCACATCCAGGACCATCTCCAGTTGACCTGATTCTTATCTGGTCACTGGACTCAAATGGCTCTGGAGAAGAAAGTAAGACTGGTGACTTAGCATAGCACTCCCTCACTCAAATCCAATTCATGTGCTTGTCATGGCATCACCTCCCTGATGTCATGATCTCCTTTGAGAACAAAGGAAAAACATCAAACCAATTTTCCAGAATGATCTTGACCTATTCACAGTGTAACTGAGGCAATGATATGACATTAACATTAGTTGGAAAGTGGAACTTCAGAAAGTAATTATTTTGTCTAAATAGTTACTAGCATTTATTGAATGATTTAATTAAATATAATCTAATTTTATTTTTAAAATAATTTTAGGAAACAGGTATCATCATTAGCCCCATTTCTACAGATGAAGAAACCAAGGTTAACAGAAAAATTTGAATTTACGTCTTCCACATTTCAGATCCAATTCTCTATCCACTCCATCTCATCTAAATGTCTAAAGGATTCTGAATAGAATTCAAAAGACATTTTTTCATATTAATTCTATCAGTTCTTAGGGTAACATGTAGGCAGAATTTGAATTTTAATATTTGCCAGGAAAACTTTCAAAAAATAGAGTCATTTGTGAGAATTTAAGATTATATTTCCCATTACTGTCAAAATGTCAAAGAACTTTGCCTTAGTGTGGGAATCCTTACTATGAATTCAGAGAGCAATTGCCTGGAACAGTGAGTCCAAGATAATCACATGAGGTCCTATAGAGGTTAGGTGACTTGCTCATCCATAGTCACATATGGAATGAGATGTAACATATGAATCCATGTCTTTCTAACTCCAACTTTAACACCCTATGCATTCTGCCACACTGCTTTATCTCATTTCTGAACCCAATTCAAATGAGTGGAATTGTTCCTTCAGTGGATCATGGACCTGCAATGATTTTTTTTTTTCAGCACAAGGATCACAGTGGGAGGGGAACTTTATTCTGTTTTGTTTCTAAACAAGACTGAATTGCTATTTTGGCTTAAAATAAGAGGAGGCAGGTAGAGAAGTACTGGAGAGGGAGCAAAATGGGATTTACCTGAGACCATCTGAGATTAACTGGTCAAATGTGACCTTGGGTAAATTATTTAATCTCCCTGGGCCTCAGGTTTCTCATGCATAAAATGGGGGAGTTAAACTAGATGGTTTCTGATGCCCCCCCCCCCAGTCCTAGATCTGTGAATTTATTATTTTAAATCTTGGATCCTAAAATTTCTCTGAGAAGTCTTAGGCAGCAAGAATGCTGATTGGATAAGAACTCTGTACTTGAAATAGCTGCTCTATCTTACTGATTAGGACCCAGAAATGAGTCAGCAGGTAAAGGGAAAGTAAAATGTCAAATTGTGTGGAAAATTTAGTTACCCAAGGAAGTACTTACAGCCTTGTCATCAATATTGATGATTCACAAGAAATCATTTTCTACATCCCAAAGTAAGCTGAGGTTAATGGTTTGTAGTAAATGTGTGTGGGGCTAAGGGGATGAATATGCTAAAGTACTTTGAAATAGACTCATGCTAAAGAATGAGAAGCAGCAAAGTGCCATTCACATTTATTTAGCAGCTGCTATATTCCTAGATTGAAAAGAATCTTAGATGCCCTCTGCTCCAAATCTCACATCCCAACTAATGCATTTTAAAGATGAGTAAACTGAGTCTCAAAGGCATGAAATGAGTTGTCTAAGATCACTCAGGTAGTAAGTCACAGAGTCAGGTTTCAAACCAAGTCAAATCTGACATCAAATCCAGCTCTTCTACTGAACTATGCTGAACCCTTACTAGACAGTACAGACACAAAGATAGAAAATGACAGTCTCTCAGAATTTGACAGAACTTCAAAGAATTTACAAATTACTAATTGTGAGAATGTGAGAGAGTATGACAAACATAAATATATTAGAAAGTAGGGAAAATAGAAGAAAGGAAGAAAGAACACAAATATTATTTGAGGAAAATTTGAGGAGAGAAAATACCTTTAGCTTAGAGAATAGTTTCACAGTGAAGGAGACAGTGCCTAAACTGGGCTTTGAAGGAAAGAAATATTCCAAAGAACTTAAAGTTAATGTTTGGTAAGAATAAGGGATAGCTAGAAGGAATGTCCAGAAGTGGGAGACAAAAATCCCAAGATAAGAGAATAGCTAGAACATTGGTGTGGTTGGAATCTGCTTTTCATTATTTGGAGTAAAATGAAATCTGAGAGGAAAGGTATATTGAAGCAACATTATTAAGGACCTTAAATCTCCAATTAAAGAATTTATAATTTATCTTGTAGATAATAACTAGCCACTTAAGATTTTTTAAATTATGAAAATAAGACAGTTAGATCTTATCTCTTTGTTGTTCATCCTGTTTTGAAGAGGACTTTAGAGTGATGTCTTGGTTTGCACATCTGTTGGATTTAAGTGAGAGTCAGTCACTGGTCTCACTTTGTCTTTCAGAGCCATCCAAATACAATGGCAAGATAAAAGTTAAGATGAAAGTGATGGCCCAGGATGTAGTGGATAATCATGCATCTTTTATGTCTGACTAAGCTCTAAGGGTTTGACAGTACCTGCTTCAGAAGCCTTTATGAGAGACATTCTCCTAATTCACTTTTAGTTATCCTTAATCTGGTTTCACCTATCTGCTGAGAGGTTTTTAAAAGGGTATGGCTTCTGTGCATTTTACAGCTTCTTGGAGATATAGGTGAGAGTTGGGTAGCAGGTGGACATTAAAGGTGAATGAGAAATTTTAAAAAAAGGTTCTGCATATCTGCATACCATCTGTTAGTTCTCCCTGAATATCCCATGTACCTCAAGTTTTGATTCACCATTCTGGATTCCATAAGACCCTAAGAAAATTTGGGAGGGAGGATAGGACTTCCTTCTAGCTACATATATTTCCTTGTAAATGAAGATCTTGTAATGAGAGGGCATGCTAATTTAGCTGCTAAACTGGAGGCATTGAAGATACTCAGATGTACAAAAGTAAACTCCCTCTTCCTTTGTTGATTGTTTCATTTGTGTAAGTAAGAGAAAGATTCAATTATTCCAGCAATAAAGGCACCACCTAGCCTCTATATAGCTATAAACACACATTCTGCTTAGTCAAGTCTAAGTCTGGGTTGGACTGTTTTTTGTCTTTTTATTCTTTCCTGATCTTAGGTAAATTAATATGCTATGCTATTTCCTGATTTCTAGACATTTCTAGTACTAAAGTTAGCAGACTTGTAAGTTTAAAAGTTCTAAAGGTTCTGGGGCTAAGGGAGTCAGTTGAGGAGGCTGTGAAAGATTTCCACAGGAAAGGAGATTGACTTCAGTTTGGGATTTGATTGTATAGGGAATGCCAAACCAAGGTGAAATATCAAATGAATAATTATTAATCCTGAAAACTGTTTGTGTTCTGATGAAATTTGAATAACTCCATAGTCAATTTTAGCCCAAGTTAGAGGCAAAGCTGCTGAATACTGTCAATCATATTAAATTTGTTAATATGCACTATAATTCCATTTTTAGTATTTCGTAGCTTCTTTGATTTTTATCATTTCTTTTTGTTTAGGTATATCTCAAGCCTAAATCATCATTGTATATTAAGTACCTCATTTTTTAAACTCCTTGCTTTGATAGCCCCAGACTGAGCCATGACTAAGCATTTAGCAATTTTTCTCTGGGGGAAGAATTTAATGAGTTGAAATGTATGGGAATATGGGAAGATTAATTTCCCCTAATTAGAAATTAGGATTCCCTAGCACTGACCCAGGTATATACCACTTGTCTGGGAGTAGTGTAGTACCCATCTGATGCAGATGTGCCTCAGGAAGATTGTATTTTTATAAAGAACATGGATTCCACATCAGTAAACTGAGATCTGTCCTGGTTCTGCCACAATGTGACCTTGGTTCAGTTTCTCCATATTAGACATGGTGAATTATAAAGTCCATTTCAGCAGTAAATTCTTTATTCCTCTGACTCTATTGAATCTTGCATTTGATAGAACTAGAATGAGGTGTAGGAGGCAGTGTACACAATCACAGAATCTCAGATTTGGAAGGAAGCTCTTAGGTTATCTATCCAATTGAGACAGAAAACCAAAGAGAAATCCTCTCCAGAATCCTTAATAAGTGGATAATAAAGATAATTTATTTAAGAGAGAAAAATAGAAGAATCATTCTTGAGAGCCTAGAAGAGTGATTCTCCCCACCCCCCAAAGATGTAGAGATACCAATATGGAGTATAGAACTAGAATATACAAATTCACATATTAGTTCTTGAAATTTTTCTAAGATTTGGAGTCAGAGGTCCTTCATTTTTTACAACTTATGTAAACTTGGGTAAGTCATTTGACCCCTGAATCTGTTTTTCTTTTGCAAAAAAAATAATAAAGCCCACTTTATTGACCTCAGAAGTATGCTATGGACAAAGTGCTTTGTTAATGAGAGCTGTTGTCATTATTATTATTACCTTGCTCATAGTAGTGTTGTTACAAAGTAGTGTTGTTTACAAAGACTGCTTTGTAAGTATAAGGAATTATCTAATTGAAAGTAAGAGACAGTGAAGATGGTGATGAATTTGGTGATGAAGATGGAGACAACATATAAAAATCCAGAAACTAGAGGATAATGAAGAACAAAACCTCATCTTCCATATATATATTTCAAGATTTCATGAAAGATGAGAGAGATCTTCCACATTAGGGGGGGAAACTGTGCTCACTCAGTAGAAAGGGAAAAAGGAAACAATAAATTGTATTACCGAAAGTTTATAAAAATATGGGTACTTTTTAAATAATGTTTTCTATATTTTTTTGCTTCTTGAATTGATTTTGTGCCATCTAGAAATTGTATCATTGTGGGGAGATTGATTTAGGTTTCTAATGATTTCTAATGTGACCTCTAGGCCATAACCTACTAATCAGACCGATATATTGATTAGCCAATTTATATGATATTTTTGGGCATAGAAGTACAAGGTGTTATTTTTAAGATGCTTTTATTTCTTATGCTTTTTTACCTAAGGTGACTTTTTGACACTACTGAGAAGTCTTGAAGATATTTCACATTTATGGTGGTTTTGTCCTATCTTAAGCCCTGCCCCTCTCTTCCTTGGGATAATCTTATTGCAGCACTCTCTTTAAAGGGTTAAATAGAATTTTTCTTAGCCGGCAATCTGCACCTTGAGCTTGCAACAAACTAAGCATTTAAATCAATAACAACAAACCATTAGAACAGCTGGTAATTAACCTTTTGTCAGTGCAAAAGATTATTTAGAAAGCAGTAGAGGGCAGGGTCTTATGCATAAGTGGGATGTTAGTTGAGAACCCGCTGCTCCAAAGCTTATTTTAATCAAGAGTTAGAACTCTGGAATGCAGTGGGATTTGATTTTATAATTGGTACTTTTCATATCAGACTTCTAAAAGTGATTCACAACAATATGATTGGAGATGTAGAATTTGAGGAAACCTTTGAGTGTTATTATAGCTAGGACAAGCCTTCTCATTTCACAGAAGAGGAAACTGAGATTAAGTAATTTGCCTGGGTCATAAAAAGGAACAAATGCCTAGCCCAGGATTCACACTCATGTCCTCTGATTTCAAATCAAATGCACATTACATCTTACCATGAAACTTCTCGCAAAGCATGTTTTAATTAAAATAGTAGGGGTTTTTTTGGTCTCTAGATTGTAAAGCATTTTGCACCAACGATACCCTTTTATTTTAGTGACATAAGGGGTAGCATTTAGAAAAATGCAACTCCTCTAGGCTTGAAAAAATAAAAAGCCTTTCCAAGCAAGGACTAGAAGTTGCAAGGAGCCTCAGAAGTTGTTTAGTCAAAGTCATACCTGACTAAAAATTCTCTCTGTGACATATTCAATAAGTGGCTAATCAATCTCCACTGAAGATCTCAAATGATGGGGAATTCCCCCTGCTCCCACCTCATTTCACATTTCATTTTGGGGTTATTCTAATAATCTCCCCCATAAGATTAAACTAAATCTATATCTGTTAGAACAATTTCAACAGCTCTTTAATGTGTTAATCTGTTAAATACTTGACAACAGCTATCATGCCCCTCTAATATTTCCATCCCCAAGGCTCCATATGTAATAAATTTGAGTATCTTCAATATTTAGAGGCTTTCTGCCCCTGAACATTTTCCTACTTATCAATGTTCTTCCTTCAGAGGCCCCCAGATGTGAATACAATACTTCAGATGGTGTCTGACTCAGTTAATAATACAATGAAACAATTACCAACTGGTTAAATGTGGACACTCTAATTTTCTTTTAAATTTTTAAAAATAATTTATTATTATTTTTTAAAGCATAGAAATTGTGCATTGCTTTTCATTTTAGTTCCAAATGATCTCCATTTCTTGTTACTTCCCTAGCCCAGTGAGAAGGCAGGAAAAAATAATACCCATTGCAAATATGTATAGACATGCAAAACAAATTTCTGCATTAGCTTTATTTAAAAAAAAGAAAAATATACTTCAGTCTACATCATGGGTTCTTCAGTTATCTATTTGGAGTGCACAGCTTATTTTATCATAAGTACTTAGGAACTGTAGTAGGTCATTATGCTGATTAGTGTTATTAAGTCTTTTAAAGTTGATTATATTTACAATATTATTGTTACTATATACATCATTTTCCTGGTTCTACTTACATTACTTTATAGCAGTATATATATACATATATATTATATATGTATATAAATATTCCCAAACTGATCTGATACTATTCCCCTTATCATTTCTTAAAGCATAATACTATTCAATCAAATTCAAATTCTATGACTTGTTCAGACATTCTCTGTTGAATTTTTCCTAAGCATTTCCTCAGTTTCCAAATCTTTACTACTAAAAGAACTTTACTTTTGTCCATACAGGCCTTTTCCCTCTTTCTTTGAATTGTTTTGTTTGGGAATGGCAGGAAGAGATAGACCTAGAAGCAAAATTTGCTGTATCAAAGAGTATGCACACCTTAATAGTTTTTTGGGTATAGATATAAATTGCTTTCTGGAATGGTTGAAATAGTCATTTACATTTATCTTTTTCTTCTCTATTTTGTTCCCTTTATTTTGTCCCTCCTTTCTCTAAACCCATTTCCTCTTTTATTCTTTCCTCTTTTAACCTGTTCAAATGAGAGTGAGATTCAAATATTGACTGCTTCCTTTAATCCCTCCTTAATTGTACAATTTATTGGAGATTATTTTTTCCTAATCTTCCTCTCCCTTCTCTTTTCTCAGTTTCTCTTCCCCAGCTTTCCATTCTTTTAAGATCATCCATCTGAATGTTATAGAATCATACCTAAGTCCTCTAAGTAGACTCCTGCTAAGAGTGCTAGTATTATTAATGTTTGAAAAAGATTAACTAAAAAAGGTTAACTAAAATTTTATTATGATTTCTCAATTGTACTAACATGCTTCTCTGGTCTCATATTAGAATGTCATAATTTTTATTTATCTCTGGAATTTTCACCAGGAATATCTAAAAATCTTCTATTTTATTAAACAGAAGAATAAAAAATAGAAACTTTTTTCCAGCAATATTATACTCAGGTTTTCTGGGTAGCTTATTATTAGTTGTAATCCTAGCTTCTTTACTGCTGTCATATCATATTGTAAGACTACCATATATTTATAATGGCTGCCAAATCTTGTGATTCTTGTTTCTTTCTGACTGCTTTTAGCATTTTCTCTTTGAATTAGGAGTTTTGGGTTTGGATCTTTCTTTTTGACTAGTTTTCACCTTAATGTTTTTTAAAGCAGGTGGTCAGTGGATTATTTCTACTTTTGCTTTTGGTTTTAAGATAACTGAGCAGAATGTTTAGGCCCTTTTTTCATGACTTCTAGTGCTTCTCAAATTTCCTCTCCTGTCTATTTTCCAATTCAGTTATTTTTCCTATGAGGAATTTCACATTTCTTTGTTCAGTCTTTTGAATTTGTTTTATTATGCCTTGCTGTCTCACAGTCATTAACTTCTATTTGTATTTATAATGTTTAAGGAGTGCATTTATTTAGTGATGTTTTGTACTGCTTTTTTACTGAAGGTGTTAAATCTCTTTCCATAACTTTTTCCTGAAGTTCTCATTTCTGTTTTTTCTTTTTACCATTCTTACTTGGTTTTGAATTTTTTTTGTTCTCTTTAGCCCTTTCCTCAACTCTACATTTTTTTCTTTGAGGTTTTTCTAGGAGACATTTCTAGCCATTCTTCTCTGTTTATGTCTTTAGCTTCCCTGTCACCATAATAGCTCTTTATGTTCATGTTCTATTTTTATTATATTCATTTTCCTAGTCAACTTCTTGACTTTAGAAATTGTTAAGTGTTGAATCTTACTCTCTTCTGAGAGAGATGTCTGACTTGAGTCAGACTCTTTATATGTCATTCTGTAGTTTTCACAGTTTAGTGTTGGGGCTTGTAGGTTTTCAGTGATTCCAAGTTTGTATGATTCAGAGAGAGGTCTGTCCTTTGACCTCTTGCTCTGCAAGTTCCTGACCACGTTTAGAAAGAATTCCTCATTTTCCTCTAGGACTCAGAGCTATATGGCTAAGTTTTGAAGCTTGTTCCTGCTCCATACATAACTTAGCACCCTTCTCACTTTTGATTATTTCTCTCCATCCTGGATATGTGACCTGCAACTGTGTAAAAGAGAACAGAGCTGCCAAGTGGCATTCATTTCTGCTCCTAATATTGATTCAGGGAGGCCCTAGCATCTCTTTCTATACCAGTATTCAGTTTCAGTTTCCTTATTGTTCCCATGCACTGGAATGTTCTTGCCTTTGCCTCATTTGTGCTGTGCTCCTGGTCAGCTACCCCCCTTCCTGCTCCCTCCACTTCACCCCTCCTCCAGAATCTGCCAACCTTCTATTTTTTTTAATCTTCCCTGGATTGGAAAAAAACAAACAAACAAACCTGACTCAGGAATTTTCTTTTGCTTTCCTCATGTGGAAGAGATATATGAGGTAAGCTGGGCAAAAATGCTCTAAAAATACTCTATCATTTTGATTCTGCTTCCCGTACTTTGGACTCTGTCTTTCTTAACATAGCCAAAGATCACTTTAACTTCTTTTTGGCTACCATGTTAACTCATTGAATATGCTGTATATTAAAATGTTCATAGATTTTCCAAATGGGCTACTATTTAGCCATGCCTCACCATTATCTTCATCTTAAAGTTTTTTTCTTTCCTTTTTTTTTTGCAAGGCAAAGAATCAAGTGACTTGCCCAAGGTCACACAGCTAAGTAAATATTAAGTATCTGAGGCCAGATTTGAAATCCAGTCCTCCTGACTCCACTATTCACTCTGCCACCTAGATGTCCTATCTTAAGTTTTGAGGGTGATTTTTTTTGAATCCAAGAATAACACTTTACATTAATTTCCTAGGCAACTAAGTGATATAGTAGTTATATTAGTAGATTTGGAGTCATTCAAACTTTCCCTTATAAACTTGCGAGCTATGTGACCTTGAATAAGTCACTTAACTTCTTTCTGTCTCATTTTTTTCAACAGACTTATTGTGAAGATCATATTTAATAATATATGTAAAATACTTTGTCACCCTGAAAGTATTACAGTAAATTATCATCATTATTATTTTTCTAATCTTCATAAAATAAGACCCCCAGTGCTCCAAACTTTCATATTTTGGGGAAGAGGGAATTTTCATTGTAATGTCTTAACTTGTCCATTCTTCTTTCTACTTTTGTGTCATAAAAGTTGAGAAGCATTCCATATATACCTTTAAATAATTCATTTATAAAAAAAAGTTAAATGCCACAGAGTCAAACTTGGATTCTTACAGAACATCAATAACTCTCTCCTAAATTAATATCACATCATTAATGACTATTTTTTCAGTCTGCCTATTCAATAATTTTCAAATCTATCTAACTGGCATTTAAAGTTGGCAAAGTCCTTTATAAATATAATTTTATCCTTTCAATTACCTTTTGAGCTGGGTGCTATTATTATCATCTTTTTACAGATGAAGAAACATAGGTCAAGGTTAAGGGTCACTCAACTACTAATTGTATGAGATCAGATTTGAACACAGGTTTTCTTTCCTCCATGTTCAGTGCTTGATTCACTGTGCTACCTAGCTATATTCCAGTTCATGGTAATAAAATTTTTCAAAGAAAAAGCAATATACTTTAACAAATGCTTTGCTAAAATCAAATTAAATATCCTTCTAATATTTCATAATAAGGGACAAGCGTTACTATGCATCTTTTCCCTTCTCTTAATTTGAAAATATTTAGTTCTTACCTTCCCACACTTCAAAAGGTGGTAGAACTTTTACATTTCATTCACAAAATAGAAAGGTGCCTAGGGATAGAATAAGGGAAGTTTTATGTTCTGATTAAAGTAATGTCATTTCCATGAGAAGTCTCTCTCACAATGCTTATTATAACTTTATAATAAAAAGTCCATTCAGACAATCAGTCTTTGTTCTGTTCCTGCTGTTCTGGTCCACTGGGTGAATGGAATTCCTGTCCCTCTCTTGACAGTTCTCACCTTCCATTTCTCATTTCTCTAGAACAAGAGGAGAGGAGACCGTTCAGTTTCATGTTAAATTTTGAATAGGTGAATGAATGATTTGTTTGGGATGTTGGGGAGGAGAAAACTAGTCTACCACAATGCAACTTAAGAAGTGGTTCTATAATAATGAGGTTATGGATATTAATGCCTAGGTTAAACAGCATCTGCAAAAAAAGAAGAAAAGAAGCTCATCAATAGTCAATAATTTATTTAATTACAGAAGGAAACTTATTTCTGTCATTCATAAATGTTTAAATCTGAAATGAAATTCTAAGAGAACTTAATCCTGAGGGAAACCCAAGTAATTAAAATCATTTTAATTTAATCCTTAAAATTTAATTTTAAGTTAAAAAAATTAGGAACTAAATGAAAATTCTCCTTTTGATTATCAAGTGCCAGCAAACGTTAAAATACGAAGTGTAGAATAGTGGCAAGAGAACTGAAGGCAGAAACTTGGGGTTTTAGCTATAACTCCACTTGTATGAATTTGGGAAAGTCATGTAGTATGTTGGAGACTCAGTTTGTCCATCTATAAAATGAAAATGATCACATTTATTCTAATATTTTTGGTGATTTTGAGTAAAGTGCTTTGAGAACTGAAAAATGCTCTATTAGTGTGAAAAATTATTATGAATGTTGAACTATATACTTATCATCATTTCCTTCTTCTGCTTATAGAATCATATGAAGTGATTGCTGTGGCAAACCCAATGAGGGTGGGACAGGGTTTAATAAAGGAACTTAGTTATTTATTCTAGTTACTAAAAACTTTTCAGATCTCAGGATTCCCCTAGTTTCTACTGCATAAGAAAAAACTAAGATTTATGAAAGGAAAGAGATTTATTTAAGGTCATGCAGCCAGTTAGTGTCAAACTTGAAGTTAGATTTCAATTCAATGTTCCTTCCATCAAAACACACCACAGCCTTCCTCATATTCAACATTTCTTTTCTGTTTCTTGCAGATATCTAATATAGTGATATGCAAAGAGTGATCACCAAAATTCTTTTTGGTTAATGATGTTCAGTGTCAACAATTAGATCATTTGCTTTTGCACTAATGTAGAATTCACTGAAGGAAGCTTGGCAATATTCTGGGGTTCCATGAAGTTAATTTAGTGTCATTTGGGAATAGGAATACTACAGGGGAGTTTAATATCAATGCACATCTATTGACTAAAGCTTTCTGCTTTGCATGAACTCAGTCTGTAAAGCCAAAAGATCCAAAAGGGAAAGAAGGATTTGAGGATGAAATATACCTTTCAGTCAGTGAAAGCTTTACAGGGAGATCTCAAGGTCAGAGAAAAGGGGGATAAATGAGGTTCTTCTATGCCTAGAAAAGTGATGAACTAGTTATGGCAAAAAAAAGCAGCCAGATGTCAATCAAGATCCACATCTAAGGTTTCCTAGTCCTTTATTTAGTGATTAGACTAAGGATTTATGAGAGTTGAACATCATTTGGGAACTGTATTACGTGGTCTTCATTCTTTTGCTCCCTGAAGTGACTATGACAGACTATACAAACTGAATCTTCTCTTTATTGGAACTCCTGGGTTTGGGGACATCTTGATTCTTTCTAGGAATGGCTCTTATCTTTAAGCAGCTATAGATATTCAGTTAGGTGGTAGATATTTTATTGTGACTTGTTTTATTGCTTGTTTATTGCTGTTTACACAATGAATATGTTAAATATATTCAGTCTATTCCCTTGAGGACAGTTCCTTGAAACTAAAATTATATGCTAGAGTCAGAAAGACTTGGATTTGAATCTGTGGAAGTGCCCTGAGAACAATGTGTCCGGTTTCTATGAGTTATCTTAACCAGAAAGATGCACTGGACACAGAGTAAGCCTGTTTGTCAAAAGGAGCCAATCAGGAACCTTCAATGAATCAAAGTTTGATTCACTTCCAAAAGCCTTTACTTATTTGCTTGTAGCTGAGCTGTCTCTCCTTCCCCACCAAACTGGCTCAAATCAGCTTCGCATTCAACTGTTCCTGTGGAACATTCTGTTTCTATGTTCACCTGTTTCTGAGAAAGACTGTCCATTCTTTTCCCCCAACCCCTCCCTGAACCTACCCTTTGTGATTTACAAACATTAATCTCCCCTGCCTTTCCTGGGCCATGGGTTCCTTTTCCCCTTATGTGAGGGTAGCTTCATCAATACATAGTTTCCTTATAATAAAGCTTTTCTGTTTTCTACCCAGTCTAGATTCCTCTGCATTTTGAGGGATGGGCTTCACCAGGGTGATAAATTTAGTATTATACTCTTATTAGCTGTATGACCTTGGGCCATTCACTTAATATCTCTTGGACTGGGTTTTCTCAACTGTAGAATTAAAACACTGAACTTAATGACCTTTCAATTGCTTCTCGCTCTTAATTTGTGTATGCATCAAATCATGGTCTAGTCTTAGTGAAATATAACAGATTCTGGGAAGCAGGAGGATATCTGCTTGGTGAAAAATAAAGATCAGATCACTCTGCTAAACCTGTCCTTTAGAAGTTGGGAGACAAGAAGGTCAATCATTCTTTGAGAATCATAGAGAATTTGACATTTTTTGGCCTTTCACCTTTAGAAGTGTGGGACATATAGATGCCAGGCTAAGATTGAAATCACCCAAGGTCACATCCTCTTTGCTGATTTAGGATTATGTTAGTGGTCAGTGATGCCAAATGGTGGTTAATTGAACATTTGAAGAATCTTGCCATATATAGGGCATCCTTTTTTTGCAATTTGCACATAATACCTTCTAGGACATTGATAATTGTCTTACATGAGTATAATTTTTCCTTATGTTTTGCACCTTACATGAAGTCAATATTCAGTATATTATTGAGGGAAGTTATCTCTTAGATGACATTTATCATAGAGTCTTCTATAATTTTTAATGTATTTGTGATATTCAAGTTGATTATTGAAGTTGATTAAAATGCATATTGCATAGACACTGATGTGCAAAAGGATTGGCAATGAAACAAGTTGTTTTATATACTTGTGTATGTATATTTACATATATATATATATATACAACATATTCATGTGACATGATAGACTACATGCATACATATTTGCACATATGGGCATTTTCTATCCCTACACATTTATGTGCATATGCACAAGTACATTCAGGAAATTATCTACTCTGGAGGAGAAAGTGCCCATTCAGGAAAAATGGACCTGCCAAAGCAACAAAAGAAGATGATATCTAGGTGTAAAGAAACCCTTGCTCATAGTACTTCCCAGCTTCTTCAAATTTACACATAGATAAATCTTTCCTAAAAGGTGATCACAGTATATTTTTTCATATTAGACAAATGTATATTGAATATGTGAAACAAATTGAAATTATATGGTTATTATTTTAAATTTTGCTCAGTGTTTATTTGTCAGCCGTGCAATTCTTTTTGACAGTACAAGGATGCCTAATCCACAAAGCTCTTAGGAGAGATGAATGGCAATCAAAATTGAGAAATGGATGAGTTGGTTTGATAGTAACAAGGAATTCTGTCTCTACCAGTCCAGGAACTCATTTCTCTCTCTAGTTGGAAGTGATTAATTTCTCATTTTATTTCATAGAACTTTGTACTTGCCATATCCTAATTTTTGCTATTTTTATCTGTATTCATATCTCATCATCCCTTTTAGACAATAAGCTAATTGGCAGACAATACATCTTGTTTATTTTTGTATATTCCACAATTCCTTTAAAATATAAAGGTAGTTCCACCTCTACTTCAATTATTGTAATCACAGAAAGCTGGAATATTTCAGTTGAATCAATGTAAGTAATAATAATAATAATAATAATTAACATTTGTATAGCACCTGCTTTGTGTGAGCAATGGTGTAATGCGTTTTATAATTATCTAGTTTGATTTTCATAACAACCTTGGGAATTAGCTGCCTTTATTACCCCTATTTTACAAATAAGAAACTGAGGTAAAATAGGTTAACTGACTTGGTTAGGGTCATATAGCTAGGTATGCATCTGAATTAAATCTCAGGTCTTTCTGTCTCTAGTTCTAAAGCACTCTAGCCACTGTATCAACCTAGGTGTCTAGGGTAAGGATGATTGATTTGGAAACTGAGGATTATTGAATTTGACTTTTTGAGGAAATAGTCCTGGAAGGGAGGAATCTGGCTCTCCCCATTTCATTTCCGCTCTCTCTCTCCATCTCTGTCTCCATCTCCTGACCATTTCAGTAGAGAGACTGTACCAATAACAGATAGTGCATCTAGCGGGGAATAGATAACCTGGATCAATAGAAAACAGTTTTATCTAGTTGAGAGCAAGGCCATCAAGGACAAACAGATCCAAGGAGGGAAAATGACTGCTTGAACTAAAGAAGAATGTAGTCCATAGACTCAAAAAATGAAATTCTAGACTATGAAGTGGCAAGATTTGTGCTATGCATTTATCGTATGTATTCTACCATAACAGTCAAACCGTAAATCGACACTGAGTACTTGTAGGGAGAGTATATTTCAGGTTTCAGGGTTAATGTTTTAATTAAACTGAACATGGTATACCATTTTAGCATGTCTTTGCTAAAGATCTATCGGCTGATTCTTAGTTGGAGAGAAACAAGGAGAATGATGGGGGAGTGGGGAATCAGTTGTCCTCTGGGGACTCAAACTGCAAGTATCATTGTGAATGAGGTGAAGTAGCTCTAGAAGGTATTTCACTTTATTTTTAAAATTTTTTATTTTTATTTTACTTTTTTTTTTTTCAAGGCAGTGGGATTAAGTGACTTGCCATGTAAGGTCACACAGCTGGGTAGAGAAGGTGTTTCATAAGATAATTTCTATGTTTAGATTTAAACATTTCTGTCCAACAACATATTACATTATAATAACTTTAAAGTTTTAGAGTAAAACTGCCAATTTCAGAATCAATGAATATGTGTATTATTATCTTTCATGTCTAATGTATAAGACATAATTCCTACCTAGTTTAATATCATTTTGGAAGTTAAGGACTTTATTGATGTAAAAGTTAAAAAGTAATATAACACATATCCTCCACCTTCCCCTCGGAACAAGGTTTGGGGCTCATATAGATGGGTTCAGTTTTGGGAGCTGACCTCAAAGTATCTCTTTGGCTCTTGTGGGAAATCACCCCAATTTAATTTTAGGAATAACTCATATCTAAGTTTATTCCAAAGTGGATAACAGGGTCCCCAGCTCCTCCACAGGAGTTCAATAAACAATATAATTATCAGATATCTGATATCCACCACAAAAAATGCATGAAATGTCAGACACACAGGAGCTCATAAACAATTATAAACACATAAAAGTTTAAAATCCAATTTCTTCTGGAAAGTAAAGAAATTTTCAAGGATTGCTGAACAAATATTCCCTGATCATCTCATATTTACACCATATGAGTGACTTGAAGCACTAGCAGGTAAAGTTAAGGACTCATTCTCTTTTCTACTAGTACCTCCTCACCGCCCCCTCCCCAACCATTTGGCTTGGCTTTAGTCCTAGGTTTTCAGTGTTGCTCTAGCAAGGATTTTCTTTCTTTTCCAAGGAATATACTTTTAAAGAAATTACTTTCTAGGAAGTCATTGGCAAAGCCTTTGACTCAGAAATATTCTCTTAGAAACTCTGAAAATTGAGAACTTTCAAATTTAAGGTTATCTATAAGGAAATTCATTCTTAGGAACTCTAGTCTCTTCTCTGTGTTAAAAAAAAGAAAACAGAAAAACAGATTGTGAAGAGAAATTCCAACTAGGTCCATGAATTTGTCCTCTTGGGCCCCTTGAACTAGCTTCAGCATTTTGCCATTTGCTTATAACTAGTCCTATTTCCTGTTCTAGAGTGAGAATTTGGGATAGAGGTGAATTCAGTTTCACTTTATTTCAAAGAACCGAAAAGTTTAAGGGAGACAAATTTTAGAAAAAAAGAAAAAGGAGATTGAACTATAAAAGTTAAAGAGCTTTAAAAAAAGCTAGTCTTGAGTTACTTGAGTTACATCTTCTTGGAGGCTTTTGGAATCATTAAGAACTAGTTATTGGGGCAGTTAGGTGGCACAGTGGATAAAGCACCGGCCCTGGAGTCAGGAGTACCTGGGTTCAAATCCGGTCTCAGACACTTAATAATTACCTAGCCAAGTGGCCTTGGGCAAGTCACTTAACCCCATTGCCTTGCAAAAAAACCTAAAAAAAATTCCTGGCTTTTTTAATCAAGGTGTTAGGACACAATCTAATTCCATGGGAAGTAGTCTTTAAAAAAGGATCATGTGACCTTTGGTTTAGAGGGGAAGAAAACTTTAAAGATCCTTGAACCAACTCCCTAATTTTACAGAGGTGTGAATTGGGACACAGAGAGGTTAAATGAATTGGGCAGCATCAGTTAGCCAATGTGTTCAAGGCAGGATCCAAACCCAAATGCTGTATCCCCTTATATCATTCTGCCACAGCCTCATATTGATTAGAGAGACTCATCACATTTATCAAGGTGTTTTCTGGTCAGTCTCTGACCCCTTATAGCAATTTTTTTAGATTAATAAAAATTAAAATGCTACTCTTCCATCATAATTTGAAGTAAGATAGTTTTTGCTTATCAATTTTATTGATTTCTATTATTTTTTTTCCATCACAGTCCTTTCTAGATATAATCTTCCTTTGTCCAGATTTCCCTTGGAATAAAGAAAAACAGCAAAGTAAACTCATCAATTGTCTTACTGTGTAGGCACAGCCATACGTTTTACATCTCCAATAGGAAGTTTATATCTGCAAAATTCTCTATACTATTTTATTCAATATTCAAAACAATAATTTAAAATAGGCAATTTCACAAATTTTATCCCTAAGATGACAAAACTGAGATTCAGGTAAATTGACTTTATCATGATCTCACAGCTGGTAATGGATGCTGAACCTTACCCAGGGTTCTTGAGTCTGAGAGAGAGATGATTCTTTTTTTCCCCTTAGTTTTTGCAAGGCAATGGGGTTAAGTGACTTGCCCAAGGTCACACAGGTAGGCAATTATTAAGTGTATGAGGTCAAATTTGAACGGTCCTCCTGACTCCAGGGTTGGTGCTCTATCCACTGCGCCACCTAGCTGCCCTGAGAGGATTCTTTATATTATACCTTGCAAACTGTCTTGCTTGAATGTATTTGTATCCCCAATATTAACACAGTACCTAGTTCATAAAAATCAAAGAATGCATGTTTTTTTCTTCCCTTTTTTTCTTTCCCTTCCCTCCTTTCTCCTTTCTTCTTTTCTTTTTTCCTGTTCAGTGGCTAGAATTCTGGATTTAGAATTGGATTTAGAAAGTTCTGAGTTTGAATCCTGCCTAAAAAACTAGCTGTTCAATATTGGACAAGTCAATTGTCTTCTCTTGTCCCCAGTTTCCTCTTCTGTAAAATGGGAGTGATATCAACTACCTTACAGGGCTGTTGTGAGGATCTAATAAGATAACAAAAATAAAGCAATATGTAAATCTTAAAGTGTTGTATAAATTCAAGCTATTATTATCTCTCAATCTCTTTGTCTACCTCTGTACCCAAGGTTTATTTTTTGAATGAATGAATAGGTAGATGCATAGATGAATGGATGGACGAATTTAACCAATTTTCTAAAATATGTTGCATTATTTTGACCATGAATCATAGTCTTCTAGAGGGCAAGACTAATTCTGGGCAAGAGTATAAGATAGGCAGAATTCATCTTTTTTTCTTTCTTGTCCCAATGTCTTTTAATCCCTGTTTTACATCTTCTGAAGCATTCCCTAGACACCCTCCTCATCCTGAGGTTCCTAGGCACCTGTTTACCCTGTACTCAGATGGTTATTAACTAATCTCAATCCTATTACCTTAATAGGAGCTTGTATTCAAAGCACCTGGCAAACTAGAACTGCCAGCTATTATTATTGTTGCCATTGTTATATTAAAGGCCTACTCTTTCCAGGGGCATTTCAATTAGGATATCCTGAAGGCCACAAAACCTTCAAGACTCAAAGCCATAAATCTTTATTGGTGGAATTTTAGTTCATAAGAGAGAGGCCACAGGTGTAAGATTTAGGGATAAAGAATCTCAGTTTCCTTATTTGTAAAATAAGAATAGTAATGCCTACCTGGAACTTTCTCAAGTGACAGTCTATAGGCTGTTCCTTTGTCAGGAAAAAGGAAATGTTGGGGAGATAAAAAAAAAGTTGCCTTCCCTGCCTTCCTTCCTAACGCTGTTATAATCCTCCTGATGTGCAAAAGTAGACTTCATTCCGAAACTAGCTCTTCTTTTCACCTTATAGGAAAGCTCTATGCTAGCTTTGAATCCTAGTTCTGCTCCCTGGGTGAATTTAGGTAAATCACTTAATCTCTGTAGGCTTAATTTCTTGATCTGTAATTTGGTAGACCTCTAATGTCATTTTAACTCTAAATGATTCTACAATCCATTAAAGAAAGTTAAAACTATTACTATTTTACAAATAAGGAAATGGAGGCACATCTTAGTTAAAAGAACTGCTCTAAATTTGTTGTTCCCAGGTTTCTTGAATTCCTATCACATGTATCATTCCCCAGATCTTTAAGGAAGGTTCAATACAAATGTTGAAACATATTTTTTTTTTCTTAGTGAGGCATTCCAATGCACAGAAAACATTACTTGTTTAACTTAATGGATAACAGAACACTGGAATGAATTAACTTCTTGCCTAAGGAATTATTTTAGAAAACATGTCCTCTCATTTAGTGTCTGTGTCAGTTAGAACAATGTGAATAACTGAACATAGGAAACACAAATACCTTGAAAATCAAGTTGCTCAATAACATTTCCAGGTATTTTGCTCCATTAAAACTGGGAGATTTCTGCTCTTTGACTGATTTGTGGTTAATTAAAAATGAAGAAGAAAGGCATGTCCATTTTAGGCTATACCTATACAAATTTACTGCTGCTGGCATTTTGCTTTAAAAATGAATACCTTGCTATGTGGTCTTAGGCAAAAAACAGACCCGTTTCTTCATATGTAAAATGGGGTGGGTTGGATTAGATTGTAAGACAAATAATCAGTTAGTTTGATTGAAAGAACCCCTTTGAGAGCATTTATTCTTTAAATCTCCACCTGCCCTATTCCCTTATTTAACATTCTCTAATTTTATACTTTTAATTTACCTGATTCATTATAATCAGAAGTCCTACCCCCCCCATAAATTGATTAAAATAAGCAGCCCTGTATACCAGATAGTACATCCTATGTACTAGGTACTAAATGTTTAAATAAAAACACTTTGAATTTCCTCAGTCCATAGAGACTCTATAGTGTAGTGGATCAAAGTTTGTCATGGAAGGCATGAAGACCGGGCTTCAAGCTCTGCCTCTGAACATGGACAGTTCACCAAACCTTTAAGTACCTCAGTTCTAGGAGACTGCAACTTATGAATGAGTTATTGCTCTTTGTTTTGGAGAGTTACCTATGCCTGAGAAATCATAGGGCTATAAGAACAACAACCAGAACATTAATTAAAAATCAAGAGACATTACTTGTTTACCACTGAAACCTCTTAGGCCCATTTAAAAAAACCCAAACTGTATGGAAAAAAGGATCATTTAAAAACAAATTTAAATCATAAATATCTCCCATTTCCTGTGAGATCTTGGAGAAGTCACTTTGCCTCTGACCTTTAGTTCCCTCATTTATAACAGGACTAGTTAGGTTAAAGAAGCTATATTTATATCTTGTGAATTTATGAATCTCTTCTGAAACTCTGCTTTGTTTCCAACTTATTGTTTGATACAGCACTTCCCTTTTTGAATCTATTTCCTTATCTGTAATATGGAGATATCATACTTGAATTACCTTCAATTCAAACACTAAGAAAGTGCTTTACAAATTGTAAAATTGTGAGTTGTTATTTTTGAGGCTATTGTTACTAATTTCTGCTTATTCAATCAAAAGTTCTTTTGTCTAATCAAGTAAGACCAATCTTTTCTCTTGAAGAATTACAGATACTCACATGACTTCATTTCAGGTACCAGGGAAAGGTCCCCAAATTCTCATGTCTGGTTGATAATTAGGATCATAATGTAATCTTGTGTTGGAATTTGACCCTGTGCCAGGATAACCAAAGATATTCAGACATTTTCCTAGGATTCAAATCTGAGATAATGAAGTATGTGAAGTTTCTAACATGAAGAGTTCTGAGAGTGATATATCAGAAGAAGAAGGAAGAAACCACAACCCAGGCGTACAAGTCAAATTGCCTCCACATGGAAACTGATGACTTTTATAGAATCAAGCACTTAACCTTGTGATACTTTGTGCTTTTAAGATCTTTTCAAAAATAAAAACTTTGAAAGAAGTGGCAGAATATTGCTAGAATATTGCTAGAATAATGACAGCCACTCTGGTTATCTATGTAGCCAAGGGAGAGTGAAAATGTTTATAAACAATGAGCCCTGAGCTTAGCAGATCAGGTTGACTCTTGCTTTCCTAAAGACAAATTCCTCCTTTTATGGTTTTGAACCATGAAGAAAGCAGTGGCATTTAATTGCAATAGTCCTCCAGAGTTTGTGCTTACTTTTTTTTTTTCTTGTATCAAGAATCAATATGACAAAGTCCTAATCCCCACGTTATCTGTTTGTTTTCACTCAGCATTTGCCTCATCAACTGCCTTCTTTTCTTCACAATTTCTGAGCATTCTTTCATTTTTTCCCTTTTATTACATGAACACATTAAATCTTAGTGGTCTTTAACCTTTGTTTGTATATTGTGATGTGGGTAGCAGAAATTAGGAACCCATATAGTTTAGGATAATGTGTTCTATTACTCTGGCATCCTTTGTGGAGGTAGATGCTAGGAGGGGAAGCTGTTGAAGAAACATTCTTCTCAAGAACTCTCAAACTCAGTGAGGTTTCTAGTGACCTTTCTTAGCAGTCTGAGGTGATAAGCAGAATAAGTAATAGAAAAATAATTAATAATCTGAAGTAAGTCATATTCTCTTACATTAGTGATATTGTAACAGGCAATCCAGAAGCTAGGATTTTAGTAAGAAGAATACTTTTTTTCCCCTCTGAGAATACTTCTGAGTTCATCTCCTTTTCCCCTTATTCCTTCATTCTTTGTTGGTTGAAAAGTCCTTTGACTTTTCCTTTTGGGTAGCTGGGTCATATCTTAGTACCAAGGTCTTCGTTGGTGCCACATGGACATGACTGGCGTGTTCAATAATGAGAGATGCATAACAGCTTTTATTAACAGGACTCTACATCTCTACATCTCTAACTCACATAGTTGAGTAAGGGTATATATAAACCTAGTCCCCCTGTTATCAGCATTCCTTATCTCCAGGCACTGTGAAAGAGTAATGGGCATGCCACAAAAGGTGTGTATCCTGGTTTAAACAGGATGAGGATGAAAGGCAGAGAGATTAGGGCCAAAGCTCCTTCCTGAGACACTCAAAAAAGATAAGGATGCAAAGCTCCTTCCTGAGAATTTTCAACAAGATAAGGATGAAAGGCAGAGAACAAACAGAGAGAAGGGCCAGAGCTCCTTCCTGAGTTCAGAGCACTCTGGTATGGACATTCATGTTGTCCCTAGTCTCAATGACTCTCAGAATGAACTCCTCATTGCCATGTACTCTGTCTATTAACCCCTTACAGTTGGTTGTGGAGTCAATTGACCATAGTGGTCCCATTAGGCATAACTACACAGTGTAATTATCCATTACACAAGAGGTGGAGTACCTGCTGCAGTAGGAGATAACTTTAGAGCAAGAAAGGATCCAGGAATCAATGAAGGTCAAGCATCTCATTTTACAGAAGAGGAAACTGAGTCACAGAGAATTTGATTGTTTAGATTACATCTAAGTCAATATTTAGACTCAGGGTCCCCTGACTCCAAGCCCAGTTTTCTATTTGAAATCATTTACATTCCTTTTTTTTGCTGAGGGTTAAAATTAAAATAATTCTAGATAAATGACAGGATTTGTTAAAATGACAAGCTTATGTGGCAAGAGTGGTATTTAGGAGACAGGAATTCTAAACTCTGCCACTAACTCAATGTATGAACCTGGGAAAGTCATTTTCTCTCTAGGAATTTCAAGTTTCCTTGTTTTTATAAAGGAGGATTTGACCTATATTATTTTTAAAAGGTCTTTAATTTCTGAGGTTCTTTAAACTGATTCATTAATCTAAATCATGATTTCTTCTGAGATTTGATTTTCAAAGGAAAGAAGGTTTTGAGCAATGGTGCACAGGATGAGGGAGTAGTCAATCAGTTAGTCAATGAATATTTCTTAAGCACCTACTGTTTGCCAAATGCTGTGCTCAGTTATTGGGGGTACAAAGAAAACCAAAAGAGTATCTGGAGTAGTAGGGGCAGGTCAGGAAGACAGGAAAGAAGATGCCATCCAAGGAGTTAAAGAGAATAAGCTTTAGGATCAAATTCAATTCGATCCAACAAGAATTTGAGCAAGGCTACAGAAGAGCTCACAGTCAGTAAGTCTTTAGGTGAAGTCTCCCCTCTAATATACATTGGTTATATGACCCTTGCTAAGTCCTTTAACCATCTAGTGTTATGACTTCTAGTGACAGCCCCAATTGATAGAGAAAATTCCTTATCCTAAGATTTATTCCTTATCACATACTGAGAAGATTGAAGAGTAGATATCTCTCCCCCACCCATGCTCTGCCTTCTAAGAACCTGCATTCTATTAGCAGGTGGGGAATACAACATTTATGTTTAATTTTATTTTAATTTTGAAAGCAAACAGGGTTAACTGACTTGCTTAGGTTCACAAAGATTTAAAGTATTTGAGGGTGGATTTGAACTCAGGTCCTATTGATTCCAGGGGCAGTGTTCTATCTCCTGTACCACCTAAGCTGCCTCAAATTTAAATATATCTAAATATAATATTATTTGAAAAAAAGATCATTCAAAATTGGGGGGATAAGAAAGTCTTCCTTAAGGAGGTGAATAGACCAAAGATATTTCTCCTCTTTTGCCATTTTTCTTTATGTTCCAGAGCCCTGCAATCAGGTTCCTATTCCTGAATTTCAATTTCAGCAGCCTTTTGACTGGGGTTAAATCAGGAACTATAAATACCAACTTCTTTCCTTCCTTTCTCATATCCCTTTTCATTTTTTCCCCCTTTTTTACCAAACCAAGATACTACTTTTTAAGCTTCTGACTTGTGGCAATAATTCATTTGCAAGCTTATTTGGCATTAGCTGCCTCATTTAAAACTCATTTCAAGCAAATGTGTGTTTTTTAAATATGCAAAGTAGTTTATTTGAATTGAATTTTCCTATGCTTATTAATCACATGTACAATTGCGAATAAAATGTATGAGCAAGATCACCTCCCAGAGAAGAGAATTTTGGCTGCTTCTAAAATACATTAAATATTATCATCCTGCTTGCAAATTTATCTACCCAGCTCACCTATTATACAAGATGTTTCAGAACATGCAAGACACTCCTGCCTGACATCTTGAGCTTGAATTGAATTACAGAAATGTTTCTTATCAATCTAATTCCCTTCTCTGTAATATTGTTAAGAATAAATGGTAACTATTTTTCTGGGCTTTCCCCTCACCCCCTACTAGTTTCACAGTTCTTTGCCCTGGGCACCATAGTTTAGAATGGACTGACAATCTGGAACTCTATCAGAGAACTGTGATATACTTTGAAAATATTTCATTTGACTATTGATGGAAACAGGAAGAACTGGGAATTTTCATCTTTTAAAAAAAGATGACTTAGGAGGACATGATGATCACCACCATCTTCCCAGTTACTAAAGCTTGAAATGTTGGAATCATATTAGACACAACCTTCATCATTCCATATTCAATACATTATTAATCTGACCTGTACCACTTCTCTCAAATCCATCCTCTCTTCTGTACTCATATTAAACACCACATTAGTCTGGGACCATCGCTTCTTGTTTGTATTGGTAATATTATTTTGTCTGGTCAATCTGTTTTTAGTTTCTCCTCTTTCCAAATAACTGCTAAAATAACGAATGGGTCTTATCATGCCATTAGGTTTTCAATGGTTTTCTATTGCTTATAAGATAAAATATTGTTTTAATCTTTGTTTTAAGACCCTCCATATTTTGGCACCAATCTATCTTTCTTAATATTATTCAACACTATTGTTCATGCATTCCAAACTTCAGATAACTGACTGTTCTTGATCTTATTCATTCATCTACATTGTCCTATCCCCATTTATTTGCATGGATCACGCTCTTTGTCTGCATTGCAGTCCTTCAGTGGCCAAATCCAGGTGCCACCTTTTCCATGTAACATTCCCTGATCCTTCTCAACTGAAAGTGTTCTTCCACGTCCATACAGTACTTTGTGTAAAGTAATGCTTTGTCTTTATTACATATTTCTTTGTATCATAAATAATTGTGTGTTCTTGAACCTTTTGATTAGGTCATAAACTCCTTGAGAACAAGGAGTGTGTCATTTTATATTTATACCATCAGCATGTAGCATGACATTGCACATATTAGCTCAATAAATATATGTCGATTTTAACATAAGTGAATAATCACATTTTTCAAATAGTTCAGAAGTTTCTATTTAGCAATAAGGTTATACTTTGCTTGACTCCAGAGGACAGAACTAGAACCAGTAAGGAGGAAGATTTTACTTCACTCTGAGGAAAAGTTTCCTTACAACTAACAAAGGCTAGAAATAGAATGAAGTATTTTGGAAAGAAATGTGTTTACTTAACTTGGGATCTCCAAATGAAAATTGGATGATCACTTATTGGGAAAGTTGTAAAAAAAAGATTCTTTCTCAGATATGGATTGAACTAGATGATCTCTAAGTAGAAGTGTACTAGTAAATATTTAACAACCAGTTTTCCAAAAATATATATGATACACTTCAGAATTTCATCTTCATTAAAATTTTCTAGATGCTTTCTTAAGCTTATAAAACTAATATAACAAAAAAAATCAAGTCTGGGTTTGTAGCATTTTCTAGATTTCTGACATGTACATGTTCACATTGAAAATTCAATAATCCTCTCTCCTGAGTCAGTTAGAGCTGGTTCCAAAACACCCATGTCTCTGAAATTCTGTGAACTTTTAGATTATTTGATTGAGGATTATAACAAGTCTATGTCGCAATTGAAGAAAAACTCAGAGAAGCAAGTTTCTGCAAAATATACAAGTTCTTGTGTATTTAAAAAGATAATATAGATAGTGTTGAACCCAAGTTGGGAAGAATTGAATAGAGTTAAGAACTCAGTTCAAGTTCAAATCCTCCTTCAGACATTTATTAGATGTGTGATCTTGGAAAATTGTTTTGTCTTTCTCAACCTCAACATTTTTATCTGTAAAATGGAATAATAATAGCATTTACTTCAGAGGGCTATTAAGAGGATATAATAGGATAATGTATGGAAAGCTTAATATTCAAACCTTAACTGCTATATAAATGCTAGTTGATATTGGTGTTGTTTGTTAAGTCTAATCAAGTTTCTTTATATTGAAGAAATAGAAACTGATTCTCAGAAAGAGAAAGAGGTATGCCTAAAGTATGAGTTTACTGTATCCAACTTGGTGGAGAGGACTAATTGGTAAAGTTTCAGTATGGGAATCAACATATGACAAATCAGTGCTTGATTTCTTATTTTGTTGATTATTTAGACTTAAGGAAGTGATGAAAAAAGTCAATAAAGCAGTTCAAACTCAAAAGTGTATTTCTTTTTGGGAAAATTCATTGTTAATTTATAAGTACACCACAAATTCACATTCTCTTCTTTTCACTAGTATTTTTTTTAATGACATGTAAAGACAATTTTTAACATTTATTTTTAAAACAAAGTTTGAATTTCAAATTTTCTCTCTTCCCCCTTCCTTTGCTTATCCTCTCTCTCTCACCCTCCTCCCCCTATGCCCCCCTCTTCCAAAGAAAGTAAAGTAACTAGCCTGCTATAGATTATATATTGTGGCCATATTCTCTTCAACATCCATCAATGAATCTAATTTAAAGTAAGCTCCTTTTAACAAGGTATGGTGTGGGGAGGTTGTGAGAATGGACTTGAGAGACCATTCCATCTCTGATTCTATGAGTCTATGACTTCTAGGGGAAACAATAGCAACTGGGATAATAACATGTGTGTGAGAGCTAGAAAGCTGAAGACAGAAGTTAAAAACAGCTCTAGAGATGGGTCACTGATTTACTTATTCCCTGAGAATTCTTTGTTGCCCTGGAATAAATCAGTGTCCTTTGTTATTTCTTTTGTATCATTTCCACATTCCAGCTACCATTATTGAAGAGGTTAGAGCCTTTAAGAAGTTAGAAGTGATTGAGGCAATTAGAGGGAATGCCAGCAATCAGTATCACTTGGAACTTAGAAAAAAGCAAGATGATTTTGAATTTATGCAATGCCACATCTTTTCCAGGTTGTTTGACAGATATATGATCTCCTTTTTTTCTGGTTTTCTGTGAATTTTGTCCTTTGAGTCGATGACCTTACCATACTCATTTGCTTCAGAAATGACTCCTATACCTATAAATATTTTTCTGACTATCAAAACATAGTTAATATAATTTTTTTTAATTTTTAGGAAACTGAGAGTTTCCTATAGGTCTGGAGTTCTTTGATCTCTTCTTGAAGAAGCAGTAAGGATGTAAAGGGCTAAGATTTTTTTTTTTCATAATCTAGAAGCCTTCATGCCCTTTCATTTCTTGATTTTTTGTTGTCCAGTTATTTCAATTGTGACTTACTTTTTGTGACCCAATTTAGGTTTTCCTGGCAAAGATTCTGGAGTGATTTGCTATTTCCTTCTCTAGTTCATTTCATAGACAAGAAAGTGACTTGCCCAAGGTCACTTAGCTAATAAGTGTCTGAGGCCAGATTTGAACTTTAGAAAGTGAGTCTTTCTAACACTAGACCTTGCATTCTTTCCACTGGGTCACCTAGTTGCCCTGATTTCTTAACCACTGGTTCTATGCCTATTTTTGCATTCTCACTGAATTTCAAAGTACATGCTTATCTAGTTTAAAATTTCTTATAATACAATTTTTTCCTGCTTTATTCTTCACAGTAGAAGGTTAGCATATAAATTACAGCTATTTTCTTGTTGGTCTGTTTGTTTATATTAATTTTGAGGACTCCAGGGCGAAATGGTCAAAGGTCTTGTATCATGATATTTCTTGCTGTCTTTGGGCACACTACAAACCAACCTACCTGATTCTTTTATTTGTTTTTCTGAAGAGAACCCTTGGAACTTCTTTGTATAGTTAGAGTTAATTTATATGTTTTGAATTAATTTTATAGTAAGAATGTAAGTATGGTTGTATTTTCTACTATTTCTACTAACCAGCTTTTCTTGGTTCATGTGTCATCTACTTGATCATTGGGGATTATGGTTTGAAATTAACATGAGTACATGATTTTTAGTACATTTTCATCCTATCTTGCAAGTCAAATAATTCTGAAAGCAACACTGCATGAGTCACAATACTTATGTTTTTACCAAAAGAAAAAAAGAGCAAGAAAGGAAGAAGAGGGAGGAAAGGAGGAAAGGATGGAGAGATATAGAGAAAGAATGGAGGAAGGATTAAGGGAAGAAAATATGAAGGCTGGAGGAAGAGATAAAAGAAGGGAGGATGGAACCAAGGAAGGAAGAAGGGGAAAAGGAAGGGAGTGAGGAAGGAAAGAAGAAAAAAGGGAGAAAAAAGAGGGGGGAAAGAAGGAGTGAAGAAAAATGGAAGGGAAGAAGAGGGAAAGAAGGAAAAGAGGAAGAAAGGAAGGGGATTGAAGAAAATGGGAGGAAGAAAAAAGAAAGAAAAAGAAGGAATCAAACAACAACAACAACAAAAAAATCACAAACTGTAAAATTTAAAATTACTTATGAGACTATTTTCTTGGATTTTTGTCAGATTTTTTAAGAAAACTTTCCTCCATGCTCTTTCCTATCATTCTGAGGGCTAGTACTAAGGGAAGAATCCTTGAAGGGGGCAAAGAATCTGCATTCTGTTACTGTCTCTGTGACATTATATAAGTCTCATCATCTCCCTGGAGCTTAGCTTTCTCATCTTTTAAAAATGAGAGGTTTGGACTAGATGTCCTCTATGATTCCTTCTAGTTTGAAGTTTTATGCCAGGGGAAGGATTAAGGTATGGGGTGGAGAAGAAATTTGGTTATTTCTCAGCATAAAATTGAGTCATTTTGATCTACTCTGGCACTGAAATAGTTAATTCTTTACCTTCATAGACTCGAACCAGGAGTCTGAGTATTTTCTTTTTTTGTCTTTTCTTTAAGCTCTAAATTCTATTAGCCAGTCACTTGCATTTTCTTTCTTTTTTTAATATTATTTGTTTTTCCAACTACATGCAATGGTAGTTTTTACCAATCTTTTTTTCTGCAAGGTTTTAGGTTTTACATTTTCCTTCCTCTCTCCCTCCTCCTTTTGAGAGAAAACAATCTATTAGGCTCTTCATTTATAACTATGCTAAACATAGATCCATATTGATCATGTTGTGAGAAAGAATCAAATCCAAGAAGAAAATGTTAGATAGAAAAAAAAAACTGACATAAAACACTAAGACAACTTTTAAAAATTGAAGATAATAAGTTTTGATCTTCATTTAACTTTTACAGTTCCTTCTCTGCATAGGGATAATATTTGCCATCCCAAGACTTTTAAAATTTTCTTTGATTATTATACTGCTAAAATAAACAAATCCATGATAGTTGATCATCACCCTAAGTTATTGTTAGTGTATCTGCATCACTTCATGCAAATCTTTACAGGCTTTTCTGAAATCTTGTCAATCATGATTTCTTAGAGAACAATATTGTTCCATCATATACATAGACCAGAATTTGTTCGGCCATTCCCCAATTGATGGGGAATGAATATTTTTATGCATGTCACTTGCATTTTTGTCTTCAAGGTCTAACAATTGCTTGGGAGAGGAGTGAACATAATACACAGGGATTTCCTTGGGTAAGCACTGGGATACTTTTAAATAAAGATTCCTGTCCTCCCATTTGAGCAGCAAAAGTACCTCTTCTCTTTACCCACACTTACTTATTTTTACATTGAGACATCTAGTGAATCTACTACTGTACTTCAAGTCTAGAAGATGAGTTTCAATCCTTTTTCAGAAACTTATTATTTGTGTGGTACTGAACAAATTACTTAATCTCTTTGACACTCAGCTTCTTCATAGCTTGCTAATAATTGCACTTACCTTATAGAATTGTTGTGAGGATCAAATGAGATAACATATGCAAATCTTAAGGTGTTATATTAGCTATTATGAGAAGGAAGGTGTTCCTGGCATGAGTATATAGGTCTTTTAATACTTAACCTGTGACAAATTCAAGAACCATGAATGACTTTCTCTTTTTTTCATTTGACAGGTGGTCACAGTTTTATTTTCCTGAGAATCTTAAGGATGTATTAAGGTGGGCACAGGATTCCCAAATCCAAGTCCTCAACTGAAGAGTTTCCTGATTTTTTAAATTTTAAATAGGATCTAATTGAGGCAGACTTGGAGGTCTTGCCAAAACCACAATCCCCCCACTCAGAGGGAACCCCAATTCATGATTCAATTACAGAGATGATAAATTTTCTTTATAACAATGGTGACAATAGAAAATAACAAGATTTTTATGGGTGCAAAATAATTAAATATGTTAATGAAAATAAAATTCCCATCACTAAATCCCAGTTAGTTTTCACTTTGGTGGAGAAGGATGGCTTGAATAGGGCAATTTGATTTATTGGAGGAAAACAGTTCCTCTGACATTTAGCAGCAAATGCTCTCTAAATGGGTAATTCTATGGTGATAGAGTGGTCACACCAAAAAAAAATGAAAGATAACTTATACAAAAATATTTACATATTAAAAGTCAAAATTATTTGAATGAAATTTTAGGCTTTATTTGGCTGGATCTAAGTCCCAAGGAAAAGTATAAGAACAAATTTCTTATTGAGTTTCCTACTTCTTACTGTGACCCTTATTGATTTTAGGTCTTATATTGATCCTAATGGAGTAAGCACAGTTGGGATCATTTGTATATCTGCTTAGTAATAATAATAATATTTGTGCTTACATACACGTAGTCTCTCATTTAAAGAGAACCCATCTCCAAAGGAGGCCTTAACATTGTGTTTTCAAACATTCTGATAAAAAATGTGATCATCACAATAACCCTGTGATGATCCTTCTCAAGGAGGGCTCCTTGAAAGCAGGGACTGGTTTTATGAAGTCCACCCCTCCCCCCCCCCCCAAAAAAAGTATCATCCTAAATTCAGAAACTTTGAGTAGAGTAACACCTGTCCTCAGTTTGTCAATTTTAAGCACCTTCTATATGACAGGGATTATTCTAAGCACTGAAAATAAAAATAAAAACCAAGAAAATCCCCAAATAAAATAAGACAAAGCCAATTCCTGTTCTCATAGCACCCCAGCTTATAACAGGGCATATATAACTGTGAGAGATTATAAAGTGGTTAAAAACTAGGCACAAATAATTACATATAGAAAGTAATATATGTGAGCTTCATAAATGAGGGAATAACAAAATGATTTCCTCCTCATCTTATAGATAATACTTCTAAAGCACTTTGTGTTTTTCCAAGTGATTTGCCTATATAATTTCATCAAATTAGGTACTGCAGTGTTATCCTCATTTTATAGATAGGGAAACTGAGATCCAGAGAGGGAAAATATTTCCTCTTCACCCAATTAATAAGATCTGTTAGAGGTTTTTCCACTGTACCCCTTCCACTTAATGCTCCCATCTGCAAGGACTGTATCCTGTTGTTGCTGCTTTGTCTTTTCCAGCTGGCCACAGCTTTACCATATTATTTATGATGTTGGCTCTTTCCCAACTGCAATAGCCTCCATTAGTACAAGAGCTATTTCAGCTCAACATTGGCATTTGACTTTTTTGAGGTCCTTTCTGAATCCTCCCTGTATCATTGCTAGTATCTGGGTAGTTTCCTGGGAGAAGCTCTGGATACACTCTGGGGTGGGAGTGGGATGCGGTGGGGATGTCTCTCCATCCTATGTATCCTCTGTCTCTTTCAGGATTAGAGGGACTTCTCCCTGTTGTGTAGTTGATGTGTCCAAGTTGGTTTAAAGAGGTAAATATGGATTGTGTTGACTGAGGAGAATCAGAGGGAATTTTGGGTCCTCTAGTTTTTCTTTTTTTCTTCTTACGTTATTTTATTTTTCTAATTAGACTTATGTAAGTTTTTCAACATTCATTCAAATGCATATTTATAAGTTACAAATTTTTCTTCTACTCTCCCTTCCCTTCTCTCCCTAGTGAACATTGAACATGTATATTTTTGTTTAACATGTTTACAGTTTAGTCATTTTCTGTATGAGGAATTAGGACTAAGGGAAAAGAAAGAAAACCATGGGATAGGAAGGAAAAACTTAAGAGAAATGTTTAAAACATGAGCATAGTGTTCATTTAGATTTTGTAGTTTGCTGTTTTACTTTCTTCATTTGGATAAGGATGATGCTATCCATATCAGATCTCTCAGGGTTGTCCCAACTCTCTGAATTGCTGAGAGGAGTGGCATCCTTCAAAGTTGATCGACTCACAATGTTGTAGCTAATGTATGCTATATTCTCTTGGTTCTGGTCCCTTCATTCAGCATCAGTTTCTGTAAATCTTTCCATGCTTCTCTCAAGTATGATCATTCATGATTTCTTATAGAACAATAGAACTCCATAGCATTCATATACCATATCTCGTTCAGCCATTCCCCAATTTCTAATTCTTTGGCACTACAGAAATAGCTGCTTTGAATATTTTGGAAATGTGGAATTTTCCCCATTTTTTTTATGATTTCTCCTGGATATAGGTTTAGTCTTGATATTGCTGGGTCAAAGGGTATGATCTGCCTTATTGCTCTTTGGGTATAGCTACATATTGCTCTCCAGAATAGTTGGATTAGTTCCCAACTCCTCCTGCAGTACATTAATGTCCCAGTACTCCTACAACCTCTCCAACTGATCCTTTCCCCTTTTTGTCATTTTAATTAATCTGATAGCTATGAGGTAGTACTTCATAGTTGTTTTAATTTGCATTTCTCTAATCAGTAATGATTTGGATCATTTTTTTCATATGATTATATACAGCTTTAATTTCTTTGTATGAAAACTGCCTATTCATATCCTTTGACCATTTATCAATTAGGGAATGACTTTTAACCATATAAATTTGATTCTATATTTTAGAAATGAGACCTTTACCAGATCCCCTATCTTTGAAAATTGTTTCCCTGTTTTATGTTTTCCTTCTAATCTTGGCTGTATTTGTTTTAGTAGTGCAAAAACTTTTCAATTTAATATATTTAATTTTAATTTAATATAATCAATTTAATATAATTTAATATAATCAAAATCATCCATTTTGCATTTTATAATGTATACTATTTCTTGTTTGGTCATAAATTTCTCCCCTTTTCATAGATCTGACAGATTGAGTAACAGATTGATATGTTAACAGATTGATCTGTTAAGTGGTCTATGGTATAACCCTTTATGTCTTAATCCTGTACCCATTTTTGACCTTATTTTGATATAGGATGTGAAATATGATCTATGCCTAGTTTTTGCTATTTTCCAGTTTTATACTATTATAATAGCATAATTCTATAAAAATAGTTTTATACTATTTTCCAGTTTTCCCCCCAAATTTTTGTCCAATAGTAGTTCTTATCCTGGAAGATAAGAAGCTAACTGCTTTGGGTTTGTCAAAAAATAGATTACTATAGTCATTTACTACTGTTTCTTTTGAAACCTATCCTAATCCACTGGTCCAATACTCTATTTCTTAACCAGTACCAGAAAGTTTAAATGACTGCTACTTTATAGTATAGTTTTTAGATCTGGTAGAGTTAGGTCACCTTCTTCAACATTCTTTTCATCAGATCCCTTCCATATTCTTTGGTTGTTGCACATGAATTTTGTTAATATTTTTTTTTCTAGCTTGGCAAAATAGTTATTTGGTAGTTTGATTGGTTTGCCACTAAATAAGTAATTTAATTTGGGTGGAATTGTAATTTTTATTAAATTAGCTCAAGCTAGCCATGAGCTATTGCCATTTTTCAATTATTTAGATCTGACTTTATTTGTATATAAAGTGTTTTGTAATTATGTTCATACAGTTTCTGGGTTTGTTTTGAGAGGTTGATTCCCAAGTATTCAATATTGTCTGCAGTTCCTTTAAATGCACTTTCTCCTCTATCTTGCCCTTGCACTTTGTTGTTCATATATAGAAATGCTGATGATTTATGTGGTTTTATTTTAAATCCTGTTGCTTTGCTGAATTTGTCAATTGTTTCAAGTAGTTTTTAGGATGATTTTCTTGTGTTCTCTAAGTATACCATCATATTATCTGCAAAGAAAGTTTTGCTTCCTCATTGCCAATTCTATTCCTTCAATTTATTTTTCTTCTCATTGTTAGAGCTAATATTTTTAATTCTATATTGAATAGAAATGTTGATAATGGACATTCTCGTTTCACCCCTGATCTTATTGGAAATGCTTCTAGTTTATCCTTATTACATATAATATTTCTTTATGTTTTAGATAGATACTATTTATTATTTTAAGGAAAATTCATTTATTCCTATACTGTCTTTAATAGGAATGAAGGATTTTGTTGAAGGTTTTTTTCAGCATCTATTGAGACAGTCATATGATTTCTGTTGAGTTTTGTCATTAATATGTTCAATTATGTTGAATATTTTTCTAATATTGAACTATCCCTGCCTTCCTGTTATAAATCCTACTGATCATGGGGTATTATCCTAGGAATAACTTGCTGTAATCTCTTTGCCAAAATTTTATTTAAGATTTTTGTTTCAATGATCATTAAGGAGATTGGTCAATAATTTTCTTTGCCTGTTATGACTCTTCTTGGTTTAGGTGTCATTAAAGGAATTTGGGAAAACTCCAACTTCTATCTTTTTAAAATTGTTTATGTAGAATTGGAATTTATCATTCCTTAAATGTTTGGTAGAATTCACTTGTAAATCTCTCTGGACCTGGAAACTTTTTTTAGGGAGTTTATTGATGGTTTCTCCAATTTCTTTTTTTTCTTTTTTATTTTTTTAGGTTTTTGCAAGGCAAATGGAGTTAAGTAGCTTGCCCAAGGCCACATAGCTAGGTAATTATTAAGTGTCTGAGACTGGATTTGAACCCTTGTACTCCTGACTCTCTCCAATTCCTTTTTTCTGAAATGGGGTTAAGTAGTTTATTTCCTCTTCTGTTAATCTGGGTAGTCTGCATTTTTGTAAACATTCATCCATTTTATTCAGGTTGTCAAATTTATTGTTATACAATTGGGCAAAATAACTCTGAATTATCTCCTCATTGGTGGTGAGTTCACCCTTTTTATTTTTGATACTGGTAATTTGGTATTCTTCTTTATTTTAATCATATTTACCAAAGGTTAATCATAGTTTTATTTATTAAATCAATTCTTGTTTTTGCTTTCAATTTTATTAATCTCTCTTATAATTTTCAGAATTTCTAATTAGTTATTTAATTGGGGAATCTTTAATTTTTTTTTAGCTTCTTTAGTTGCATATCCAATTCATTGGTCTCCTCTTTCTCTATTTTATTCATATAAGCATTTAAAGATACAAAATTACCTCCAAAAACTGGTTTGGCTGCCTCTCATAAATTTTAGTATGATGTTTCATTGTTTATTTTTGGGGGTGAAATGACTGATTGTTTCTATGATCTGTTGTTTGATCCGCTCCTTTACAATTAACTTATTTAGTTTTCAATTGATTTTTGGTTTTTCTTTCCATTATCTTTAATAGCATGTAATGTTTATTGCATCATGATCCAAAAATTATACATTTATTATTTCTGCCTTTTTGAATTTGAAGGTAAGGTTTTTATACTCTAGTACATGTCAATTTTAGTTTAGATGCCATGTACTGCAGAGAAAAAGTTATATTTTTTTCCTATCCCCATTGTTTTCTCCAGAGGTCTATCATATCTAAGCTTTCTAAGATTTTATTCACTTTTTTTTTTAGGTTTTTGCAAGGCAAATGGGGTTAAGTGGCTTGCCCAAGGCCACATAGCCAGTGTCTGAGGATGGATTTGAACTCAGCTATTCCAGACTCCAGGGCCAGTGCTCTATGCACTGCACCATCCTAACTGCCCCCTTTATTCACCTTTTTAACTTCCTTCTTGTTTATTTTGTGGTTACCCTTATCTATTTCTGAGAGAGGAAGGTTAAAGGTCCCACTATTATAGTTTTGTTGTCTATGTTTCCTTGTAATTCATTCAGCTTCTCCTCTAAGAATTTGGATGCTATACCACTAGGTGCATATATATTTAATACTGATATAACTTCATTGCCTATGGTACCTTTTTTTTAAGTTTTTGCAAGGTAATGGGGTTAAGTGGATTGCCCAAGGCCACATAGTTAGGTAATTATTAAGTGTCTGAGGCTGGAGTTGAACTCAGGTACTCCTGACTCCAGGGCCAGTGCTCTATCCACTGCGCCACCTAGCTGCCCCCTCTATGGTACCTTTTTAAGAAGATGTAGTTTCCTTCCTTATACCTTTTAATGAGATCCATTTTTGCTTTTGCTTGTCTGATTTTTTTTTACTTCTGCTGAAGCATAATATATTTTGATCCAGTCTTTTACCTTTTACCTCAGATACCCTTGTGTGTATCACTCTACTTCAAATGTTTTTCTTGTAAACAACATATTGTAGGATTCTGGATTTTAATACATTCTGTTATCTCTTCTGTTTTATGGAAGAGTTCATCCCATTCACATTTACAGTTAAGATTACTAATTCTGTTTTTCCCTCTAGGCTGTCTTTCCCCATTATACTTTTCCCTCTTATTCTACTCATTTACTCCCTTTCCTCTTTAATCTTTCTTTTAAATTTTAACTTTGTTTACTTTCACTTATAACTTTGCCTTCCCTTCTATTAGTCCATTTTCCCTTTTCTTTCCCTCCTGTCCCCCAAATTCCCTTGTAGGGTAGGATAGATTTTTAAACTGAATTGGGAATATATATTATTCACTCTTTGGGCCAAATCTGTTGAGTAGATTTTACTTGGTGTTTACACCCTCCCTTCTTTTTCTCTATTATAATGGTTCTTTCTGCCTCTTCAGTGGATGCTATTTATTCACTAATGCATAGTCTTCTCCTAAATAGTCCTTCTTTTCATGTTTTTATTGTTTTAACCCTGTCTTGTATTTACATCCCCTTTATCAAAATATACTCCTTTAATCTGACCTGATAGAAGTATTATTCTCAAAGGATGATTGATTACTTGATTGATTGATAAGCAGCATTGCCTCATAGTCACTAAGAAGTACCTTCTCTTCTGTCTCATTAGAAATGCACTTCTCAAGAGTCATGAATCACATGAAATTATAACCACTTTATATTTTACTCCCCTTTCAAATACCTTCTATGGACATGCATGCAAAGCCAAATTGTTTTATGAACTATTTGTACACCCCTGCCCCAAGCATACTCCCTCCAGTTGTAGGCAAGGTGTCAAGCAAAATAAATGTCTTCATGATGTTTTCATGTCCAATGCCTCTAAGTTTACTCTCTCTTAGTCTCTATAATACCATAACCATGGCCATAAATCCCTCCCCACCCAAAGTATCAGATACACTCTTTCCTTAGTATTAGAACCTTCTTTAACTAAAGTATGGATTAAGATAAGATTACTTTCTAATCTCTTTATATCCAGCTCTTGTAAGTATGCTCCCACCCTCTGTCCCTATTGTACTACAAACCTTTAAGATTCTAGTAAAGTCACTTATGATTTACTTTTGTACAGAGTCCCTAGTATGGGGACACCCTGAAAGTCTCTCTTTCTGAAGAACTTTAGAACTGACTGAAAGGTAATGAGAGACACTGGCACAGGACCACCCACTTCACTTCAGAGAAAGTGCTGAGCTCTATGAGCAGGGTAGAATTAAAGTAGCTGGAAGGAGACATGCTATCCATAAGTTTAAACACCCCAGATGTTCACCTGGACTATTTATACCCATCCTATAGGAGGGCATTTTGAGCTTGTATTGGTCTGATCTACCACAGTTGGATACTTTGTAATTTATCTCAAACATAGTGATGCCATTTTGGTCTTCTTTGAAAAAGAAGGACAAGAACCAACTATATCCATATCCTCTAAGGACAATCTCTTCATCTATCTTCAACCTTTTAAGTATCCTGAGAGAAATACAATTCTCAAGAGTTACAAATGTTATTTTCCCTTGTGGGGTTGTATACAGTTTAATATTCTTGACTAACATTTTTTCCCCCTTTCCTATTAACCTTTCTATGCATCTCTCTTGAATCTTGGATTTGAAGATCAAATTCTTTGTTCAGTTTTGATCTGTTTTATCAGGAAATTTTGGAAGTCCTCTATTTCATTGAACATCCATCTTTTCCCCTAACAGAATATGTTGAATTTTGTAGGGTAGTAATTCTTGGTTGTTTTCCAAGAACTTTGCCCTCCAATCCTTTAATACTGCGTAATTTCTTTTTTGACTGCTGCAATACATTCTTCTTTATTTGAGAATTCTGGAATTTATTTGTGATGGTCCTTGGAGTTTTAATCTTGCGGTATCTTTCTGGAGGTGTTCTCTGTTTTCTTTAAAGGGCTATTTTGTCTTCTTGATCTAATATATTGGGACAATTTTCCCTGTTAAGATCCCAGAACAATATTTTCTAGGCTCTTTTTTAGATCTAGGCTTTTGGGAAGACCAATAATTCATAAATTATCTCCTCTGGATCTCTTTTCCAGGTCATTTGTTTTTCCTAAAACTTTTTACCTTTTCTTCAATTTTTTCAACCTTTTGATTTTGTTTGATAGAATCTTGATGTCCCATAGATTCATTAGTTTCTATTTGTCCAATTCTAATTTTTAGGGCTTTATTTTCTTCAATTAGCTTTTGTGTTTCCTTTTCCAATTTGTTATTTTTACTTTTTGCAGAGTTCTATTTCCTTTCCAGGTGGTTATCTGAGTTTTAGATGAGTTGTATTTCTTTTCCAGTTAGTTGATTTTATTTTATGAAGAATCACATTCTTTTTTTCTACTTGGTTATTTTTACTTTTAAAGGAATTGATTTCTTTGATTGATTTTTCATAATTTTCTTGCATGGCTCTCATTTTTTTTTTCTTGCTCTCTTCTTTGGTTTTCAAATTCTTTTTTAAGCTCTTCTATGAGTTTTTGGATTTGATTTCAATTCATAGACTGCTTTGAGATGTCCCATGTAGGTAATTTGTCACTGTTTTCTTTTTCTGAAGTGGCATTTTTATCAATTCTATCTGCATAGTAGTTTTCCATATTAAGTGCTTTTTTCTTTTTTAGCTTATTTTGATTGTTTGAGCTCTGTTCCTGGGGTATAGGGAGTAAAGAACCAAACTTTTTGTGCGGGTGTTGGGGTTTGATCCTTGGCTTATCACTGGCCAAGATGTTGCTGTGTAGTTCAGGAATTGCCAATGCAGAGGTTTGTTTCATCCTTTATGTCCAGGCTCTTCATATGCAGTGGTTTATTCCCAACTCAATCCTGTCTTTTGTCCCAGTGTTCAGAATTTGTTTGGGTTGGGGACCTTCCCTGCTGGTTCACTATCTAGCTGCCAGGACCTGTGTTATTTCTCACCATAGGGACCTAGACTGCATAGTGGCTAAAAGCCTTCCACTGGTTTTCTAGTTCTCTCACTTAGCTGGGTTTTACTTCCGCTCCCTACAACCCCCAAGAGACAGACCTTCATTGAAGATCCTCCAGGATATCTACAGTTGAAAATTTGTTTTGATCATTTTTTTTCTGGTGGGTTCTGCAGTGTCATTTTTTTTGTTTGTTTGTTTGTTTTAGTTTTTGCAAGGCAATGGGGTTAAGTGGCTTGCCCAAAGCCACACAGCTAGGTAATTATTAAGTGTCTGAGATCAGATTTGAACTCAGGTGCTCCTGACTCCAGAGCCAATGCTTTAACTACTGTGCCACCTAGTCACCCCAGTTCTGCAGTTTTAATGTCTATATAGAGATTTCATTTAACGTTTTGTAAGGAAAAACTCAGGAAGTTTGTTAGCTTCATGCCACCATCTTGGTGCCACCCTGAAGTGTCTTCCAGTTTTTCTACAAAGATTTATTAAATTTTTATTTATACTCTGTGTACATATTGACAGAGACCATTTCACTTTAAGTTTAGGTAGGATTTCCAATAGCTAGATTGTAGATGGGTACATTCCAGGAATAAGAACTAACATAAGCAATGATCATGTAGGTAAAAGCATAGGATATGCAAGGAGATAAGGCCATCACTGACAAAACTCAGAGGAAGTGTCAAGATGATAAATATTCTGTGAGATTTTGACTCTTACATTTGGGGTATAAGAGATTGATCTGAATGAACCCATTATTTTGTCGGAAAGAACTAAGGAATCTATCAAAATGACCTGTTCCCTTTTTAGATTTGTTGGTATCATATGTGAATACTAACATATGAAAACTAGGTTTTTAAAAAAACTAATATGGTTAGGGTCATTTCCAAATATCATAGGTACCAAGCTATGTCCACAAGGTATGAGGATAAGTGAACTGTTAGTAGAAAAAACTAGAAACAAAGAGAAACAAAAACAAAAAAAGAGAGACTGTTTTAGTCTGGCAAATAGATTGTTTTAGTTTGGGCAAATAGAGATGGGCATTCTTAAACAGAAAATTCATGATATCCATCCCTCCTTGTGACTTGAAATAGGAGTCAGTCTATGGTTTAGAGCTAAACTAAAGTTTTAAGAAATTAGGGTCTTGATAAGCATGGCTGAGGAGTACTTTAGAATGCCAGAAAAGTTCAATGATGTTTTCAACCCACTTGAGTATGGGACAGAATGGGCAGATAAAAGACATGGATAGTAGAAGACATTAAATTTCATAGCCTCATTTTACAGATAAGAAAACTGATCCATAGAGGGGTTACTTGCAAATATGGAAACAGACTAAAAATTCATTTTTTAGATCAGGTTGGCATGGAAAGCAAACACTTCTCTAACTCTAGCCTCATTTCCCAGGTCATATTGTAATATGTAGTTCAGGTAGGACTTTGTAGGAAGGGGAGGGAAGCATAAACTCTATAGATGTGCTTGTCTTTGTAGTTATGAAAGTCTCTAAGAGGCTTGATTTTAAAGCATCTTTTGGCAAATGATGACTCCAGCTTTGTTTGTGTTTCAAAGGTATTTCTTCTTGTAACTCAGCTCTCTGGGGGCAGTGTTTTAGCCTACTTAAATCTAACTTCAGAAAAGCATGAAGTATGAGTGAAACAAAAACTAGCAAAAATAAATTGTAAACTTACTGAAACACAGCATTAAGAGAACCGACTTTTGGGACAGCTAGGTGGCACAGTGGATAGAGCACCAGCCCTGGAGTCAGGAGTACTTGAGTTCAAATCTGACCCCGGACACTTAATAATTACCTAGCTGTGTGGCCTTGGGCAAGCCACTTAACCCCATTTGCCTTGCAAAAACCTAAGAGAGAGAGAGAGAGAGAGAGAGAGAGAGAGAGAGAGAGAGAACTAACTTTTAAGATACCATTACTGGTAGTTGGACTATTGAATTGTTTACAAAAACCTTGGCTTGAAAGGAAAGAGAATTGGTTTGTGGTCATAGTTCTGATACTAATAATCTGACCTTGGACAAATATCCCTCCTCTGTAAAATGAAGCAGGTTGGGAATGAAGATCTCTAAGGTCTTTCCCATTCTATCTATATCTAACTAATAGATCCTATCTATTCCAGGCTTAGACATTAGATAGTCCAATCCACCTTATCTCTTCTCTTTGCACCTTAATTTCCCCTTTGGAATGAGGATAAGAATAATTTCTATAAGGCTAGTAAATCTTGAAGGGAATAAGAATGATACAATTCCAAACGGCATGCATCTAATCTACTTCTCCCCAGAACCTTGAAAAGTTAGAGAGAGTTTATGTAAGACATCATCTAGGTCTGAATGCCTATGGGAAGAAAAAAAGAGTGGCTTACCTGAATGATTAGAGTTCTGAAACAAGGTCAACAAAATCACATCTGTTTATTGAAATGATTTGTCAAACTGTGTTTCCAAACATTACGCTTTAAGGGGAGATTTTCCAGCATTCTAGCTTAATTCATAGTGGCAAAGGCAGCCCAAAAGATCTCTCCTTTAGAAATCACTACCTACCAGGGATGTCAAGAGAATCAAATGAAATAACCTAAGTTAGAGTGTTCTTAAAATTTTAAAAATATTATGACAAAAATGTAAGATGATAATGATAACATTAGCTTTAGACCTTTTTTGTGTTATTGAGAAGGCACTATAATGAATTCTAATGCTGACAATGGCAACCTGTGCCTTAAAGCCAATTTACATTGAACTTTTCTTACTGGTGGAGATTGATTACCTCATATTCTAAGTGTGCAGGAGAGATAAAGTTTGCAACAGTTTGGGAGAGATGAAGTAAATACTTTTCTGGCTTCTAGAAAATTTCTCTGAATTTTGTTTACTATCAGTTTGGATAACTGAATTGATTTGTTTCATATGTGGTCTTTGAGCAAATTACATTTAGTGGGAAGTCAATCAAAGCTTGACTATATATATCTTGGAGCACATCTTCCACATTAAGGGATAGCAGTAAGGAGCTCAGCTTGAACCTAAAAAATATTTCACTTATACTACCAACATTTATGAAGTAGATAGATTCCAGACTGATACCCCCACTCTTTTTGGTAAATTGACAGATTGGCAGACCTCTGGACCAACTTCCTGTTCTTTTCCTAGCAAGAATTAAAGGTTCCCTTGGAGAAGTTTTGGGATGAGGAGAATATAGGGAAATCTCTTTATTCCTCCTGTGAGTCACATCTAGACAGGATCCACCTAACCTATATGAACAAAATATAGTACACATACATCTCATACAATAAATCTCAAGAAATTAGAATTATAAGATAATAAATGAAAATCATCAAGTCGAACTCCCTCATTTTTCAGTTGAAGAAAATGAGGCAAGAATTTAAAAATATTGCCTAGAGTCACATCAGCAATTTTTGAGTTAGAATTTGAAAGGGAAAATATTTATGGTGGGGGGGGAATGCTTTAAAATCTCTCAATTGAATCATTTTTTTCCTGGACTTCAGTTTCCCTATCTGAAAATGAAATGATTATATGCATTAAATGATTTCTAAGGTCTCTATCCATGATTTTATGAAAACTAACAAAAGAAGTCAGCATGTGAGGTTCTGATTTATGATATGTTTGGTCTCATTAGTTGATTTCACTTTACATTAGAAGTCCTTCACATCAAAACACAAAAGCCACATCCAATAGTTTAGTTTCATTCTTTTCCCCCAGAGTTGTTAGGGTTACTGGGTAAATGGGATAGCAGCAAGGAGTTCATTGACAAAACCCAGAATAATTGCCTTACTAATAAATATCTAGTGAGATCACTCTTATGACTGGGATGAAGGTGCCTTTGATGAACTAATCGTAAGGACTAAGGAACTTAGGAAAATGACCTGTTGTTCCTTTCTTAGATCCATTTGTATAAACTGTGAGTGCTGGTGACAGTATAATCCTTAAAATACTTTGGCCTAAGAAATATAGTTCAGTCAAAAATACTGATGCCTCCTGGTAATTTCCCTTGCATTTTCAGCTAATACCCTTTATATAGGGGAAGTTATATACAGTCACATTAATGGAACAGGATCAGAAAGCTAAGTTTAGACAGGCTGTAGCAATCTTTCTTTCTGAAAAAGTGTTTCAATATCTTTTATGGTTTCTAAATGATTATGACCTGTTATATAACTCATCATGGAAGCTCACTGATATTTTAGGAAAGGTGTCTATTAAAAAAAAGTCTGCTTAAAAGAGAAAACTGATCAAATGACATACATTACTATAGGACAGTATCACATTTAAAATGGACAAGCTTGCCGGTTTGTCAATCTAAACACAATTCTATTCAACACACACACACACACACAAACACAGACACAATGAAAAACTAGAGCATCTGCCAGAGGCAGGAGGCAGGATAAAACCTGTGCTAGTGTCAGAATCTATTTCAGAGGTAAAACTGAGTGATATGGATAAGTTCTTTGGTAATTCCCAGCCTCTCTCTCTCTCTCTCTCTCTCTCTCTCTCTCTCTCTCTCTCTCTCTGCCAATGGGAAGCTGAGGAGGCCTCCTATCTAATTCCCAGATTAAAAATCCCCTGTCTTCTCATTGTTCAAGGTGAGCTAAAATAGGCCAAGATGGGTGTTGCTCTCAGACAAATGGATTTATTTGTTTGGAGTTTCTCAATGGCATGATGCCACCCTGCCCCCCCCATACCAGGAGTAGCTATGATACCAGGAAGAGAGGGAGTTGGAAATACAAACTATTGATTACAGTAACAGTTTCAAATTTGAAAATGTAAAAACCCAACAGAATAAAATATCCTTGAAAACCAGGGATTTTTGTCCAATTGCTTCAACCCCCACCAATGATGTTCCCTCAAGATAGAGCTTGATTCCCTACATCCCAGTTTCATTTATCTATTAATAGCTTTTACAAAGGAATATCATTTCAAAGATATATATATATATAATTACTATATATTACTATATATAATATATATATTATATATACATATATTTGCAAATATGGTATAGTGCTTAAAACTCTGCCCTCCTCCATACCTCCCTAGAGGTGTCTCCTCTCCTTCTTTAGTTCATTGCACCTACCTTGTGATTTTCACTCTCTGTATGTTATTGGAATGGAAGTACAAGTTAAAGGAGAGACTGTCCAAGTCTGTCTAGTTTTAAAGATGTAGCCTGTATGTAGCCAATCCAGGGAGGACATACTCACAAATTTGGTGCTATAACTTAAAAAAAAGTATATATGTATGTATTTAAGTGTGTTCAGGTGAACTAATCTTATAAAGAAAGCACCTTACTTGCACATCTGAAATTAGAATGTTCTATGCTGATAAAGTAATAAAGAACATAAATCTAATTTGTTGTTCCCCCAGGGCTACTTAATAGGGAAAATTAAACTAGTTAAAAATCAATGTGATATTAACTGTTTTTTTACCTATTTGTATGGCTAATATAAATATGTGTATATTGTTCCTAAAAATGAAACAACTATAAGCAAACTTCCTCCCTATTTCATCTAATTAGAAGGCTAAAGCAATCAGGGTAAATTGACTAAAAAATTCATTTGCTTACATTTCTAAAGGAAAGACTATATGTTCCAAATCTTAGTCTCAAGTGAAGGAGTCAATCCAAAGGGGAGCAATGTGAGTAGGTGTTTAAGAATGATTACATGATTATATCTGTGGTGACACAATAACATCTCATTAGATGCTGAAACTAATGTTCCAGGTGAGAGAGGAATAAAACTGGGTATTTTTATTTTTTTTTAAAGAAATGATTTGAACTGCTCATATTAAGCTAAAAATCACTCTCACAGTATCCCATTCTCCATTCATTGTATAATTTTCTCTAACCACTTCTGCCAGTGATTTAGCCTTGGAATAGATGTGTTTAAGAAAAGAGTAATTAATTTTTCAAAGGTTTGAGACATTTGCTAAGTACCTTTTATAAGTTGAATTAAACATAGAACTGATTTCTCTAATGTACCCATCATGTATCATCTTGCATTATGGCTACCTATGTTGCTATTAGGCCTAAACACTAGAAAATAAGCCCCAAGAAGGTAAGAGATTATGTTGCATAGTGTTCTGCACTTAATAAGTGTGAAATGGGTATTTTGAATAAATGAAGGTATACTGTGTATTTGATGCTGGGAGAGACATATCAAAATTAAAAAAAAAACTCTTGCTAGCAAAGAGCCAATAAGGAGATAAGGCATGTAAAGAGATGAATACAATACAAATTTAAAAATGACAAATGTTTAAAGGAGTATAATGTCCTATGGCATCTCATGAAAGAGATGACTTTTTGAAGTATAGATGAAATTATATTAGGACAGATGTAGTTTCCTGGATGTGAATTTGTTCATGGTTTTTATGTAGAAGTGACTTCAAGGATATATTCATATCACTTTTTAAGAGTAAATCAATCCAAACTTATACAATCCCCTCTCATCAGCCCAGTTTTGCATAAACAGTTTCCTTTGTGTTAATCTTGTCAAATTATGCCTATGTTTCCTCTATTATCTCAGAGAAAGTTCATGCTTGCTAAGAGCTTGTCTCCCTGGCTGAAGTCTTTAGGATATATTTCTATGATGACTAAATAATTGATAGACACTGACAACTTAATCTTTAAATCACTCACTTCAGTCAGTCAGTTCTCCACTTTATCTCAGCCATATCACAATGATGGTCACACCCTTGATCTACCATTACCCTCAAAACTTCTGAAATTCCTTCAATAAAACACAAAATCATATCATGTTGTCTCTCCTTATGCTTTTATACTGCTAACTCCATGTTCATCATGACCTCCAAATTCTCCATTCCTTAGAACTCTCCCAGCAATAAGGACAACATGGATTCACTCCTCAAACCTCGCTCTCCTCCCTACCCAATCTTAGCAGTTCAATCATAAATTGTCCCGTTTTTGAATTCCTTGTTCCTTTCTCTTATTGATGCTTACATCTTTTCAATCTCCAACCATTTGCTCAAAGTCAATAATTTATCTTCACATTCAAAAACCCACAATTCAGTTTTCCTGACTATAGACTTATAGGAGGGTTCTACATTCCTCAGCATGCCAGGTTGTCATTCATAATTTAGCATAGTCCAGAATAATAAATAATAATTAAGCCAAACTGCATTATAGTAGGTAAGGAAAGGAAAGGAATCAATGGTTTTTGGATGATTCTTCAAGTTTTGAGCACATAATTAACCTATTTAATTTTTTTTTTCCCCAAGGGGTATCAGACCCAAAATGCTAAATGATATTTCTTGCTTTGTATCTAGAATTCCTGGGGAATCTGTTACTATAATTTGATCACATCACTACATTGCAAGCTCCTTCAGGTGAGGAACAACCAATATTATTTCTATGACTAGTACTTAGTATAGTGAATGTTTTTTTATTAATATTGAAACAGAATTTTAAGGTTAGAAATCACCTCATAGTTTATTTGGATGAGCTCCTAGCCCAATCAAAGCTCACAGAATTTGGTCAAGAAGAGAATCAAGAACTCCATTCTTTCAGATGACAGGGAAGTCCATTGTATCTTACCATCTGCCCTTTCTCTACACCTTGTGGTATCCTGGCATTGTCATCTGGCCAACTTATTTAATTAAGGAGTCTTGGGCATTGCCATCTACCCTAGAACTAGAAATTAATTTGCTGTGTTGATTAAAGTTTGAACACCTTGAGAGTTGGAAGTTTCTCTTTATATTTGTATCCCTCATACTTAGCACATTATTGTTTAGGCATTTCAGTCATGTCTGATTCTGTGACCCCATTTGGGATTTTCTTGGCAAACATACTAGAGTGTTTTGCTATTCTGTTCTCCATCTCATTTTAGAAATAAGGAAACTGAGATAAACAAGGTCAAGTGACTTGCCCATGGCCACATAATTAATAAGTATCTGAGATTAGATTTGGTGTCAGGAAAATGAGTCTTTTTTAATATTGCATTTTATTTTTTTCTAATTAAATATAAAGATGAATTTTAACATTCAGAAAGATTTTTGAATTCCAAATTTTCTCCCTTCTTCCCTTATCTTCTTCCCCCCAAGATGGTAAGCAATTTGAGATAGGTTTTATATGTGTGTGTGTATGTATATTCATATATATATATTCAATCATGTAAAACATTTCTATATTAGCTATGTTGTGAAAAAAGAAACAGACTAAAAGATAAAAATGACAAAAGTGAAAATAGTATGCTTTGATCTGCGTTGAGACTCGATCATACTTTCTCTGCATGAGAAGAGATATTTTTCTCATGAAACCTTTGGAATTAATTGTCTTTATTATATTACAGGGATTAGCTAAATTATTCATAGTTGATCAACATACAATGTTGCTATTGATATGTATAATGTTCTCCTGGTTTTTCTCACTTTACTTTGCATCAGTTCATCTAAGCCTTTCTAGATTATTCTGAAATTTTCTCACAACCCCTCCAATAGTTATCTTTTTCCTCTTCTGACATATTGGCCAGTCTGAAAGGTGCAGTCTCCTTGACTCCAGGACCAGACACTCTATTCCAATAGTAACTACTTAATAAATGTTTATTCATTCATTCATGAATTCCCACTGCAACAATCTCAAAAAATTATTTATTCTAGACTTTTGAACAGCTCTAATTGTATTGATCTCTTCCAAACAGTGAAGTAGAAACTATGCTTCCCCCCAAACTCCTTGAAATTTTTGACCATTGCATCTACTCCATCCTCAGAGAAAAGGAAAGCAAGTTGAAATTCTCATCTACATTATAGCTCATCAAATATGTAGATGATAATCATGTGTTCTTCTCAGCATGCCTCTCTTCCTTAAATTCTTTTCTATTCTAGGCTAAATATTCTCAGTTTCTTTAATAATCATGGTGGTAGTTTCTAAAAACTGGCTGACCCTGGCATTGCTGTTGCACTGGCTCACCAGCCTTTTCTCTGTGAAAAGCTACTGTTGTTTTCCCCAAAGTCTTCTGAGTTCTATCATAGATAAAAAGCAAGTCTGAATGTTAAAGAGTTATTGCAAGTGGGGAGGGGGGTAATGATGCTACAAAGGAAGAACATGTGTGAGTGAGGTTCCTGGTCAAACTCTTATCTATCTTGTGAGGAGTCTCTCCAAGTGAAGGAGTACAGGGTCTGTGTAACAGATTTGGAGTTGGACTAGATATGACTTTGAGTATGTCTGTGATTCATCAATTGAAATGACTTATGTGACAGTGCCTAGAGACCTTAACTAATGTATTTTGCATTTTTTCTTTATCCAGATGAGATAACTAAGAAAAAAACAACCAAAACTTAAAAATCTAGCACACATGAGGAAGTGCCTATTGTTTTCATCTGGGAGGAAAATTTAGGGTCTCATTCAGAATCAAAAAGATTCTCATGCCACTGCTAAGAAGTAATGATGAGTTATATAGCTCATATTGCTCTGGCAGGCATTTGAAATGTTCATCTGGGAGAACTGCATGTTTCAGCAGCAAACATATTTGTTTTTCTGACTTGACCTATGTGAATATTTTATGGGGAATTTTTTATCTTTTAAAAATTGTAATCCAATAGTATAATGACAATTTGAAATGCAAGTTAATAATGCTAGTTTCAATTCAATTCAATCATTTTTTTTCAAGTTTTGACTGTATACAGGGTACTTTTCTGGACTTTGGAGAGGAGATACAGATGGAGTAAGTATGCTGAAGTATTAACATGGTCCCTTGTTGTTCTACTGTAATTAAATCTTTCATTTTGGCATTGATAATCTTCTCTTTTATGGATCATTAGGTGACACAATGTATAGAACACTGGACCTGGAGTCGGGAATTCAAATCTAACCTCAGACATTTACTAGCTATTTAGTAGCTACTGGCCACGTCATTTAATCCTGTTTGTCTTAAATTTCCATATATATATATATATATATATATATATATGGAACTGAAGAAAGAAAAGCAAACCACTCCAGTATCCTAGCCAAGAAAACTCTAAATGAAGTCACAAAGTAAGACACAACAGAAATGACTAAACAGCAAATCTCTGTGACATGAGAATTCCTTGCTTTTTCTCATTGACTTTTTCTCCCATTCACATCATATTGATTCTGCTTTACTTGTGATTGACAATTGATTTTTGACAATATAACTGAATCCTATTTTTAATCTCTTCATTTAAAATTGATCCTAAAAATGAAAGCAATTCCTGGGAAACAGATCTGATCATTTACCTAGATCCTTTTGACTAGAGAACCATATGTTCCCAGGTAGTTCACAAGGTGGAGTTAGATAGCTAGGGAGTGATGAATGGATTTTTGGACCAGTGAACATACATATATACATACACACATATGTGCATGTATAATCACACACATGTATATATGTGAATATATATACATAGATGTATATAGTACAAAGTACTTTTCAACTACCTCATTTGATCCTCATAATAACCTTGCAAGATAGATGCTATTTTTAATCTCCATTTCCCAGATGACAAAACTGAAGCAAATAGATACTGTTACTTGCTTAAAGTCACATGGCTAGTAAGTAACTGAGCTCAGATTTGAACTTTAGTTCTTCCTGACTTCAGCTCACAGGGCCATCTAGGTTGGGGACTCAGAGTCGTATGGTTTAACTTTATAATGGCCCTCTCTGGAGAATTGTGAGGCTTATCAGATAAGAGAGTTGAATGATTTCTAGAATCCTTTCCTCTTGTGTTGGGGCCAGTGGGTACTTGAAGAACTCTACACCTGGAAGGAACTTTAGAAAATTTATAGATCCCTGAGGGAAGTGGAGACTGAGGAAAGAGGGAAGAGATATTGTATTAATTGTTTATATGCTCAATTGGAAGTTCATATATATTTTTTTGGTTGAATTAAATAACACTATTCTAAATTCACTGTCTTAGTCTAGATATCCTCTGAGAACTCTTTCTCTCACTTGGTTTGTAAGATCTAAATATGACGATAACTTTCTTTTTTGTTTTTTAGGTTTTTGCAAGGCAGTGGGGTTAAGTAGCTTGCCAAAGGCCACACAGCTAGGTAATTATTAAGTGTCTGAGACTGGATTTGAACCCAGGTACTCCTGACTCCAGGGCTAGTGCTCTATCCACTGGGCCACCTAGCTGCCTGATAACTCTGATGTTCTTAAAGAAAAACCTAGTGAGGTCACAAATCAAATAGTATGCTGATAGAGAATCCTGAAGATAGAAGTTTGTCCAGTTAAATCCAGAATTTCAGTTTTGATCATGAGAAGGAAGAAAGTGAGAGAATATGCATTCATTAAGTATTAATTTTCCAGACATTATGTTAAGTGTTACAAATATTAACTCATTTGATCCTCATGACAACTCTGTAAATAGGTTCTATTATTATTTTAATTTTATAATAGAGGAAACCGAGAAAGTAACTTTCCCAGTATCACACAACTAGTAGGAGTCAAAGGTCAAATTTGAACTGAGATCTTCTTGACTCTAGATCTAGCATTACCAAGCTGCCAGGAGTTACAAAGTATAAAAAGTACACAAAGTATAAGAAAATATATGGCTTGTACTCATAGGACTTAGAGCCTAGGTGAGGGATATTTAACGTAGAAAAATAAGTAAAATATAGAATCACACATGATAATGCACAAGAGAAATATAAATAATATGCTATCTGAGGTTTGAGAATGGGTCACTATGTAGGGCCAAGCTAGAGAAGGAGTTATTCAGAAAGTAATATGTGAGCTGACAATTAAGAAACATAGGAATCAAATAGGCAAAGTATGATGGTGAAAGGGAGAGAAAGAGAATGGCAAGAACAAAGTTATCAAGGTGAAAAAGTACCTGTCAGATACAGAGGGAAATGATTTCATTTTGGATAGGTATCATATTATCTAAAGGTAGAAAGATAGTCCCAGATTACGAAGGGCCTTGTATATAAATCCAAGATGCTTGAGCTTTTCTTAGGAGGGAAGTGGGAACTACTACAGAGTTTGTGAGCAGATTACTTGTAGGACAAAATATTTTTCATAAAGGCTCATTAAAATATTTTTAGATATTTTCTATCAGTAAAAAAAAAATTAGGTGACAAAGTAAATAAGAGTGCCAGATGTGGAGCTGGGAAGATTCATCTTCCTTAATTCAAATCTGACCTCAGATACTTACTAGCTCTGTGGCCCTGGGCAAGCCACTTAATCTTGTTTGCCTCCATTTCTCATCTGAAAAATGAGATGGAAAAGAAAATGTATTTTTGTCAAAAAAAAAAACCCAAATAGGGTCATGAAGAGTTGGATATGACTAAAAACAATTGAACTTGGAAAAACTGTAAAATGTTATTTGAATATACCCTTTTCATTCTTTCAAATGGTAACAATCTTGTTGAGGTACAGTTTATCTTGCAGTAACAAATAAAACCTTTCATGTCATCTGTTGCAGGAAGTTCAATGACATTATAGCTCAGGAAGAAAATGATATTTTCTTACTTTTCATGTCAAGACTGAGATATGAAGGGGGCAGTAGTATCTATTGTTCACTAAAGGCAGATTTGGAAAATGAACACTCAAACTATGTTAGGACAGTCCTAGCAAGACCTCTGTCAAGCTGAGCAGTTCAATTCTGCTCCTTCAACTCAGTATTTCTCATCATGGCTGACCTCACAGGGATGAGCTTCCCTGATTTTGTTAGATACCCTGAATTGCTTTTCCTTCAGAAAATTCAAATCTAATAGAAGTTGTAACACAGATACATTCTTACTTCAGAGCTATAATGGTATAATGTATCTTTTTCTTTCTAAGATTCATCAATTAAATAATTAAGAGAAGCAATGAGACATAGCAGGGACTTAGTTTTAAAACCAGGAAGTTCTGAAGTCCTATCTCTTACAAATATTGACAAATCACTTTACCACTGAATGTTCTAGACAGCTCCCTAAGATGATAAATTGTAGAGAAAGTGCTCACTTGCATTGGTAGATGTCTTTTCCCCACTCAAGAGTTATCAATATCAAAGAAATCACAGGATTAACTCCTTATAAAAATTGAGGTTCATCTTACACACAGGTAAAATGGACAAAATAAAATGATAGTAAATTTTTAAATCATATTTATTCAATGTTTTAAAATTTACAAAGGATTTTCTTTTCAGTCCCAAAGTTCTCAGGATTTCAGGTTGGATGAGGTCTACCTATACTTTAATACTTCAAAGAATTAAATTTCATGGTAACTCACAAGACAATGAGGAGGAATATCTGTATTATACTACTGATAAAAAAATGTGCAGGAGGGCCAGCTTTAAGAATATCATCAAATAGAAGTTATAATTTCTTATACCTACTCCCTAATGCATGAAATTTCACAAGCTAGAATCCCTGGAACAGATGAAAATGCTAATTGTAGATAATGATAATACCAGCTTACATGGTATTTTATTACAGCTACCTACAAGTTAGTGAGAATAATGAATCTACTGAAATTGTTGCATTATTTGAATTTGTACTGCATATCCCTATTGAATTGGAACCAATGACCATATTTTACATAATTACAAATCTGAAGTGTGAATTTGAATGCATGTGAACATGCTATCTGGGTTTCCTGAAAATAAATGTCACTTGTATAGATATATCTTATTTTATTTCCTGGGACTCTAGAAACCAAGAAATGCATAGAGGAAAGATTGTCTATATTTTCTGGGTGCCTGAGGTCTTATGGAAACTGATGGTATCAATGGTAAGGGATCAATAGAATGACAAGCTCAAGAGTCCTTCACAAGAAGTATTTTGGCAGAGAACAGATGGCTACTTATTGGATATGTTTTGCAGGGAATTATTGTTCCAGAATAGTTATAGGAATAGATGATTTTTAGGGTCCCTTCTAAGTTGAGATTCTCTGATTTTATCTCTGTGATAAGAAATATTTTCAGAGTTAACTTTGACTGTATTTCTAATCTTACATTTCCTCTAAGGTTCTATGCTAATATCACTCAGAGAATTGAAAATGATTATTTTTTGATTTACCAAAATTTTTCTTATTTTCTTTCTTCCATTTGAAAAACATATATAGAACTTTTGTAATATCTTATAGCAACATCTCTTCTATCTATATGTTACAAAGGTTTTGTTTATATTTATATGAACCCACAGATACGTGTGTATATATATTTGAGTAAAAGATTAGTCACATCCAAAAATGTTGCATAATAGGTCCATTATTCATCATGTTGGCCATTGCATTGATCAGATATCTGAAATCTTTCAAAATTCTTTTCCTATATAATATTGTTGCTGTTATGTAAATTGGTCCTGGTTAAGAGCTCATGTGTTTTAGCCTGGGTTCTAATCCTGATTGTTCTCCTATGTGATACTATATAATTCATTTCTCTCTGTGTTTCTGTTTTCATTAAATATTAATTCATTAAGCACACACACAGACACACACACACACACACACACACACATATATATATATATATATTTATATATAAAAGACACTGGGCTAAGTGGAGATATAAAGGCAGCAAGTCTCTGTCCTCAAGGAGTTAATATTGCATAAATATTTACATGAATTATACTATACACAAACACACATGCAAAGTAAATGCAATATAATTTCAAGTAGAATTCTAATAACTGGAGAGAGGTAAGGGTGGGGAGGTTGCACTAGAACTGAGTCTTGTAGTTAGACAGAAAATCTAAGAACCAAATGTAAGGTGAAAAATCATTCCCCATAGGGGGAATAGGAATGATTAAGGTATAAATACAGGAGATGGAATATTACAAATGAGGAACCAGAAATAGACTGAAAAGTAAAATGAATGAGGAGTAATATCACTTTCCATTTCTTAATTAACACATGTGCCAGGAAATATGCCAAACACTGGGGAAATAAAGGCACAAAAATCTCTTGCCATCTAGAAACTTACATCATAATTATGGAGGTAACATATAAAAAAACCAAGTATGTTCAAGCCATATACAAACAAAATTGAAGGTAATTTCACTAGGAAAGGTACTTGCAGCTTGGGAGAAGGGATTAAGAAAAGATTCCTGTAGAAGGTGGGAGCTGAGTTGGATGATCAAGGAAGTTAGGAAAACAAGGAGTAAGAGATAAAGGAAAGGGAGTCCTTTGGGCATTGAAAATATTTTGCATCATGGGCAACAAGATGACAGATTAGATATTTTCTCCAACTCCTCCGACTTCCCAAAACTCCATAAATCAGAAATTATGTACTATATATAAAGCCAATTCCAGCTATTTCCATACCATTAAACCATTAAAAAAATCTCCCTTCTGAAAATCTAGAAACTGACATTCACTCCTGAGTTCAGTTAACACTTCTCCCCATTTCTCAGGTAGTAAGGTTGCTCTTGTAGCCAAGGACACAACTCATGATTACATCAAAATTCACCGTTGCATCCTGTCCCTGTTTCCTCTTCCCAATGTCATAGAGACTTCAGATCTAGACTATAGAAGTTTCCCTGCACCTTCATACCTAACCCTCCAGGAGCAAAAGCAGCCACATCTTGGAAGCACTAGTGCTGAGGGAAGCGGACTTTGCCTATTCCAGTGAAAGCAGTTTCTGTACTGCTAAGTATTAGGTCAGGAAAGTGAGAAAAGGGGGAATGGGACAGGTCACTATGAAAGAACACCATGTATAAACTGTGCAGCATTCCATTAAACCTAAGGGAAAGAGTGTAATATCCAGTTTTCTCTGTTCTGAACCAAGACACTTTGAACTTCAGGTCCTAAGGAAATCACAAACATTGGAGAGGGAGTTAGGAAGTAAGTGTTAAAGAAAATGAAGGAGGTGAGAAAAGAAAGTACCGAAGATTTCAGGAAGAACAAAATTCAAAGACCTTGAACATAAATAGTTAAATCAATATGAAAAATTATAGCGATAGAAGAAATATGACTTTCAGATGTAGCAAATGAATTCAGGCAACCCCAAAACTTTAGACCTCCCAGAAGAATATGAAAGGACAAAAAATCTTAACACCACAAAGAAGAAAATAATCAAAGAACTTCTAAACATAGAAAATGAATTTGGGGTGGCTAGGTGGTGTAGTAGATAAAGCACCAGCCTTGGAGTCAGGAGTACCTGGGTTCAAATCCGGTCTCACACACTTAATAATTACCTAGCTGTGTGGCCTTGGACAAGCCACTTAACCCCATTTGCCTTGCAAAAATCTAAAAAAAAAATGAATTTCCAATTGAAAAAAGTCACAGCACATCTCCAGAAAAAATTCCAAGGCTACAAACACCAAGACACATAGTAGTCAAATTTAACGATTCAATTTTTAAAAATGAAGTCCTGTAAGCTATCAAGAGAAAAGCCTTTAAATCAAAAGAAAGGACATTCAAATAATGCAAGACTATGCCCCCTAGAAAAAGGATAGAGAATAAACTAATGTATTCCAAAGAGCAACTGTGCTGAGAATGCAGCCCAGAGTAATCTATTCTGTAAATCCTATCTTAATTACAGAGAACAAAATATAGATATTAAATAAAAAAAGTGTTTGAAACATTTTTAGAAAGAAAATCAGAATTAAAAAGTTTACCTCTCAAACACTAAACAATATAAGTTCAGGAGGAATGAATAAATGCAGCAGGCAGACAATGGAAAGACCAGTATAGAGACTTCTTTCCAAATGCACACAAAAAGACAAGAGAAAAGGTAGAAATCTGGTAGATATAAGAGTGAAGAACTGAACAGGAAGCATTGTGAGTGTAGGCCTATAGTTTAATGATAATATATTACAACATAAAAGGAGGAAATGGAACATAAAAGGGGAAAGTAATGTAAGTAAGTAATTGTAAGTAATGTTTCAAGATTAAATCAAGGGCTAGCAATGAGGGGAAGATTACCTCTATGGTCTTATAGTGTATGGAAAGGAGAGGGGAAAAAATTGAAAGAGAAGAAAAGAAGGAAGCTTTTCTTTGGAAGTAGGAGGGATTTCCAATGATATGTATTTGTATGAGTGAACATAGTTGAATAATAAATTGAGATAAGTACTTTATATTGGATGAGGTCTTGGGAATTTGGTTCTTGAAAAGGCTACCTGTTTGGGGTGTGTGTATGTATATAGGGTATGAAGTTGGAATCTTCAGGATCAACAAGAACCTGGGGGAATAGGAGAACATGGGCTCAGGGAGGAGAGTTCCAAACAAATGTAGGAAATAGGTCAATGAGAGATAATAGATCAGTGGTGGGTTGCAAAGGTGAAGAAAGGATCCTATCATGGGGCAATGGCAGAGTGTGAGAGTGGAGAGAGTACCTGGTCTAGAGTTGGGACAATTCAAGTTCAAATCCTTTCTCATCAAGTATGACCCTGGGCAAATCATTCACTTATATTTGCCTCAGTTTCTTGATATGCAAAATGAAAATAATAATATTATTTACCTCCCAGGCTAAGAGATAGTAATTTTTTTGAGATAGTAATTGTAAAGCACTTAGTACAGTGACTAGCTTGAGGTAAACCCTATATAAATGTTAGCTGTAATTTATTATTATTATTAATGATAATTATTATTGATCTGGAAATGAGGTTCAATGAAAAAGAGGAATTCGGGGGTGAGCCCTTTAAGGCAGTGGCAGAAAGCATTAGAGGGGAAACCCTAGAATGAATCCCTGGGAAAATTTGATAGCATGAATAATGCAGAGAAAAGAAAGAGAGTAGATCATAGGACTCATGAATTAGAGAATTAGGGTCTAGAATAAACAGAAAGACAATAAAAATGAAGAGAACGAAAGATATCTTTTTTGGAAAGGAACTGAAATTTAGAAACTATAAAACAGAACTAGTTGAAAGGGAAGACAGGAAGGGGGAATCAAATGAAAAGAAGGAATTGGGGATGAAGATAGAGCCAATGTGAACAGGATTATCTAAAAAAGAATTTAAGTAAAGTAATACAATATTGTATTTACAGTAGAGGAGGGAACTTGAGAAACTGAAAAGCTTCTGTACTGAGTACATTCATGCATCTAGGGGAAAAAAAGGAAGTAGTCAAATGGGGAAATAATCTTTATCAAATTCCCCCCATTAAAGGCTTGCTAAGTGATACGGAGAATAGAGCACTGGGCTTGAAGTTAGAAAGATCAGAGTTCAAATTTGACCTCAAACACTTACTAGCTGTATGACCTCAAACAAGACACTTCACTGCATATATCTTTGCTAAGAAAATGCCATGAGCAGTGTTAAAATGTTATAGTCCTCAGAATCATAAAGATTTATACATGACTGAACAACACTCAAGGTGCAGAAACTATCAATCAGTATTAATTAATAGTCATTCTACAATAGTCAAAGGATATAAACCACTCTTGAAAGAACTTCAGAGCATTAACAACCATGTGAAAAAAATGCTCCAAATTATAAGCAATAAGAGAAATTCAAATCAAAACATCCTGGAAGCTTCATATCACATCCTGCAAATTGGCAATGATGACAAAAAAATGGCAGCATTCAATGTTGGAGGGGTTGTGGAAAGGTAGACACATTAATACAGTGTTGGTGGAGCTGTGAACTGGAACAACCATTTTGCAAAGCAATCTGTAATTATGCAAATTAGGTGACTAAACTGTCCATGCTCTTTGAAGCAGAGATATATATTACTGAGCTTATATCCCAAGGAAAGCATTCAGAAGAAGAAAAAAAATGTTCCCATATAATCTAAAATATTTCTAGCAGCTAAAAATTGGAAATAATGGGTAAACAAATTTTAGTACATGAATGTAATGGAATATAATTGTGCTGTAAGAAATGTATGTGATAATTGCATAGAAGTATTGAAAGATCCATATGATCCGATGAAGAGTGAACTAAGCAGAGCCAAGAAAGCAATAGTGACTAGAACAATTTAAATGAAAAACTAATGAATCATCAAAAATTCAAAAGTGAATATGTGATATATGAGGTGACTGAGAGGGGGGAAGGTAAATGGAATACTATGGTTATGTAAGAAGCAAAAATGATAAAAAAATTTACTTTTAAAAAGAAAATGTATAGAGTCATGTGTGGGGATCAACAAAAGAGTGATATAGTGGATGTGTTGGAGAGGGGAAAAGCTGAGAACAGAAAGTCCTCAGGGATGCTATTTCAATAGTTTAATAAAAGGGAATGAGATATTGAACTAGGGTAAATTAGATTTCTCTCAGGTATCTTCTAGATCATAGAATAATAATTCATATGAACTGAAATTCTCCTTTCTGCCATTGTACTAAAATGTCAGAGAAACCTGAAGACATTTCAGTTGTACAGTACATTTAGTTTCTTAGATGAGGCAAGGGAGAAACATGAGCAATAGCAAGAATTTGGATAAATAAAAGGAAAAGATCATTTTTCTCTTTAATTACCTTAAATAGACATAACACAGTCAGAGGACAAGATGTCAGAAAAGCCTTCTTTTTTGGGTCTATAACATTGGGGGAAGGGAGTTATAGACATTACTCATCAAAGAATTTCCATCCTGTTTTCTTTTGCTTTTAATACTCTATTCTGTGAGGATATAAATAACATTTGAAAATAAGAAGCTGGTATCCATTATCAGTTGGTATACTGAATGCATTTTACCAGGTTTCTTGAGTGAGGGAGAAAAGCCAAGAAAGTGAGAAAGTACCATCTAATATACTCAGACATTTTAAACCATTATTCTCTAATATAAACTACTTTGGAGGTATCATCCCAAATTACTCATTGAAGGAAATATTTTTTTGTGTGTAAATAACATCCTTCCCTAACCTGAAATCACCAAGGCAAAGTGTGGACATAGTATGAAGGAAACAATTATGCTTTGTGGCATGAAGGAGAGTTGTGGATGTCAGCTATGCAATCTCAGTGACCAGAGATCAGGAAATGCACCTTTGAAAAGACCCTGAAGATTATTTTAGAATATTTGGGTATATGTAGGATAGAGGTTAAGAAACTCAGGGAGGATAATAATGGAAATGCTTCCCTGTGTAAATTTTCTGAGTCAAATTTCTAAGAAAACCTCCTCTTCAAACACTGAATTATTACAGAAGTAAATCTTCATGGGGACAGAAAAACTATGTCAGATATGAAGGGGGGGAAGCTATAACTTTTCTTCCAGTTTCAAATATGGTCATATCACTGATGTATGAGCTACATCATGGTACATCTCAATTTAAAATGTTATGTGAACACATAACCATAAATGGTAGAAAAGATACCAGTTTACATTTGTACAGGGAATTTCCTCATTTGGAAGTTTCCTATATCAATGAAATTGTAAATTTTTAGCCCTATGAGAATCTGTTATTGGATCATACTCTGAATGGATCCTCTATGGGATGTTGACCTTATTACCAAGAAGTAGTATTTCCCTAAAAACCAGAGGAGCAATATAAACTCTTGCTGGCTCATGCTACTGAGATGATCCAAGAATGACAGATACAAAAAAAAAGCAGAAACAACTGTGAGGACGTCTCAGAGGGACTGAATTTGTTGTCTTCTCTGTGTTAAAAATGGAAAATCCATCTGTTATACTACATGAGTGCTTGAGGGCACTGGATAATCACTTTAAGAGTTTCGAAAATACTTGGGGCCTTCACATCAAGTTTCTGACTACAATTCAAGGGGATGGTGAAAGTTTCTAGCATCACATAGAGGTTGGAAAAAGATGCTTTAGGAAGTAGTAATTAAGAGTGCTGTGACCTTGTTTGCACAAGGCTCTGAGACCTTAGATGACGAACTGTTATTGTAGTAGCTTCACTATTCAAAAAGTAGGGTCACGGTTCTAGTTTTTCACTATTAATAAAACTGATCAGGGAAGAAAGGAAAACAGTTAAGGGGAATTTTTGAAAGAATTGAAAAATTGAAAAAATAGTTTACTCTGCTAGCAATGTCAATCATAATCACTAGGTGAAAGACCCTATTATTCAGAGTTGCAGTCATTAAATGCTACCCTCCAAGGGGGTGATAACTTCTCCAACCCCCCCCCCCAAAATTTCTACTTCCTGCCATGTTCTTACAGACTTGAGATAGCTTCAGTTTATAATTCGAAAGATTCAACTGTAGGAACAAACAAGGAAACTAGTTGGGGAAGGCTTTCTTGTTTCTTGTTGAATTGTTACATAATCACAAAATTGTTATCACCCTAAGAATAACTGACATGCTTGATAGCATAAAGAGAAGAACAAACCTTTCATTTCAGAAATTATAGTAATTCAATACAACATTGACCTTAGGCAATGTTGTGGAGCATTTGGAACAGGGATATAAAAATTAGAGGACCTGGGTTTGACTGCTACTGGTCACTTTTATGATCCTAGGTATTGAAAGATACAAATTTATAAAAGACATAGTCACTGCCTTGAAGGAATTTATAATCTAGCAGGGGGCTCTATTTGGAGAAGATGGAAGAGGAATATCAGAAAATTATTTTCAGAACCTCACTTTAAGTTAGCGGTCTTTTGCAACTACTTCATCATCTACCATCTGTCTGATCTCCTTGACCCATCATTGTCTTGAGTAATTCATCTTCCAGCAAGGTTGAATCAACTCTGAAACTTAGGCCTCCTTAGCTTGGCCCCTCTCTCCCTCTTGATTAGTTTCTCTCCTCCTTGGGCTCTCTTTTTTTTTTTTGTATCTCTTTCTCCTCATTAGAGATGGTAGAGGATGAATGAGAGAGAACTTTTCTCAGATCCTCCATTTAAGGAGGGGGTTCAGTACAGATGTCTCATCGTCTGACATCCAGATGAAGAATTTTATCATATCCCCACTAGTTTTCCTCCCTGCCATATTCTTTGATTTCTGTTTCTGTATTGTCTTCCATTCGATTTTGAGCTTCTTGTGATGTCAACAACAACAATCTGAGAGCTTCTTGTGAGAACAGAAGCTATCTTTTTCCTTTGTTTGAACCCCCAGCACTTAGAACAATGCCTGGCTCATAATAGGCTTTTAATAAATATTTATTGATTAATTGAGGGAAATAAGGAATAAACAGAGATAGTTATAATACATTTCAATCTATGACAGATACAAAAAGCAAGGAAGACTAAAAAGCTATATTAGCCAATGACTCTCTTGGACCCATTTATCTAGGATCATAGACTGATGTGATAACAAGGGTTGATCAGATAGAATGTTTATCTGTGCTTGCCAAAGAGTCTTGGGTAGTAATTTTATTTGAATCAATCTAGGAACAATATTTGAAGCAACCTGTGTTTGTTTCATCAGTGTTTTGTATATAGTAAGCACTTAAATATTTGTTGGGGTAGATTGAAGAGTTGAGAAAATTAAGACCTTCCTGGTCTTAGTGAAAATAAATACTTATAATGGAACATATCTCACATTTAATGGAAATTCTGAGTATTATTCACAGTTACTTTACTCAGACCACAAAAAATTATTGAAATTTCCAATTGGATTGGAACATAGCAAGCTCTCTAATGAAATATGAATCCACATTGTAGACTGCAAGCAGGAACCCACTTTCTAAACATTCTAACAATCTTTGCTTCTTGTATGATACGACTACAAGACAGCATGGTTAGAACGAATAGTTTCCCTACAACTCTAGACTTCACAATTATTCCCTAAGCTGTCAACATCATTGGCAGATGCTGAGATGTTTTATTTTAGAGATTCTCTAGTAGTCAAATATAGGAAAGAGTCTCTGGAGGAGGAATGATTGCTGGGTCTGGAGGATTTCCATTGCATGACTAGGATATGAAAGACAATTGGGGGGAGCACACATATTTCATAATTCCCCATCATTTTGAAAACCATTTCAAAAATTGCTTTATCTAAGGTGCTGCTAGAGATATTTGTTAGTTAATGACGTTATTACTGTGGTTCAAAGACTTTCTGTGCTATATGAAAGAAAATTATGAAATTTAGAACGTATGTGGACAAGACATGAATAATTAAAAAGTAGAAAATGTAACGTCACAAATTCAGAATGTCCCAAACTTCTAGTTGGTTCTTAGTATTAGATTTTCAAAATTGGAATAACTGGATCCCCTTGATAAAGAAAGGTAATTAAAAGTCTGCTTAGTTTGTCTGTTGGGCTTATACTAATTTAAGTATATGCCACAAGAAATTTCCAGAACACAAGTAATTTTTAAGCAGCTCATGAAAAAAATATAAGACAAATGTGATGGGGAAAAGATAGATGTGGATTTAGAACTGCTTTTTCACTTGAATGTTTTTTTTTTGTGTTTGGAAAATGATGACTACACAAGGTGTTATTTAAGATGGGAGATACTGGTCTCAAACTGTTTATTAATATGTCAGTTTTGTCAAATATCTGACTCTAATATTGGCCGCATAGTATTTCAACAAAAAATGCATACTCATAAAATCACAGTTTGAGTGCTGGAGCTCATACCTAAAAGAAATCCTGTTTACAAATATACCCAACAAGAAATCATCCAACTTCTATTTCAACAAATGTATAGGTAAATACATATATGATTATATGAGGCAGGACAACACTAATATCTTGAAAGATCAGAAAGGTTTCATAGAAAGTGATGGAAGAAATGAACCTTGAAAAAAACCTGAGATTCTAAGCAGCTGATATTATGAAGGAAGTTCATTTCATGCAGAAGGGGAAGCCTATGAACAGGAAGGGAGGAGATGTTAAATAGCAATTTTAAGGAATAGTAAGGAGGCAAATTTGAATGCAATGAAGATTTTAAAGGACCCTTTATATTAAACAAAATCAGTAGTGTATATTTTGATAAAATAGGAAATGTGAGTAGTTCTTCAAATATCTACAAATACTTTCAAATACCTACCTTAAATTTGCACCAAAATTGACTTTTGTTATTCTAAAAAAAGTCCTTTGTATTTCATATTGATATCAACCTGTTTGGCTTGGAAACAATTTTGCTAAGGGAAAATGATAACTTCCAGAATTTTGTTTTATTGGCTAACCAGGGACTCATTAACAGGTACCTCTTATCTGATTCACAAATGAGAATTTTGGGTCCTGAAATGGTCTGTTACCAAAAGTTTCTAGATTATTTGCACGGAGTACAGCTCTGGGTACAGAATGATAAAAAACAACAAAACAAAACAAACAGACAAAAAATTCTGTTGCCCTGAATTTTAATGAGTATTTTTTTGGACATAACCAGACAAGGATGCAGAGCTAGCTTAACAATTATGGATTCAGTGTTCAGAAAGAAGCTGTATGACTTCAGTTTCTTTATCCCAAAGAATTTTTAAATCAGAAATCTGGTGAATTTGTAGAGGGCAGAAAAGTGAACAAAAGGGGCTGGAATCTTGGTAAGTAAAGTGGCCCAAAGAGCCTGGAATCATTGATTGAAACCCTGAACCAATTCTCTATGAATGGGTTTCTTGGCACTAAGTGTAGTTGTAGGATAAAGAAATACAAATTTTATATTCTTGGACAAAGGAAAAGAACATAATTAAGGGGAACTGGGTCATGAGATACTGTCAAAGGAGTAGCAGACATTTTGAAAGGATAATTGCATTTCAAATAGCAAAAGCACCTGTGTAGGGTATATGAAGATAATTCATGCCACTCACAGATCAATAATTCTGAAAGGGCTCCATGATTTTACCCTCCTGAGCTAAAAGAAAAATCATTCTAAAGAAAGGTTTCTTAACCTCTTTTTGTATTTTGTACTGCTTTAGTAGACTGGTAAAACCTACAGCTCTCTTCTTAGAATGTTTTTAAATATATAAAATAAAATAAACAGAATTAGCAAGGAAAACAAACATTGAAACAATTATCAAAATGTATTTGAGATTATATATTAAGAGCCCATGCCCTAGAGATTAGATAAAATTCATTCTACTGACACTGAGTGGTGACTAACATTCATTCAAATCATTATATGTGCCAGGTGTGCACAAAAAAGTACTATTCATTGAAGTTTCTTTTTTAGGGAACAGAAGAAGCAAGAATGAAAGGAAGTTTCAGGTACTGTGCTAAGTACTTTATAAGCATCTCTTATGATCAGCACAACTACCTTGGGAAGTAAGTGCTGTTAAAAATCTTCATTTCTACAACTGAGGAAAATGAGATAAAAACAGACTAAGTGACTTGCTCAGGGTCACACATCTAGTAACTGTTTGAAGTCAGATGTGAACTCCTTGACTGTAGACCAAACACTTTGTTCATTGTACTAACTAACTTCAATAGCCAAACTTGGGGCTGGTATATATAAGATTTTTTTGTCTTTGGAATGAAACCATAGAGTCATAAGCAATGTTTTAGTAGTAACTAAACCCTTTACTCAATACCAGCCTACTCATAGGTTTTAAGGGAAGAATTTTCCAATGTATGGGTTGCCTGCTAAGATTCACTGCAAGGAAAAATGAGGTTTTGAGATCCATTTGCTCAAATTGGTACCTGATCTGGCAGGAATAAGTGTGTCTACCTTCAAGGAGACTTCCAGTTGAAATAGTTCAATTATGCCTTTCTCTATTCACAGAAGATACAATACAAATCACAAATCAGTATGTGAAATCTCAAGTATAAGTCTATCATTTTACCAAGAATGTTGGCAGGCAGCAGTGGCAGTGGTGCGCAGTGGATAGAGCTCTGGTTTGGGAGTCAGGAGGACCTGAATTCAAGTCTAGCCTCAGACACTTAATAACTACCTAGTTGTGTGATCTTGGGCAAATCACTTAACTCCATTGTCTTTCAAAACAAACAAATAAACAAAGAATAATGTCAATCCTGGGAGAACTGTTAATGGACAATACCATCTGCATGCAGAGGAAAACAAAACAAAAAATTTTACAGAATCTGGATGAACACTATGTTTATTTAAAAAAAATTCTCATGTTTTTCCTTCCTAACCCATGGTTTTCTTTCTTTACCCTTAGTCCTAATTACTTATACACAAAATGACTGATATATAGACATGTTAAAAACGAGTGAACATGTACAACTTTTACTAGACTATTTGCCCCTGAGGAGAGGGAGGTAGAACGGGAAGGTGGTAGGAAAATATGTAACTTATAAATAAGCAAGTGGATGATGAAAAACTTTCATAACACATATGATTGGAAAAATAAAATAAAATATCAATCCCCCTAAAAGGATGTTGTCAGAGTAAGCAAGAAATTGGACATAGAAAAACTCCACAGGTTGAAGCTAGTCACCTGTCTCCCAGAAGAATCTAAGGTGGCAGAGTCTTGATTCAGTATTTGAATAAAAATTAAACAGGATATGAGAACATTACACAATGTTTGTACATATTAGATGAGATCAAATGATAGCAAATGTGATAACACATGTCTAGCATTTGGCAAATGTTGAAACTCTGTTTAAAAATGCTATTAATGTTATTGTTATAATTGATATTTAGTCTAAGAACCTCAGTTGTTCATTTATCTTTGCTTTTTAGTGTTGAAGGATAGAGGGGAGCAAGAAACCCTTTTAATCTGTACTGTATAGTAGGAAGAGAGCAAGATTTTGAGTTAAGATAATAGTGTCCATATCTCAGCTTCAAAACTTAAAATTTGTGTGACCTCAGTCAAATCATTTTATCTATTGGGTCCTCAGTTTTCACATCTATGAATTAGGTAATGTAATTCCTTTGCTGTCTACATCATAGGATTATTGTGAAAAAGATACTTTGTAAAATCAACATATGGCGCAAGTGTGGGGTATGATAATTTCTGTTATCATGAGACTGAGAGAAAGGTTAGAAAACTATCTTGACTGATTTTTGCCTCAGCAAATATGAACACTTTGAGAAGAATAAACAACACGATGATGTTTGGGTTTGTTGCCAGGAATTCCAGCCAAGATATAGAACCCTGATACATAAACTTGGAATCGTTGGAAAACATGAGATAGCTGACTGATGAAAAGTCACACCATTTAAAGAGACAATCAATAGACCAGGGCTACTCTCAAAACAAAGCAGATAGGACAATATCAAGACAATTCTTTGTAGACTTCCGGCCAAGAAGTAGACTTTGTAGACTATCATGTAGACTTCCGGCCAAGATGGCGGAGAGAAGACAGGCACAGTTAGAAACACCTGAATCTTCTTCTCATCAGACTTGGTTTAAAGTCAACCTACACATACTCAGTTAACTTATAAAACATCTAACCTTTCAAGTATTAAAAGGGGAAAAGGGGAGGGGGGACAGAGAAAGGGAAGGGGAGTGGGGGAAATAAGGGAAAATAACAAAAGGAAGGGAAAGGAAAAGGGGAAAAGGGAAAGGGGAAAGAAAGGGGAGGGTGTGATATAGGAGGGCAAACACACTGAAGGGGGTGGTATTCAAAAACAAAATACTGGGGAATATGGATAAAAGGGGGAAAGGGGGAAAATACAAACAGAGGGAAGAAAGCACAGAGGGCAATAAAGAATTAGTAATCATAACCTTGAATGTGAAGGGGATGAACTCTCCCTTAAAAAGTAAGCAAATAGCAGAGTGGATTAAAAACCAGAATCCTACAATATGCTGCTTACAAGAAACTCATTTGAAGCAGAGAAATACATATAGAGTAAAGGTAAAAGGTTGTAGCAAAATATATTTTGCTTCGGCTGAAGTAAAAAAAGCAGGGGTAGCAATCCTTATCTCAGACAAAGCAGCAGCAAAAACAGATAGTGTTAAAAGAGATAAGGAAGGAAACTTTATCCTCCTAAAAGGTACCATAGACAATAAAGTCATTTCAATATTGAATGTATATGCACCCAGTGGGACAGCACCCAAATTCTTAGAGGAGAAGCTGAAAGAATTACAGGAAGACATAGACAGCAAAACTCTACTAGTAGGAGACCTCAACCTCCCGCTATCAGATCTAGATAAATCAAATCATAAAACAAACAAGAAAGAAATTAGGGAGGTAAATAGATTGTTAGAAAAATTAGATATAGTAGACTTATGGAGGAAACTGAATGGAGATAGAAAGGAATATACCTTTTTCTCTGCAGTACATGGAACTTATACAAAAATTGACCATGTACTAGGACATAAAAACCTAATGATCAACTGCAGAAAGGCAGAAATGTGAATACATCTTTCTCAGATCACAATGCAATAAAAGTCATATGCAATACTGGGCCAAGGAGATATAGACCCAGAGCAAATTGGAAACTGAATAACCTCATTTTAAAAAATGAGTGGGCCAAAAAACAAATTATAGAAAGAATTAACCATTTTATCCTAGATAATGATAATAATGAAACAACATGCCAAAACCTATGGGATTCATTCAAAGCAACTCTCAGGGGATATATTATAGCTCTAAATGCTTATATGAATAAATTGGAGAAAGAGGAAATCAATGAACTAAACATGCAACTAAAAAAATTAGAGAAAGAACAAATCAAAAATCCCCAATCAAATACCAAATTAGAAATTTTAAAAATTAAAGGAGAAATTAATAAAATTGAAAGCAAAAAACTATTGAATTAATAAATAAAACCAAAAGTTGGTATTATGAAAAAACCAATAAAATTGATAAACCTCTGGTCAATTTGATAAAAAAAAGAAAGAAGAAAACCAAATTGCTAGTATTATAAATGAAAAAGGTGAAACCATCAATGAGGAGGAAATTAAAGTAATAATTCGAAATTGTTTTGCCCAACTCTATGCCAATAAATTTGATAATCTAAGTGAAATGTATGAATATTTACAAAAATATAAGTTGCCCAGGTTAAATGAAGAAGAGATTAAATACCTGAACAACCCTATCTCAGAAAAAGAAATTCAACAAGCCATTATTGAACTCCCTAAAAAAAAATCTCCAGGGCCTGATGGATTCACAAGTGAATTCTACCAAACATTTAAGGAACAATTGGTTCCAATCCTATATAAACTCTTTGGAAAAATAGGGAAAGATGGAACTCTGCCTAACTCTTTCTGTGAAACCAATATGGTACTGTTACCTAAACCAGGAAGAGTTAAAATAGAGAAAGAAAATTATAGACCTATTTCCCTGATGAATATAGATGCAAAAATCCTAAATAAAATATTAGCAAAACGACTACAACAAGTCATCACTAGGATAATACATTATGATCAAGTAAGATTTATTCCAGGAATGCAGGGATGGTTCAATATTAGGAAAACTGTTAGTATACTCAATTATATCAATAACAAACCTATCAGAAATCATATGATCATATCAATAGATGCTGAAAAAGCTTTTGACAAAATACAGCATCCATTCCTATTAAAAACACTAGAGAGTGTAGGAATAAATGGACTGTTCCTTAAAATAATTAGCAGTATCTATCTGAAACCATCAACAAGCATTTTATTCAATGGGGAGAGGCTAGAGGCATTCCCAATAAGATCAGGGGTCAAACAAGTGTGCCTATTATCACCACTACTATTCAATATTGTATTAGAATTGTTAGCATCAGCAATTAGAGAAGAAAATGAAATTGAAGGAATTAGACTTGGGAAGGAGGAGACAAAACTCCCACTCTTCGCAGATGACATGATGGTCTACCTAGAGAATTCCAAGAAATCACCTAAAAAACTACTGGAAACAATTAGCAATTTTAGCAAAGTTGCAGGTTATAAAATAAACCCCCATCAATCCTCAACTTTTTTATATATGTCTAGCAAGAAACAGCAGGAAGAGCTAGAAAGAGAAATGCCATTCAAAGTAACCTCAGACAGTGTAAAATATTTGGGAGTCTATTTGCCAAGACAGACTCAGAATCTTTTTGAAAACAATTATAAAACACTTCTCACACAAATTAAATCAGATTTAAATAACTGGGGAAATATCAACTGCTTATGGATAGGGAGAGGTAATATAATAAAAATGACAGTTCTACCAAAACTAAACTATCTGTTTAGTGCCCTACCAATCAAAATTCCAAAAAATTACTTCAATGAGTTAGAAAAAATTGTAAGTAAATTCATATGGAGAAATAAAAAGTCAAGAATTCCCAGGAGCTTAATGAAAAAAAGTGCAAAAGAAGGTGGCTTAGCCCTATCCGATTTAAAATTACATTACAAAGCTTCAGTCATGAAAACTGTTTGGTATTGGCTAAGAGATAGAGTGGTGGACCAGTGGAATAGACTAGGTGTAAAAGCATGAGATGATTATAGTAATCTGCTGTTTGATAAACCCAAAGAGTCTACCCATTGGGATAAAAACTCTCTCTTTGATAAAAATTGCTGGGATAATTGGAAGTTAGTATGGAAGAAACTTAGATTAGACCAACACCTCACACCCTTTACCAAGATAAGATCCAAATGGTTACAGGACATGGACATAAAAAACAATACTATAAGCAAATTAGAAGATCAAGGACTAGTCTACCTGTCAGATCTATGGAAAGGGGAACAGTTTATGACTAAGGAAGAGTTGGAGAATATCACCAAAAACCAATTAGATGATTTCGATTACATTAAATTTAAAAGCTTTTGCACAGATAAAGCCAATGTAACCAAGATCAAAAGAAATGCAGTAAATTGGGAAACAATCTTTACAACTAATAATTCTGACAAAGGACTCATTTCTAAAATATACAGAGAACTGAGACATATTTTTAAAACAAAAAGCCATTCCCCAATTGACAAATGGTCAAAGCATATGCAAAGGCAATTTACAGAGGAGGAGATCAAAGTAATCCATAGCCATGTGAAAAAATGTTCTAAATCATTATTTATTAGAGAAATGCAAATTAAAGCTTCTCTGAGGTACAACCTCACACCTCTCAGATTGACCAGTATGACTAGGAAGGATAATAATCATTGTTGGAAGGGATGTGGGAAATCTGGGACACTATTACTCTGTTGGTGGAGCTGTGAACTCATCCAACCCTTCTGGAGAACTATTTGGAACTATGCCCAAAGGGCAACAAAAATGTGCATACCCTTTGACCCAGCAATACCACTACTGGGTCTATACCCTGAAGAGATGAGGAAAAAGGGTAAAAACATTACTTGTACAAAAATATTTATAGCAGCCCTTTTTGTGGTGGCAAAGAATTGGAAATCCAGTAAATGTCCTTCAATTGGGGAATGGCTTAGCAAACTGTGGTATATGTATGTCATGGAACACTATTGTTCTATTAGAAACCAGGAAGGACGGGATTTCAGGGAAACCTGGAGGGATTTGCATGAACTGATGCTGAGTGAGATGAGCAGAACCAGAAAAACACTGTACACCCTAACAGCAACATGGGAGTGATGTTCAACCTTGAAGGACTTGCTCATTCCATCAGTGCAACAATTGGTAACAATTTTGGTCTGTCTGCAAAGGAGAGTACCATCTGTATCCAGATAAGGAGCTGTGGAGTTTGAACAAAGTACAAGGACTATTCCCTTTAATTTGAAAAAAAAGCAGATAGCTTATTGTCTGATCTGTTTACCTCTGAGAATTCTGTTCTCTTTAAGGATATGATTTCTCTCTCATCACACCTAATTTGGATCAAAGTACAACATGGAAACAAAGGAAAGACTGATGGAGTGCTTTCTGTGGGGTGGGGGTGGGGGGAGGGAAGCAAGATTGGGAGAAAATTGTAAAACTCAAATAATATCTTTAATAAAAAAAAGAGAAGTAAAAAAAAAGAAATATGATGTAGTCTATGGGACAATTAACTGGACCATCAAGGGAACATAAAAATGCCAATGAAGCAAGGAATTGGACAAAGAGAAACTCCATCCCCAGGTTGAAACTAGACCCAAAATGACCAAAGGGAACAATATCTTGGTTAATTATTCAAAGGAAAATTAAATAGACTATGAGAACATTCCTAAGTAATAGAGAAAGCTGCCAAGGCAGGGGAAAAGAGACCTTGGTGCAACAGGGAAGCAAAACTCAAAGATAGCTCCATTCTTTTCTGGTATACCTTGACCAGAGGTCTCAGGAAGGCAGAAGCCAGAAATGATACTACTTCTCAGTGGAAGCATATACAAAAGATATAGTCTGTAACAGAGAACTCCTCTCTTTTTTCACCTTAGAGAGAGACCAGTTTCTGATATCTATCTATCTATATCTATATCTATATCTATATCTATATCTATATCTATATCTATATCTATATCTATATCTATATCTATCTATATAAAACCCTTACAGCTCACAAAGCCAATCAAGTGCCATGTCTTGTAGAGTCTATCTTCACAATATTTTTCACATCAATTTTTTTTTCTATTAAAAGAGCCACCACTCTAGGTAAAGCCTTTATCCTATCCTACCTAGATGAGTGTAACAATCTCTTAATAGGTGTCCTGGTCTCAAATCTTTTCCTTTTCCAATCTATCTTCCACACAATTGTTGAAATGATTTTCCTAAAGCATAAATCAAACTATGAAAGCCTTCTTCAATATACTTTGTTACTATAGGTTCAAGTATGAACTCCTCTATTTAGCTAATAAGGTCCTTTATAACCTGACTTCAGCTTACCTTTCCAGTCTTATTACCCCATTATTTTCCATCACACATTCTATAATACAGACTCTCAGTCTTCTCTCTCTATAGGTTTTGCTTCCTGCTTTCCATTCCTAGAATGCATTCCTCTGTTACAGCTATGTCATATAATCTCCTGGTTCATTCACAGCTCAGAATATGTCCCTTCTTCAACCTCAGACCTTGTCTTACCATCTCTCCAGCTATTAGTGGTTTCATCCATTTCACAAGTTACCTTGAATTTGCTTTTATGTGATTTTTGCATATATTTATATATGTAGATATCTCCTTGATAAAATATTAATTGTATGAGAGAAATTTTTGTTGCTGTATCACTAGAACATTATACAGTCCTTGTTACATATTAAGCATTTAATAATGATTGCTTGATTGATTGTAAAGACATTACATATTTCAGCATGTGAATATATTTTAATTAACATTAAGCATTTATCTTATTTATTGATTTGAAAGGGCTGATTTTTTTTTAGCCTGGTGGACATAATGATTGATGCTGAGATCTTTTCCCCTTCCCTCTCACTTTGCCATTTAGGAGATGTAATCAGATCCAACTAAAAGAATACATGGTTGAGAGTAGGTCTGATAAATACTAAAAGACAAAGATAATAAATTTGAGAATGGTGGCAATGGGAAGAGGAGATAAAAACTTTTGCCTTCGTCTTCTAAAGAAAACATGTCACCAAAAGACTGAAGAACTGAGAGACTTACTGTGCTTTGCCTGGGAGACTGCCTAGACTGTGAGACAAGGGAAGTGAGAGGAAACTAGGGGAAATGTGAGTGGAAGAAGAATATAGCAATGAGAGACAGAATTTATAGAGCATTTCTCACAGTGGAACCAGTATAAATGATCCTCCACATTAGTGACAATTCACTGAATATATTATTTTCTACTTTCCTTTAATCAAGTTTTCTGTAAAATTGTGATTCTGAACTTGTGACTAGGAATTGACTTTCCCAGGCTTCCTGGATTGGGGGTAATAAAGTGAGGATACTGTTCAAAGTATACCCAACTTCTTCATAGCATGCAAGTCTCTGAAAAAGGGTTACAGTTGCTTCTTTCTATTTCCAACTTGGAACTTGGTCAAAAGTGAAACATTGACCCTAAATTAAACAGCTTAGACTAATGGGTTAAACCCTGAACTGGATTCAAACAGTATTATTTTTTGCTAATTGAACTATGAATAGCATAAAATGTTCCCCTAGTTCCCATACAGGTTAAAAACAAACAAAAATCAACCTACCCAGGAAAAACCAGTTGGAAGAAACATTGAAATTATAAATTCCTCTAACTGAGGCTAAATGTAGATTTTGACACTACCATTTACTACCACTGTAAATCTGGGAAGTCATTTAGCTTAACTGGAACTTAGATTCCTCAACTGTAAAATGAAAAGGTAGACTAAGTTGTCTATGAGGTTCCTTTTGGCTCTAAATCTGTGATCTTTTGAATTTTGATATTATGAAACCAATATTTCAAGTCCCTGTTTCTAAATGAGGTATATATTGATTTTAAACGATCATTCAGAATTTATTGACAATAAGGTCTGCCCTTCAAAACTGTCATTGGAGATGCCATATAATTAGTCCAATAAGATTGGGATTTTTGCTCATTGCATTGCCAAAACTCTTTAAGAAATGATTACACTGGCAGTTTAAGAATCATATGAGAAGCATCATCATTATTCAGGGTCTCATTTAATTTTATTTTTCTATCTCAAAAACTATTTTTTAACTTTAGCTTGATCACACATTTTATTCACTAGACTTGGCTTGACTGATTTTGGATTTTTCAAATTCAGATATTTTTCTGCCTCCTCTCACATCTAAAGGAAATAGATCTACCACTCTTCATATTTTAACAAATCTGTTACATATCTGGAAGACAGTTCAGTAATGGCTGCAGAGTGGGAATAAATGTTTAGATTTCCATGTTTATTTCTTTTAAGGGGAAAAGAATTTAAATGATGAAGTTCTGATTTGCTAAAATTACTAATATAATATTATCATAATCCCTTATGTATTCCCATTCCAAAGTCAAGGGTTATTTATGTAACCTGAGTCTCAGCTAAATCACCATTCCATTCTATAAGTAATCAGACTGAATTCAATCTCAGAAATATTAATATCTTTAATAATAACAATAGGGCTTATCTTCCTCACATTTTATCTCTCCTAAGAAGATCTATCTATCTGTTTGGACCTAGAGTCAGGGAGATCTAAGTTCAGATCCAATTTCAGACTTATTGGTTGTGTGACTCTGGGCAAGTCACTTAAACCTTGTCTGACTCAGATTTCTCAACTGTAAAATGGGAATAATAATAGCATCTGCCTCCCAGGGTTGTTGTAAGGATCAAATAAAAAATAAATGCAATGATTTTAGGACAGTTACTTGCACATGTGCTTCAGAAATACTTGTTACCTTTCCTCTTATTTTTCTTATTCTTTTTATCCTTCTGTGTCTCTACTCTGCTTCCCTATCTTTATGTCATGTACACACAGATATATGTGTGTCATGTACACACAAATATATATTCACACTATATGGATTGATCTCATTTCTGATTCTTTTTTTTTTCAGAGTCAAGTCAGCTTATTTGCCTGGAACAAGTTCTTAATAAATAAATATTTTACTAAAAAGCAGATTTATTTTAGGGCCAACTAAGTGAAATATTACACAGAGTGCCAGTTGTGAAGTCAGAAAGACTCATATTTGTGAGTTCAAATCTGGCCTCAGATACTCACTAGACAGGTGACCCTGGACATTTAACCCTGTTTACCTCAGTTCATCGTCTATAAAATGAACCAGAGGAAGAAATGGCAAACAATTCCATCATCTTTGCCAAAAAACAAAACAAAAACAAAAACCAAAACAAACCTAGATGGGATCATGAAGAATCAGATCCTAAAATGACTGAACAAAACAAAATTACTCTTTATAAATGGAGAACAACAAGGAAACTAACTTATGAAAATTATCATGCTTCCCTTTCTTCAGAGGGATCAATTTCTATTTCTACATAAATAAACTTACAACACTAATAAGAGAAGTGAGAGTGGTCCTTGATGAAGGCAGACCCTTCATTGACCTGGTAGGACCTGTCCTGTCCTACATGTATTGCAGGTCTGTACAGCACAATCATGAATTTAGTTTCAGTACTCATCATGGCTTCAGAGTGAATCAAAATCTGATGCCAGGGCCATCACTGTTGCCTTATTCCAAGTCAGAATCATGACTACCATGCTCTCCCCTTTTTGAGTGCTTTTCTCCTTTCTGTTCCAGCCCACTCCTCCCTGAACAGCACTCATACCTTGGTTCAAACCTTCATAGAAAAGTGTTTTCCTTTTAGATTCATATCTTGTCCTAAAGAATCATCAGAAAATGAATATTTTCCTTTATTCCTTCTCCTATGAATATGTCCATTACCTATATGTGGAAGGTAACATTTTATTCATTGATTCTGCTGACCCCTTTCCTTAGAAGTTTCTTGCTGTCTTATACTTGAAAGGTTTACACAAGATAATGTAATATTAAATTATCAAAATAGTCCCTCTCATAATGAAATATCTATGTAGTATTAGGTATATGAAACAACCTTGGATTTTGTGAGAATTTTTCAGGTTTCTTCATCTTTTTATGAAACCCTGTTCTAAAAGTTTATCATGGCATGGAGGTGGAACTGGATTCTTGAAGACTAGTCTGATGGAGTTCAAATTCTCGTTAGTTCAATTAGTGGGTATTAAATGTGGTCCCTCAAATAGGCTACATATTCTTTATGAGGACTACCATAGCTATGTTTAGGGAGAATAATCACCTGCAAACTGGGTACTTAGTGATGAATTATTTGGTTATGACAGCTCATAAAAAGAAAACTATAGAGGGATTTGACTTTGTGTGGAATTTTTTTCATGTATAAAGTTAGTGACAATGGCAGAAGAAGGAGACAGAAATGATCATTTTCCCAGTTTTTGCTAAATGTTTTACTAAATATTAACTTAGTAATTGACACTCTGAATGTGATATCCCTTGTTGGACCACCAATGAAAAGACATATTTTTGGAGGTGATGAATAATATCATTATTGTCATTCTTTCCATAAATGAAATGGAAACAAGTTACATCTAAAAGGGAAAAGTGACTCAGATTTTCCTTGTAGAATCAAATAAAGGAATTCAGAGTTGGTTTTATCATGCTACCCAAATGTAACCAGAAAAAGCATTTCATGGGAAACTTCATCAGAGTAAAATATCTACAAAAAACTTGAGGTGAAGATTATTTCCTATGCTCCCCACTCTATTGCAGAGGATTAGAAGATGAAGCATTCTACGAAAAATTTGAAATGGCAATCCAAATTCAATGTACTTAATATCAATTTGAGAAAATATAAAAAGCCTTTTACTGGCATGAGTGAAATTGGAACTTTTGGTCACAGGTTAACAATTTGGGGAGAGGGGAGTTCACTTCCCCCAAATTACTGTAGTATATAGCCATTTTAGTCCTCTCATGGCAGCTTGTTCCACTGAGTGGGCACAACGACATCTGGGCAGCTCCACCTCCTGTTAACTGCTCTCTATGACATTGTTAATATATTTTTTAAGGTTTTTACAAGGCAAATGGGGTTAAGTGGCTTGCCCAAGGCTACACAGCTAGGTAATTATTAAGTGACTGAGACTGTTTTTGAACCCAGGTACTCCTGACTCCAGGGCTGGTGCTTTATCCACTGCGCCACCTAGCCTCCCCGACATTGTTAATATTTTTAATTTTTTGTGTACCACTACTCACTCAAACTTTTTTTGCTCCAGCAAAAGAATTCATTTTTAAATTCAATTTTGAATTGGAAAAAAATTCATTTGGATAAAGAAGACGATCATTAAAAAAATAGAAAATGTGGTTCAGGAGTAAGGACCCAGCCAATTTAAAGTCCTAGGGAGTACACAAGGTGTTCTCACCTATGTATCACATCATGATTTTTTTTTTACAGAGAAAGTTACATTATTTGTAAGTGACAGATTGGGGACTCAAGCCCAAGTCTTCTGACTAAAAGTTTTGAGCTGTCTTCCATCTATGGAGCTGCCAAGTGGGTCATCTGGTATAATCATGTGATAATGAGGCCTCATTAACCACACCTGAAACATCCCTTTGGGAACTTATCTGCAGGGTTTCTTCTTTATTTCTATTCCATAAATCACTTAGGTTGACCAGGTATGATGAATATTAAATGGTCTATGGAGAAAACCACATTAGCAGACTTCTTTTATTACTGGAGCTATGATAGGGAATTGTGGTCAGTCCCTTTAGTGAAGGATGCCTACAATAAAATGATAAAAAAAAATCGAGATTGCACAATAAATCATTTTGAACCATTGTGGAAGTAATAGATACAAAGAAACTAAAGACTTAATACACTGACTAATGGAGTCATCACTTTAACTTTTCCTATAGGGCCTCATCCTTCTCTTTTCTGAACATGTAGTATTGTAGAAAACAAAGCAGTTTTGACTTTTAAAAGTTCCCATCTATCCACACATAATTTCAGATAGCCAAAAAGTGTAAATGGGAACTGAAGCAAACTGATACTATAATTTTCCATTACCATAAATGATAGTCATAATTCTCTAATCATTCAAATAATAGCTTGTGGAAAATCAGTGACTATTGGATAATGTATATTAAAGACATTGGGGTTGACTTTAAATTACAAAAGATAGAAGAATATGAAAATTTCCCCAATTAATTTGAAAAATTTTTTCTAGTTTTCAATTCTTATACTGGATAATAATAATAATAATGATGATGATGATGATGATGCAAATATTTGAAAGGTTTAAATTTAATTATTAAAGATGAAAAGATAACAAAATTTCCCCAATCACTTTGAACAACTTTTCACACTCTTCCTAGTTTTCACTTCATATTCTGGCTAACCATAATTATAAAAACACATAGTAAAAAGGTTTGTATGCAGAGTGGGCATGTGGCTGATTGGCAATATTTGGTACTCTTATGCCATTCCTTAATCTCAATTTCCATTTTGATTTTGAAAGGTTATACCCAGATCTAAGAGCCAGAATTTCAACTTCAGCACAACTTCTTCTGTCTGGAACAACAACAGACAGTTCATTATGGCAATTATTTCAGGCACACTGTGTTCCCTAACTGCCTATCTATGGCAGATGCAAACATAAGTTAGACAGGTTTTCAAATCCTATTGATTTTTATCTCTCATCTGTTAACTACTTAGAGGAGCTGAATTGATCCTCTCTTCCATTTTTAATCATCTGAATCCTTAAAATAGAGAGACCTCATGGTGCTGTGCAAACCATACTGGCCTTACTCAGAATAAGAGTTCAAGACTTGATTTTATCTCTTACCGACTGGGTGACCTTGGTCATCACTTCACCTAGCCTGTGTTCAGTTATTCCCCTCTCTAATATGAAGAGGACAAGCTTATTGCTTCACTGACTTGCAAAATGAAGGGTTTGCATGAAATGATTTGAAAATCCTTTCTAGTCTAAATGATATGATCCTTCTCACAAGGATTGCTGTGGGGAAAGTAGCTTATATACTGTAAAGCATTTTTCAAATGTGAGGTCTTAGGATTTCAAATGCTTTATATAAACAGAAATAAAGTAGGCAAAGAGAAATAATAGAGTGTTCTCAACCAGAACATGACCAGGAAAGAGAAGTACTTTTTGGCACCTTCACCTAGGCTTCCCAACCTCCTTTTTTCTCTCTTTTTTAAATTATCTATTTCTTCCTTTTTGTATCCATTCTCTCTTTCTTGAACACTCATACACACATAAAATTACACACTCTTTTACATATAGACACTACAAACTCTTTACCCCATTCACACATTTCAATCCATCTCTATATCCTTCCACTCACATACCTTATTTCTTGCCCCCCCCCCAATACACCTCTTGGTCACCTTATATCACATCCATACTCACAACCTCCTCCACACTCATTTTTCATCCACTTACATATCCATACATTTCCTAATACTCACATACCCCTCCCACCATAATCATATTGTCCCATATCCCAATTGATTTGATATATTTTTCTTCTCAGGGTTATTTTCATTTTTGTATTATGGGTCATGACCTGGCATGGTAGAAATACAGAATTTTTAGTAGGAAACTTTGATTGGAATACTATTCCAGACATTAAAATGCTTGTTACTTTGGGCAAATCATTTAAATTCAGTTTTATTTTTTCTTGGGGGCAACTAGGTGGCTCAGTGGATGGGGTGCTAAAATCTGAGTTCAAATTTGGTCTTACTAGCTATGTGACTTGGACAAATTACCCTCTTTGCCTCAGTTTCCTTATCTGTAAAATGAATTGGAAAAATTAATGACAACTCACTCCAGTGTTTTTGCCAAGGAATTTGCCAGATGGAATATCAAAGAGTCAGACATGATCGAAGAAAAACAAATTACTTTTCTTAACTGTAAAGCATAACTAATGATCCTTGAATTACCTACCTGATAGGGTTGTAATATTTAGGAGAATGTCACTTGGAGTGACATGGAGAGACACATAGCAGATGTGAATCAGTTGCAACATTTTACAAATAAGAAATTGTATGGAAAATTAAAGGATCTCATCAAAGAGTCATTGAATCAAAAAAGATGGGTTGATCACATGTTGAAGAAAATATTTTATTATATAAATGCACATTTTTTTCTTCTGGCATCAAAATTGATAAAAGGATCTGAGTGCTAGTTTTATTCAGTCACTAATCAATTGACTTAGAGGTTATAATGGGGAATAGTGGATTGATTCATCTTAGATAGTTGCTTAAATGCATATAAAGATGTGACTTGTCCATGGTCATAAAACAGAACTGAAACCCAGGTCTTCTAAGCTCCAAGCAAATCCATGCTGCTCTGATATTTCCTACTTTTTCAGTTCATATAACAAGTTCTAGCAAGGGAGTCCTAATCTTTTAATCTAGATTAGAGAAAATTTGAGTCATTTTTGGACCCCTAAATTCTGAAAAAAGTTTTGAATGAGTTTATTCTTAAATGAATTCATAATCTCCATCAGAATGTCAATAGCAACCTATCTATGCTTGTCCAAGCTTTTTGATTACCATCTCTATCCTCCTAAAATTTTCTACTGGCAATCCAACTAATGGAACTTTTTTTGAATTCTTTTGGTATTGTGAGTATCTCAAGGAAGTAGACAGACCTTGAAACACCTACCTCTTGTTCTTAACATATGATCAACCCATCTTCTTTTTTTTTTTTGATTCAACAGCTCTGTGATGACATTTTTTACTTTTCCTCTATAATTTCTATTTGTAAAATGTTGCAATCTATTCACATCATCCATATGCCTCTCCATGCCACTACCAGTGACATTGTCTTTAAATATAATATCTAGAACTGAGGAGGAAAACAAATGGCTAAAGAGATCTTTGGGGGATTTTATTTCTCTCTTTTAGAAAATTAAATAAGTCATGTTCCATTCTTCCATTCCCTTTTCATTTCCCCCACATTTCACTCATCACCTCCCAAGTTCTATTTTAGACTTTACTGAGTAGTCAGAGCAGGTGATGTTGCTGACACCTTATCAGCACTTGTAATTTCAATACCATAGCCATGACTTGTCAGTGGGATTTTCCAAAGTATTTGGCATATGGCAACCTTAGAACAACTCCAGCAATGCTAATAATAAAAAGCTCTCCCTTTGGGATGCCTCAGAAGCAGATGTAAAACATTATCTTGTTATGAACTAGATTAAAGAAGGTTCCTCTGATGAGGGAATCATTTTTTTTATCCTTTGTAATTTCCTCTTTCTAATTACAACCAGAGAATAGATTAGGCTATTAATATCTGCATGTTATTCTCTAGATCAAGAGTGAGAACCTTGATTAGGAATGAAGTTGCCCTAGTCCTCAAAGGACATCAGAGTTTAGGAAAAGAGCAATGAACTAGGATTTTTAGATTCAATTTTGATTCTCATGTGTGTGTAACCTGGGACTGGTCATTTTACTACTTTTTGCTTCAGTTTCTCCTAGCAATGTGAGCTAGATTTGAATTCTTAACCTGTGAGCAATTGGAAAAAAAAATTTGATATTTATGTTTTGATATATTATTATTTAATATGATTGGTTTCCTTTGTAATCCTATATTTTATTTTACACATTTAAAAAGACTCTTCTGAAAAGAGGTCTATAGGTTTCACAGATTGCCAAATGGGTTCCATAACTCTCAAAACTATTCAGAGTTACATGATCTCTAGGGCCCTCTTAAAAGCCATAATTAAATCAAAGGGTTTCCTTGTTAATAAGTAGACATTTCTCCCACCTTCTCCCTAAGCATTCAATCAAGTTCTCCTGTCTACATTCACCTGGGAAATCATTTTGGGCACAATCAGGACAGTGTCTCAAAAGTGTCAGGACAGTTTTAAGCTATTAAAATTGTTACTCAACTAGATGTGGTGGTGATGACAGTAATCATAGGATCATTTCAAGAAGGGATCTCCAAGGACATCTTGTAAAACCCTCTCATTTCATTTCTGAGGAGAGGCCTAGATGAAGTCAGATAGCTTACTTTATGGCACACAGTAAGTGACAGAACTGGGACCCTGATGCAAATTCTCTTGTTCTGGAGTTTATAGTCTTTCCATTCTACTATATTGGAGACTCTTCATTCTTGCATTTTATTTATACACGTAACAGATCTTCCTGGGGCATCATTTTGATTCATCTTGACTTGTAACTCCTGTCCCAAAGCCCAATGGTATGAAACACTCTCTTTATTGTGGGGTATGAAGGCCTACTATGAGGAATGTGGTTGAGTTGACAAAAGACAGTTCTCAGTCAGTCCCCTTTTCAGATTCTATTCTATTTGGGGGAAGTTTACCCATGGGTGAAATCTAGAATGCTCTCTCTTGGTTGATTTGAGTTGCTTGTGGGAGATCTCCTTTACCCTGTTATTGTTTGTTATATATTCTTCTATGTATACTTCTCTGATTTCTGTTTTGCTATAATCTGAATAAATGGATTAGATAAATGAATTTCTTTGCTATTTGCTTATGTATGCTCATAATGGAACTGGGAGATATAGAACTTGGGATCTTTTTTCCCCAAAATAACAATATGATCAAAAGTTAGATCATTTCCCCTAATATTGACATCTGACCTTTTAGCTCTTCTGGGTTGCATTGCCCAACAAAATTGTCAAAGGCCACACATAGATTTTAATATTTATTTATGATTACAATGGAATCCAAATTAACAATGAGTATGAGAATAAAATGTAATAATATAAAAGTATTATAATATAATAAAATATAACAATAAAATAAGTATAATAATAATAAAATATTTACTTTTTAAATAAAACAGAAGACCATGTTATTTTTTAATGTGAACACTGGGCCTACTTTTTCAATACTAGTGCATCTATATCTGGTAGTGATGGAAAGAATATTTTCAAAATGCTCTTCTGAAATTTTTGTTCTTTGTTTTGCTTTTGGTATGCTTCACACAGGAAAAAAATTGCTCAAAAATATGCATACTCCTCAAAAGAGATATCATGAGCAGGGCATGTTTGTGAAATGCTGAATATTTTTATTTAGGGAGGTATAATTTCTAAGAGTTCAATAAAACACTTGAATAAATTTTTCTTTAAGTTGCACATATGATTATTTTTTGACTAGGCAATGGGCTTAAGTGACTTGCCCAAGGTCATACAGCAAGGTAATTAGTAAGTCTCTGAGGTCACATTTGAACTCAGCTCCTCCTGACTCCAGGGCTGGTGCTCTAACCACCGTGCTACCTAGCTGTCCCACTAAGTTGCACATATAATTGCAGCTCTAAACCTTCTATTTGAAAGTTTTCAAGCAACATGTTGATATCAAGTAAGAATGGAGCAGCAAAAATACTGAAATGCAGATGGTATACTTAAGATCTTGAAATCTATTCTCAAATTCCTATGACAAAATAGCAATTAATGCTGCATACAATGAGGCTTTTTGTTGTAATTACAATAAATCCTATTATGTTTTAAAATAAAGGTCCTAATTCTTAGATATATAACTTTTCTTTCAGTTGAAATTTTATTTTATATTTCCAAAGGTATTTTTTCAACATTCAACCATTTGCAAATTTGAGTTCTACCTTTTTCTAGCACCCTCCCTTCCCTCTTCCCTTCTCATGGCAATGTACAATCTGGTAAAAATTTTATATGTACAGTCTTATTTAATGTAGTTCATAGTCATGTTATAAAAGAGGAATTAGAACTACAGAGAAAGAAAAAAACATGGGAAAGAAAGGAAAAACATAAAAGAAGTTTTTAAAAAGTGAACATAGTATGTTCCATAGTTTTTTGATTTGGATGTGGATGGAATTATCCATAACAGGTCTTTCAGGATTGTCCTTGATCTCTGAACTGCTGAGAGGAGCTGCATTTATCATAGTTGATCATCTTTCAATGTTGTCATTAATGTATATAATGTAATCCTGGTTCTACTTACATCACTCAGCATTAGTTCATGCAAATTTCTACATGCTTCTCTAAAGTCTGACCACTCATGATTTCTTATAGAACAATAGTACTCCATAACATACAGTCATTCCCCAATTGATGGGCACCCCTCAATTTCCAATTCTTTGTCACTACAAAAAGAGCCGCTATAAACATTTTTGAAAATGTGAGACTTTTCCCATTTTTTAAAATGATTTCGTTGACATATAGACTTAGTGTTGGTATTCCTGGATCAAAGGTTTTATTGCTCTTTTGGAGTAGTTCCAGATTGCTCTCCAGAATAGCTGGATCAGTTCACAACTCCACCAATAGTGCAGTAGTGTCCCAATTTTCCCATGTTCTCTCCAATATTGATCATTTTCCTTTTCTGTCATTTTAGTCAATCTGATAAGTGTTGTTTTATATGTGCATTTGTATTGTTTTAATGTACATTTCTCTAATGAAAAATAATTTGGAATATTTTTTCATATGAATATACATAACTAATTTCTTCATCTGAAAACATGCAAATCTTTTGCTAAAAAAAAACCTCCAGTGGTCTGTGGGACTACACAATATTAGCTGCTTGAAAAAGTCAAGCCATGCTAGTTAAGGGTTAAAGTGGTCTTTAATGTTGCAATGTTTGTACATGCACTCACCTATTTATTCAGTTTTTGGTTCTGTGGTATGGTCTGCATGAATAAATTTTGTATGTGTACTACAAGCCATAGATTTGATATACCCAATGAACAATTTGTAAAGGAGGAAGTAGATATGCTCCTAACTCTCATTTCCCTTCTTGGCAGCAATTAAATTATCCCTAGGAGAAGAAAAAGCGGAGAAGAGGTTAGAGATGTTTATTCTGCCTCCCTTTGAGCCACACAGGATAATGGTGCATAATGAACTCACCTTAAATACAGAGTCCCATATGAGGTATTTCATGTACCCATAAGTCATTCATATTTCTAAAATAAGCAGCAATATTATGTCATATCAATAAATATTTATTATGCATAATATATATTAGGTACTGTGTGTTAAATGTTAGAGATGCAAAAAGAAAGAAATGACACCCCTGAACTTAAAGAACTTAGGCTTTATTGAAAAAGTCAATATTCAAAGAAATATATATATATATACATACATATATGTAAATATATATCTAAAATTTTCAAATATATATATAATTTTCAAATGGGTTAAATAGGAAATATATTATAGGGAAAGCACTGGAATTAAGATGTGTTGGGGAAAATTTCTTTTAGAAGGTAGGATTTTAGTTGGGACTTAAAGGAAGTCAGAGAGGCCTGTAATTGGAGCAGAGGATAGAGAATATTTCAAGCAGAGAGGACAGTCAGAGAAAATTCTGGAGATAAGAATATCTTATTTCTGGAACAGTCAGGAGACCTATGAGTACATATCAGGAAATAAGGTACAAGAAGACTGAAAAAGTTGAAGGAGCTAGGTTATGAAGGGCTTTGAATGTCAGAGAATTTTGTATTTGATCTTGGAGACAATAGGATGCCATTGGAATATACTGATGAAGAAAATGACATAATCAGACATACACTTTAGGTAAATCACTTGAGTAGATTTAGTGTAGGATGGATTGGAATGTGAAGAGACTTGAGGCAGATAGACCTATCAGAAAGCTATTACAATAAATAGTTCAGGAATGAGGTGATAAGGACCTTCACTAGAGAGGTGGTAATGTCAGAAGACTGAAGGGAGCATATTCAAAGGTTGTTTTTTTCATTGCTTGGATATATAGAAGGTGAAAGATAAGCAATCCAAAATGACTTCTAGATTTCAAGTGTGAAGAACTAGGAGGATGGTATTGTCCTCTGCAATAACAGGGAACATAGGAGGGGTAGAGGGTTTCGATAGGAGGAAAGATAATGAGCTGTAATTTGGATGCAGGGAGTTTCATAAATCTATGCGATATTCAGTTGGAGACATTTGAACTGTTTTAGGCAATGTGAGACTAAAGTTCAGCAGAGAGTTTGGAGCAGGATATTTGAGAATCTTGAACATAAAAATAGTAATTAAATCCATGGGAGCTAATGAGGTCACTAAATAAAGTAGTATAGTGAAGAGAAGAGTGCCCAGAACAGAACCTTGAGGATATGATCTTGAGGAAGATTCAACAAAGGAGACAGAGGAGTAATCAGATAGATAGGAGAATGAGGAGTGTCATATCCAATAAATTTAGAGAGAAGAGACTATGGAGAAGAAAGCGAAAAACAGTGTTAAAAGCTACAAAAAGGTCAAGAATGAGTATTGAGAAAAGGTCATTGATTAAGGCAACCAAGAGATCATTAATAATTTTGAAACAAGGAGTTTCAGTACAAAGATAAAGTTGGAAGCAGATTGTAAGGGATTAAGAAGAGAGTGAAAGAGATTTACTCTTAGTCTCATCGCCACCCATCCAATCTATTTCCGAGTTCTGTCTATTCTTCCCTCCTGTCCTCTGATACTACCACCATCCTACTGCAGACACTTGTCACCTCATGTTTAAACTATTTCATTATTCTGCTGTTTGATCTCCTGGACTTAAGTCTCTTCCTGCTTCAGCTGATCACTCAGCAGTCAAATTAATCTTCCTAAAGCAGATAGTTTTGATGGTGTTACTTACTTGTTCAAACACCAGTGACTCTTTACAGTATCAGATAGAAAACCTGTTTTAAAAGCCTGGAAAGACTTACATAAACTGATGCTGAATGAAATGAGCAGAACCAGAAAGAACATTATTCACACTGATAACTACTTTGGGTGCTTATCAACAAAGATGGACTTGTTCATTTCAGCAGTGCAATAATCAAAACCAATTCTAAAAGACTTGTTATGGAAAATACTATGGATCTATATGTTTAGCATAATTACACAATAATAGATTATTTTCTATTGAGGGAAGGGAGAGGGACAGTGTGGGGGAGGGAGAAAAGTAAAATTCAAAACCTTGAAAAAAAGATTGGTAAAAACTACCATAGCATATTGTTGGCAAAACAAATAAATAAGAATTTTTAAATTGAGAGAAAAAAGAAAGAAAATCATTCATTTGACTCCAAAACCCTTCAAAATCTGACCCCTTCTACTTTTCCATTCTTCTTATACTCTACTGTCTTCCATTCCCAAATAGAACCAGGAACATTGATTTCCTGGTTATTCCTTATAGAAAACATTCTATTGCCAGATTCTGGGCATTGTCACTAGCTGTTCCATATTTCTGGAATACTTTTCCTCCTTATCTTAATTTCTAGGCTTCTCTGGCTTCAAGTCCCAGCTAAAATTCCATCTTCCAGGAGAAATATTTCTTGATCCCTCTTAATTGCTCATGACTTCTCCTCTGTTTAGAGTGGGAAATCCAGTCCCATTTTATCTCTTAGCTTGCCCATCTTTGACAAGAAAACCTTAAATGGGGTCATGAAGAGTAAGACACAGTTGAACAACAGCAAGAGCCTAATTATTATTTTGTCCATTTTACAGATAAATGAGTTGACTGATCTCATTTTTCCATCCTATAATTCTCTTTTGAAATCTTTATCTCTAGAAGCAATAGTAAATGAATAAGGAAACAAGAATTTCTTAAATAACTACTGTACTAGACACTGTACTGTTTTACAAATATTTTCTTATTTTTTATAGATTTTATTTATTTTGAGTTTTACAATTTTTCCCCTAATCTTATTTCCCTCCCCCCACTCCCCACAGAAGGCAATTTGTCAGTCTTTACATTGTTTCCATGGTATACATTGATCCAAAATGAGTGTGATAAGAGAGAAATCATATCTTTAAGGAAGAAACATAAAGTATAAGAGATAGCAAGATCAGACAATAAGATTCAGTTTTTTTCCTAAATTTAAGGTAATAGTCCTTGGTCTTTGTTCAAACTCCACAGTTGTTTCTTTGGATACATGGTACTCTCCATTGCAGAGAGCGCCAAATTATTCCTGATTGTTGCACTGATGGAATGAGCAAGTCCTTCAAGGTTGATCATTGCCCACATGTTGCTGTTAGGGTGTACAGTGTTTTTCTGGTTCTGCTCATCTCACTCAGCATCAGTTCATGCAAATCCTTCCAGGTTTCCCTGAATTCCCATCCCTCCTGGTTTCTAATAGAACAATAGTGTTCCATGACATAGATATACCACCGTTTGCTAAGCCATTCCCCAATTGAAGGATATTTACTTAAAATATTTTCTTATTTGATCTTCATGACAATTCTGTCATAAGGTAGGTATTATTATCCCCATTTATACTTGAGGGAACTGAGGCAGAGGGAGGTTAAGTGACTTACCCAGGTTTATTCAGCTAGAAAGTATCTGAGGACAGACTTTGCAGTTGAGCCTTGCTGAGGACAAGCTCAGTTAGCCTTCTAGCTTCCTTTAGTGAAGTGGTAGGCATTTTAGTCAGGAAAACCTGGATTCAAATCCTATCTTATTCTTACTAACTATCTGACTTAACCTTTGTCTGTCTTAGTTTCCTGATGTTTAAGATGAGTTTAATAGACTAGATTGTCTCTAAATCTGTGACCTTATGATTTTCAAAGTTCTTTGTTATAAATTGCAACCTTATGTCATTCATCTTGGGATTTTCCATTGTCATACATTTGAAATATTTTTAATTCCTCAAAGACTGTAGTGAATAGAATAACAGGTCCTGTGTGGTCTGAAGGACCTGATTTCAAATCTTGCCTCGGACACTTGATACCTAATGGCTGGGTGACCTTAAACAAGTCACTTAACTCTGATTGCCTTGCATCCAGGGTCATCTCCAGTCATCCTTTTTTTAAGGTTTTTTTTCAAGGCAAATGGGGTTAAGTGGCTTGTCCAAGGCCACACAGCTAGGTAATTATTAAGTGTCTGAGGCCAGATTTGGACTCAGGTACTCCTGACTCCAGGGCCGGTGCTCTATTCACTGTGCCACCTAGCCACCCCATCTCTAGTCATCCTGATTCATATCTTACCATTGGACTCAGATGACTCTAGAGGAAAAAGTAAATCTGATGATTGAGCACAGTACCCCTTGACTCAAATCCAACTCACTTGAATGTCATGACATCATCTCCCTCAAGTCATGGTCTTTGAGAATGAAGGGCAAACATTAGCATCATCCATCAGATTCTACCTTTACAATATTTTTCATTTCTCATGGAGGATGATTCCTATATAAGAAATTTTCCATTTCTTATCATTTTGGAGAGGAATAAGGATAGTAAGAGGACTTGAAATCATGTTGTGGTAGATTTATTGAAGGAACTGAGTTTCATTTGTGTGGAGAAGAAGAGACTCAGGTGGAACACGAATCCTGTCTTCAAATTTTTTAAAGAAAATTCTGTTTAAAAAAAAAAAAGGTGGGGGGACTTTTCCAGGGTGGAGCCAAGATGGCAGCGTGAAGCTAACAAGCCCCCCAGTGTTTTTCCCTAACAAAGACAAATGAAACCTCTTCACTGACATTCAAGCTACAGATCCCACCAAGAAAAAGAGAAGATCCAGAGAAGTTTTCAGTGGTAGACATTGCAGAGGACCTTCAATGAAGGTCTGTCTCTTTGGGGTAAAGAGGAAGTAAGCCCAGGAGGTGGGAGTGCAGGAAAGTCAGTACTAGGCTTCTAGCTACACTGCAGTCCAGGCTCCAAGAGCTTGACAACAGCAGAGGTCCCAGAAGATAAATTAGCAAGCCAGCAGGGTGTATCCCAACCTCAAACAAAGTCTGAAACCTGAGAACACCAGGGTAAAAGACAGGACTGGATGAGGAACAAGTCACTGCTAAGTCAGAACTTGAACATAAAAGCAGAACAAACCTCTGTAAAGACAAGACCTGGACTGCAACATCTTGGCCAAAGATAAGCCAGGGATCAGACCCCAGCCCCAACATAAAACGCTTGAATCTATATTCCCTATACCCGAGGAGCAGAGCTAAAACAAGAAATATGGGCAAAAAAGCTAAAAGAGCGCTCATTATAGAAAACCATTCTACAGACAAAGATGATAACAATTCCATGTTGGAAGAAGAAATCAGTGAGAAATCACTCATAAGGGAAGTCTCAAATGAGTCTTTGAATTGGGCTCAAATCCAAAAGTTCAATGAAGATCTTTAAAAAAGAATTTAAAACTCAAAGAAGAGAGGAAGAAGAAAAATGTAAAAAAAGAAATGAGAGTCATGCAAGAAAATTACTAAAAACTGACCAGAGAATTCAATACCTTTAAAAAAGGAAGCACAAAAAATAATTGAATAAAATAAAACCCTAAAAATTAAAATTGAACAATTAGAAACCAGTGAACCTAGAAGACTACAAGATTCCATCAAACAAAATAAAAAAGGCTGAGAAAGTTGAAGAAAATGTAAAGTACCTTTTAGAGGAAAAAAAGCAAATGACCTGGAAAATAGATCCAAGAGAGATAATCTATGAATCATTGGACTACTGGAAAGCCTAGATCAAACGAAGAACCTGCAAAATATCATGCAAGAAATTATTAGAGAAAACTGTCTAAATCTTCTAGAACAAGAAGACAATATAACCATTGAAAGAATACACAGAATTCCACCAGAAATAGATCTCAGGATAAAAATTACAGAACTCTCAAAAAAAGAGAGAGAATACTTACTACAAGCAGCAAAAAGAAAAAAAAAATTAAATACAAAAGAAACACAATCAGACTAATACAAGACTTATTAGCTTGAACACTGAAAGACAGAAGACCTAGAATACCATATATTGGGGGCAAGGGACCTGATATTACAACCCAGTACTACCCTGCAAAATTCAACATATGGCTTTTTTTTTTGCAAGGCAAATGGGGTTAAGTGGCTTGCCCAAGGCCACACAGCTAGGTAATTATTAAGTGTCTGAGACTGGATTTGAACCCAGGTACTCCTCACTCCAAGGCCAGTGCTTTATCCACTACGCCACCTAGCCACCCCTTCAATGTATGGCTTTCAGAATTTCCTGACCCAAAACAGAGAATTCAATTGCCAATTGCTAAATACACAATTCAAGAGTTGCATTAAAAGGTAAATGAAAAAGGGGAGGAAAAAACAAAACAAAACAAAATAAATATTGGTCAAGATCATAAAATTCTATACAACCCTAAAAGGGAAGACATAACAATTCTAATTCTTGAAAACTTTACTTCTCTTAGGATAATTAAAGGGTTGAATATAATTGAAGAGAATGAACTTAAAGGATATGAGTATAGTTGGGTCTTGTCTCTACATTGAAGATGCCTAAGATGACATTATGTTTGAGAGAAAGAGCCCTGATGAAAAGCATGTGTATTAACTTTAAACTTAAGTGTCTCATTATCCTTTGATCCACTTTAATTCTGCTGTGCTGACAAAGTTTAGCACTTTGTCTGATGAGGGCATCATAAACTGGGAGGTTCTGAGTCAGTGTTTCCCATAATTTACAATCATTTGTAAAGTTCTCAAAGTTCTTCAGAGCTTCCCAGTAGTTAGAGCCCTTTAGGATTCTTGCAGTTACTTTGGGGCGGCTAGGTGGCACAGTGGATAAAGCACCTGCCCTGGAGTCAGGAGTACCTGGGTTCAAAATTGGTTTCAGACACTTAATAATTACCTAGCTGTGTGGCCTTGGGAAAGCCACTTAACCCCATTTGCCTTGCCAAAAAAACCTAAAAAAAAGAAAGAGATTCTTGCAGTTAATTAAATCAGGGTTTGACTTAATCCTTGCTTTACTTAACAAAGGGTTAAGTACCGTGTGTGTGTGTGTGTGTGTGTGTGTGTGTGTGTGTGTGTGTGTGTGGTAATGTGTGAGAGAAAATAGGCCTGGGGGAAGGGGTACAAATTGTTCAAGAAATGACTTGGCTTTGGATAATACTTTGGCTCATGAGTAGAATTGTATGTGCTTGGAGGGTACCTAAAAAGGGAGTAAGGCAAAAAAAAAAAAAGGATTATAAATTATAATTTGATGTAATTTGAGACAATGCTGCTTATAAAGCAATCAATCAATAAATCTGTGATGATATTTTGATATCAGTATGAGTTTATCAAGCAATCCAATAATCACACTGTGATTGATGATACTTGATTAATAGTATCTGAATGATAAATAACACCAGTGAAGAGGTATGAAGATTTATAATTATAGAGGAAAAGAAGGGAGAGTATGAACACTGAGTAAATTCTATTCAATAGATTTGGTATAGTGAGGAAATAAGTTACATTCCCATTTGAGTGTAAAAATCTATCCTGATTTACAGGGAAGGGGTGGGACTGGGGAAGGGAAAGATTAGGGAAGAAGGGTCTGATAAACGTGAAGGTGAAGGTATAAGTGAGAATAAACTGAAAGTTAAACTTTAAAAGAAAAGTTAAAGGGGAAAAGGAGTAAAATTTGGTAAGGAGGAATAAGAGGAAAGGAAAGAGAAAAATATAAATGGAGAAAGATAACAGGGAGGGAAATACAGAAATAGTAATCTTAATTGTAAATGTGAATGGGATGAACTGTCCCCCAAAATGGGATTAAGTGGATTAAAAGGGATTAAAAACAAGAATCCTACAATATGTTATTTACCAGAAGCACATTTGAAGCAGAGAGATACAGACAGCATAAAGGTAAAAGGATGGAACAGAATATATTATGCCTCAGCTGAAGTAAAAACAAAATCAGGGGTAGCAATCCTGATCTCAGATAAAGTATAAACAAAAATCAATCTCATTAAAAAAGATAAGGAAGGAAACCCCATCTTCTTAAAAGGCACCATTGGTAATGAAGCTATTTCATTACTATACATGTGTGCACCTAAGTGGTATAAGCATCCAAATTCCTAGAGGAAAAGCTTAGAGAATTACAAGGAGACATAGATAAAAAACTTTAATAATGGGTGGACCTCAACCTCCCTCTCTCAGAACTAGATAAATCTAACCACAAAATAAACAAGAAGGAAGTTAAGAAGGTGAATGAAATTTTAGAAAACTTAGATATGATAGATCTCTGGAAAAAAGTTAATGGGGATAGAAAAGAATATACCTTTTTCTTGGCAATATATGGTACCTCTATTATAATTGATCATATACTAGTGCACAAAAAACTTATTACGAAATTCAGAAGGACAGAAATAATAAATACATACTTCTCAAACCATGATGCAATAAAAGTGACATATAATAAAGGGTCATGGAAAGATAAACCAAAAACTAATTGGAAATTAAACAACTTAATCTTAAGTAATGGATGGATCAAACAGCAAATAATAGAAAATAATCAATAATTATATCCAAGAAACTGATACTAATGAAACATCATACCAAACTTTATGCCAAGGCAGTTTTGAGGGAAACTTTATATCTCTAAATGCCTATGTGAATAAAATAGAGAAAGAGGAGATCAATAAATTGGATATGCACCTAAAAAAAGCTAGAAAATGAACAAATTAAAGATCCCCAATTAAATATCAAATCAGAAATTTTGAAAATCGGGGGGGAGATTAATAAAATTGAAATTTAGAAAAACATTGATCTCATAAACAAAAGTAAGAGTTGATTTTATGAAAAATTCAATAAAATAGATAAACCTTTGGTAAATCTGATTTAATAAAGAAAAAATATAACCAAATTACCAGTATCTAAAAATTAGCAGGATATAAAATAAACCCACATAAATCATTAGCATTTTTAATACATCAATAACAAAGTCCAAGAGCAAGAGATGGAAAAAGAAATTCCATTTTAAAGTAAAGACAACATAAAATACTTGGGAATCTACATTCCAAGATAAACCCAGAAACTATATGAACACAATTATAAAGTCACCCAAATCAAGTCAGATCTAAATAATTAGAAAATTGGTCAATTGCTTATGGTTAGGTTGAGATAATATAATAAAAATGACAATTCTGCGCAAATTAAATCACTTATTCAGTGTCACAGCAATCAAATTACCAAATAAATATTTTTACCAGCTAAAGAAAGATAGTAACAAAATTCATCTGGAGTTACAACAGGGCAAGAATACCAAGGAAATTGATGAAAAAATGTAAAAGAAGGTGTCCTAGATCTTCCACTTCTAAAACTATACTATAAAGTAGCAGTCTTCAAAACTGCCTGGCATTAGTTAAAAAATAGAGTAATGGATCAGTGGATTAGAATAGGTTCAAAAGAAGCCACAGTAAATGACTAGAGCAATCTACTGTTTGACAAATCCAAAGACATCAGCTTCTGGGATAAGAACTCACTCTGATAAAAATTGTTGGGAAAACTGGAAAATAATATGGCAAAAGTAGGTATGGACTCAATCTCACACCCTTTACCAAAATAAATACAGGATTTAGACATAAAGGGTGACACCATAGATAAATTATTAGAGGGGCAGCTATATGGTGCAGTGGATAGAATATTGGCCCTGGAATCAGGAGTACCTGAGGCTCTTAATAATTATCTAGTGTGTGGCCTTGGGCAAACCACTTAATCCCATTTGCCTTGCAAAAAACCTAAAAAGTAAAAATAAATAAATTAATTAATAGACCAAGAAATTATCTGTCAGATCTATGAAAAGGGGACAAATTCATAACCAAACAAGAAACAGAGTAAATTATAAACTGTAAAATGAATGATTTTGATTATATTAAATTAAAAAAAAATCCCACTAATAAAATCAATGTTGCCAAAATTAGAAGGAAAGCAGAAAGCCCAGAAATAGTCTTCACAACTAGGAGTTCTGATAAAAATATAAATATATAGAGAATATATAGAGAATTCTCTATATATAAATATATAGAGAATTGCATCAAATTTTTAAGGTTACAAGTCATTCCCCAATTGATAAATGGTCAAAGAATATGAATAGAGTTTTCAACTGAAGAAAGTAATATGAAAATTGCTCCAAATCATTAGTGATTAGAGAAATGCAAATTAAAACAACTATGAGGTATCACCTCATACCTATCAGATTGACTAAAATGAGAAAAAGGGAAATGATAAATGCTGGAGAGAATGTGGGAGGATTGGGACATTGATACATTGCTGGTGGAGTTGTAAATAGATCCAACCATTCTGGAGAGCAATAAAACTGCTCATTCCCTTTGATTCAGTATTTCTAATTCTAGACTGTATTCATAAAAATCATAAAAAAGTGGGGAAAGTCCCTCATGTTTCAAAATATTCATAGCAGCTCTTTTTGTAGTGACAAAGAATTGGAAATTGAGGAGGACTATCAATTGGGGAATGGTTAAAGAAGTTATGGTACATGAATATTATGGAATGTTATTGTTCTATAAAAAATCATAAATGGTTGGATTCTACGGAAGCATGGAATGACTTACAGGATCCAATGATGAGTGAAGGGAGCAGAATCAAGAGAACAAAGTACACATTAACAACACTGTATGATGGAAGCAGCTCCTTTCAACAGTTCAGGGAGTTAGGACAACCATATTAGACCAGTTATGGACTATGCTAACCCCATCCAGAGAAAGAAAAACAAAGAAAAATAAAAACAAACAAAACCCTTTCATAATATGATGAACACTTTATAAAAATTATCTCTTATGTATCTCTTTTCCTTATTCTTAATTACTCATACCCAAAATGACTATAAACATGTTTATCAAAAATATGTATGTATAATGTTAACCTGACTGTGGAGGTGGGTGGGAAGGGAGAGTGGAAGGAAATTTTGTAACTTAAAAAAATGCATATGCATGTGGATGAACGGTGAAAAAATTTCACAACATGTATTTGGAAAAATAAAAAATCAATTAAAAAAGGGGAGGAGCATACATATTCTGCTTATCCCAGAGAGAGACATTAGGACCAATTGGGAGAAGTTATAGTAAGGAAGATTTTGTCTCAATAAAGGGAAGAATCTTCAAAAAAAAGTAGATCTATCCAACAATGGCCTAGTTATTGTTGTCATTGTGTTATCCAACTCTTAGTGAACCTCTGATCACAAACTACTGTAAAATCTAATGGTCAATTCAGATTTTCAGTTACAAGAGTATTAGCAAAAGATGAATCACCCTTTCCCAAATGAGCCCCAAAGACAAAGTGCAGTCATTTAAAAGTCAGTGAAACCAAATTGTCTTTTCCCAATAGTTTCTCCTAAAGTAATTTACATCATCCACATTGTCATCAGCATTAGTTACATGTCATTATTTCACTCTGAATACAAATGAAAATTGTAGAAGAAGATCTAAAAAGTGTGAGCCAGAGGAGAGTAAGAATACTCCTTGGACCATAGGTTCACAGATTTAAAAGGAGAGGAGACCTTCGAGATCATTCAATCCAATCTCCTCAATTTGTTGATAAGAAAACTGGAGCCCAGAGAAGGTTATTAACTTGTCCCCATTCACTCAGGTAGTTAGAACCAAGTATTCCTTCTCCTATACCATTTTGTCTTCAAAAGAAAAGTAAATCAAATGTGATTGTCTGTTTCTGTGACTTTGTGGACTAAAGATATTTTGTTGAATTTCTGTTCATTTTCTAGAGCAATATTTATTTTCTGGAAATAGGTGTTAATATTTTCCAAATACTTTAATATTTCATGGACCTTGGATCTCTTTGAATGATAACTGTACGTTACAAAGCATAGCCTTTCAGTATTGCATTACTTTTGTCATTTTGTAGAAGCCCCAAATTTCCTTCATTCCTTCATTCTTTCATTCCTAAGGGATATGGGGTATCTCTTCCCTAATATTATTGTTCAAGCCTTCACCAACTATGATTCCCTCACATTGTAGGTGCCAATAAGTAACAAAGTGGTTCAATTTAACTTTTGATATCAATTAGCTTTCCAAGGAGTTATTATTTTTCTCCCTTAGTTCATCTCAGTCTCTAAGCATAGTGAGTTCAAACTTTGCTCAGTTCCTCCGTAGCATTAGTCTCACAAAGTTCATAAACAGATGTGGCATGACTGCCAAATATGTTCTCATCTCAACTTCTTCTGACCTGGGTCTCCCAAATCATAGCTTGGTCTTTACAGCATTAGTGATGTTTGGCATTGACTCCTGATCTTCAAAAATGCACAAGGGCAGAGAATCTAATCCCTTCACTTAAAATGGATAAAAGAATAAATGCAAAGACAGACACCAAACCCTGACCTGAATTCACAGGCTGCAGTAGGGAGACACCAATGCCTCTCCTCTTAGTCTTGTTTCCCACCAGATACAATTAGCAAAAGAGTCAAACCAAGAAAAATGTAGCAGAAGAGAAAATGGTAGTGCCTTCTATCTTTTTTGATTGTTTTAAAAACCAAAGATTCTCCTATACACTCCATGGTCTAACTGATCAGGATCAGTTGCAGAATGTCTACACTTGCTTCAACATCTTTCAAGGCACTTCCATCACATGTCATCATTACTTTTCCTAAAGCAGGTTCTGTAGGCTCTCCTCAAAGAATTTCCTTAAACAGAACACTCTGTTAAGCACATATGTACTTTTTATGTACATCGTTTCTCCTCTACTGAAAGCTCCTTGTGGGCAGGGGTTATTTTTCATTGCTTAATACAGTCTCATGCACAGAGATTAAAATGTTTACTGACTGACTGATCTGTAGAAGAAATTTCCTTACCAGCAATTCCCTATAGTAATAAAATCACAAATATTGACAAACATATATGTGTATGTGTGTGTGTGTGTGTGTGTGTGTGTGTGTATACAAATGCTATAGTATGGAGATTAATATTTGGATAAAGTTTGATATTTTAGCTCTATTTTGCATGACTTTAAAGATTTATTTTCCTATATAATTAACAGTATAATTTATTATCTATTTGTTGTTTTACTGATTTATATACTTACTTTACCTATTTAGACTTTTAAACATGTACCTTTAATATGTGATTTATAGTGTGATAAGCTAATAGAACACAAAATAACTGCAATTATACATATTGAATTTTAGAAAATGATAATCACAATATAAGCTTTCATTTTATAATAGTTTTTCATTTTCTTCCCTTATATTGTCTCCAATCACCATGAATCTTCCCTTATTTTGATTACATTGCTGCCTTAAGAATTTGAATCCTTAGGCAACTTATTTCTTTCTTTAACCTTTAATATAAAATATTATAATTAAAATTATAAATAAATTATAAAATTATAAATAATAAACTCTCAATTGTACTTAAAATGGCACTTATGAGTAATTTATTCAGTATAGTGATATATTGGTATGAGAAGTCTTTTAAATGATGAAAATCATCAAATCAACTACACATTATAATCTGGGCATTAAGGAATTAAGTGCCCTGTTCAAATAGTATACAATAGAGCCAGAACTTGAACTTAAGTCTTAGCAGCTCTTGATCAAAATCTTCATTTACTATACCATATGATTTCTTAGGACATAATGTTAAAGAAATTGTTATATTGGAGAAAAGAAACATTTCCTGAAAAAATTCTGATTTTTCATAGTAGAATGCTTTTGGGAGATGCTAAAGTCGGCTAGACAGCTAATGTTCATGGATGATCAATAAACTTAATGAATGGTACTAGAATTATTTTCCTTTAAACCTAAAACTTATTTTTTAAATTGATGATACCCATAACTCTACTTTATTGAAGTCACTCTCAGAAATTACAAAAGCATAAGCAGAGTCCTGTTTATCACTTTGCTAGGCTTTCAGGCACCATGTTGATATATTAACACCCACTTCCTGAGGACAGCACTCATTAGTTTAAGAAGCGACTAATTGAACATTATTAATGGATATGAATGATTTTCCTTCTCTCTCTCTCTCTCTCTCTCTCTCTCAAGCCACCAACAGTCCATGGCATCTGTGGATTAAGTAGCCAATGTCACTTTCTGTATAATCTGGCAATGGGTTCTATGATCTTACCCACATAGAAGCAGCCCAAATCCCTGACTCCAAGCTCCATATCAAAATGTTGGATTTTGCAAATGTGCTTTTTCTCTTAACCAATAATTTCTCAATTATAAAAGCTTTCCATTGTAATGATAAAAATTCTCCATATTTTAAGATGTTTTATAAACTTTATAGATTATTCTGTTTATATTAATATCATATATATCATGTACATACATGTATTTATTTTTATTTGATTTTCCTAACAACTCCATTACATAGATGGAAGAGCATTATCTTCATTTCACCATTGAAGAAAATGAGGATATGAAAGCTTGAGTCCAGAGTCATACACTAAATAAGTGTCATTATTTTGATTTGAAATCAAATTTTCTCTCCCTGTTTCCTAGTGCTGGCTTTATTTCTCATTTCCCTAAAATAAAATGCCCTCAGATGGCATACATTTAGTGATCTAAAGTTTTTTTTTTCAAAGTTTTGAGGATTTATTATACAGATGTGCTACACTTAGCCACAAGGAAAACAACCAGTCTGGAATGATACGTCCTAAAAGCGCACAATCACGAGGCAGGGAGGCGGGATATGCATTAAAAGATGGTATGTCCTTTTTTGCCAGGGAGGTGTGTCAAATAGAGTCCTTTATCAGATGGCAGAGCTTGTAGAGTCTTTAATAGGGTGGATGATGTCTGTCTCCTGAAGGATTCGGCCTTCCCGAGAATGTCACCAAGGGTTGTTCCATCTCTGCTCCTGTGGCTGGTGGCATCAGGTTACTTGGACCTCTGCCTCATCTTTCTCATTTTGCGTTTCAGCCTACGCATTTGCCTCTTCTTCCACTTGGCTCTCATGGCGCAAAGGAAGCTGTAGGGAGAGAGGAAAACAACAAGATTAGAATGGAGTGCAGGCGGCAAACGCCAAGTCCGGATGGCAGCGGATTGTGAACTCCGGCTTTGGAGGGAGGAAAAATGGGAAAGCACTCACTCGACCTGATCTAAAGTTTATAAAATACTCCTTTCCATTTGTGGCTCCAAATCTTTATTTACTACACCGTATGATCTCTTAGGGCATAACATCAAAGAAATTGTTATATTGGGAAAAAAGAAACATATTTCCTGAAAAATTTCTGATGTTGCTTTTCTTTGTTTTCACAGAGGACCAATGACATCACTGGGTGATATCATAACTTGGGCATGAATTGGATTTAAGTGAAGGGGAATAGTGTAAAGTTATCAGCTTAACTTTCTCTTCTAGAATCATTAAAATCCAGTAGCAGGAGAAAAGTCAGGGCAACTGGTTATGACCTGGATGCATTCGTCCTTGGCATCTCTGATATCTGAACAAGTACTATGCCTCCATAGTGCTTGCTTCAGTTGACTTCATGCCTTTTGGAGCAAAATTTTCCCATTCACAAATTCCACTGGGGATAGTCTTCACATGGTTAGTGCAGACATCCCTTAAGTCACTGAGAGGTGTGAGGCTTATCAGTTACCCTCAACTTGATTTAAGTCATCTACTAAGATGGTTTTACTGGGATTGATTACTGCACATCTACAGCTTCTTGGAGACAGAGGTGAATTGGGGGTCAGGTGGATCCCAAAGGTGGATGAGAAGCTCTAAAAGATTTTAGAATCTTGATCAAATCAATGACCAATCGTGTTTTCAAAGGACTTAAAATGGGGCATGTTATTCATCTCCTTATAGAGAGCAGATGGACACAGCTACTTTGTGGATTTGTTTTGCATAAGTTTATTGGTTACAAAGTTTTTTTCTTTTTTTTCTCTCTCCAAGTTTTATTGGTGAGGGATTGGGATTCATGGAAGAGGTTAACAATAATGACTACTAAAATTCACCTCCCCTCAAAAAAAATCACATTTTGGGGGGGGGTAATTCAGGGAAGAGAAGAAAATTCCTTTTGACAAGTAGGATAGTTTTGAGAGTAATGAGCTATTATTATAAATCTTTTTTTCTTAAAGCAAGTGATATGAAATACAGATCCAGTTTCATATAGAGTCAATCCTCTTTGTTTTCTATTGTGTATATGAAAATATTTTTTTCATTGCAGAATAAAATTTAAATTATGAATGGGAGAGGGAATAGTATAAATAATATACTGAAGGAATATTATGAAAGACAAACTAGGGCAGCATCAGAGGTCAATATTGCTCTCCAGATGACACTGGAGAGAATCTCAAATGCCAGATTTTCTTGATCCTCTAGGCAATTGATGTATATTTATATTTTTGAATAGCTGTATATAAGGGAAAGGGTGTTAAACTGACCTCATCATAACAGAATATTAATTTTTTGAGAAAAAATTTTGAGAATTTTAATGATTATTAAAAATTATAATATCCTCTTTAAAATATATTTTTGTCTTTCCCATTATACTTCTAAAGGACAGAAAAAATGTTCTCATTCTTTTTCTCTTCTCTTTCCCCAGGTTGACTCTCATTATCAATAGCTTTGCATATTGTATGTGTTTAGTCAGTCCAGAAAATTGACTGTTTGATTTTGCAAACTCATGAACAAGGCCATTAATCCAAGAGGAAGCTGTTTCATATTTGATCATGAAAATTGCCAAGTACAGTCACCAGAGCAGTCACAAATAAGTCACTGACAAAAACAAAGTAAATAAAGAGACCAATGGCAAAAATCAATCCAGATATAAACTGAGGTCAATGAGTGTCTCTAAATGAATTAACCATCCAGGAAATGTTATATGGTATAAATGAATACACACATTTGCAAAGGCAATCAATGAGGTAAAACCTTATATATCAAAGAGTTGATTTTGATAGTTCTTATTTTTATGTATAAGTTCCACTTCAAATGGGCAATAAAGAATTCATTCATAGAAATTCAATACAGAGTTAGTAATTATTACAAATCTAGGCCTTTGGCTCTTACCTTGCCCTTTCCTCAGGTTACCAGTTTTTATAAGTGAACACCATAGTTTTGACACTTACTGTGGGTAAGAGTACACAATATATCATAGGTAATAATCATCACCTATGTGTGTACTTTTGCTAGTCAGTCATTGGGAATAATATTTAATCAAATAAAATTTCAATTTAAGTGATGTCATAGATGGATTCCATGGCTTGGTATTAGAAAGACTTGACTTTGAAATGTGCCTCAGATACTTATGAACTGTGTGACCCTGGACAAGTCACTTAATCTCTCTGCTATTCTCAGCTTGCTCAAAAGCAAAAATGGAAATACTAAAACTACTTTTCTAACATGGTTTTTGGAAAGATTAGTGGAGTTAACATATATAAACAATTGTACACAAAGATATATCCTTTGCAATAATTACAATACCTTGAATGGGAGTGGCACAAAATACAAATTACAAGTGAGCACACATATATAGAGAGTATGTAGTGGTTTGTAGAAAACATGCATGACCAGTTACCATGCCTGGAAGGAACACTTATAACTATGGAATATTCCAAGCATGGAATAATAGATACCCATATGTCTAAGGTATATGTATGGAAGGCACAGAAAGAGGTGAAAGGCTTTCTGTGCTTATGTGTTGGCAAGATAATTCACAACTTTGATCTTTGGGAGTGGGGGGGGGGGACTGAGAGACTGGTATAATCTGGTGATATTATCATGCTATTCTCATTGTACTTGACTGAACATCACATCTCTTTTCTACATTGAGATGTCACCTAACTTATCTGAGAGCCATATCTAATGGATTGGGAACATCTTTTCATGGTCACTTCTAGGTGCATTGTATCTTCAGGGTACTTATCTTCTGGTCTTTTTACTCCCTGCTTTAAGTTTTTGGATTCCATCTTTCTATGACTATTAATTAGAAATTTTTCTCTCATCTTGGTACACTGACTAGAAAACCTCTCCTGCATAAGATCAGACTGATGATTCCTTACTTTTACCAGAGACTATGAATTTATCTATTTCTAACTAAAGGACCAATGAACAAAAATCAGGGAAAATGTCTTCTCTTTTTACCTCCTATATCTGCGGTTCAAGGATACATTGTTCTAGATAATTATCCAATTGAGGGAAGGGACTTTTTTATAACACATTTAATCCTTTATGAGGTCCTTGTACCTAAAAAAAAAAAAAAACCCTTTCAAGGGACTCTTTCAAAAGTCCCAATGCATGAGCTATGTTGAGGATTATTTAAAAATTCAGTTAATTCTTGAGATATTAGTAAGCAAACACATTCAAGTTATAACAAAAACTAAGAAAATTGGAAAGGATGCTCACTTTTCCCTTGGGCTCACAAATCATGCCTTTATTATTTATATCTCTATGTCTTGTAAATGGGACAGCTAGGTGGTACATTGGACAGAGGGCCAGGTCTGGATTCAGAAGAATCTGAGTACAAATCTGACTTCAGACACTTACTATGTTTCACTGGGAAGGTCACTTAACCCTGTTTGCTTCAGTTTCCTCACCTGTAAAACGATCTAGAGAAAAAAAAATGACAAGTCACTCCTATATCTTTTCCAAGAAAATGCCAAGAAAATCACAAATGGAGTAACAAAGACTGAGCAACAACAATTGAACATCAAAATATCTTGGAGGTTTCAGCTTTCTTCAGGACCCATTCTCAAACAACAACAGCAACATACACAAAACACACACACAAAGAAAATCCCTTCTGTTTGATTAATGTCCTTTGGCAAAAAAAAAAAAATCTTACTGTTTCCCTACTTTAATACATTCTGATCTAGGATGTTATGGTGTGATTTACCTAACAAATTAATTTTTTGTCTATTTAAAATAAATCAACTGGATTGCTTGCTATTGTACTCAATCCACATACATATTGGTTATACTGCATTGATTCAATTGACTACTTACAATTGAAATTATTGCTAATGTTGCTATCTAACCATAAGCTGCTTAGTGGTTGGTGCTTTAAGGGTTTTTAGAAAGCCAAGTGCAATGTAATGGAAGAAAATTTAGTATTGTATTTAGTAGCAGAAGTCCTTGAATTCTAGTCCTGGCTCTTCCATTTACATGCTTAAATGTGACCTTAGGCTAATTTAACCTGTTGAAGTTCTAGCTTCCTCATTGATAAGAAGAAATGAATAGACCAAATGATCAGTAATATCCCTTCCAGCTCTGAAATTTGGAGTGTAAATTTTGTTCAGAACTCATATTGACTCACTGGGAGACTGAGTAAGATGTGACCAAATCATTGTGGTCTGTAATGCTTCCCAGCATCAAATCAGTTATGTGCAAAATAAGAGGCAATTTTATTTTAAAAAGCAATGACAGTTTTGCCAAATTCTTAGTTACTAAATTTTACCAAAATTTAAGACAATTTTACCAAAGTCTCAGACATTTCTTGGTGTTTACCCAAGTTTAGAACAGACACTGTTCTCACTTTCACCTCAGAGAAGCTTTACTTACTTTAAAACTCAAGCCAGTTTCCATCTCCTTCATGTATTCTGATCCCCACAGGTCCTATGAATGCATCAATTTATGCCTAAATAGCTATTTGCCTAAATATTTACTTATCTATAATGCCTATCATATCTATCTATGTATTTATCTATCTGCCTGTGCATACTGTTTTTCATATTAAAAAAAATAAGCTTCCTGATGTAGAAATGTTTGCACTTTTTTACCCTATATCCTTAGTATTTGGCATAATGCTTAGCAACTAGTAGATTCTTAAGAAATGTTTCTTGATTCAATAGTGTATTGGTCTAGAAGGAATTATTTGTTTTCTGGTGGGTAAGCCTTTTCTTTTTCTTTTTTTGTTGGTTTTTGCAAGGCGATGTGTTAAGTGACTTGCCCAAGTCATAGCCAGGTAATTTTAAATGTCTAAGGCTGAATTTGAACTCAGGTCTTTCTGACTCCAGGGCTGGTGCTCTATTTACTGTGCCACCTAGCTGCTCTGGTAAGCTTTTCCTTTAATTTGATTTTATTCCTAGCTCTACCTTACAATTTCATCCACCACCACCCTCTCCCTCTACTTCTACCTCAATCATTACTGCCAATAGCAAGGAGGCAAAGCAAAAGATGTGGCATGGCCCTGAGAGAATTGTAGAACTATTAGTGAGATAGGGCATGCCAGGAATATCTGTCTTTAGAGGGACAGATAAGTATTGCTATTACTAGTTTAACCAATGGACCAGGTAGAGAATACTCAACTGTTCTACATTTATTAAACCAGCATCTGCTTTAGTTGGCAGAATTTGAATCTCCATATGGACTTGATGCGTTGTTTACTTAGCATTTAGTCAATTAAGTTAAAATTCTCAGAAAAAGTTTTAAAATGTATAGATACAGCATACAACCTACCTTACTATTTTAAATATAATGCAGACCTATGTCCTTCTGCCTCAGTCTACAGAATGTATGACACCATTAAAAAAAAATCAAACCAAACTAAAATCTGCCATTGCCCAGTTATCAAGCAATGAATGTATCCTTTATAATACTGATCTTCATTTTCCTGGCTCACTAACAGGTATTTGAGAATTCAGTGATGCACATTGGGAATATAATATGGAGTCTGTCTTGGATCAAAACATTTAAATAAATACAACCTCTCTTTTAAAAAAGATTTTATTTATAAGCCTTTTTTCTTCTATCTCTCTCTTTTGAAATTTTTCTGAATTAATTTCAAGGTATAAAAATACTTTTGAACTTCATAATGTCAGTTTGGTTCAGAATTTCTCATAAAAAAGCAGATTTAGCATTTTTTTTTCAATTTTCCCAGTAAACAAAATAAAATGCAAACTGTAAAACTAGGTCATAAAGAAGGAACATGAAACTATTCAAAGAATCACAAGATTATAGATTTAGAGCTAAAATGGATCTCAGGAACCATTTAATTCATTTTACAGATGAGCAACTAAGGTCCAGAGAATTCAAGTAATCCAGAGATGTCCAATCTTACTTTTAAAAAAGTTTATATTGAAAAAATAGACAATATATTTTGATTTTCCATTTTAGTGAGAGCTCTTTGGTAGCTCAGTTTTGTTTACTATAACATTTAGTAAGCCCACAGATGGGCTGCATAAAATCACCCTGAGGTTGTGGGCCACATTTTGGGCAGTACTGAAGTAACCTATCCTTGGTAACAGTGATGATAAACATAACAGTGATGATAAGCAGTGGAGCCTAAATTTACACCATGGTCTGATGCTAATCTAGTACACATTTCATTATATGAATTCTTTGTGTGGACAATTGAAGAAATTACTATAGGAGGTAAACCCAAGGTAGTAGAATGGTAAGAACCACTATGGTCAATCTCTCCTCCACTAACTCCTCTAAACAGACCTAGAAAAGGCACCAGACTTAATCCTTCTGGGGGAAATTTTAGAAAAAAATAAATCACCGTGAAGCATTTATTCAGAATAGCTAAGCATAGGAAAAGACTAAGTGTAATTTAGAGACAAATGTGTATGGGGGAGATGGTTAAATCAGAACCACCATGCAGGAACTCACTGCCTTGTCATGCCTAGGGAGGAGCTATGCACCAGAGGGAAAATCCTAGACTTGTTCATGGCTACATTGGACCCTGGTATCTTTGTCAGTTCTGGCATGCAAACTCAAGATGAACTAATGAGAATTAGTTTTGCCAACTCTACCCCTGCCAATAGGCGTAGAGTTCCTGGTTGGGACAACCTTGAGCAATATATATTGAGAAAAAAGGAAGTCCAAATCCCAGCAACTTAGTGTGCCTCAGACCACAGGCATGGAGCAAAATCTGATTTCTAGTATTTGAACTAACTTGCATAGTAATAACTAGAGCAGGAATTCCAGACCAATGAGGAAACTACACTTCTGATACTCTGGAAAAACAGAACTTTCCAGATAGATGGTGGAGCTGAATCAAATAGTAGGCTACTTTTGTTTAGATTAAAATTGAGATCAGGAACTAGCAGAACTCAGTCAGGGTGGGGGCGGGGGGGGGGGGGGGGGTAACAATCAGACTTTGCCCAGGATCAGACTAGTATGGGAAAACTGAAAGCTTGCAGGTCCTCTGTCAATTCCAGAGAGCCTAGACTAATAAAGCACTCAATGGTCCAAGAAAGTAGCAATAAGGTCAACCTAGACTTTCCCTGCAGATTTTCCAAAGCCTAGTTCTAGTTTCAAGTCTGAGGTCAGGAAGTAGGATAGGGGAATAAACAAAAAAGCAAACAAACAAAGGACTCACTACTATAAAAAGTTATTTATGGAAGCAAGGAAACTTAATTCCCAAACCCAGAAGAAGAGAATGATCAAAATAGTTATAAGAAAAACTGCAAAGAAAAAAAAGCATCAAAGGCAAAAATTCATCTAAAAGGAAATGAAGCAAGAGCTTAAAAAGTTATTAAAAATTAAATGATATTGTTTGAGGAAAATATGGAAAAAATGAGAGGTATGGAAGGAAAATGTTAAGAGAATTAACAGCTTGACATAATTTTGCCAATGAAACAAAAATCTCTGATTAGAACAGACCAAATGGAAGCCAATGACTCCAAGACCCAATAAGAAATAATAAAACAAAGTCAAAAGACTGAAATACAGAAGAAATGTAAGGTATAAAATAGCAGAAATGAATGTCATGGAAAACAGATCAAAGGGAAGAAAATTTAAGAATCAATGCCATGACTAAACAAAACATAAAGACTAGACATCAGGGGTCAAAGATGGAGATTGATTAGACATGGCCAGGAGTATGTTGGTATATTTTAAATATTTTAAGGGGGGAGAAAAGGAAAGAAAATGGAAGAGAAATATACTGGTGGGGAGAAGAGAAAGGAAAGGTAGAGAAAATTTATCTCATATGATCAGGATGCACTAACAATAGACATCTATGCAAATAAGGAGGAGGGACTGAGAGGGAAAGCTGACATTTTGCTTTCATTTGATTTTCCAGATTCCATCAGAAAGAATTGCAGATATATAGGGTTGGGCACAGAAATACATTTCACTTTATAAAGTGGAACAGAGGTAAATAGAAAAGAAAGGGGAGAATGGGGGAAATTAGAGGGAACATAGAATGAATCCTTTCCTTAATCTAAGTAATACAAACTCTAAGAATGCACAAAAATACTTATAATTCTTCAGAGTGGCAAAGAATCAGAATCTGAGGGGTGTCTATAAATTGGAGAATGAATGAACAAGATATGGAATATAAATATGATGAAATACTATTGTATTATCAGCATATCAGTATAGCGATCAACCATGATTCCAGAGAATTCATGATAAGACACGCTACCCACCTCCAGATGGTTCTCAGAATACAGAATATGATAAATATTTTGAGAGGGCATGGTAAATGTAGAAGTTTGTTTTGATTGATTATACAGGATTGAAATGGATTTTGTTTTTCTTGTGTTCTCAAGATGGTAGAACAGGAAGATGAAAAGGTGAATTTTGGGTAATTAAGATGAATTTCTTTTGAAAGAATCATTACAAAAACATTATTAGAATAATAAATGTGGAAACCAGCAGCAACCTATTCTCTTTGTCTCATTTTATAAATGAGAAATTTGGGGCTCAGAAGTCATATGCCTAATATTACACAGTTAGCTTGGGACAGAGCTGCTACTAATACCCAATCCTTCTGATGTTTTTCTTTTGTATCCTTTCCACTATAAAAAACTATTGGGTTTCATAGAGACAAAGGCCTTAAATGAATAAGATTTTTTTTACACTTTATTAACATATTTTTGAAAATATATTATGCACATAGTTTTTATCTAAGGATTTAATGTTTATTTTTAATTTAACTCATTTTTTAACACTACTTTTGAGATATTAGCTGTTTATGGTCAATCTTCCATCAGTAAAATGCAAATGCTTATACTTGGGTCTATGGATAGTACAATTTAGTGCTTTATGGGACTTTAGAGATCCTTTTTTATTAACATTTTGTTTTCCAATTATGTACAATAATAGTTTATACCTATCATTTTCTGCAAGGTTTTGAAATTTGCAATTTTCCCCCCATCCTCCCTTTTCTCCCCCCATCCCCACCACAGAAGGCAGTCTGATAATCTTTACATTGTTTCCATGCTTTACATTGTTTCCATTGATTGAAATTGAATGTGATGAGAGAGATATTATATACTTGAAGAGAAAATAAAATATTAGAGATAGCAAAATTATGATGTAAATAAGTCACTTTTTAAAAAAAATTGAAGTTGGGCAGCTAAGTGGTAGTGGATAGAGCACCAGACCTGGAGTCAGGAGGAACTGAGTTCAAATCTGGCCTCAAACACCTAATAATCACCTAGCTGGGAAAGCCACTTAACCCCATTACCTTGCCCCAAAAAACCACCTAATATAAAAAATTGAAGTTAATATTCTTTGAGTTTTGTTTAAGCTCCACAGTTCTTTCTCTGGGTACAGATGGTATTTGCCATTGCAGGTGCTCTAAAATTGTCTCTGATTATTACATTGAAGGAATGAGCAAGTTATTAAAGTTGCTGTTAGGTGGTACAATGTTCTTCTAGTACTGCTATTTCACTCAGCATCAGTTCATGCAAGTCTTTCCAGGCTTCTCTGAAATCCCATCACTTTTGGTTTCTTATAGAACAATAGTGTTCCATAACCTACATATAACACAATTTGTTCAGCCATTCCTCAATTGACAGACATTCATTCAATTCCAATTCTTTGTTACCACATATAGGGCTGCTATGAGTATTTTTGTACAAGTGATGGTTTCATTCTTTTGCATGATCTCTTCAGGGTATAGACTCAGCAGTTGTATTGCTACTGAATCAAAGGATATGCACATTTTTATTGCCTTTTGTGCATAATTCCAGATTTCTTTCCAGAAAGATTGGATGAGTTCACAGTTCTACCAACAATGTATGTGTCCAAGATTTCCCACATCCCTTCCAACATTGAACATTGTCCTTTCTGCTCATATTGGTCAATCTGACAGGTGTAAGATGGTATCTCAGAGCTGTTTTAATTTGCATTACTCTAATCAGTAATTATTGCAAGTAATTTTTCATAACTATGGATAACTTTGATGTCCTCATCTGTAAATTGCCTTTGAATATCTTTGGCCATTTGTCAATTGGGGAATAGTTTATTATTTTTTATAAATTTGATTCAGTTCTCTATATATTTTAGAAATGAGCCCTTTATCAGAAATACTAGTTGTAAAAATTGTTTCCCAGTACAATAAATTTCTTTTGATCTTGGTTATAGTGTTTTTGTTTGTGCAAAAGATTTTTAATTTAATGTAATCAAAATTATCTAATTTTTAAAATGATGTTCTCCATCCCTACCTTGGTCATAAACTGCTTCCCTTTCTATAGATCTGACAAGTAAACTATTCCTTGATCTCCTAGTTTGCTTATAATATGGTCTTTTACGTCTAAATCCTGTACCCATTTTGATCTTATCTTGGTATTGGGTGTGAGATGCTGGTCTAATCCAAGTTCTGCAATACTGACTTCCAATTTTCCAAACAGATTCTATCAGAGAGAGAGAGTTCTTATCCCAGAAACTGGAGTCTTTAGGTTTATCAAACCACAAATTACTATAGCTGTTTTCTGCTTTCTTTTACACCTAATCTATTCCACTGATCCATCCATATTTCTTAGCCAATGCCAGACAGTTTTGATGACTGGTGCTTTATAATATAATTTTAGATATGGTAACACTAATCCAACTTCTTTTGCACTTTTTTTCATGAAATCCTTGAATATTCTTGACTTTTTGTTTCTCCATAGGAATTTAGTTACAATTTTATCTAGCTCATTAAAGTAATTTTTTTGGAAGTTTGATTAGTAAGGCACTAATAAGTAGATTAATTTAGGTAGAATTATTACATTAGCTCAACCTATCCACGAGCAGTTGATATTTGCTCAGTTATTTAAATCTGATTTTATTTGTGTGAAAAATGTTTTATAGTTGTTTTCCTAGAGTTTCCAAGTCTTCCTTGGCAGACTCCCAAGTATTTTAGATTGTCTGAAGTTATTTTAAATGTAATTTCTCTTTCTTGCTCTTGCTGCTGTATCTTGCTATTAATATAAGGGAATGCTGAGGATTTATGAGGATTTATTTTATATCCTGCAACTTTGCTAAAGTTGCTCATTGTTTCTATTAGTTTTTAGATGATTTTTAAGGATTTTCTAGGTATACCATCATGTCATCTGCAAAGAGTGAGACTTTTCTTTCTTCCTTCCCAATTCTAATTCCTCCAATTTCTTTTTCTTCTCTTACTGCTGAATCTAGCATTTCTAATACAATATTGAATAGAAGTGGTGATAATTGGATATCCTTGTTTCCACCCCTGATCTTATTGGTAATGCTTCTAGCTTATCCCCACTGCATATGCTTGTTGATGGTTTCAGATAGATACTGCCAATCATTCTAAGGACCAATCCATTTATTCCTATGCTCTCGCTAGTGTTTTTAGTAGGAATGGGTGCTGTGTTTTGTCAAAGATTTTTTCAGTATCTATTGAGATAATCATATAATTTCTGTTAGGTTTGTTATTAATATAATCAATTATACTAACAGTTTTCCTAATATTGAACCAACCCTGCATTCCTGGGATAAATCCTACTTGGTCATAGTGTGTTATCCTAGTGATAACTTCTTGTAATCACTTTGTTAAGATTTTATTTAAGATTTTTGCATCCATATTAATTAGGGAAATTGGTCTATAATTTTCTTTCTCTATTTTGATTCTTCCTGATTTAAGTATCAGCACCATAATGGTGTCATAGAAGGAGTTATATAGAGTTCCATCTTCACCTATTTTTTCCAAGAGTTTATATAGAATTGGAACCAATTGTTCCTTAAATGCTTGATAGAATTCACTTGTGAATCCATCAGGCCCTAGAGATTTTTTTAGGGAGTTCAATGATAGCTTGTTGAATTTCTTTTTCTGAGATAGAGTTCCTTTTTATTTAACCTGGGAAACTTGTATTTTTGTAAATATTCCTACATTTCACTTAGATTATCAAATTTATGGTACACAGTTGAGCAAAATAATTCCAGTGACTTCACCTTTTTCATTTATGATACTAGTAATTTGGTTTTCCTCTTTCTTTTTTGTTAAATCCAAAGTTTATCAATTTTATTTTTTTCATAAAACCAAATCAGTTTTATTCATTAGTTCAATAGTTTTCTTGCTTTCAATTTTATTAATTTCTTCTTTAATTTTTTTTTTTTAGTTTTTGAAAGGCAATGGGGGTTAAGTGGCTTGCCCAAGGCTACATGGCTAGGTAATTATTAAGTGTACAAGGCCAGATTTGAACTCAGGTACTGCTGACTCCAAGGCCGGTGCTCTATCCACTGTGCCACCTAGCTGCCCCTCTCTAATTTTTTTTAGTTGCCTTCTTAGTTCACTGATTTTTCTCTTTCTCTATTTTATTTATGTAAGCAGTTAAAGATATAATATATCCCCTAATAACTGTCTTAGCTGTATCCCATAAGTTTTGATATATTGTCTTGTTATTGTCATTATCAAGGACGAAATCATTACTTCTCTCTATAATTTGTTGTTTGAACAACCCATTCTTTAGAATGAGGGTATTTAGTTTCCAATTAATTTTAGGTCTGTCTCTCCATGGCCCATTATTGCATGTGATTTTTAATGCATTATGATCTGAGAAGGAAGTATTCAATATTTCTGCCTTTCTGTATTTGATTATAAGGTTTTTATGCCCTAGTACATGGTCAATTTTTGTGTAAGTGCCATGTTCAGCAGGAAAAAAGAAGTATATTTCTTTCTATCCCATTCAATCTTCTCCAAAGGTCTTTCATGTCTAAGTTTTCTAACATTCTATTTACTTCTTTAACTTCCTTCTTGTTTATTTTATGGTTAGATTTAGCTAAATCTTACAGAGGAAGGTTGAAATCTCCCACCAGCAGAGTTTTTGCTGTTTATGTCTTCCTGTAACTCATTCAGCTTCTCTTCTAAGAATTTGAATGCTATAACACTTGGTACATACATATTTAGTATTGAAATTGTTTCATTTTTCTATGGTACCTTTTAAGAGGATATAGTTTCTTTCCTTATCTCTTTTTTCATTTATTTTTAAAGTATTTCTAAATTTTCTTTAATTTATTTACGCATTACTAAAATACTCTTGTTTGAGAGTAAACATAATATTCCCTCCCCCACAAAAATATAAAATCTCATGAGAAATAAAGTGAAAGAAAGAGGGAAAAATGTGTTTTGGTCTATGTTCTGATACCAACAGCTCTGTCTTGGGTGGATCACATTCTTTATCATAAATACATCATAAAAATTACTTCCATATTTTTCCACAGTTGGTGTTGCAGATTATATTTCCCTCCATCCATTCCTCCCACTACCATCTATTATATTTTTTCTCTCCTTTCATTCTGTCCCTCTTCAAAAATGTTCTGTGGGGCAGCTGAATGGCGCAGTGGGCAGAGCACTAGTCCCAGGACCAAGAAGCCCCAAACTTACATCCCACCCCAGAGACCCAGCAACCACCCACCCCTGTGGTCCCAGACAGGCCACCCAATCCCACCACCTTGCAAAAAGTAAAAAAGAAAATGTGTTATATCTGCCTATCCTCTTCTATGACCTTCCCTCTCCTCTATCACCAATATCCCCGTCCCCATTCTTTCCTTTTTCTTCTAGTTATTTATGCCCTATTGAATGTGTACACTGTTTCCTCTCTGAGCCATTTCTGATAAGAATCAAGATTGCTTTATTCACCCTGACCTTCCCCCCTTCCATACCATTGCAAAAGCTACTTGAAATATCTTTTACATGAGATATCTTAGCCTATTCTACTCCTTTCTCTTACTCCCAGTACATTTCCCTTTCACCCATTGACTCCATTTTTACAATATATTATATCTTCAAATTCAGCTCTCTTCTGTGCCTCATCTATAAAAGCTCCTTCTAACTGCTCTATTAAATGAGAAGGTTCAAATGAGTATTGTCAGTATCATCTTTCCATGTAGGAGTACATACAATTCATCATCGTTAAGTCCCTCATAATTTACCCTTCTTGTCCACCCTCTCTATACTTCACCTGAGTCCTGTACTTGAAGATCAAACCTTTCATTCAGCTCTGGTTGTTTCAACAGGAACATTTGAAATTCCCTTGTTTCATTGAAAGTCCATATTTTCCCTTGGAAGAGGATGTTCAGTTTTGCTTGGTAATTGATTCTTGATTTCATTCCAAGTTCTTTTGCCTTCCAGAATATTATATTCCAAGCCCTATGAGACATTAATGTAATGCTGCTAAGTCCTGTGTGATCCTTATTGTAACTCCACAATATTTGAATTGTTTCCTTATGGCTGCCTGTAATATTTTCTGTTTGACTTGGGAATTCTGGAACTTGGGTATAATATTCCTGGGTTTTTTTTTTTCGGATCTCTTTCCAGGGAAGATCGGAGGATTCTCTCAATTTTTATTTTACCTTCTGCTTCTAGGATATCAGGACAATTTTCCTGTAGAAATTCTTTTAAAATGAGGTCAAGGCTCTTTTCCTGATCATGACTTTCAGCTACCCCAATAATTTTTAAATTATCTGTCCTGGATCTGTTTTCCAGATCGGTTGTTTTTTTCTTTTTCCTTTTTTTTTTAGGTTTTTGCAAGGCAATGGGGGTTAAGTGTAATTATTAAGTGTCTGAGGCCAGATTCAAATTCAGGTACTCCTGACTCCAGGGCTGGTGCTCTATCCATTGCACCATCTAGCTGCTCCAGATGAGTTGTTTTTTCAATGAGATATTTTATATTTTCTTCTAGCTTTTCATTCTTTTGGTGTTGAATTATTGTATCTTGATTTCTTGCAAAGTCATCAGCTTCCTTTAGTTCCATTCTTCACTTCAGATTTGTTTTCCTCAGAGAGCTTTCTTATCTCCTTTTCCATCTGGTCAATTCTGCTTTTTAAAGTATTCTTCTCCTCAATGACTTTTTGAACTGTTTTATCCATTTTACCAAAAGTGGTTTTTAATATGTTAGTTTCTCTAGCATTTTTTTGGATCTCCTTGACTAAGCTACTGACTTTGTTTTCATGTTTTGCCTGCATTTCTCGCATTTCTTTTGCCATTTTTTCTTCTACCTCCTTTACTTGATTTTCAAAATCTTTTTTGAGCTCTGTCGTAGCCTGAGCCCAACTTCTATATTTCTTGGAGTCTTTAGATGTAGAAGCTTGGACTTTCTGATCTTCAGATTGTGTATTTTGGTACTCCATGGTACCAAAGTAATTGTTTATGGTCAGCTTCCTTTTTTTTCTGTTTACTCATTTCCCCAGCCTGTTTTGGGCTGATTTCTGAACTCTTGAGTATTATTGTGACACCTCCCACAAGGACCTCAGTATGTGAGACTTTGACTGCTCTCCTGTTCTGTTGAATGGTCAGGAGCTCACCCCTCTGGTGCCCCCGACTGTGATCATGCTCTAAATGTGGTCAAAGACCCAAAGTCCTGTCCTAGGGACAGAGGACAGACCTCGGCAATCTCCCTCCATTTCCTTACCTTCTGTGGGCTGAGCACTTAGGGAGCAGCTGGCAGGCAGCTCCTGCTGGGCAACTCCACAGACCTGCTTCCTGGTATCTGGGCTGTGCTGAGGGCCACCATCATGCTGCAGAGGGAAACACTGGCCTGGGCTTTGTGATCTCTCTGGCAGAGGCCTCCCTGCTGACCTTCCAAGCTGTGCTTGGTGCTCCCTGGGGTGGCAGGTCAGGAAATTGCTGCTGTTGCTAGGAGCCAGTGCTTCCAGGGACCTAGGAACCCTAGGGCTGTTCCCAGAAGGTTGAAGTTCCTTTGCAATGGCTCTGCTGACCCTCCAACTCCATGGAACAAAGCTTTCTCACTATTTTCCAGGTTACCTTTGACTGGAGAATTGCCTCACTGGATCTTTCTATGGGTTCTGGCTCTTGAAAATTTAGAGTCATAATTTTAAGGTTTTTGGAATATTTTGGAGAGAGCAACTAAGAGAGGGTATTTCTTTTATTTTTTTTTTCATTTTTTAGGTTTTTGCAAGGCAATGGTGTTAAGTGGCATGCCTAATGCCACACAGCTAGTACTTATTAAGTGTCTGAGGCCAGATTTGAACTCAGGAACTCCTGACTCCAGGGCCGGTGTTCTATACAGTGTGCCACCTAGCCACCCCTAAGAGAGGTTATTTGTCTGTCTAAGAGAGGCTATTCTCTACCCTACTTCCTCATCTCTTTTAATTAAATCTATTTTAACAGATTTTTTTTCTGAGATAAGGATTGCTGTCCCTGCCTTTTACACTTCAGTTGAATCACAATATATTCAGCTCCAACCTGTACCTTTACTCTATATGTATCTCTCTGCTTCAGATGAGTTTCTTGTAAGCAGCAAATTTTAGGAGTCTGGTTTATAATCCACTCTGTTATTCACTTACATTTTATGGGAGAGTTCATACCATTCACATTTAAAGTTATAATTGCTAACTACTTGTTGCCCTACATGTTATCTTCCCTCTGTATTTTCCCCCTTTTTTCACTTCATCCATATTCCCCAGTATTTTATTTCTGAATATCACCTCCTTCAGTGTTTTTCCCCCTTATATCCACCCCCATCTTTCCCCTTTCCCTCCCCCCTTCTTCCTTCCCTTCCTTCTGTTAATTCTCCTTTTAATATTCTTAACTGAGTGTGTGTATATTAATCCTTCTTTGAGGCAAATGTGATGAGAGTAAGATTCAGGTGTTTTCACCTCCTCCCTTCTTCCCCTCTATTGCAATAGGTCCTTTTACCTCTTCAAGTAATATGATTTACCCCCATTCAATCTCCTCAATCCTCCCATCTCTTTACTGTCACCCTGTTTGTTTGAAAATCTTTCTGAGTCACAGACAAGTCATGAATGTCCTTTACTTCTGGGTAAGTATATTCTCTCTAATAGAGTTACAATTTTCAAGATTTATGAGAATCTTTCTCCCAGGTGGGGATTTAGCCAGTTTCATCTTATCAGTTAGCAATTTTTTCATCCTTTTTTACCTTTTCATGAATCTCTTGAGTCTCCTGTTTGAATCTAAATTTTCTATTTAGCTCTTGTCTTTTCATCAGGAAAATTTGGCAGTATCCTATTTTGTTAAATGTCCATCTTTTACTCTGGGAGAGAAGGCTCAGTTTTGCAAAATAGTGAATTTTTTGCTGCATTCCAAGCTCCCTTGCTCTTTGGAATATCGTGCTCCAGGCCCTTTGATCCCTAAATGTTGATGTAACCAGGTCCTGTGTAATCTTTACTGTGGTTCCTTGGTGTCTACATTGTTTCTTTCTAGCTACTTGCAGGATTTTCTCTTTTATCTGATGGTTCTGAAATTTTGCCACAATGTTCCTTGGTGTTTTCTTTTGGGATCCCTTTCAGGAGGGGATCAGTGTAATCAGTGTATTCTTTCAACAACTATCCTCCAGTTTCATGATAGCAGGGTAATTTTCCTTCAAAAGATACTGAAATATTCATCCTCAGTGTATTTGGGAAGCCAATGATACTTAAGTTGTCTCTCTTGGATATATTCTCTAGGTCACTAGTTTTGCCAATGAAATGTTTTATGTTTTCTTCTATTTTTTTTCGATTTTTTGTTTAACAGATTCTTGTTGTCTCATGAAATCATTTGTTTCTATGGATTCCGTTATATTTTTTTAGAGAATATTCTTCATTTGACTTTCCAACTCCTTTTTGCAGGAGTTTTCCATTTGCCCAATTGTGGTTTTGAGAGAATTAGTTTTGTTTAGCACTTTTCCAATTGCATTTTCCAAGGATTTATTTTCTTGTTACAAAGTTGTTAATTTTCTCCGCAAGGTGTTAATTTTCTCTTGGTTTCTTTTCCCAATTTTTCCAATTGATTTTTAAACTCTTTTCTCATCTCTTCCAAGAAGTCTTTCTGGGCTGGAGATCAATTCACATTCTCCTCTCTCTGAGTTAGGATCTTTGTCTTTGAAGTAGCATTCATTGGACACCCCCCCCCCCCCCCCCCCCCCCCGCTTTCTGCTTCCCTTTCTTTATTTTCTTAAGATCTTGTGTTGGGAGAGGGTCTTGGTTCACAGAATTTTGGTTTTGAAAATGCTAGAGGCTTTGCTGACTGGGTTTATTAACTTCAAGTAGACTGGCCAGCTAGAGGCTTTCTCTGGAGTGCCTGTGACCTTGATTTGTTGTCCACTCTTTAGGACTGGGGGAGTGGGGAGGGAGCAGCAGGGTCTGAATTATCTTTAAACAACGTGGGCTGGGCCCTCAAGCTATAGAGTTAATCTTATTATTCATTCAGTACTGAGAGATCTACTGCCCACATCTGAGCCTGGATGTGTATGTGTGTGTGGGGGGGTGTGGGAATGTTGGCTATGAAGCACCAACAGGCTGAAAATTATTACTACAAGACCAGTCTGCAATTGGGGTGTTGGGTGTGGGAAAGCTGGTCTGGGAAGTGTCCCTTTCTCTCACAGGGATGGGAGGGCTCAAATGGAAACACAGGGACTCCACTGAAAATACAGGGCAGACGGCCCTCTTCTTTCAGGCCAGCAGAGTTGACTGGATTGATGTCTTGCTGTGCTGGAACTCTCCCTCCAACCTTGCTGGAGCTCTCCTGCCTGATTACAATGCCAAAAACTTCCATGGCTTTTCTGAGGTTAGTCCAGATCTCACCCCACCACCCCTGTGCTGGCTCTCTCCTCTCTGCCCCTGACTCATCCATGTTCCCCTAAGATAGACCTTGTTGGTAGATATTTTTCTTCTTTGCTCTTTCTGGATTTTTGTGGATTTGAATTCTGCTCAGAGGCTTGTTTTATATTAGTTCTAAGGGTAAGCTAGGAGATCTTAGAACAGTGCCTGGCTTCTCTCCACCATCTTGGCTAGAAGTCAAGGAGAGGAATTTTCAAGGAATCAGAGATCCCTTTTCAATGAAATAATGAAGGCCTAGAAAAATAAAAATGACTTGTCCAAGGTAATGGATGCAGCAGAGCTTGATTTAACTCAGGTTTTGGGCTCCAAATCTAGTAATCTTTTAATAATTAGATTCAATGAACATTAGTTAATTACCTACTTTGTGCAATGAAACAACAGGCAAGGCAAATATAAAAGCAAAATGAAAGCTAGAAATTGCATCAAGCAGCTTACATGCAACCATAATAAACTTTATATTAATATTTCTTAAATGATACACTGGAAATTAGAATTTATGTGATAGCAGTGATCTTTATTTCCTGCCCATTCTGTTTTGTGGCTTCCATATTCCCTAGAATATTTCCATAGAATTGCAAAAATATAAATATTAGATACTTCTTGACTTATGCAAAAAGTGGGAGGAGAATTATTGGTGTCAATTCCCTGCATCACAAAGTAAATAAATAGGCAGTTAAGTTTCCTCAACAAAATAGTTCGTAGTGCCAATTGCTTATTTTACCCATATGTACAAACAATCAGTTAGATGAGTACCCAGTCAAGAAAGGGTAATTAGAAAGATACAATTTCTGAAAAGAAGTCAAAAACAATAAATAAGCAGAAGAAAAGAATTTGGGATGGTTTCTATTGGATGAGTTGAATATTAATGACTTTTCTTGGACTTGGAGCCATTAAGAAATTCTAGAATATCAAAGGATACTGAGTAGGTTTTGTAGATATCACTAATATATATATATATATATATATATATATATATATATATATATATGTATGTATTTTAGGTTTTTTCAAGGCAAATGGGGTTAAGTGGTTTGCCCAAGGTCACACGGCTAAGTAATTATTAAGTGTCTGAGGCCGTATTTGACTTGAACTCAGGTACTCCTGACTCCAGGGCTGGTGCTCTCTCCACTGCACCATCTAGCCACCCCTCACTAATTTATATTTAATAAAACTTTAGAAATAATGTAGCAAATGAGAATTTTTTAAAAGACATTTTCAAATATTGCTGGCTACATGGATTTTAGGACAATAGGGTGATGGGATATATTATAGTGGGTACTGTGAGTATCTAGGTAAAATATCTGGGAGTGGTTGATGCAACAGTATTTTAGAGTCAAGATATACACATGAGAAGAACATGCATTTTAGATTAAGTATCTAAGAGCAAAGTTACTTATCTGGTTTATTAAATATTGGTATTTAAAATTCTACCACATCAAATGAGACAATAAATCCACCCATTTTCATTTATTCAATCTCTCTAATCTCTCTTATAATCATAACATTATAGAGTTAGAGCTAGAAAAGATCCTAGCAGTCATCAAATCCTACCCTCTCTTTGACCAAAATGAGGAATAGGTTAAATGACTTGTTGTGGGACACTTATTAGTACTTGATACGGAATTTGCATCTGGGTCTCCTTGACTCTGAGATCAGTATTCTATCTGCTAAACCATCCCTGCCTCTGAAGAGAGGCATCATGGAGGTATGGATAGAAAGCTGGTCTAAAAGCCAAGAAGATCTAGGGTTAAGAATGTAATTGTTGTTTATTTTTCATTCTCAAAGAGGACCAATTATATCATTAGCATGATGTCTTTCCTTGTGCATGAAGTGGATTGAAATGAGGCAGAGCTGTGCAAAGTCATTAGCTTCCCTCTTTCCTTTAGTCAATGAAGTCCAGTGGCAAGATAAAATCAAAATGACTGGTAATGGTTCAGATTGCCTAAGAATAAAATAAATATTCTGGAGGACACAGACACCATGTAACCCCTGGGCAAGTTCTCTTAGTTCTCTAGGCAATGATCTAAGTCTAATACATTGCAGAGATGTTGCTTCTGTGAATTAGGAGAATTTACTTACCCAGGAGTTCCTTAGACTAAAGTTAACACAGAATTAGTCCCTACATCATTTTTAAAGATGAGAAAACAGATTCTGAGTGTAGTGATTTGTTCATGGTTACACATCTAATGGTTTCTGAAGATTTAGACATCCTTGAAATTTATCTATCCCTGCCCTTTGCCTCCCACCCTTCCCCAAATCCTGTCCTCCACTCCAAAGTGAAGTGAATACAATATTCTGTAGTCTCTTTAAGCATGAATAAGATGTTTTTTATTTGAGACTTTCAAATGATTTATCTAATTCACCCAGTTTTCTTCCAAACTGAGAGATAAATTAGCCAATCCTATTAAAGGAGATAGACCTATATTTCCTCATCTCTGCCAAAATCTACAGATGTAAGCTTTCTCCCCAGATTTCTATACTGACAGTTCTAATCAAGTGAGAGAATACTGATCAGTGATTGAAAATTCAAGATATTCTAAATCTGTATTAAGAAAGTTATTCAAAAAATTTTGGCCTTGGAGCTAAAAGCTGTATAATATAATATGTATATTTTATATGTTTTATACTTATACAGAAATTGCTTATCAACAAACATAAAGTATTCAGTATTCCTAAAACATAAAATATGAGTAATAGTCATACTTAGCATCAACCAAAAATGCATACAGTACCCCCTCCACAAAAGTACATAATTTCATAAAGTAGAAAAATACATGATTCCACCTTCAATAGAAGTTCGGTATTTTCATATTTGCTGCAAGACCTGTAAGTTCTGTGATTTCATTTATCTGACCTGTTATAATACTCATGTAGTCACAACCTCTCTGTGTTTGTTGATAAGCAATTTCTTGGGTGATTTGTCTCAAACTCCATCCATTGCAGGCCATCACACGATGTTGAGACTCTCTGTCTTAATTTTGTCAAGACATAGAAGCTGTCTGAGCTTGTACCGCACTGGCAAAGGGTAACAGAAGCCTAGGTCACTGGCAGGTCATGGTGAACCCTCTGAAAATTTGGGGCATATGAGAAACTCTTAGTCAAGCTGACCCAGTTTAAAGCAGTCTGTGGATCTATACCAATTCACAATTTTATCTCATGAATGACATACTTATCTGTAATATGTGTAAGTATAAAATGTATAAAATATACATATTATATTATTATACATAATACATTAATGTTACATATATTATTACAATATATACATACCATGCCTACATATATATACATATATATATATATATATATATATATATATATAATATGTGACCAGGGCATACAAAGGAAATTGCAGCACAAGTATGGAGAGGTTATAGAACAAGGTAGTTGCCTTCACCACTGTGTTTTAGCACCTTCTTATTCTAGAAGACCCTGATGTCCTCTAATCCCTTCCTCTAATTGTTTGTTTCCTCCTGGAAATCCATTTTCAGGTCTAGAAGTCCAAAGAGGAGGTCTTAGCTTCAGGATCTAAAGACTGGCGGGGAATTGAAATGAGATGTCCAGGCTGAATGTTATTATTACAAGACCAGTCTGGAACTCATGATCAGTTCTCTCACTTGAGAAACCAGGATGCCAGAGGAAAAAAGAAATTCTTTGGATTTGGCATCTTCTAGGACTAATACTATGGAGAAACTGAATTATTCCGTTAACCCAGTCCCTTCCCCCTTCAGAGACTGAGGTGCTCTGCAGGTCCTGTTGGTAGGGACATGGAATAACATTACTGTCTCCATCTGAATAATAATTGGTCTTCTCTGATCTGCTCTAATCTTCTTTCCACTCTGAACATGAGAAGAGTGAAAAGTCATAAGTTGAGAACCTCAGTGACTGGACAATTAGGAATAGGTTGCCAACTTGTAAAACATTTTTAACTCTTCACTCTGCTCATCTTTCCCTCTATCCATCCAGATTCAATAAGCTAACAAATTTTATCAATCCTATCTCTCCCCATTTCTTGCATCTGTAATATCTTAGTTAAAATCCTAAGTACTCTAGTCCAGGTCCCTATTGCCTTTCACCTGGACTATTAGAATAGCCTCTTAATTCATCTCCTTTATACAGTCTCCCTTCTCCAACTCATTTTATAATGGTTACTCCTAGATATTTTTTATAGCATAGCACTGATCATGTTTCTACTAAAGGAGAATGAGTGGCTCTCTATTGCCTTGGCAATAGCACAAAGTCTTCTTTACTTGACATTTAATGCATATCTTTTTAGCTTGATTACACATAGTTTTCTTCATAAACTCTGTTATTTACTTAAACTATCTTTGGGTTATTTCCAGTTAAACTGACCCATTTGTTATTTCTTATACATAACTTTATTTTCTTTTTTCCATGTACTTACATAAGCTCTCTTTCATATCTAGAATGTTCTTACTTTTCCTTTCTATCTCTTGGAAATTTCTTCAAATTCCATAGTATTGTCAGTGCTCCACCTTTCTGACCAAACCTCTAGAAAGCATATCCATTCCCGGGAGTAGCTAAGCTATTTAGAATTTTGAATTCTCAGGGACCAAATATTCTCATCTTCACTCCAGTAATTTTCTACACTTACTCTGTAAACTCCCTATCTCTTCTTTTGCTTTTTACATTTTTTCCTGAGGACTGTGATAAAATCCACACTTCTATTGCCTTCAGAAGCTGACTGTCAATCTGTTTCCCTTTTGTTCCCCTCACCATCCCTGTGACTTCCCAGACCAAAAGACCCTTCCTAGACATAACTCTCACTCTCTCTCTCTCTCTCTCTCTCTCCTCTCTCTCTCTCTCTCTCTCTCTCTCTCTCTCTCTCTCACACACACACACACACACACACACACACACACACACACACTTACACGTATTTGTGTTTATGCAAAAAATTGTAAACTCTTTGAGGGTTTGGACTGTCCAATTTTTTGCACGTATATTGAGTAGGACCAGTGAATTAACTCTATGTTTGGAACATTGTATGTTCTTTCTTTTAGTTTTTTTTTTTTTTTTTTTTTTGCAAGGCAAATGGGGTTAAGTGGCTTGCCCAAGGCCACACAGCTAGGTAAATATTAACTGTCTGGGGCTGGATTTGATCATTGTATGTTCTTAATACTTTCTAATTGATTCATTCCTGATTCCCCAGATGCTAGTTCTCCTCCAATTTATACCCATTTTATGTAATTTTCTTTGGTATTCACTTAAGCTCTCTATGGGCTATTTTTCCTTGAAGGCTGAAATTATTTCATTTTTCTTTTTATCCTCCACATTTTGGGGCAGCTAAGTGGCGTAGTGGATAAAGCACTGGCCCTGGAGTCAAGAGTACCTGGGTTCAAATCTGGTCTCAGACATTTAATAATTACCTAGCTGTGTGACCTTGGGCACCACTTAATTCTGTTTGCCTTGCAAAAAAACCCCCTAAAAATAAACATTTAGCCCAGTGCCTACCTGGCACATGGCCCTTTAAAAGTCTAATGAATTCAATAGTGTTGACCATTTCAGTTTCCAGAGGGCAAAACTTTCTAGGGAGACAGATTTCAGGCTGATGTAAGGAAAAATTACCTAATAATTAAAGGTTTCCAAACATGCTGGGTTTCTTGCATGGACATCTTCAAACATATTAAATGACCGTGTGTTACAGATGTGTTCTGGAATGGGTCAGACCAGTTGACCTATGAAATCCCAATTCTGAAAGAAGCAAGTAGTTAGGTAGGAAGGCTATTCTTATATAGATTTGGGTTAAAGTTTTGATTCCCATTTCCATGTCCAGAGTTCATTTATCCAGTTTTTCTGTATTTCAGTTAGGAATAAAGAAAACTTTCTGATATACAAATGAATTTATGAGGATTGAAAAAAATCCTATCTCCCCCTTTCCAAAATGTGATACCCTCTCCTTGAGAATCCTCCCCAATTTCAGCCCAATTTGTAATATACTATAAGAAACTCCAGACTGAAAACTTGGCTCTGACCTCCAGCCCTGTAGCAAAACTAAGAAGTATGATTGGCTTTTAGGAGTTTAATTAGGCAGAGTTAAGTTATTGCTATTCTCCTACAAATGATTCCAAATGCATTTAGTATCACCCCCTGGGGATAAAAACTCATAACACTGTAAACTTAATAAAATCTCAATGGGGGGAGGGGGAGGAGATATGCATTTTTTAAACAGAAATCAAAGAGAAAGGAAACCTAAGTCCCCAGACCAAACATATGAACAGATTCTGTCAGATTTGAAAATAGGGATTTGTGAGCCCTGAGGTGGGGGAGAACTACATGGTGCTTCCTTTTATTAATGAGATTTGCCCTAGAATTTGAGTGGACAGATGGATGCGCAGGTTGGAGCCCTTCAGTACTGGCTTTCTTTCATTTAGCCCAGTCCTGCCTCTGGCGGCTGCTTCTCTCCCCTTCTCCTCCTTGGTTCTGTCTTTTCTGCTGACAGATACCTGCATTCCTTCCTTTCTGAAAGGTAATTCTCCAAGCTCCAGTAAATATTCTCCCTTGTTCACCCCCTGGCCTCATCTCTCTCCTCCTTGACCCTTTTCACCAACCAGAGTGATTTATCATTTTTCCTCTCTTTTCCCCACCAAGCAAGACAGTCTAACTGAATCTCCAAGTCTAGCTCCTTTGCTTCCAAATTGGCCCCTCTTTGGTTCATTTATTCTAGGATTACATATTTAAAGCTGACAGGAACCTCAGAAATTATTTAGGCATATGCTATCTTTGTTATAAATGGTGAGATTGAGTCCCAAAAAGATTAAACAATTTGCCGAATAGCATCCAAGTAGTGAGAAGTGAAGTCCTAAACCTAGGACCTGACTCCAAAATCAATATATTAAGGCTCTAACTAGAAGACCCCAGGATCATAGATTTAGAACTAAAAGGGAACATTTAATGCATGCTTCTCTTTTTCCAAAGGAGAGAATGGAGACACAGAGAATCTGCTTGACTTGCCTAAGGTAATGCTGTTGCCAAGGAAAGGTTTGGAGCAAGGTCTTTCTGACAAGTCCAGGATTCTAACACTATTACATCAGTGATGTCAAACTCTAATGGAAACGGGGACCATTAAATTGAAAATAAGTATCCTTGCTGGCTGCATATTGTGTCAGTTTTGAAATGCATTGTTGTCTATGTTTTATTGTGTTGTAAAATTTATTTTGTTAAATATTTCCAAATTATATTATAGTGTGGTTCAGGCAGTACTCAGGTACCATTTGATTCATCTGCTCTATACCATGTGAAATAGTGTTCCCAAAATTAAACAGCAGCAACATTTTAACCTAGATCTTCTGACTCTAAATATAATCCTTCTACTTTGCCATATTGGCTTACAATCCAATAGCATTGTCAAGAAGTATTCAGGTATGAAATTAGCAGAAAGAAAAGCAAAAATCCGTATAAAGGAAATGTGTATACCTACAGTTTGTATTAATTTTAGGGAAGCTAACTGAGGCAGAAAAAAATCATTAGGCAACAATTGTGGCTCTCTATGAGGGCCTACTAATGGCTTCTACAGTTAGGCAGAGCTCTGATAATCTGATCTCATGCTTCAAAGAATGAACTGATTAGCTACAGGGATTAGGAGAGGGTATGTTTTTCCAAAGCAGATATGTGGCAGATTGTATAAATGAAAAGTTCCTAACTCCTAGGACAGTATTGCAGTCAGCCACTCAAAGAATATCAATAGAATTTTGATAGGAGGCTATCAAAAATGACATTATTAGAGCGATGGTCTTGCCCAGGACAAATGTCTTAGTCATTTGACCTAACACTGCCCAGTCATTCCAGGCCCTCAGTTCCCAGAATACTGTAAAATATAAAGGTTTCAGACCTCAAGTCCTATAATTACTTGAACCCTATATATACACCAGGACAGCAGATACCAAGCTTATTGTGGAGCTAAATGTAGGGTTATTTTGTTGGTATGCCTTAATTCTCTGAAATCTTGAAATGAAGTTATAGAATTCCTTTTGTCCAAATCTTTTTTGAGTTAATATGCAAACCTTCATGTCACTCTCTCTTCTCTTTCTATTTCTGTTAGTTAGATGACAAGCATTTACCACGGTCTTAATATTTGCCAAGAACAGAGCTAAAAGCTAGGGTTTCAAAAAATAGCAAATATATGATCCTTTTGCTTAAGGAGCTCACATTTGAATGGGGGAGACAATATGCAAATTATTTTTGCACATATATAAGATGGAGGTGAAAGATAATCTCAGCAAAAGCCATTGGGAGAGGCCTTTGATAGAAAGGAGGATTTGAACTGTCCTAAAGAAAGTCAGGAAAGCCAGGAAGCAGAGGGAAGGAAGGAAAGAAAGCATTTCAGTCTTGGGGAGAGGCTTAAAATGCAAAGATCTAAGTTGGGAGATGCAGTTTTGAATGTAAGGAGCTGCAGTCTGGCTTACAGGGTACCTCTTCATGCATGCAGCCCCTCTCCTCATATTTGGAGACTTTAATAAATATGCATTTTGACTCAATTATTCTGATTTGCCAGTTCATCAAAGTAGTCAAAGTAGTGAACTGCCTTCAATTGATTAATAAAAAAAAAAAAAAAGCATTTTTAAGAGCAATTAAGCCAAGTTGAGAAATACTTATTAAGAACCTGTTACATATCAGACACTCTTCTAGGCCCTGGATACAGAAAGACTAAAGGGAACAAACCCTGTTGTTGAGCAGCTTATCATCTATCTGAAGGTGACAGCCTATCCTATATATTTAGGCATGACAACAAGGATCCATCCCAACCCAATTGATCAGAAAAGGCCAAGAAATCTGAATGGAAAAATAAACCATAAATAAATTGTGCATGAATAAGTCTTCAATTAATTTGAGAAGATCATAGAAGCTTTAGATTATTGAATAAAAGCAGATGATATTTCATGGGAAACATTCTGTGATTAACTGAATTGATTCAGCCATGCTCTATAGGGCTACACTTAAACAAGATAGATAAGTTAAGAAAGACTCCAAATCCAGGACCCAGAAAAGGACTGATATTCTCTCTTCTCTCTCTCTCTCTCTCTCTCTCTCTCTCTCTCTCTCTCTCTCTGTCTCTGTCTCTGTCATCTCTGTCTCTTGTCTTCTCTCTCTTTTTTCACTTCTTTTCTTTCCTCTCTTCTGCTTTCCTCTCCTGTTCTTCTCTGTCTCTGTCTTTCTCTCTCTCTGTGTCTCTGTCTTTCTGTCTCTCTGTCTCCCCATTAATCATATTACCAGATAATGAACTAGTAGTATATATCACATCTAGTTGAATGTAGAGGCAGACATGATAAGGACAAGTAGAAGATTTCCCAAGAATAGACAACAGAGTATTCAGAAATAGAATTAACTTTACTTTTACCTTGTGAACATCAAAAAATCAGAAGATCTAAGGATCCTTCAGCATTGGCAGTAGTGTTCTCAAAAGAGTAGGATTTTATGATATTATCTACACTGGGAATGGAGAGACACACCAAGGAGAACTTAGTCACATGGAAGAAAGGGAGCTTCAAATTCCTATAGGGGTCTTTACCCTTGGAGCCTAACAGGAACCCAAATCAAAAAGAAATTTCATGAATGTCACAAAGGGACAGAAGGATTTCTAGTAATCAACAAAATGTGAATTTATATTTTAAACTCATGTACTCTCTATGTTGAAGTTGCATGCTCCCAAGGGGATTGGTTTCTATACTTAGTAATGCTCTTTCTGAAAGTTAATTAATGGGTAGCATATTAGTGGGGGCTCATTAAGAATAATACAAGAATTTGCATAGACACTTAGAATTACATCCTAGAACTTTAAATATAATCAGTCAGACACCCCCTGAAGATTCAATCTGCTAGTGAAAGTGGGAGTTAGGGAAGTGACCCAAGAAGGGGAAGGAAATTAGGAGGGGGGTAACTAAATTATAGGTGGTTCAAGATAATTTTTGTATCCTTTGCTTTTGAAAGGATCCACTTGAGAGGTTTATCTTTCCTTCCCCCCTCCCCATTAGGAACTCATTCTTGGAACCCATTAGAGAAAAAAAATTAACATTTATTCCTTTTGATTTAGAATTGGACAGTATATTTTAGTTCCTTACCAGTTCTTTGCTTATCAGAATGATTAAGTACTAATATTTGTTATATTATTAGATCCTTTTACAAGATGAAGATTGGGATAACTGGATTTTGCATTCCTAACATACTGTTATTAGTAGTCTGTCTAGAGCTCACAAAGATAGTGAATAAATACTCATTTATTTATTCACTTTTTTGCTTTTAATTAAGTCTAAATGGCTTGCTTTATTTATTATATGAAACTAGAAGATTTATCTGAGATATTTAGGAATTATTGGCCTATGACATACTATTTGCCTGCTCACTTAGGAACCTGGAATAATCAAATACAAGCTCTTTTTGAAGTTCCATCCCTCTTTGAGACTTTTGGGATTTGTATTCCATGTCCAACAAGTTAAAGTGCTTATTGAAGATATTCTAGTCTTTCCTTCAAAGGGAATTAGAAACCTAGATATGATTTGTCTTGACTTCCAGTTGGATCTGCTATATGTCAATAGGAATTATGAGAATTTTCACCCTAGACAGTTTGATTACTCATCTGAAAGGTGAAGAGTGATTCCAGGTCTCTAATCACTGTTGGAATTACCCCACAACTTCTCAGAGTCCACAAAAGAAAAGGATTTTCCTTCAAGATTGAAGACTGAGTTTCTTTTCCTTTTCCTTTTTGTTTTTGATTTGAGAAAAACCTTTGCAAAGACCAAGACAGGAGAAAATTCATGAGAATTTTGTAATATATCTATTTGTTAAGTTCTAACACCACAGACGTTTGAGAGACTATTGATTTTTGAATTTCTTTTTGAATTGTCAAAATTGGATTTTGACCCTTTAGTAAAAGCTAATGGGGAAGATTCTTGAAAATGACTATGCTTCAAGTTCTCCAAGTAACTAGGCAAGTGTCCAGAATTTAGTACTGTGGACTAGGTCACACATATTTCTAGGTACAGCTAATGTTTAACTGGGTGTGCATACTGTAGGGTAATGGGCAATGAATAATCATAGAAGGTCTAGACATCTTGATTGAATCAACCAGGTTAAAGTAAAATAGAAAGGGACAGAGCCAAGATGGTAGAGAGAAACCAAGAAATGCTTAAGTTTTCCCAGGGCTTCCCTCAGAAACAATGTTAATTGAATCTCTAAATGGATTCTGAGATGACTAAACCCACAAAACAACAAGTGGAGCATTTTCTACAAATGTTTGTCTTAGGAGGAGGGGGAACAAGAGCAGGAACAGGATTCGGGACTGGAGTCCAGGGTAGGAAGCTGAAACCATCATAAGGCAGGGTGCAGAGGGAACCAGCAGGTCTGACTCAGTAGACAAATAGCTCAGCAGGCCAAGTGGGAGGGCTCTAACACAAGTACCCCAGATCCCCTGTTCATTGCCATGACTGGGCTGGTCCAGTCAACAAGCTGCTAGCATTCTCAATGTGGAAGACCCCCGCTCAGTGAGCAGCTGTTAGTGTTCTCAATGTGAAAGGTCTGTTTCTGGATGACCTCAGTCCAGTGAGCAGGTCACTAGTGTTCTCAACTTGGAAGGTCCAAGATAGGGTCCCTTCCCTAACACAAGAAGTTTGAAAGAGCAGAGTCCAAAATAAGTAAGAAAAGTCAGGAAAAAAAAGCCATGCTGATAGAAAGCTACTTTGAAGGTAAGAATAGGCAAAAACAGAGGAATATAGCAGAATAATTTTGATATGTTAAGCTCCAGAAAGGCATGTGAATGGGTTGTCAGCTTGAAAGGACTTCTTGGAAAAGGTTCAATAAGGACTTTAAATATTAAGTAGAAAAACTGGGAAAAAAATGAAAGAGAAATTCAGTATCTTGCAAAAGAAAGCACAAAAATTTATTTAAGAAAATGAATCCTTTAAAAATGCAATTGGACAAATGATAAAAGAAAATAATTCCTTCAAGAAAACAATTGGATAAATGTAAAAAAAGAAAAGCTCCTTTAAAAGTAGAATTGATCAGGTGGCTAGGTGATGCAATGGATAGAGCACCAGCCCTGGAGTCAGGAGTACCTGAGTTCAAATGCAGCCTCAGATACTTAATAATTACCTGTGTGGCCTTGGGCAAGCCACTTAATCTCATTTGCCTTGCAAAAACCTAAAAAAAAAAGTAGAACTGATCAAATGGAAAAGGAGTTGCAAAAGTTGCAAGTGAGGGGCAGAGCCAAGATGGCCCTGAAGGCAGCATTCCCTGACAACTCCGACCCCCCAACCCCCCCAAAAAACAAACAAATGAGGGCTGTAGCCAAAATTTAGAGGGGGCAGAACCCACAGAAAGACTGAGTGATACATTTTCCCAATCCAAGATAATTTAGAACCTCCACAGGAAAGGTGTACTTCACCAAAGCCCTGTCCAACCCAGCCCAGAGATCACCAGCAACAGTTTGAAGGGGAGAGGAAAGAACTCTGCTGCATCTGGGTGAGCATGGAGAGAGGAGCACGGCCACAGAACCTGCAGAGATAATCAGGAGAAAGCATCCTGCACCCTCAGAGAAGGTAAGGGAAGTCTGCAGAGCTCTCTCTGCTCTTCCTGGGGCAGGACTCTGCTGTTTGCCCACACTCAGACTCAGGGTGCAGTTTAAGCTTCCTTACTAAGATAGCTGGATCCTGCCTTATAGCCTCAGGGCAGAGGGCAGTGCTGTGGTCATCTACATATCAAAGCACAGGCTAGAGAGCTTAAGACCTTGGAAGAATAAAGGTCCCAGTGGGGTGTTCCCCCCCCCCCAAAAAAAAAACCCAAAGCCTTGGAAGTGCTGTCAATTAGCCTTGGGCTGAGGAAATGAGTAAACAACAGAAAAAGAAGGATCTGACCATAGAGAATTACTTCAGTCCTATGGAAGATCAAAACACATACTCTTATGATGATAAAATTGAAGCTTCTATATCCAAAACCTCAAAGAGAAATAGAAAATGGGCTCAGAGTGTGGATGAGCTCAAAAAAAAAGACTTCGAAAAGCAATTCAGGGAGGTGGAGGAAAAATTGGGAGGAGAAATGAGAGAAATGCAGAAAAATCATGAAAACCCTATCAAAAGCTTTGTGAAAGAAATACAAAAAAATACTGAAGAAAATAATATGTTAAAAACCAGTTTAGGCCTAATGCAAGGAGCAAAACAAAAGGCAAATGAGGAGAAGAATGCCTTAAAAAGCAGAATTGGCCAGCTGGAAAAGGAGATCAAAAAGCTCTCTGAGAAAAATAACTCCTTCAAATGCAAAATGAATCTAAAGGTAGCTGATGACTTTGCAAGAAATCAGGAAGAAATAAAACTCTACCAAAAAAAACAAAAATTAGAAGAAAATGTGAAATATCTCATTGGAAAAACAACTGATCTTGAAAACAGATCCAGAAGAAATAATTTGAAAATTATTGGACCATCTGAAAACTACAACCAGGAAAAGAGCCTAAACTTCATTTTTCAAGAAATAATACAGCAAAATTGCCCTGAGATCCTAGAAGCTGAGGGTAAAATAGAAATTGAGAGAATTCACTGGTCACCCCCTGAAAGGGATCCCAAAAGAAAAACTTCCAGGAATATTATAGCCAAATCCCCAAACTCCTAAATCAAAGAGAAAATTCTAAAAACTGCCAGAAACAGACAATTCAAATACCGAGGCTCCATAGTCAGGATTACACAGGATCTGGCAGCATCTACATTAAGGGCTCATAGGCATTAGAATATGATATTCCAGAAGGCAAAAGATGTTGGTTTACAACTGAGAATCAATTACCCAGCAAAACTGAACATCCTCTTTTAGGGGAAAAGATGGATTTTCAATCAAACAGGGAACTTTCAAACTTCCCTAATGAGAAGACCAGAGCTGAACAGAAAGTTTGATCTCCAAGTACAGGACTCTGGTGAACCATAGAGGGAGTGGAAGAGAGGGACTATGAGGAACTTGATGATGTTGAACTGTTTGTATTCCTGCACGGGAAGAAGATATAGATAACTCATATGAACTTTCTTATTTATAAGAGCAGTTAGAAGGAGCATGTATAGACAGGACATAGGAAGGAACAGAATATAATGGTATGATGTAGTAAAGAGATGGAGTCAAAGGGCGATGGAGGAAAGTACTGGAAGGAAGGAAAAGGAGATGAAGAAGATGAGAGATTTCACATAAGAGTAAAAAAAAGCTTTTTCAATGGAGGGGAGGGGGGAAGGCAAGGGGGGGAATGAGTGAGCCTTCATCCTCATTGGAAATGGCTCAGGGAGGAAATGGCATACACACTTAATAGGGTGAGGAAATCTGTCTTGCCCTGGAGAAGGATGGGAGGAAAAGGATAGGATGAGGAGAAATGGGGGGAGGGAAGGGGGGAATAGGTGACAGAGAGTGGAAAGATCGAGGGAGAGGGTACTCAGATGCAACACGCTTTTGGACAGGGCCAGGATGAAAGGAGAGAAAGAAGAGAATAAATGAGAGTAGGGAGGAATAGAGTGGAGGTACAGCTAGTGATAGCAACTGTGGGGAAAATATAGAAGCAACTTCTCTGATGGACTCATGATAAAGAAAGGAACTCACCCCAGAGACAAAGCCATTGGAATCTGAACACAGACTGAAGTACAATTTTTTTTCTCTCTCTCTATTCTTGAGGTTTCCCATCTTCTTGGGGGGAGAGGGGGTTTATGTTTATTCTTATGCTTACACTTACAACATTCAATTTACATCAGTGTATGGCATGGAAACAATGTAGAGACTGTCAGACAGCCTTGGGGGGGGAAGGGAGGAGGACAGAAAATTGTAGAATTCAGAGCCTTGAAAAAAATGATGGGTACAATTTACTATTGTAATATAATTGGAAAACAAATAAAATATTTTTAAAAAAAGTTAACTGAAGAAAGTAATTCATTGAAGAATAAACTTGGACAAGCAGAGGTTAATGACTCCATGTGATATCAAGAATCACTCAAACAACATTTAAAAAATGAAAAAATAGAAAAAAAATGTAAAATACCTAATTGATAAAACAACAAAACATTTGATAAAACAAAAAAAAATTCCTAGAGAGATAATTTAAGAATTATTGAACTACCTGAAAGCTGTAATCAAAAAAAGGAGCCTAGACAATATCTTTAAAAACTCATCAAGGGGCAGCTAGGTGGCACAGTGGATAGAGCACTGGACCTGGAGTCAGGAGTACTTGAGTTCAAATCTGGCCTCAGACACTTAATAATTATCTAGCTGTGTGGCTTTGGACAAACCACTGAACCCCATTTGCCCTTCAAAAACAAACAAACAAAAAAAACCCCCCTAAAAACAACAACAGCAAAAAAAAAAAACTCATCAAGAAAAACTACCTGATATTCTAGAACCAGAGGGTAAAATATTGAAAGAATCCACCAATCATCTCCTAAAAGGGATTACAAAATGAAAATGCCAAGGGATATTTTAGCCTAATTCCAGAATTATCAAATCAAGGAGAAAATCCTATAGACAGAAAGAAGCAATCCAAGTACCATAGTAAAGATAACATAGGACTTGGCAGCATCATTCTTAAAAAAATCAAAGGACCTGGAATATGAGATTCCAGAGGACAAAAGAACTTGTCTTACAGCCAAGCATCAACTACCCAGCAAAACTGAGCATACTCTTTCAGGGGAAAAGATAGATATTTAATGAAATAGGTGACTTTCAAATGTTTTTTTATGAAAAAACAGGAGCAGAACAGAAAAATTCAACTTCAAATTTGAGAATCAAGAGATATATAAAAAAAATTATACATGAATAAAGAAAAAGAATGTTATTCAATAAGATTAAACTGGTTACATCCTTACATGGGAGGATGATTCTCATCTCTTGAGAACTGTATTTCTATTAGAAGGATAATATTTAAATCTAAAGTAAGGGCATAGGTTGATTTTGATAGGATAATTTTAAAAATTTAAGATATTAAAGAAGGAGTTATACTGGGATGGGTGGAAGGGGAGGCAGAATGGGATAAATTACTTCACATGAAGAAGTTCAAAGGGCCTATTACAGTGAAGGAAAAGAAAAGATAGGGTGTGAGGATTGCTTGACTCTTATTTTTGACTCATCATTTATCTCAGAGTGAACAACATATATGCACAATTGGATTTAGAAATTTATCTTACCCTTCCAGAAAAAAATGAAGGGAAAGGGGGAGAAGGGAAGGAGCAACTTAGGGAAAGGAGCTAAGAAAGGAGGGAAAATGTAAAAGGGGAAAGAAAATGAGACTGATAGAAGAGGGACAGATTGAAGGAGATGGTGTTCAGAATAAAATACTGGTGGGGAGGGGTGTAGTGAAAAGAGAAAGAAAAGTACAAATAGAGGGGAGATAAAATGGAAGGTAATAAAGGGTTAGTAATTTTAACTGTGAATGTGAATGGGATAAACTCTCCCATAAGATGGAAGTGGATAGTGGAGTGGAATAAAAACCACAATCCTACAATATATTGTTTTCAAGAGATACATTTGAAGCAGAGAGATATGCATAGAATAAAGGTAAAAAGCTGGAGTAGAATATATTATGTTTCAGGGAAGTGAAAAAAGCAGGGGTAGCAATATTATCTCAGAGAAAGCAAAAGCAAAAATAGATCTCTCTTTAAAGGGGTCAAGGAGAGTTTTTTGAAGTCTCTAAACAGATTCTAAAGTTCCAAAGTCCACCAAAAACAAAACAAAACAAAACAGGGAAACAACTTTTTAGTGAGATATCTTATAGGAACTTCAGTAAAAGGTCTGACATGCCAGTAAAAGGGTGAGTATAGTTCAGTGTAGATAAAAGAGCCAGGAAACCAGAAAGAAGCATTTAACCATAGTACAACTAAGGTTCTGGGGCATCTCCACCAGCACTGAGGGTCCCAACCACAGTTCGGAGAGCAGAGTTTTGAGCTTTCTGAAACAGGTGGGGTTACTCTAGCACAATGAGCAAAACAGGAACATTGGAAAAACCAGAGTAGAACGCCAGGGACCAGAAATTCATCCCCCCAACAAAAATAGCTTGGGAATATACACCTTATACTACAGAACAGAGCTCAAAGGACAAAATGACAAAAAGACAAAAAAAGTGCTAACCATTGTCAATTATTATTGTGATAGTAATGGCAAAAATGTCATCTCAGAATCAGAAAGTAGTGGCAAAATGCCTACATGTGAGAACTCTAAGCAGCTGATAAACTGGTATCAATTCTAAAAAGACTTCTTGGAACAGCTCAAAATGGATTTTAAAAACAAAAGAAGAGAGGGAGAAGAAAAATGGAAGAAAAAATGAGTCATGTGGGATAACTATAAAAAATTAACTGAAGAAAATAATTTTAAAAGTAAAATTAAAATGGAAAATAAAATGGAAAATAAAATTAACCAATTGGAAAAGGAAACAAAAATATTAACTGGACAAAATAAGCCTTAAAATTAGAATTGTTCAAATATAAATGAATGATTCTGTGAATGACTCTGTGAGACACCAAGATTCCATCAGACAAAACCACAAGGCTGAAAAAAACAGAAGATGTAAAAGCATCTCTCAGGAAATATGACCATCCTGGAAAAAAAGTTGAGAAGAGATAATTCCAGAATTATTGGTCTGCCATTTAAGCCAAACATCAGTAAAAGGGCCTGGATAATATCATGCAGGAAATTATCAGGGAAAACTACCCTAATGTTCTAGAACAAAAAGAAAAAAAGTAGTACTTAAAAGACTACATGAGGTCAGAGTCAAGATGGTGGAGTGAAGGCAGGAAATCCCAGAAACTTTCCCCCAGTCCACTCCAAATGCCTTTAAATGATGACTATAACCAAATTGTATAATGACAGAACCTACAGAAAAACTGAGTGAAACAATTTTCTGGCCTAAGACAACTTGGAAGAGCCAGGAGAAGGATTTGTTCCACTGGAGTTGGAAAGGGGTGCAATGCAGCCCAGTCTTCACCAGCCACTAGAGTAAACTGGGTCCAGTCATTCAGAAAAAGCCCTTGGGTTTCTGGGGTCCCTGTGAGGTACTTGAATCCCTGACAGTGGGGATGATATCACCAGTTCAGAGATCTCAAAGGACAACTTGAAAGGTCAGTGAGAAAATTCTACCTCACCAGAGTAAGGAGCCCAGGTCAGTGCAAGCCTCAGTGCAGTGCTGCCCCTGGGAACCAGAAGCAGGCCTCCAGAACTACCCTGCAGCTGCTTTCAAGGAACTCAGCCCAGGAATGGTAATGTGACTGAAGGGACTTCAGAGGTCTCCAGACTATCCCTGGGGAAGAACTCTGTTGCTTTGCCCATTCTCAGATCAAGTTGTGGTCAGGGACTCCATTATGCCATAGCAGAGCAGTGACTCTTTTCACAGTTCTAGGGCAGAGGGGAGTCTTTTTGTTCATCCAGACCAGAGCACAGGCCAGGAGAGTAGTCAGAGCCTCTCACAAGACTTTGAAGGAATTGGGGTCTCTGGGAAGGGAGTGTCCTTAAAAACAGTTGCAAAAAACCTCAAAAGTTTTGGAAAGTGTGTCTTCCACCCTGGAAGCAGAGCTCCATCTTAAGAAAGGGTTAAAAATCAAGTCATAGGCTTATAGAAGGAGCAAACAACAGAGGAAAAAGAATCTGACCATAAGAAGATCAAAATACAGACTCAGAAGATGGCAAAGTCAAAATTGGGAAGAAAAATGAGAGTGATATGGGAAAATCATGAAAACCAAGTCAGCAGATTGGTGAAGAAATACTGAAGAAAATAACATTTTAAAAGCCAGTTTAGGTCAAATGGAAAAGGTAGTCCAAGAGGTCAATGAGTAGAAGAATGTTTTAAAAAGAAGAACTGACCAGTTGGAAAAGGAGATACAAAAGCTCTCTAATGAAAATAATTCCTTCATATGTGGAATGGAGATAAGGGAAGTTGATGACTTTGTGAGAAATCAAGAAAGAATAGATCAAAACCAAAAGAATGGAAAATTAGGAGAAAATGTTAAATATCTCATTGGAAAAAGAACTGACCTGGAAAACAGATCTAGAAGAGATAATTTAAAAGTTATGAGCAGGAAAAAAAGTCTAGACTTCATTTCTCCAGGAAAATTACCCTGATATGTTAGAAGCAGAGGTAAAATAGAAATTGAAGGAATCCACCCATCACCTCTTGAAAGAGATCCCAAAATAAAATAAAACTCCCAGGAATATAATAGTCAAATTCCAGAACTCCTAAGTCAAGGAGAAAATATTGCAAGTAACCTGAAAGAAACAATTCAAATATCATGAAACCACAGTCAGGATTACCCAGGATTTAGCAAAAGAACTTGGTTCACAACAAAGATTGACATTTAATGAAAAAAAGGACTTTCAAACTTTCCTGTTGTAATGACCAGAGTTGAACAGAAAGTTTGATCTTCAAGTACAGGACTCTGGTAAATCATGGAGAGGGTGGTTGCAAAGGGTAAATTATGTAAGATTTGATAATGTTGACAACTTATATTGCTATGTGGGAAGATGGTACTGATAACTCATATGAAGCTACTTATTTATGAGGGCAGTTAGAAGGAGCATGTCTAGACAAGACACAGGAGGGACCTCATTATGAAGGTATACTATATTATAATGATGGAGTTAAAGGACAAGAAAGGAATGTAGTGGAAGAAAGGGAAAGGAGAGTTGGAATGGGCTAAATTATTTCACATAAAAGAGACAAAACACTTTTTCAATAAAATGGTAGGAGGAAAGGTGAGGTGTAATAAGTGAGCCTTCATTCTCATCCGAAGGGGTTCAGAGAGAAAATAACATATGTATTTAATAAGGTTTAGAAATCTATCTTACCCTAGAGGAAAAAAGGAGAAGAAAGGGCTGGGAGAAAGGGGATGAGAAAGGGGATGGGGGGAGGGGAGGGAGGTATAGGTGACAGAAGAGAAGGAAGATCTTAGGAGAGGGTAGTCAGAAACAACACACTTTTGAGGAGGGACAAGGTAAAAGGAGAGAGAACACCATAAATGGAGATGGGGAGGAATAGGATGGAGGGACATACAGCTAGCAATAGCAACCATGGAAAAATATTGAAACAACTTCTCTGATACACTTATGATAAAAATGTGATCCATCTCAAAATCATAACTGGTGGTATCTGAATATAAACTGAAGCACATTTTATTTTTCATGAGGTTTCTCTATGTTTGTGGGAGGAGGGGGGATTATGTCTACTTTTACAATAAGACTATTATAGAAATATGAAAAAATAAATAATTAATTTAAGAAAAAAAGATTCCATCAATCACCCCCAGAAAGAGATCCTAAAATAAATCTCCAAGGAATATAGTAACCAAATTTTAGAATTCTCAGGAAAAGGAAAAAATGCTAGAAGTAGTCAAAAAGAAGCAATTTAAATATCAGGGAACCACAATCAGGATTAGGCAGGACTTATCAGTTTCAACATTGAAGGATCGGGGGGCAGCTAGGTGGCAGTGGCTAGAGCACCAGCCCTGGAGTCAGGAGTACCTGAGTCCAAATCTGGCCTCAGACACTTAATAATTACCTAGCTATGTGGCCTTGGGCAAGCCACTTAACCCCACTTGCCTAGCAAAAACCTAAAAAATAAAAAATAAAAATAAATAAATATTAAAGGATCAGAGGGCCTACAAAATACTATTCTGTGGGCAAAGAAACTTGGATTTCAACCAGTTATCAGCTAGTTTGCGAAATTCAGCAAATTCTTCAGGGGAAAAGATGATCCTTAATCAAAATAGAGGACTTTCAAAGTTACCTGATAAAAAGACCAGAACTGAACAAAAAATTTGATCTTCACTTAACTATCTCAATAGTTAGTTAAAAATGTAAACAAAGGGCAGGGGAGAATTCATGAGAACTGTATTTCTCTTAGGACAACTGAATGGAACATATTTAGACAAAGCGTGTGGGTATAAATTGACTGTGATGTAATCAAACTCTTAGCTCTCTAGGTTTGTATTTATATTGGAACAGTTGGATGGATTATTCTTGGATAAATTGATTATAACTTAAGGATGCTTATGGATCATGAGAATTGTACTTTTATCAGGACAGTTGAGAGGAGTACACTTTTAGGATGTGGACACATCCACCCTATGGATGCAAGGCAAGTATCAAACAATTAAGACAAGAAAAAGAGAATTATAAGATGAGAAGGAGACATTAAATGATAAATAACATGTATCACATGATGAGGGACAAAAGACCTATTATATTAAAGGGAAAGAACGGAGAGTGTGAGTACTGAGTAAATCTTACTCTCAACAGATATGACCCAAAGAGGGAATACATTCCAAAGATACATTCCAAAATGAGTTTGGAAATTTATCCTACACCAATACTGAGTGAAGGGAGCAGAAATAAGAGAACATTGTACACATTAACAACGATATTGTGAGATGATCAACCGTGTTGGTGTCTTAGAAGTTCAGAGAGCTAGGACAACCTAGAAGAACAGCTATGGACAATACTAACCCCAGTCAGAAGAAGAAAAGCAAAACAAAACAAAATAAAAACAAACCCTACAGAATCTGAGTGAGCAGTACATGCATTTTTTTAAAAAAAAATCTCTTACGTATTTCTTTCCTATCTCATGGTTTTCTTTCTTTTCCCTCAATCCTAACTCTTTATACTAGAAATGACTAATCTGTAAATATGTTAAACACAAATGTGTATGTTCAAAATTCACCTGCCAAGGGGAGACAGTTGGGAAGGAAGGGGAAGGAAATTATGTAATTTTAAATTTGCATATGCATGTGGATGAATATTGAAAAACTTTCATAATATGTAATTGGAAAAGCAAAATATCCTTTGAAAAAATAATTTATTCTACCTTAAAGGGAATTTAAGGGAAGTATAAAGAAAGGAGAAGCTAAAGTGGATGAAAAGATTGGGATAAGTAAAAGTAAAGGTCAAAGTAAAAGCAAAAGTAAAAGTTAAAAAAAGGAAGTAACCTAAAAAAAGTAGTAAAATTAAAAGTAAAGGGAGAAGAAAAGGAAAGAGATATTTTAGAAGGAAGGGCAGGCTAAGAGATGCAGAAATTAGAAGCAAAATATTGATGAAGAGGGAGAAGGGGAAAGTAGAGAGGAAAGCATAAAGAGTGGAAAGATAGGAGTAAGGGAAATACAGAATTAATGATCTTAATTGTGAATGTGATTGGGATTAACTCTTTCACAAAACAGAATTGCACAGCAGAGTGCATTAAAAACCAGAAACCTACAATATTTTGTTTACAAGAACTACATCTGAAACACAGATACACAAAGGGTAAAGGTAAAAGGCTGGAGCACATTATATTATGCTTCAACTGAAATTAAAAAAAAAAAGAAAAACAGGAGTAGCAATCCTGATCTCAGATAAAGCAAAACAAAAATAAATATAAATGAAAGAAATAAGGAAGGAGCAAGACATTATATAAAGTGAAGGCTAACTAATAGATATATTTGTTATATACTCCTTATGACCATCAATTGTGTAGTGGCCCAACAAACTATGGTAAATGAATGTTATGGAGTACTATTGTTCTGTAAGAAATCATGAGTGGCTGGACTTCAGAAAAGCCTGAAAATACTTGCATGAACTGATGTTAATGAAGTGAGTAGAATGAGGAGAACACTGTACACATTAACAGCAACACTGTGAGAGGATTTTGGTGAAAGCAACTTCTCTCAGCAGTTTAATGAACAAGGACAATCCTAAAAGAACTGTTAGGAAAATGCCCTCCACATCCTGAGAAGAAAATGTGGATTCTAAATGCAGAGCAAAGCTTAATAAACAAACAAACAAATAAACAAACAAACAAACAAATAAATAAATATATTTACATATATTTATATATGTCTTTGCAAGGCAAATGGGATTAAGTGGCTTGCCCAAGGCCACACAGCTAGGTAATTATTAAGTGTCTGAGGCCAGATTTGAACTCAGGTACTCCTGACTCCAGGGTCAGTGCTCTATCCACTGCTCCACCTAACTGCCCCTATATTTTGTTTTTAAAATTTCTTTTATGATTTGTCTTTCCTTCTCAGGATTTATCCCCCACCCCAGTTCTAATTCTTCTTTCACAACATGACGAATTTGGAAATATATTAAAAAACAATTGTAAATGTAAAATCAATATCAAATTCTTTGCTACCATGGAAAGGGGGGAAGGAAAGAAAAGGTGGTAGAAAAGTGTGGGATTCAAAAGCTTGCAGAGAGTAAATGTTAAAAAGTATCTTTGCATGTAACTGGAGAATAATTTTTAAAAAATGGTATAGGGAGGGGCAGCTAGGTGGCCCAGTGTATAAGCACTGGCCCTGGAGTCAGGAGTACCTGGGTTCAAATCCGGTCTCAGACACTTAATAATTACCTAGCTGTGTGGCCTTGGGCAAGCCACTTAACTCCATTTGCCTTGCAAAAAACCTAAAAATTTAAAAAAAATAAAAAAAAAGTGGGATAGGGAAGGAAACTACATCTTCCTAGAAGGTACTATAGACAATTAAGTAATATTAATATATCAACTAAAATCAACTAAACAAATCAATTAAAAATCAACCACATAATCCAAATGGTGCTTTCAAATTTTTAAAGGAAAATCTAAATGTGTTGCAGGAAGTCATAGACAACAAAACTGGATAGGTGGGGGACCTCAATCTCCATTTAAACACAAAATAAACAAGAAGGAAGTTAAGGAAGTGAACAGAATTTTAGAAAAGTTAAATACAATAGACTTCTGGAGAACATCAAATGGGGATAGATAGAAATATACTCTTTACTCAGCAATATATGACAAGTACACAAAAATTGACAGTGTAATAGGGTTTAAAAACCTAATAATCAAATGCAGAAAGGCAGAAATATTAAATGCATCCTTTTCAGATCATGATGCAATAAAAATCATGTGCAATAAAGGATCATGGAGAGATAGACCTAAATTATTTGGAAACTAAATAATCTAATTTTAAAGGATGAGTGGCTCAAGCAACAAAGGATAGAAATAATTAATAATTTCCTCCAAGTTCATGATAAGAGAAAACATACTAAAACTTGTGGGATACAACCAAAACAGTAGAGGAAATATTATATCTCTAAATGCTTACATGAATAAAATGAGAAAAAAGAGATGAATAAATTGGGCATAAAATCAAAAAGCTAGCAAAAGAACAAATTAAAAAATTTCCAATTAAATATCATATTAGGAACTCATAAAATTAAAGGAGAAATTAATAAAGCTAAAAGCAAGAAAGTTATTAAACTAATAAATACAACAAAAAGTTGATTTTAGGAAAAAAACATTAAAATAGCTAAACATTTGCTCAATTTGATTTAAAAAAGGAAGAAGAAAACCAAATTACCAATATCAAAAATGAGAAAGATGAATTCACCACCAATGAAGAGGAAATTAAAGTAATTATTTGGAGCTATTTTGCTCAACTGGGTGCCAATAAATTTGACAATCTAAGTGAAATGGATGAATATTTACAGAAATAAAAATCGTTCAAGTTAAAAGAAGAGAAAATTAATTACTTAAATAACCCCATCTCAGAAAAAAGAAATTGAACAAAGCATCAATTAACTACTTGAGAAAAAATCTTTAGGGTTAGATGGATTCATAAGTGAATTTTACCAAACAGTAAAGGAACAATTAGTTCCAATTCTTTTTAGACTATTGAAAAAAATAGGTGAGGGAATTCTGCCAAGTTCCTTTTATGACACCAATATCATGCTGATACCTAAATCAGGAAGGGTCAAAACAGAAGGAAAATTATAGACCAATTTTCCTAATGAATTTTTATTCAAAAATTTTGAATAAAATATTAGCAAAGTGATTATAACAAGTTACAGCATAATACAACATGATCAAGTAAGATTTATTCCAGGAATACAAAGTTGGTTCAATATTGGGAAAACTGCCAGCAAAATTGACCAAATCTATAACACCTAACAGAAATCATATGATTATTTTAATAAATGCTGAAAGAACTTTGGATAACATAGAGCATATTCCTATTAAAAACACCAGAGAGCTTAGGAATAAATGGAGTTTTCTTAAAATGATAAGCAATATCTATCTACAACCACCAGCAGGTATTATATGTAATGGTGATAAGCTAGCAATATTTCCAATAAGATCAGAGGTGAAAATAATGCTGCCTGTTATCACCTACTATTATTCAATATTCTGTTAGAAATGTTAGTTCTAGGGGCGGCTAGGTGGCATAGTGGAGGGGTGGCTGGGTGGCATAGTGGACAAAGCAGCGGCCTTGGAGTCAGGAGTACTTCAGTTCAAATCTGGTCTCAGACACTTAATAATTACCTAGCTGTGTGGCCTTGGGCAAGCCACTTAACCCCGTTTGCCTTGCAAAAACCTTAAAAAAAAAAAAGAAGAAATGTTAGTTCTAGTAATAAAGAAAAAAGGAAATTGAAGGAATTAAAATAGATAATGAGGAAACAAAACTTTCACTCTGCAAATGATATGATGGAATACTTAGGGAATCCCAGAAAATCAACTAAAAAAGCTACTTGAAACAATTAATAGTTTTAATGAAGTTGCAGGATATAAAATAAATCCTCATAAATCATCAACATTTCTAAATATTACCATCAAAACACAGCAGCAAATGTTAGAAAGAGAAATTCCATTTAAAATAACTAGAGACAACAAAATGCTTGGGAGTCTACCAGCCAAGAGAAACTCAGAAATTATATGAAAACAATTACAAAATACTTTTCACACAGACAAAATCATATCTAAATAATAGAATAAGTATCAGCTGCTCATGAATAAGCCAATATAATATAATAAAAATGACAATTCTATCTAAATTAAATTGCCTATTCAGTGCCATAGAAATCTAAGTACTGAAAAATTATTTTATTGAACTAGAAAAATAAGTAGCAAAATTGAATTCATATGGAGGAACAAAAGATCAAAAATATCAAGGGATTTAATGATAAAAACAAATACAAAGAAAGTGACAAAGCTGCACTAAAACTAAAGTTATAAAGCATCAGTCATCAAAACTGCTTGGTACCAGCTAAGAAACAGTGGTGGATCAGTGAATTGGTACAAAAGAAAGAGTAAATGCTCATAGCAATCTACTGTCTAATTAGATCCAAAGACTCCAGCTTCTGGGATGAGAACTCACTCTTTTTTTTAAATTTTTCAACTACATGCAAAAATAGTTTTCTACAATCATATTTTGTAAGGTTTTTGAGTTTCACTATTTTCTCCTTCGCCTCACTCTCTGCTTCCCCTTCCCCCTAATAGAAAGCAATCTAATATAGCTTATACATGTATAGTTATTTTAAACCTATATCCATATTAATCATGTTGTAGAAGAAGAATCAACTCAAAAGGGGGAACAGATAATAACCATGAGAGGGAAAAATAACCATCCTATATAAAACAAATTTTAAAAATTGAAATTAGTAAGATTTGATCTGCATTCAAACTCCATCTTTCTCTGGTTGTGGATGGTATTTTCCAACACACATCCTTTAGAATTGTCTTTGACTATAGCACTGCTGAGAGCAAGTCCTTCATATTTGATCATCACACAATACTGTTAGTGTGTAAAATGCACTTCTGATTTTACCCACTTCACTCAACATCAGTTCCTACAAGCATTTCCATGCTTTTATGAAGTTCCAACCCTCATGATTTTTTTAAGTTTTTATTTTTTTCAATTATATGCAAATATGGTTTTCAACATTCATCCATTTGCAAGTTTATGAGTTCCATATTTTTCTACCTTCCCTCTCCCCACCCCACAGTGGTAAACTGGTAAAAGTTAAATATGTACACTCATATTTAACATCTTTCCATAATAGTCATGTTGTGAAAGAAGAATTAGAACTAAGGAGACAAAAATCCATGCGAAAGAAAGGAAAATACATACTGTTTGTATTTACAGTTATGATCATCAATTTCATATTTCCCCCCATGCTATCCCATCTTCACTAATGTTTTGTTTCTGATTGCTACCTCTCAATCAGCCCTTCTTTCTTTCAGACCATTTCCCTTTCCTTTTTCTTTTCCCCCTTTGCTTTTCTTTTTAACTATTACATTATCTTTACCTTTACTTTTACATTCACCTTCCCTTTGATTGGTTAATTCTTTCTTCCTCTTTTTTCCCCTTCTCCTTCTATTTCCCTGAGAGTAAGATAAATTTTACATTTGGGAATGTATGTTATGCTCTTTTGGGTCCAAATATGTTGAGAGTATAATTTACTCAATGCTTCTTTCCCTCTACTTTAATAACTCTTTGTGCCTCTTCTCGTGGTGTTATTTATTCCCTAATGCCTTGTCTTCCTCAGTGTAATCCTTTGTTTTATGTCCTGAGCATTTTAATCCTTTCTGGTGCCCACAGCCTCTATCATGATATATCCTTTTATCTGTTCTGATAGAAGTATGGTTCTCAAGTGTTGATTGATTGATTAATTGATTTATAAGCAACATTATCTCATAGTCACTTCACACCTACATCCTCTCAATTGTTCCATTATAAATACAATTCTCAAGAGTCATAAACATCATCAAATTATAATGTATAACCATACCCTCTTTCCAAGTATTCTCTAGTAGTGGTACCCAGCAGTGGTTTTGTTGGATCAAAGGGTATGCACATATTTTTGCCTTTTTGGCATAATTCCAGATTGCTCTCCAGAAAGGTTGGATGAGTTTGCAATTCCACCAATAATGCATTAATATCCCAGATTACCCACATCCCTTCCAACATTGAACATTGTTGTCCTTTCTGGTCATTGGTCAATCTGGTAGGTGTGAGATGGTACCTCAGAGCTGCTTTAATTTGCATTTCTCTAATCAGTAATGATTTAGAGCAATTTTTCATATGACTATGGATGGCTTTGATTTCCTCGTCTGTGATTGCCTTTGCATATCCTTTGATCATTTGTCAACTGGGGAATAGCTTGTTTTGTTTTTTTAAATAATTTTGGATTCAGTTCTCCATATATTTTAGAAATGAGTCCTTTGTCAGAAATATTAGTTGCAAAAATTGTTTCTCAATTTACTACATTTATTTTGATCTTGGTTACTGTGGTTTTGCTTGTACAAAAGCTTTTTAATTTGATGTAACCAAAATTATCTAATTTGTTTTTAATGATGTTCTCCATCTCTTCCTTGGTCATAAACTGCTTTCCTTTCCATAGATCTGACAGGTAAACTATTCCTTGATCTCTTAGTTTGCTTATATTATCTTTTACGCCTAAATCCTGCATCCATTTTGATCTTTAATTGTTGAGATATTTTTATTCAGTTAGTATTTTTGTTTCTTTTTCCAACTGGTTATTTTTATTTTCCTGCTGATCAATTTTACTTTTAAAATGATTGTTTCTTCAGTTTTTTGTATGACTCACACTTCTTTTCTTTATTTTTCTTCTTCCTCCCTTCTTTGGTGTTTAAAATCCTTTTTGAACTCTTCCAAGAGGTCTTTTTAGAACTGAGACTAGTTCATCAATCCCTTAGAGGTCTATCAAGTAGACATTTTGTCATATTTCCTCTTCTGAGATGGCATTTTTATTACCCCTATCAATAGTAGATAGCAATGGTTAGTTCTTTTTTTTCCCTGATCATTTTGTCATCTGAATTCTGTTCAAATGTACCACCTTTCCAGAGTTTGAAACCTTGCTCTGTGACCTGGGTTTGGAATGTTTACTGTTTGCAGAGATGCCCTAGCACTTTAGCTATGCTGTGGCTAAAGTCTCTTGTTGGCTTCCCAGTTCTTCCATCTTCACTTCACTTTTACCTACAAGACAGACCTTTTCCTAATGTTCCTACAAGATATCTTGCTGAAAAGTGGTTTCATTTTTTTGGTAGGTTCTGTTCCTTTAGGATCTGTTTAGAGGTTTCATTCAAAATTCTTTCAGGAAAGTTCTGGGAGCTTCCTCCCTTGTGTCACCATCTTGGCTCTGTCCTGGAAATCCCTCTTAAGAACTCACTCTTTAAGAAAAACTGATAGGAAAACTAGAAAAATAATATGACAGAAACTAGGCATAGACCAACATCTCTCACCTTATACTAAGATAAGGTAGAAATGGGTACAGGATTTTAGACGTAAGAAGTGATATCATAAGTCTTTAGTTCCCTTCTTCATTCCTTGAAATTTCTCTGCATTTTCATCTTTATTCCCCATTTACTCCAATCTCTGAAAAGATGTTTTGTTTTGCTTCTTGCAGGTCACCCACTCTATTTGTATCTCTGATTCTATCATATCCTCTCCTATATTTTTCCTGGAACTTGCCTCATTAATCTTGCCTCTCTCTTGCCTTCCTCTTTAATATTTTTTTATCTTTCTTCTCTTTCCTAGCTGCTTACAAACATCCTTGAACTTTCCTAGCCTCATAAAAGGAGAGCAACTTTACTTGATCCTGTTATCTCCTCAAGTTATCATCTTATATCCTTTCTCCTAGAAAGACTTTTCCATATTCATCATCTACCCGCTAGCACATCCACTTACCCCCTTTCCTGTTTCTTGCACTACCACTCCACTGACACTATTGCTGCCAATTACATCAGCAAAGTTGCCAATTATATTTTAAGTACAAAATTTAATGATTTTTTTTGTCCTCATCCTCCTTGACCTCTTTGTAGCCTTTATATTGTTGTACAAACCCACTTAATGAATAATTTTTCTTTCTTGACTTTGGTGGCATTTTTTTCTCCTATTTTCCTTCCTGTCTGACCACTTTTTCTCACTCTCTTTTGTGTTGAAACCCATCTTCTGTTCACTAGGGGTGTGTGTGTGTCTCTGTGTGTGTGTGTGTGTGTGTGTGTGTGTGTGTGTTTGCTAATGCTCTGTCCTGGGTCATTTTATTTTATCTCTACACATTTTACCTTGGTGAGAGAGTGTATAGCATCAACTCTGTCTGACTTAAGTTCAATTCACATATAAGTCAAGACCCACTATTTTATCCCAACATGGTGATATCATTGGTTCTCTTAAAAACAAAGGATGAACAATGTTATTGTTCCCATACATTCAGTTATCATCTATATTTAATATCTCTTGAAACTGTATATGATCTCTCCCTAGAAATCAAGCCACCTGATTCCAGTTTCCTGCTGAACATTTCCATGAAGATGCCCCCATATCTTCAACTCAAATGTCTAAAACAAAATGATTATCTTCTCCACTACACAAGCTTCTTCCTTTACACTGAAGGAGTCTTAGTCTCAGATTCTTAGATTCTTAATCTATGATTCTTCTTTAATTCCTTCTTTTCCCATTCTTACTTACTTACTTACTTACAAGTAAGTACTTACTTACTTACTTACAAGACCTGCAAGGTCTTGTCAATGCTAAATACACATTTCTTACATCTATCTCTCCTCCATTTAACTTAAAAATGTTTTAGATAAATTTTTTAAATAACCTTCTAATTTTTCTTCCTAATTGCAGTCTCTCCTATCTCTAATCCATCTTCTGCACAGGATACAAAGAAAAGTTTATGTCTTAGTAAAGAATATTAGAGAAGGGATTGATACAATAAGAAATGTTTGTGATACTTCATTTTTGACACAAATTGAGCTATGAAAAGAGGGGGACATTAATCAAGCACATTGTTTCAGGCTGTGTGCTAAGTATTTAAGAATATAATCTCATTTCATTTTCACAACAACTTGGGAGGTTGGTGCTATTGCTATCTCCATTTTACAAATGAGGAAACTAAGACAGACAATAACTGTTTGAACCGGTGAATTTTGAGTTGGACTTTAAATTATTTGGGGGAAGAAAAAGAGAAGAGAAGAATTCTCTTCTAGAATCTTATGACCATGATTAAGCTCAGAGGTTTCCTTTTATTGTGTGGGGATTTTGACACTTTGACACTTGACATTTTTGCAGAGATAGTCAGGAGATTGGGATAAGGGATAGAAGCTAGAGGCTAATTAACAATATCAGCTAGGGCGTGGAAAGTGGCACCCTTCTGAGCTGCTGATTGCAGTCTGCTACCAAAAATAACATTTTTATTTTTATATTCTTAATTTTCAACATGCAGGAGGGGCAAATCAGTGAAATATCTGTGTTCTATAAATTGATGTTTCAAAAAGGGTTTGAAAAATGTGGGGGAGGGGGAAGGTGAAGGAAGGGTAGGAGCACAAGGAAAAGTTACCTAGGTTAATCATTATCTCAATTTAAAATGATGTATGATGATTTTCATTGAAGTAGAATTTTTGATAGGAATAATCCATACCCTCAAGTTATAATGGAAATCAATGTGATGTTGGGAAAAGAACACTGACTTGGAAGTCAAGAGACCTAAATTTTGTTTCGGTTCTGCCACTGACTTTATTGTGTAACAATAGTCAAATTACAGCTTTTATAGTCCTCAGTCTCCACTTCAATTAAAAAAAAGCAGGGGATGGTGGGTGGGACTGATTCTAAAGGTCTTTTAACTATAGTATATAATTTTGTGGTTGCTACCTGACTCCATCAGAGATCTCAGAATCTGTGCTGAATTAGATCAGGGGACCATAGGTTTAGAGATGAAAAGGCAGAAGACAGTTAGATGGTTTAGTGGATGGCTTGCTGTGCATGCAGTGAAGAAGACTTGAGTTCAAATTCAGACTCAAATACTCATTTGCTATGTAACCTTAGGTATTTCACTTAACCTCTGTTTGCCTTAGTTCACTGGAAAAGGAAATGGCAAACTACTCCTGTATCTTTGCCAGGAAAATCCTGAGCACATTATGGTCTATGGAGTCACAAAGCTGAACCCTTTACTTTATACTTTCTATGCTGTGAAAATAATGTGGATGCTTTGAACAGGCAAACTTTTATAAGTCCCTCAGGTGCATATGTAGATGGTTGGATACTCTCTGCTTTTATTCACATCAATCACTGACCCAAAAGCTTCAATGCCTCCCTGATTCCAGTCTAGGATTCAAGATCCTTCAGAATCTACCTCTCACCTACTTTTCTATCTTGGTTTCACATTTCCATCCTTTTTATAATTTAGACTCAAGTACAATTGAATTATTTGTCACCATGATATACATATTCTATACTATCTTCTCTCTGTATTACCTTTTGTTCCTAGAATAACACCATATCTCAGATTTCTGATATCCTACCCATCCATCAAGGCCAAGATCAAGTTTTACCCCTCAGGTGGAAGTGCTTTCTCTACTGCCTGATTTCAAAGCATTTTTATTTCTCTTATACACATATTTTCTTTACCTGACATTTATCGGAAGACTTTTTGGAAATGGAGAAAAGTCTATCACCTAGGAAATGTGTGTTGTGAAAAGGAAATGACCTAGTCATGAAGGGAAAAGTTAACAGTTCAGAATACTGCAATGATATAAAATGTGAATGTTAAGTATATCTTCTGTGGAGGATCTTTGGGAGCAATCTAGATAAGATCACACATTAGAAGAAGGCATATATATATATATATATATATATATATATATATATATATATATATGTGTGTGTGTGTTCCAATCTGCCCCAAGGAGTAAATATGCAAATTCATGAGATAATAGATCCACTGCAATATGCCTTGAATTTATACATATAATAAATGTTTGTAGAGTGAAAAATATATGAATGAAACCCTGGAAATGCCTATTTCCATTGCAGCAGCTGTGACAGTAAACCCAAGGGCTGACTTGCTCCTTAGGTCAAATACACATGAGAATTTACTAGCATTGGCCAATGATGAGAATAGATGCCAGTCAGTGATATGGCATGAAGGGCAAAATCATTTGCACTGAATTTTTATTGATTGCTACTACTGTCCTGCACTAGAAGTGTCAATTTGCATATACTTATTATCAAGCTCTAGACACATGGACTGTGTGACTCATTTGTAGGTCATGAATTACTGAAGTATGAGTTACCCATCCGTAGTTCCAATGATGAATCTGTCGGTCTCTGAATTTTAGCACCTGCTCAGGCAGCAACCAAATGCTTCAACCTTTGAGTGCAGAGCAAGATAATTGAACGAATATTGAGTTGGGAGACAGCAAATGTGGGTCTTAATCTTTGTTCAGCCACAAATGAACTGAATGCCTATTGGTGGGTAATTAACCTCCCTGGCTCTCGATTTCTTCATCTTTAAAAGAGCTTATAGAACTAGTTGATTTTGAAGGTCCTTCTTAGATTTAATATCTAGGACTTTTTGAGAGATAGTGTGAATAATTGAATAAGACTTGAATTTGGAATCAGAGGACCTTGGAATTCTATTTCTGACTCATTAGTAGTTTTGTGTCCTCTTTGTGCTTTAGTTCCTCAACTGTAAAATGAAGGGGGGGGTTAGGAATAGATAACCTTTAATGTACCTTCTAAGTTTAAATATGTCATTTTATAATTATGGAATCAATCTAACATTAAATGAGAGTGGTATTCTATTAGCAAACAGCATGGAATAAAAATGAGGAAGACATGAGTTCACATTCCACATTAGACTTTTATTATTGTGCCACATTAGGTAAATTATTTAGGGGCAACTAAGTGGTTAGCCTCAGAAAGAGCTGAGTTCAAATTCAGCCTCTGACACTTTTTAGCTGTGTGATACTGGGCAAGTTATTTGACATTTGTTTGTCTCAATTTTCTCATTTGTAATATGGGGATAAAAATAGCACTTACCTTTCAGGATTGTTATGGGGGTTGTTACATTATTAAATGAGATAATAAAGTGCATGACATTAAAGCTGAAACATATTAAATGTTATATATGTATTATTATTGCTGTTCTTCTTTATTAAGACAGTGTTATAAATGACACAAGATAGAAGATTGTATTTAGGAAATTCAGATTCAAATTCCGGGTAGTTGTGTGACTCTAGACAGATCATTTGGTGTCTGTTTACCTCATTTTTCCCCATCTATAAAATGGGGAGAATAAAGTTATCTACCTTATAAGGTTGTGGAGAACAAATGAAATAATAAACATAAAGTATAGTGTAAACCTTGAAGTCTAGATAATTATGAAATATCATTACGGAATGATCTTGCAGATACCTCTAGCTCTGAAATTTCAAGATGCTGTATTCACTAATATTCAATCCTTTTTGAGGGAATTTCTCTTTGGAGTCACTCAAATCATAGTAAAAGTCATTATTCTGTTAGAATTGAATAGGGGGTGATCTCTCCATCTTTCCTGTCTGCTTTATAATTAATTTACATTTTTATTTGAATTTGAATTTCTGTGGCTACCTCTAGAGCATTGACCTCCAGAAATATTTCAGCAATATTCCCCCAACTTCCAGGAATTTCCAATGATTTCTAGAGATATTATTTAATCTGTTTAAATTTGGTTCATGAAACATGGAATACTAGATACATGAAACAGAGTAAGCTGAGAGATCCCACACAATTAGATAAGTGGCCATATTTTGCACATGATATCTGTGAAGGCAGAAATTTTCATTTTTGTCTTTGTGTACTCCATAAAGGAAATAAATATTTATCAAGTGACTATCAAGTTGCCAGCACTGCACTGTATCTGTAAGAATTTGAA